>NC_072418.2:30392500-31017500 GCF_028858775.2 Pan troglodytes
TTATTCACATAAAAACTAAACAGAAGCATTCTCAGAAAGTCTTTGTGATGTGTTCATTCAACTCACAGAGTTGAACATTCCTTTTGATAGAGCAGTTTTGAAACACTCCTTTTGTAGAATCTGCAAGTTGATAATTTGAGTACTTTGTAGGCTTCTATGGAAACGGGAATATCATCACATAAAAATTAGACAGGTGCATTCTCAGAAACTTCTTTGTTATGTGAGTTCAACTCACAGAGTTGAAACTTCCTTTTGATAGAGCAGTTTTGAACTCTTTTTGTTGAATATGCAAGTGGATATTTGGAGTGCTTTGGAGCCTTCATTGTAAAAGGTAATATATTCACATAAAAACTAGACAGAAGCATTCTCAGAAACTTCTTTTTGATATGTGCACTCAACTCACAGAATTAAACCTGCCTTTTCATAGAGCAGTTTTGAAACGCTCTTTTGTAGTATCTGCAAGTGGATATTTGGAGTGCTTTGAAGCCTTCATTGGAAACGGGAATATATTCTCATTAAAACTAGACAGAAGCATTCTCAGAAACTTCCTTGTGATGTGTGCGTTCAACTCACAGAGTTGAACCTTTCCTTTGGTATAGAAGTTTTGAAACACTCTTTTTGTGGAATCTGCAATTGGATATTTGTAGCTCTTTGAAGCCTATGGTAGAAAAGGAAATATCTACACATAAAAACTAGACAGAAGCATTCTCAGAAACTTCCTTGTGATGTGTGCGTTCAACTCACAGAGTTGAACCTTTCCTTTGGTATAGAAGTTTTGAAACACTCTTTTTGTGGAATCTGCAATTGGATATTTGTAGCTCTTTGAAGCCTATGGTAGAAAAGGAAATATCTACACATAAAAACTAGACAGAAGCATTCTCAGAAACTTTGTGATGTGTGCTTATAAATCCCAGAATTTAAACTTTTTTTTGACAGAGCAGTTTTGAAACACTCTTCTTGTAGAATTTGCAGGTGGATAATTGGATTACCTTGAAGCCTTGATGGAAATGGAAATATTTTCCAATAAAATCTAGACAGAAGCATTGTCAAAAACTCCTTTGTGACGTGTACATTCAACTCACAGAGTTCTACATATCTTTTCACAGAGCAGTTTTGAAACCCACTTTTTGTAGAATCTGCAAGTGGATATTTGGAGCAATTTGTGGGCTATGGTGGAAAAGGAAATACCTTCACATAAAAACTAGACAGAAGCTTTCAGAAACTTCTTTGTGATATGTGCATTCAATTCACAGAGTTGAACCTCTCTTTTGATAGAGCAGTTTTGAAACACTCTTTTTGATGAATCTGCAATTGGATATTTGGAACGCATTGTGGCCTATGGTAGAAAAGGAAATATCTTCACATAAAAACTAGACAGAAACATTCTCAAAAACCTCTTTCTGATGTTTGCATTCAACTCACAGAGTTAAAAATTTCTTTTGATAGAGCAGTTTTGAAACACTCTTTTTGCAGAATCTGCAAGTGGATATTTGGACAGCTTTGAGGCCTTTGTTTTAAATGGGAATATCTTCACGTAAAAACTAGACAGAAGCATTCTCAGAAACTTCTTTATGATATGTGCATTGAACTCACAGAGTTGAACCTTCCTTTTCATGGAGCAGTTTTGAAACACTCTTTTTGTAGCATCTGCAAGTGGATAATTGGAGTACTTTGAAGTCTTCTTTGGAAACGGGAATATGTTCACATAAAAACTAGAAAGAAACATTCTCAGAAACTTCCTGGTGATGTTTGCATTCATCTCACAGTGTTGAAACCTCCTTTTGATAGAGCAGATTTGAAACACACTTTTTGTAGAATCTGAAAATGAATATTTGTACTGCATTGAGGCCTTTGTTGGAAACGGGAATATCTTCACATAAAAATTAGACTGAAGCATTCTCTGAAACTACTTTGTGATGTATGCATTCAACTCACAAAGTTGAACCTTCCTTCTGATAGAGCAGTTTTGAAACACTCTTTTTGTAGTATCTTCAAGTGGATAATTGGAGTACTTTGAAGTATTCATTGGAAACGGGAATATCTTCACTTAAACTAGACAGATGCATTCTTAGAAACTACTTTGGGATGTGTGCATTCAACTCATAGAGTTGAAACTTTCTTTAATAGAGCAGTTTTGACACACTCTTTTTGTAGAATCTACAAGTGGACATTAGGAGCACTTTTTGGGCTATGATGAAAAAGAAATATCTTCACATAAAATCTAGACAGAAGCATTCTCAGAAACTTCTTTGTGATGTTTGCATTCAACTCACAGAGTTCACCCTTTCTGTTGATAGAGCCGTTTTGAAACACTCTTTTTGTAGAATCTGCAAGTGGATAATTGGAGTAATTTGAAGCCTTCATTGGAAACGGGTATATCTTCACATAAAAACTAGACAGATGCATTCTCAGAAACTTCTTTGCGATGTTTGCATTCAACTCACAGAATTGAAACTTCCTTTTGATAGAGCAGTTTTGAAACACAGTTTTTGTAGAATCTGCAAGTGGATATTTGGACTACTTTGAGGCCTTCATTGGAAACGGGACTATCTTCACATAAAAACTTGACAGAAGCATTCTCAAAAACTACTTTGTAATGTGTTCATTCAACTCACAGAGTTGTACCTTCCTTTTGATAGAGAAGATTCGAAGCAATCTTTTTGTAGAATCTGCAAGTGGATATTTGGAGCCATTGGAAGCCTCTGGTAGAAAAGGCAATTTGTTTGTGTAAAAACTAGAAAGAAGCATGCTCAGAAACTAGTTTCTGATGAGTGCATTCAACTCAAAGAATTTAACCTTTCTTTTGATAGGGCAGTATTGAAACACTCTTTTTGTAGAATGTGCAAGTGGACATTTGGAGCACTTTGAGGGCTATGGTGGAAAAGGAAATACCTTCACAGAAAAACTAGACAGAAGCATTCTCCAAAACTGCTTTGTGATGTTTCCATTCAAGTCACAGAGTTGAACATTTCATAGAGCACTTTTTAAACACTTTTTTTTTTAGAATCTGACAGTGGATATTTGGACTTCTTTGAGGCCTTCGTTGGAAACGGGAATAACTTCACATAAAGACTAGACAGAAGCATTCTGAGAAAGTTGTTTGTGATGTGTGCATTCAGCGAACAGAATTGAACCTTCCTTTTGATAGAGCAGTTTTTAAACACAGGTTTTGTAGAATCTGCAAGTGGATATTTGAACTACTTTGAGGCCTTCGTTGGAAACGGGAATATCTTCACATAAAAACTTGACAGAAACATTCTCAAAAACTACTTTGTGATGTGTGCATTCAGCTCACAGAATTGAACCTTTCCTTTGATAAAGCACTTTTGAAACACTCTTTTTGTAGAATATGCAAGTGGATGTTTGGAGTGCTTTGAAGCCTTCGTTGGAAACGGGGATGTCTTAAGCAAAAAACTAGACAGAAGCATTCTCAGTAACTCGTTTGTGATGTGTGCATTCAACTCACTGTGTTGAAAACTCCTTTTGATAGAGCAGTTTTGAAACACTCTTTTTGTAGAATCTGCAATTGGATATTTGGCACCCTTTGAGGCCTACAGTGGAAAAGGAAATATCTTCATATAAAAACTGGACAGAAACATTCTCAGAAACTACTTTGTGATGTGTGTTTACAACTCACAGAATTTAAAAATTTTTTTGATAGAGCAGTTTTGAAACACTGTTTGTAGAATCAGCAAGTGGATAATTGGAGTGCATTGAAGCTTTTGTTGCAAACGGGAATATCTTCATATAAAAACTAGGCAGAAGCATTCTCAAAAACTGCTTTGTGATGTGTGCATTCAACTCAGAGTTGAACCTTCCTTTTCATAGAGCAATTTTGAAACACTCTTTTTGTAGTATGTGCAAGTGTATATTGGAATGCTTTAAAGCCTTTGTTGGAAACGGGAATATATTCACATAAAATCTAGACAGAAGCATTCTGAGAATCTTCTTTGTGACGTGCACATTGAACTCACAGAGTTGAACCTTCCTTTTGATAGATCAGTTTTGAAACAATCTTTTATAGAATCTGCAAGTTGATATTTGGAGTGCTTTGAAGCCTTCGATGGAAACGGGAATATATTCACATAAAAACTATACAGAAGCATTCTCAGAAACTTCTTTGTGATGTGTGCATTCAACTTACAGAGTTGAACTTTCCTTTTGATAGAGCAGCTTTGAAACACACTTTTAGTTGAATCTGCAAGTGGATAATTGGAGTACTTTGTAGTCTTCTTTGGAAACGGCTATATTTTCACATACAAACTAGACAGATACATTCTCAGAAACTTCTTCATGATGTTTGCATTCAACTCACGGAGCTGAACCTTTCTTTTGATACAGCAGTTTTGAAACACTCTTTTTCTACAATCTGCAAGTAGATATTTGGAGTGCTTTGAAACCTTCCTTAGAAACGGGAATATCTCCACATAAAAACTAGACAGAAGCATTCTCAGAAACTTCTTTTTGCTGTTTGCATTCAACTCACAGAGTTGAACCTTTCTTTTGATAGAGCAGTTTTGAAACACTCTTTTTGTAGAATATGCAAGTGTATATTTGGAGTGCTTTGAAGCCTTCGTTGGAAAAGGGAATATGTTCACATAAAAATTTGACTGAAGGATTCTCAGAAACTACTTTGTGATGTGTGCATTCATCTCACAGAGTTTAACCTTCCTTTTGATAAAGCAGTTCTGAAACACACTTTTTGTAGAATCTGCAAGTGGATATTTGGACTGCTTTGAGGCCTTCCTTAGAAATGGGAATATCTTCACATAAAAACAATACAGATGCCTTCTAAGAAACTTCTTTGTGATGTGTGCATTCAACTCACAGAGTTGAAACCTCCTTTTGAAAGAGCAGTTTTGAAACACACTTTTTGTAGAATCTGCAAGTAGATAATTGGAGTAATTTGAAGTCTTCATGGGAAACGGAAATATCTTCACATAAAAACTAGACAGATGCATTCTCAGAAACTTCTTTGTGATGTGTGCATTCAACTCACTGAGTTGAACCTTCGTTTCGATAGAGCAGTTTTGAAACACTCTTTTTGTACAATCTGCAAGTGGATAATTCGAGTACTTAGAAGCCTTCTTTGGAAACGGGAGTATCTTCACATAAAAATTAGACAGATACATTTTCAGAAACTACTTTGTGATGATAGCATTCAACTCAGAGAGTTGAAACCTCCTTTTGATAGATCTGTTTTGAAAGGCTCTTTTTGTAGAATCTGCAAGTGGATATTTGGAGTGCTTTGAGGCCTGTGGTAGAAAAGGAAATATCTTCATATAAAAAACAGACAGACATATTCTCAGAAAGTACTTCATGATGTGTGCATTCAACACAGAGACTTTAACCTTTCTTTTGATAGAGGAGTTTTGAAACACTCTTTTTATAGAATCTGCAAAGGGACATTTGGAGCACTTTGACAGCTACCGTGGAAAAGGAAATATCTTCACATAAAAACGAGTCAGAAGTATTCTCAGAAACTTCTTTGTGTTGTTTGCATTCAACTCACAGAGTTCAACCTTTCTTTTCATTGATCAGTTTTGAAACACTCTTTTTGTAGAATCCGCAAGTGGATATTTGGACTGCTTTGAGGCCTTCATTGTAAATGGGAATATCTTCACATAAAAACTAGACAGAAGCATTCTCAGAAACTTCTTTGTGATGTGGGCATTCACCTCAAAGAGTTGAACCTTCTTTTGATAGAGCAGTTTTGAAAAACTCTTTTTGTGGTATCTGCAAGTGGATATTTGGAGCGTGTGGAGGCCTTCGTTTGAAACGAGAATATCTTCACATAAAAACTAGACAGAAGCGTTATCAGAAACTTCTTTGTGATGTGTCCCTTCAACTCTCAGAGTTGAACCTTCCTTTTGATAGAGCAGTTTTGAAATACTTTTTTTGAAGGACATGCAAGTGTATATTTGGAGTGTTTTGAAGCCTTCATTAGAAACAGGAATATCTTCACATAAAAACTAGATGGAAGCATTCTCCAAAACTTCTTCATGATGTGTGCATTGGTAGAGCAGATTTGAAACACTCTTTTTGTAGAATCTGCAAGAGGATATTTGGAACCCTTTAAAGCCTATGGTAGAAAAGGAAATTTCTTTATACAAAAACTCGAAAGAAGAATTCTCAGAAATTAGTTTTTGATGTGTACATTCAACTCACAAATTTTAAGCTTTCTTTTGATACAGCAGTTTTGAAACACTCTTTTTGTAGAATCTGCAAGTGGATATTTGGACTGCTTTGAGACCTTCGTCGGAAACGGGAATATCTTCACATAAAAACTAGACAGAGGCATTCTCAGAAAATACTTTGTGATGTGTGCATTCAACTCACAGAGTTGAACTTTCCTTATGATAGTGTAGTTTTGAAACACACTTTTTGGAGAATCTGCAGTTGGATATTTGGACTGCTTTGAAGCCTCCTTTGGAAACGGGAATATCTTCACATAAAAACTAGACAGAAGCATTCTCAGAAACTTCATTGAGATGTCTGCATTCAACTCACAGAGTTCAACCCCACTTTGGATAGAGCAGTTTTGAAACACTCTTTTTGTGGAATCTGCAAGTGGATATTGGGAATCTTTAGAAGCCTATGGTGGAAAAGGAAATATCTTCATTTAAAAACTAGAAAGAAGCATTCTCAGAAACTACTTAGTGATGCGTGCTTACAACTCACAGAATTTAACCTTTCTTTTGAAAGAGCAGTTTTGAAACACTCTTTTTGCAGAATGTGCTAGTGGATAATTGGAGTGCTTTGAAGGCTTTGTTGGAAACGGGAATATCGTCACATGAAAACTAGACAGAAGCATTCTCAAAAACTATATTGTGATGTGGGCATTCATCTCACAGAGTTAAACCTATCTTTTTACAGAACAGTTTTGAAACACTCTTTTTGTAGTATCTGCCATTGGATATTTGGGGTGCTTTGAAGCCTTTCTTGGAAATGGGAATGTATTCACAAAAAACTAGACAGAAGCATTCTCAGAAACTTCCTTGTGATGTGTGTATTCAACTCACAGAGCTGAACCTTCCTTTTGAAAGATCAGTTTTGAAACACTCCTTTTGTAGTATCTGCAAGTGGATTATTGGAGTACTTTGAAGTCTTCATTGGAAACGGGTATATCTTCACATAAAAACTAGAAGATGCATTCTCACAAACTTCATTGTGATGTGTCCATTCAAGTCACAGAGCTGAACCTTCCTTTTCATAGAGCAGTTTTGAAAGAGCCTTTTGGTAGTATCTGCAAGTGGATACTTGTAGTGGTTTCAAGCCTTCGATGGAAATGGGAATATCTCCAAATAAAAAAAAGACAGAAGCATTCTCAGGAACTTCCTTGTGATGTGTGCATTCAACTCACAGAGTTGAACCTGCCTTTTATTAGGGCAGTTTTGAAACACTCTTTTTGTAGAATCTGCAAGTTGATAATTGGGGTACTTTGAAGTCTTCATTGGACACGTGTATATCTTCACATGAAAACTAGACAGAAGTATTCTCAGAAACTTCTTTTTGATATGTGCATTTACCTCATAGAGTTGAACCTTCCTTTTGATAGGGCAGTTTTGAAACACTCTTTTTGTAGTATCTGCAAGTGGATATTTGGAGTGCTTTAGGCCTTTATCAGAAACGGGAATATATTCACATAAAAACTAGAGAGAAGCATTCTCAAAAACTTCCTTGTGATGTGTGCATTCAACTCACAGAGTTGAATCTTCCTTTTGATAGAGCAGTTTTGAAACACTCTTTTTGTGGAATCTGCATGTGGATAATTGGAATGCTTTGAAGTCTTCTATGAAAACGGGTATATCTTCACATAAAAACTAGAAAGATGCATTCTCAGAAACTTCTTTGTGATGTGTCCATTCAACTCACAGAGCTGATCCTTCCTTTTGATAGAGCAGTTTTAACTTACAAGGGATGTGAAAGACCTCTTCAAGGAGAACTACAAACCACTGCTCAACGAAATAAAAGAGGATACAGACAAATGGAAGAACATTCCATGCTCATGGTTAGGAAGAATCAATATCGTGAAAATGGCCATACTGCCCAAGGTAATTTACCGATTCAATGCCATCCCCATCAAGCTACCAATGCCTTTCTTCACAGAATTGGAAAAAACTACCTTAAAGTGCATATGGAACCAAAAAAGAACCCGCATCGCCAAGTCAATCCTAAGACGAAAGAACAAAGGTGGAGGCATCACACTACCTGACTTCAAACTATACTACAAGGCTACAGTAACCAAAACAGCATGCTACTGGTACCAAAACAGAGATATAGATCAATGGAACAGAACAGAGCCCTCAGAAATAATGCCACATATATACAACTATCTGATCTTTCACAAAACTGAGAAAAACAAGCAATGGGGAAAGGATTCCCTATTTAATAAATGGTGCTGGGAAAACTGGCTAGCCTTATGTAGAAAGCTGAAACTGGATCCCTTCCTTACACCTTATACAAAAATCAATTCAAGATGGATTAAAGAGTTAAACGTTAGACCTAAAACCATAAAAACCCTAGAAGAAAACCTAGGCAATACCATTCAGGACATAGACATGGGCAGGGACTTCATGTCGAAAACACCAAAAGCAATGGCAGCAAAAGATAAAATTGACAAATGAGATCTAATTAAACAAAAGAGCTTCTGTACAGCAAAAGAAACTACCATCAGAGTGAACAGGCAACCTACAAAATGGGAGAAAATTTTTGCAACCTCCTCATTTGACAAAGGGCTAATATCCAGAATCTACAATGAACTCAAACAAATTTACAAGAAAAAAACAAACAACCCCATCAAAAAATGGGCAAAGGACTTGAACAGACACTTCTCAAAAGAAGACATTTATGCAGCCAAAAAACACATGAAAAAATGCTCATCATCACTGGCCGTCAGAGTAATGCAAATCAAAACCACAATGAGATACCATTTCACACCAGTTAGAATGGCAATCATTAAAATGTCAGGAAACAACCGGTGCTGGAGAGGATGTGGAGAAATAGAAACACTTTTACACTGTTGGTGGGACTGTAAACTAGTTCAACCATTGTGGAAGTCAGTGTGGCGATTCCTCAGGGATCTAGAACTAGAAATACCATTTGACCCAGCCATCCCATTCCTGGGTATATACCCAAAGGACTATAAATCATGCTGCTATAAAGACACAGGCACACATATGTTTATTGCGGCACTATTCACAATAGCAAAGACTTGGAACCAACCCAAATGTCCAACAATGATAGACTGGATTAAGAAAATGTGGCACATATACACCATGGAATACTATGCAGCCATAAAAAATGATGAGTTCATGTCCTTTCTAGGGACATGGATGAAATTGGAAATCATCATTCTCAGTAAACTATCACAAGAACAAAAAACCAAACACCGCATAATCTCACTCATAGGTGGGAATTGAACAATGAGATCACATGGACACAGGAAAGGGAACATCACACTCTGGGGACTGTTGTGGGGTGCGGGGAGTGGGGAGGGATAGCATTGGGAGATATACCTAATACTAGATGACGAGTTAGTGGGTGCAGTGCACCAGCATGGCACATGTATACATATGTAACTAACCTGCACAATGAGCACATATACCCTAAAACTTAAAGTATAATAATACAAGAAAAATTTTTAAAAAATCCGGTAAACTAAATGTTCACAGCGACAATTATAATAGTCTAAAAGTGGAAAGAAACCATATGTTCATCAATTGATAAATGGTTAAACAAAATGTGGTATATACATATGGAACGTCATTTTCCACAAAAAGGAAGTGCTATTGCATGCTATAACATGGATGAACGTTGTAAACATTATGCTAAATAAAAGAAGCCAAATACAAAAGGCCACATATTGTATGATTCCAGTTATATGAAATGTCCAGAATAGGCAAAATCATAAAAACAGATAGCAAATTTGAGGTGCCAAGGGTTAGAGGATTGGGGAATTGGAGGTGACTGCTATCAGTTATGAGATTTCTTTTTGGGGTGATGGAAATGTTCCAGAATTAGGTCATGATGATTAACATAACACTGTGACCATACTAAAAAACATTAACCTGTAAACTTGAAAATGGTGACTTGTATGTTATGTGACTAATACCTCAATAATTAAAAGAAGTAAGGATAATAAAATCATCTTAATCAGCCAGCTATGCTAGAGCAAGTAAAGCTAAATATCTTTTTAGAATCTAGAGAAAATAAAATTATAAAATTATCATACATAAAGACAATTAATGAGTATGCAGCAGAAAACTATTACAAAGATGGGTCATGCAATTCTATAATTTGTAAATGTTATTTTTCTCAACTGAGTGGTATATTTCATAAATTTAAAGCATTTTTAAGTTTATAATTCATTGTGTTTGTTTTTTCACTCCAAATAAATACCTACTGTCATGACTAAAAAAAAAAGAAAGAAAGAGTCTTTTTGTAGTATCTGTAAGTGGATATTTGTAGTGGTTTGAAGCCTTCGTTGGAAAAGGGAATATCTCCAAATGAAAACTAGACAGAAGCATTCTCAGAAACTTCCTTGTGATGTGTGCATTCAACTCACAGAGTTGAACCTTCCTTTTGATAGAGCAGTTCTGAAACACTCTTTTTGTAGCATCTGCACGTGGACAATTGGAGTAATTTGTAGTCTTCGTTGGAAACGGGTATATCTTCACATAAAAACTAGACAGATGCCTTCTCAGAAACTTCTTTGTGGTGTGTCCATTCAACTCACAGAGCTGAACCTTCCTTTTGATAGAGCAGTTTTGAAACCCTCTTTTTGTAGAATATGAAAATGGATAATTGGAGTTCTTTGTAGTCTTCATTGGAAACGGGAATATTTTCACATAAAAACTAGACAGATGCATTCTCAGAAACTTCTTTGCAATGTGTGCATTCACCTCACACAGTTGAACCTTCCTTTTGATAGAGCAGATTTGAAACACTCTTTTTGTAGAATCTGCAGGTGGATATTTGGGGTGCTTTAAAGCCTTCGTTGGAAACGGTAATATCTTCACATAAAAACTAGACAGAAGTATTCTCAAAAACATCTTTGTGATGTGTGCATTCAACTCACAGAGTTGAACCCTTCTTTTGGTCGAGTAGATTTGAAGCACTCTTTTTGTTGAATATGGAAGTGGATATTTGGAGTGCTTTGAAGCCTTCATTGGTAACGGGAATATCTTCACATAAAAAGTAGACAGAAGCATTCTCAGACACTACTTTTTGATGTTTGCATTCAACTCACAGAGTTGAACCCTCCTTTTGGTAGAGCAGATATGAAACACTCTTTTTGTAGCATCTGCAAGTAAATATTTGGAGCCCTTTGAGGCCACTGGTAGAAAAGGAAATTTCTTTATATAAAAACTAGAAATATGCATTCTCAGAAACTAGTTTGTGGTGTGTGCATTGAACACACAGACTTTAAACTTTGTTTTGATATAGCAGTTTTGAAACACTCTTTTTGTAGAATCTGCAAGTGGATATTTGGACAACTTTGAGGCTTTCATTGGAAACGGGAATATCTTCATATAAAAAATAGACAGAAGAATTCTTAGAAACTTCTTTGGTATATGTGCATTCGTCTCACATAATTGAACCACTCTTTTCATAAAGCAGTTTTGAAACACTCTTTTTGTAGTATCTGCAAGTGGATATTTGGACTGTTTGAAGCCTTAGTTGGAAATGGGAATATCCCCACATAAAAACTAGACAGAAGCATTCTCAGAAACTTCTTTGTGATGTGTGCATTCAAATTACCGAGTTGAACATTCCTTTTGATAGAGCAGTTTTAAAACTCTCTTTTTGTAGAATATGCAAGTGGATATTTGGAGTGCTTTGAAGCCTTTGTTGGAAACGGGAATATCTTCACATAAAAACTAGACAGAAGGGTTCTAAGAAACTACTTTGTGATGTGTGTATTCAACTCACAGAGTTGAACCCTCCTTTTGGTAGAGTAGATTTGAAACACTCTTTTTGTAGAATCTGCAAGTGGATATTTGGAGCCGTTTGAGGCCTCTGGTAGAAAAGGCAATTTCTTTATATAAAAACTTGAAAGAAGCGTTCTCAGAAACTGGTTTGTGATGTGTGCATTCAACCCACAAACTTGAACATTTCTCTTAATAGAGCACTTTTCAAACACTCTTTTTGTAGAATCTGCAATTGTACATTTGGAGCACTTTGAGGGCTATGTTAGAAAAGAAAATGCCTTCACATGAAAACGAGGCTGAAGCGTTCTCAGAAACTGCTTTTTGATGTGTGTGTTCAACTCACAGTGTTGAACCTTTCTTTTCATAGAGCAGTTTTGAAACACTCTTTTTGTAGGATCTGCAATTGGATATTTGGAGCGCTTTGAGACCTATGTTAGAAAAGGAAATATCTTCATATAAAAACTAGACAGAAGTATTCTCAGAAAGCACTTTGTGATCTGTGCTTAAAACTCGCTGAATTTAACCTTTCTTTTGAAAGAGCAGGTTTGAAACCGTCTTTTTGTGAAATCTGCATGTGGATATTTGGAGTATTTTGAAGACGTCCTTGGAAAAGGGAATATCTTCACATAAAAACTAGACAGAAGCATTGTCAGAAACTTCTTTGTGATGTGCGCATTCAACTTACAGAATTTAACCCTTCTTTTGATAGAGCAGTATTGAAACACTCTTTTTGTATAATCTGAAAGTGGACATTAGAAGCACTTTGAGGGCTATGGTGGAAAAAGAAGTATCATCCCATAAAAACTAGACAGAAGCGTTCTCAGAAACCACGTTGTGATGTCTGCATTCAACTCACAAAGTTTAACCTTCCTTTTAATAGAGCAGTTTTGAAACACACTTTTTGTAGAATCTGCAAGTGTATATTTGGACTGCTTTGAGGCCTTTGTTGAAAACCAGAATATCTTCACATAAAAAATAGACAGAAGGGTTCTCAGAAACTAATTTGTGATGTGTGCATTCAACTCACGGATTTGAACCCTCCTTTTGATAGAACAGTTTTGAAACACTCTTTCTGTAAAATTCGCATGTGGATATTTAGAACCTTTGAGGCCTATGATAGAAAGGGACATAACTTCCTGTAAAAACTAGAAAGAAGCATTCTCAGAAACTACTGTGTGATGTGTGCATTCAGCTCAGAGAATTTAACCTTTCTTTTGATAGAGCAGTTTTAAACACTCCTTTTGTACAATCTGGAAGTGGACATTTGGAGCAGTTTGAGGGCTACGGTGGAAAAGGAAATACCTTCACATAAAAACTAGACAGAAGCATTCTCAGAAACTTATTTGTGATGTTGGCATTCAACTCACAGAGTAGAACCTTTCTTTTCATAGAGCAGTTTTGAAACACTCTTTTTGTAGAATCTGCAAGTGGATATTTGGACTGCTTTGAGGCCTTCGTTGGAAACGGGAATATCTTCACATGAAAACCTGACAGAAGCATTCTCAGAAACTTCTTTGTGATGTGTGCATTCAACTCACAGACATCAACCTTTCTTTTTATAGAGCAGTTTTGAAACTTTTTTTGTAGAATATACAAGTGGATATTTGGAGCACTTGGATGCCTATGGTAGAAAAGGAAATATCTTCATATTAAAACTAGACAGAAGCATTCTCAGAAACTACTTTGTAATGTGTGCTTACAATTCACAAAATTTAACCTTTCTTTTGATAGAGCAGTTTTGAAACACTCTTTTTGTAGAATATGCAAGTGGATATTTTGACTGCTTTTAGGAATTCGTTGGAAACGGAAATATCTTCACATAAAAACTAGACAGAAGCATTCTCAGACACTTCTTTGTGATGTTTGCTTTCAACTCACAGAACTGAACCTTACTTTTCATGGAGCAGTTTTGAAACACTTTTTTGTAGAATCTGCAAGTGGATATTTGGACATCTTTGAGGCTTTGGTTGGAAACGGGAATATCTTCACATAAAAACTACATAGAAGAATTCTCAGAAACTTCTTTGTGATATGTGCATTCAACTCCCATAATTGAACCTTCCTTTTCATAGTGCAGTTTTGAAACACTCTTTTTGTGGTATCTGCAAGAGGATATTTGGAGTGTTTGAAGCCTTCGTTGGAAATGGGAATATCTCCACATAAAAACTAGACAGAAGCATTCTCAGAAGCTTCCTTGTGATGTGTGCATTCAACTCTCAGAGTTGAAAATTTCTTTTGATATAGCAGTTTTTAAACACTCTTTTTTTAGAATCTGCAAGTGGATATTTGGAGTGCTTTGAAGCCTTCTTTGGTAACGGGAATATCTTCACATAAAAACTAGACAGAAGAATTTTCAGAAACCACTCTATGATGTGTGAATTCAACTCACAGATATTAACCGTCCTTTTGGTAGAGCAGATTTGAAACAATCTTTTTGTAGAATCTGCAAGTGAATATTTGGAGCCCTTTGAGTCTCTCGTATAGAAGGCAATTTCTTTCTATAAAAACTAGAAAGAAGCATTCTCAGAAACTAGTTTGTGATGTGTGCATTCAACTCATAGATTGTAAATTATCTTTCGACAGAGCAGTTTTGAAACACACTTTTTGTAGGATCTGCAAGTGGACATTTGGGGCACTTTGAGGGCTATGGCGGAAAAGGAAGTATCTTCACATAAAAAGCAGACTGAAGCATTCTCAGAAACTTCTTTTTGATGTTTGCCTTCAACAGAGACTGTGTGACATTTCTTTTGATAGAGCAGTTTTGAAACACTCTTTTGGTAGAATCTGCTAGTGGATATTTGCACTGCTTTGAGGCCTTCATTGGGAACGGGAATATCTTCAAATAAAAACTAGACAGAAGCATTCTCAGAAACTTTTTTGAGATGTGTGCATTCAACACACAGAGTTGAAGCTTTCTTTTGATAGAGCAGTTTTGACACACTCTTTTCGTAGAATCTGCAAGTGGACATTTGGAGCACTTTGAGGGCTATGGTAAAAAAAGAAATATCTTCACATAAAAACTAGACAGAAGCATTCTCAGTTACTTCTTTGTGATGATTTTTTTTATCTCACAGAGAGGAAACTTTCCTTTGATAAAGCAGTTCTGAAACACTCTTTTTCTGGAATCTGCAAGTGGATATTGGGACAGCTTTGAGGCCTTCGTTGGAAACGGGAATATCTTCACATAAAAACTAGACAGAAAGATTCTTAGAACCTTGTTTGAGATATGTGCATTCATCTCACAGAGGTGAACCTTCCTTTTGATAGAGCAGTTGAGAAACACACTTTTTGTAGAATCTGCAAGTGTATATTTGGACTGTTTTGAGGCCTTCATTGGAAACGGGAATTTCTTCACATAAAAATTAGACAGAAGCATTCTCAGAAACTACTTTGTGATGTGTGCATTCAACTCACAGATTTGAACCTTCCTTTTGATAGAGAAGATTTGAAACACTCTTTTTGAAGAATATGCAAGTGGATATTTGGAGTGCTTTGAAGCCTTCGTTGGAAATGGGAATATCTTCACGTAAAAACTAGATAGAAGTAGTTTCAGAAACTACTTTGTTATGTATGCATTCAACTCACCGATTTGAACCTTTCTTTTGAGAGTGCAGTTTTGAAACACTCTTTTTGTGGAATCTGCAATTGTATATTTGGAGCACTTTGAGACCTATAGTAAAAAAGGAAATAACTTCATATAAAAACTAAACAGAAGGATTCTCAGAAACTATTTTGTGATGTGTGCTTACAACATACAGAATTTAACCTTTCTTTTGATGGGGCAGTTTTGAAACACTCTTTTTTAGAATCTTCAATGGGATAATTGGAGGCTTTGAAGCCTTCATTGGAAACGGGAATATCTCCACATAAAAATTAGACAGGAGCGTTCTCAAAAACTACCTTGCGATGTGGGCATTCAACTCACAGAGTTTAACTTATCTTTTAACAGAGTAGTTTTGAAACACTGTTTTTCCAGAATCCGTAAGTGGACATTTGGAGCACTTTGAGGAACATGGTGGAAAAGGAAATATCTTCACATAAAAACTAGACAGAAGCATTCTCAGAAACTACTGTGTGATGTGTGCATTCAACTCACAGATTTTAACATTTCTTTTGATAGAGCAGTATTGAACACTCTTTTTGTGTAATCTGCAAGTGGATATTTTAACAGCTTTGAGGAATTTGTTGGAAACGGCAATATATTCACATAAAAAATAGATAGAAGCATTCTCAGAAAATTCTTAGTGCTGTTTGCATTCAACCCACAGAGTTGAACATTTGTTTTCATAGAGCAGTTTTGATACACTCTTTTTGTTGAATCTGCAAGTGGATATTTGGACTGCTTTGAGGCATTCATTGGAAATGGGAATATCTTCACATAAAACTTGACAGAAGCATTCTCAGAAACTACTTTGTGATGTGTGCAGTCAACTCACAGAGTTGAACCCTCCTTTTGATAGAACAGTTTTGAAACACTCTTTTTGTAGAATCTGTAAGTGTATATTTGAAACCCTTTGAGGCCTATAGTAGAAAAGAAAATATTTTCATGTAAAAACTAGAAAGAAGCATTCTCAGAAACTACTTTGTGATGTGTGCATTCAACTAACAGAGTAGAAACTTTCTTTTGATAGAATAGTTTTGAAACACTCTTTTTGTAGAATCTGCTATTGGATATTTGGAGCGCTTCGAGGCCTATGGTAGAAAAGGAAATATCTTCATATGAGAACTAGACAGAAGCGTTCTCAGAAACTACTTTGTGATGTGTGCTTACAACTCCCAGAATCTAAACTTTCTTTTGATGGAGAAGTTTTGAAACACTCTTTTTGTAGAATCTGCAAGTGGGTAATTGGAGTGCTTTGAAGCCTTCCTTGAAAACGGGCATATCTTCACATAAAAACTGGACAGAAGCATTGTCAAAAGCTACTTTGTGATGTGTCCATTCAAATCACAGTATTTAACCTATCTTTTGACAGAGCAGTTTTGAAACACTCTCTTTGTAGAATCTGCAAGTGGATATTTGGACCGCTTTGAGGCCTTCGTTGGAAACGGGAATATATTCACATGAAAACTAGACAGAAGCATTCTCAGAAACTTCCTTGTGATGTGTGCGTTGAACTCACAGAATTGAACCTTCCTTTTGATAGAGCAGTTTTGAAACACTCTTTTTGTAGAATCTGCAAGTTGATAATTAGAGTAATTTGAAGTCTTCATTCGAAACCGGTATATCGTCACATAAAAACTAGACAGATGCATTCTCAGAAACTTCTTTGTGATGTGTGCATTCAACTCACAGTGTTGAACCTTCCTTTTGATGGAGAAGTGTTGAAACAGTCCTTTCGTAGAATCTGCAAGTGGATATTTCAAGTGTTTAGAAGCCTTTGTTGGAAACGCGAATATCTCCACATAAAAAACAGACAGAAGCATTATCAGAAACTTCTTTGTGATGTGTGTTTTCAACTCACAGAGTTGAACCGTTCTTTTGATAGAGCAGTTTTGAAACACTTTTTTTGAAGAATCTGCAATTGCAGATTTGAAGCACTTTGAGGCCTATTGCAGAAAAGGAAATATCTTAATATAAAAACTAGACAGAAGCATTCTCAGAAACTGCTTTTAGATGTGTGCTTACAACTCACAGAATTTAACCTTTGTTTTGATAGAGCAGTTTTGAAACATTCTTTTTGTAGAATCTGCAAGGGGATAATTGGAAGTGTCTGAAGATTTTGTGGCAAACGGGAATATCTTCACATAAAAATAAGACAGAAGCATTCTCAAAAACTCCTTTGTGATGTGTGCATTCAACTCACAGTGTTTAACCTATCTTTTGACAGAGCACTTTTGAAACACTCTTTTTGTAGAATCTGCAAGTGGACATTTGGAGCACTTTGAGGGCTACGGTGGAAAACGAAATATCTTCACCTAAAAACAAGACAGAAGCATTCTCAGAAACATCTTTGTGATGTTTACATTCAACTCAAGAGTTCAACATTTCTTTTGATAGAGCAGTTTTGAAACAATCTTTTTGTAGAATCTGCAAGTGGTTATTGGGACTACTTTGAGGCCTTCATTGGAAACGGGAATATCTTCACATAAAAACTATAATGAAGCATTCTCAGAAAGTTCTTTGTGAATTGTGCATTCAACTCACAGAATTGAACCTTCCTTTTGATAGAGCAGTTTTGAAAAACTCTTTTTGCTGTATCTGCAAGTGGATATTTGGAGTGTTTTGAAGCCTTCGTTGGAAACGGGAATATATTCACATAAAAACTAGACAGAAGCATTTGCAGAAACTATCCTGTGATGTGTGTATTCAATGCACAGAGTTGAACCTTCCTTTTGATAGAGCAGTTTTGAGACACTCTGTTTGTAGAATATGCTAGTTTATATTTGGAGTGCTTTGAAGCCTTCTTTGGAAACGCGAATATCTTCACATTAAAAACTAGACAGAAGGATTCTCAGAAACTGCTTTGTGATGTGTGTGTTCAACTCACACAGTTGAACCCTCCTTTTGCTACTGCAGATTTGAAACACTCTTTTTGGAGAATCTGCAAGTGGATATTTAGAGCCATTTGAGGCCTCTGGTAGAAAAGGCAATTTATTTATCTAATAACTAGAAAGAAGTAGTCTCAGAAACCAGCTAATGATGTGTGCATTCAGCTCAGAGATTTTTAACCTCTCTTTTGCTAGAGCAGTTTTGAAACACTCTTTTTGTAGAATCTGCAAGTGGACATTTGGAGCACTTTGAGGGCTATTTTGGAAAAGGAAATACTTTCACATAAAAACTAGACAGAAACATTCTCAGAAACTTCTTTGTGATGTTCACATTCACCTCACAGATATGAACCATTGTGGAAGTCAGTGTGGTGATTCCTCAAGGATCTAGACCTAGAAATACCATTTGACCCGGCCATCCCATTACTGGGTATATACCCAAAGGACTATAAATCATGCTGCTATAAAGACACATGCACACATATATTTATTGCGACATTATTCACAATAGCAAAGACTTGGAACCAACCCAAATGTCCAACAATGATAGACTGGATTAAGAAAATGTGGCACACATACACCATGGAATACTATGCAGCTATAAAAAATGATGAGTTCATGTCCTTTGTAGGGACATGGATGAAATTGGAAATCATCATTCTCAGTAAACTATCGCAAGAACAAAAAACCAAACACCGCATATTCTCACTCATAGATGGGAATTGAACAATGAGATCACATGGACACAGGAAAGGGAACATCACACTCTGGGGACTGTTGTGGGGTGTGAGGAGGGGGGAGGGATAGCATTGGGAGATATACCTAATGCTAGATGACTAGTTAGTGGGTGCCGCGCACCAGCATGGCACATGTATACATATGTAACTAACCTGCACAATGTGCACATGTACCCTAAAATTTAAAGTATAATCATAAAAAAAATGAATTTTTCTTTTCATAAAGCAGTTTTGAAACACTCTTTTTGTAGAATCTGCAAGTGGATATTTGGATTGCTTTGAGGCCTTCATTGGAAACGGGAATATCTTCACATAAAAACTAGACAGAAAGATTCTCAGAAACTTCTTTGGGATGTGTGCATTCAACACAGAGAATTGATCCTTTCTATTGAAAGAGCCATTTTGACACACACTTTTTGTAGACTCTACAAGTGGACATTTGGAGTACTTTCTGGACTATAGTGAATAAAGAAATATCTTCACATGAAAAGTAGACAGAAGCATTCTCAGAAGCTTCTTTGTGATGTGTGCATTCAACTCACAGAGTTTAACCTTCCTTTTGATGGAGCAGTTTTGAAACACTCTTTTGTAGAATCTGCAACTGGATATTTGGACTGATTTGAGGCCTTCATTGGAAACGGGAATATCTTCACCTAAACACTAGACGGAAGCATTCTCAGAAACTACTTTGTGATGTGTCCATTCAACTCACAGAGTTGAACCTTTATTTTGATAGAGCAGCTTTGAAACACACTTTTTGTAGAAGCTACAAGTGGATATTTGGACTGCTTGGAGGCCTTCGTTGGAAACGGGAATATCTTCACATAAACACTAGACAGAAGCATTCTCAGAAACTACTTTGTGATGTGTGAATTGAACCCCCTAGTCGAACCTTGCTCTTGATGGAGAAGTTTTGAGTCAATCTTTTTGTATAATATGCAAGTGGATATTTGAAATGTTTTGAAGCCTTCATTGGAAACGGGAATATCTTCACATGAGAACTAGACAAAAGCATTCTCAGAAACTTCTTTGTGATGTGTGCATTAAACTCACAGAGTTGAAATTTCCTTTTGATTGAGCAGTTTTGAAACACTCTTTTTGTAGAATCCGCAAGTGGATATTTGGACTGATTTGAGGCCTTCGTTGGAAACAGGAATATCTTCATCTAAAAACTAGACAGAAGCCTTCTCAGAAACTACTTTGTGATGTGGCCATTCAACTCACAGAGTCGAACATTTCTTTTGATAGAGCAGCTTTGAAACACACTTTTTGTAGAAGCTGCAGGTGGATATTTGGACTGCTTTGAGGCCTTCATTGGAAACGGAAACATCTTCACATAAAAACTAGACAAAAGCATTCTCAGAAACTACTTTGTGATGTGTGCATTGAGCTCCCCTAGTTGAACCTTGCTTTTGATGGAGAAGTTTTGAATCACTCTTTTTGTAGAATATGCAAATGGATATTTGGAGTGTTTTGAAGCCTTCATTGGAAACGGGAATATCTTCACATGAAAACTAGATGAAAGCATTCTCAGAAGCTTCTTTGTGATGTGTGCATTCAACTCACAGAATTGAACCCTCCTTTTGATTGAGCAGTTTTGAAGCACTCTTTTTGTAGAATCTGCAAGTGGATATTTGGAACCCTTTGAGGCGTATGGTTGAAAAGGAAATATCTTCATAGAGAAACTATCAAGAAGCATTCTCAGAAACTACTTTGTGATGTGTGCTTACGACTCACAGAATTTAACCTTTCTTTTGATAGAGCAGTTTTGAAACACTCTTTTTGTAGAATCTGCTAGTGGATAATTGGAGTGCTTTGAAGCCTTTGTTGGAAACTAGAATATCTTCACACATGTACTAGACAGAAGCATTATCAGAAACTTGTTTGTGATGTTTGCATTCAACTCACAGAGATTAACCTTTCTTTTGATAGAGCAGTTTTGGAACACTCTTTTTGTAGAATCTACAAGTGGACATTAGGAGCACTTTGAGGGCTATGGTGGAAAAGGTAATATCTTCACATAAGAACTTGATAGAAGCATTCTCCGAAACTTCTTTGTGATGTGTGCATTCAACGCACAGAGCTTAATGTTCCTTTGGAAAGAACACTTTTGAAACACTCTTTTTGTAGAATCTGCATTTGGATATTTGGACTGCTTTGAAGCCTTCATTGGAAACGAGAAAATCTTCATATAAAAACTAGACAGAAGCATGCTCGGAAACTTCTTTGTGATGTGTGCATGCAAACCACAGAGTTGAACCCTCCTTCTGATAGAGAAGTTTCAAAACACTCCTTTTGTAGAATCTGCAAGTGGATATTTTGGGCCCTTTGAGGACTTTTGTAGAAAAGGAAATATCTTCATAGAAAAACTAGAAAGAAGCCTTCTCAGAAACTATTTTGTGATGCGTGCATTCATATCACAGAGTTGAACGTTTCTTTTGATAGAGCAGTTTTGAAACACTCTTTTTGTCGAATCTGCAAGTGGACATTTGGAGAAATTTCAGTGCTACCATGGAAAAGGAAATATCTTCACATAAAAACTAGACAGAAGCATTTGCAGAAACGTCTTTTTGATGTTTGCATTCAACTCACAGATATGAAACTTTCTTTTCATTTAGCAGTTTTGAAACAATTTTTTTGTAGAATCTGCAAGACGATATTTGTACTGCTTTGACCCCTTCGTTGGAAACGGGAATAGCTTAACATGAAAACTAGACAGAAGCATTATCAGAAACTTCTATGTTATGTGTGCATTCAACTCACAGAGTTCAACTTTCCTTTTGATAGGGCCGTTTTGAAAAACTCTTCCTGTAGAATCTGTAAGTGGATATTTGGACTGGTTTTAGGCCTTCAATGAAAAAGGGAATATCTTCACATAAAAACTATACAGAAGCATTCTCAGAAACTTCTTTGTGATGTGTGCATTCATCTTACAGTTTTGAACCTTCCGTTGAATGGTGTAGCTTTGAAACACTCTTTTTGTAGAATCGGCAATTGGATATTTGGAGCGATTTGAGCCCTATTGTAGAAAAAGGAAATATTTTCATATAAAAACTAGACAGAAGTATTCTCTGAAACTAATTTGTGATGTGTGCTTTCATCTAACAGAGTTTAAACTTTCTTTTGATAGAGCAGTTTTGAAACACTCTTTTTACACTATCTGCAAGTGGATAATTGGAGTCCTTTGAAGCCTTTGTTGGAAACGGGAATATCTTCATATATAAACTAGACAAAAGCATTCTCAAAATCTACTTTGTGATGCGTGCATTCAACTCACAGAGATTAACTTTTCTTTTGATAGATCATCATTGAAACACTCTTTTTGAAGAATCTGCAAGTAGACATTTGGAGCACTTTGAGGGCTCTGGTGGAAAACGAAATATCTTCACATGAAAACCAGAAAGAAGCATTCTCAGAAACTTCTTTGTGATGTGTGCATTCAACTCACAGAGTTGAAACTTTCTTTTGATAGAGCAGTTTTTAAACACACTTTTTGTAGAATCTGCAAGTTGACATTTGGAGCACTTTGAGGTCTATGGTGGAAAAAGATATATCTTCACATAAAAACTAGACAGAAGCCTTCTCTGAAACTTCTTTGTGATGTTCGGATTCAACTCACAGAGTTGAAACTTTCTTTTGATACAGCAGCTTTGAAACACTCTTTTTGTAGAATCTGCAGGTGGATATTTGGACTGCTTTGAGGCCTTTGTTGGAAAAGGGAATATCTTCACATAAAAACTAGACAGAAGCATTCTCAGAAACTTCTTTGCGATGTGTGCATTCAACTCACAGAGTTGAACCTTCCTTTTGATAGAGCAGTTGTGAAACAATCTTTTTGTAGAATCTGCATGTGGATATTTGGAGTGCTTTGAAGCCTTAGTTGGAAACGGGAATATCTTCATATAAATACTAGATAGAAGCATTCTCAGAACCTTCTTTGTGATATGTGCATTCAACTCACAGATTTGAACCATCCTTTTGATAGAGAAGTTTTGAAACCCTCTATTTGTAGAATCTGCAGGTGGATATTTGGAGCACTTTGAGGCCTACTGTAGAAAAGGAAATATCTTCATATAAAAACTAGAAAGAAGCATTCTCAGAAAGTACTTTGTGATGTGTGCATTCAACTCACAGAATTTAACCTTTCTTTTGATAGAGCAGTTTTGAAACACTCTTTTTGTAGAATCTGCAAGTGGATAATTGGAGTGCTTTGAAGCCTTCATTGGAAACGGGAATATCTCACATAAAAACTAGATAGAAGCATTCTCAGAAACTGCTTTGTGATGTGTGCTTACAACTCATGAAATTTAATCTTTATTTTGATAGGGCAGTTTTGAAACACACTTTTTGTAGAATCTGCAAGTGGATAATTGGATTGCTTTGAAGCCATCGTTGCAAACGGGAATATCTTCAAATAAAAATTTGTAATGCTTACATTCAACTCATAGAGTTTAACCTACCTTTTAGTAGAGCAGTTTTGAAACACTTTTTTTGTAGAATCTACAAGTGCACATTTGGAGCACTTTGAGGGCTATAGTGGAAAAGGAAATATCTTCACATACAAACTAGATAGAAGCATTCTCAGAAACTTCTTTTTGATGTTTGCATTCAACTCATAGAGTTGAGCATTTCTTTTGATAGAGCAGTTTTCAAAAACTCTTTTTGTAGAATCTGCAAGTGGACATTTAGAGTACTTTGAGGCCTACGGTGGAAAAGGAAATATATTCGCATAAAAATTAGACAGAAGCATTCTCAGTAATTACTTTCTGATGTATGCATTCAACTCAGAGAGTTGAACATTTCCTTTGATAGAATAGTTTTGAAGCACTCCTTTTGTGGAATCTGCAAGTGGATATTTGGACTGCTTTGTTGCCTTCGTTGGAAATGGGAATAGCTTCACATAAAAACTAGACAGAAGCATTCTCAGAAACTTCTTTGTGATATGTGCATTCAACTCACAGATTTTAACCATTCTTTTGATAGAGCCGTTTTGAAACACTCTTCTTGTAGAATCTGGAAGTTGATAATTGGAGTGCTTTGAAGCCTTCGTTGCAAACGGGAATATCTTCACATAAAAACTAGACCTAAGCATTCTGAGAAACATCTATGTGATGTGCGCATTCAACTCACAGAGTTGAACCCTCCTTTTGATAGGGCAGTATTGAATCTCTCTTTTTGTAGAATCTGGAAGTGGATATTTGGAGCACATTGAGGTCTATGGTAGAAAAGGGAATATCTTCACATAAAAACTAGACAGAAGCATTCTCAGAAACTAGTTTGTGATGTGTGCATTCAACTCACAGAGTTGAACCTTTGTTTTGATAGAGCAGTTTTGAAACACTCTTTTTGTAGAATCTGCAAGTGGATATTTAGACTGCTTTGAAGCCTTCGTTAGAAACAGGAATATCTTCACATAAAAACTAGACAGAATCATTTCAGAAACTACTTTGTGATGTTTGCATTCATCTCAGAGAGTTGAACCTTTCTTTTGATAGAACAGTTTTGAAACACCCTTTTTGTAGAATCTGCTGGTGGACATTTGGAGTACTTTGTGGTCGATGGTGAAAAGGATATATCTTCACATAAAAACTAGACAGAAACATTCTCAGAAACTTCTTTGTGATGTTTGCTTTCAACACAGGGAGTTGAAACTTTCTGTTGATAGAGGAGTTTTGAAACACTATTTTTGGAGAATCTGTAAGTGAATATTTAGATCACTTTGAGGCCTTCATTGGAAACGGGAATATTTTCACATAAAAACTAGATAGAAGCATTCTCAGAAACTTCTTTTTGATGTTTGCATTCAATTCACAGAATTGAACCTTCCTTTTAATTGAAAAGTTTTGAAACACTCTTTTTGTAGAATATGCAATTGGATATTTGGAGTGCTTTGAAGCCTTCATTAGAAACGGTAATATCTTCACATAAAAACTAGACAGAAGCATTCTCAGAAACTTCTTTGTGATGTGTGCATACAACTCACAGATTTGAACCTTTCTTTTGATACAGCAGTTTTTAAACACTCTTTTTGTAGAATCTGCAACTGTATTTTTGGAGTGCTTTGAAGACTTCATTGGAAACGGGAATAACATCACATAAGAACTAGATGGAAGCATTCTCAGAAACTTCTTTTTGATGTGTGCATTCAACCTACAGAATTGAAGCCTCCTTTTGATAGAGCAGTTTTGAAACACTCTTTTTGTAGATTCTGCAAGTGGATATTTGGAGTGCTTTGAAGCGTTTGTCGGAAACGTGAATATCTTCACATAAAAACTAGTCAGAAGCATTCTCAAAAATTACTTTGTGATGTGCGCATTCAACTCACAGAGTTTAACCTATTTTTGATAGAGCAGTTTTGAAACACTCCTTTTGTGGAATCGGCAAGTGGACATTTGTAGCACTTTGAGGGCTTTAGTGGAAAAGGAAATATCTTCACATAAAAACTAGACAGAAGCAATCTCAGAAACTTCTGTGCTGTTTGCACTCAACTCACAGATTGGAACATTTCTTTTGATAGAGCAGTTTTGAAATGCTCTTTTTGTACAATCTGCAAGTGGACATTTGGAACACTTTGAGTGCTAGAGTGGAAAAGGAAATATCTTCACATAAAAACTAGACAGAACCATTCTCAGAAACTTCTTTGTGATGTTTGAATTCAACTCAGAGTGTTGAACATTTCCTTTGATAGAGCAGTTTTGAAGCAGTCTTTTTGTAGAATCTGCAAGTGGATAATTGGAGTACTTTGAAGCGTTGTTGGAAACGGTAATATCTTCACATAAAAACTAGACAGAAGCATTCTCAGAAACTACTTTGTGATGTGTGCATTCAACTCACAAAGTTAAACCTTCCTTTTGATAGAGCAGTTTTGAAACACTCTTTTTATAGTATCTGCAAGTGGATATTTGGAGTGCTTTGAAGCCTTCGTTGGAAATGGGAATATATTCACATAAAAATATACAGAAGCATTCTCAGAAACTTCCTTGTGATGTGTGCCTTGAACTCACAGAGCTGAACCTTCCTTTTGATGAAGCAGTTTTGAAACACTCTTTTTGTGGAAGCTGCAAGTGGATAATTGGAGTAATTTTTAGCGTTGTTGGAAACGGGAATATCTTCACATAAAAACTAGACAGAAGCATTCTTAGAAACTTCTTTGTGATGTGTGCATTCAACTCACAGAGTTGAACCCTACTTTTGATAGAGCAGTTTTGAAACGCTCTTTTTGTAGAATCTGCAAGTGGATATTTGGAGCGCTTTGAGGCCTGTGGTAGAAAAGGAAATATGTTCATATAAAAACTAGACAGAAGCATTCTCAGAAATTACTTTTTGATGTGTGCATTCAGCTTACAGAGTTGAACCTTTCTTTTCACAGGACAGTTTTGAAACACTCTTTTTTTAGTGTCGGCAAGTGGATATTTGGAGTGCTTTGAGGCCTTCATTGGAAACAGGAATATCTTCACATAAAAACTAGACAGAGGCATTCTCAGAAACTTCTTTGTGATGTGTGCATTCAACTCACAGAGTTGAACCTTCCTTTTGATAGAGCGGTTTTTTCTTCTTGTTTTATTTATTATGATTATACTTTATGTTTTAGGTTACATGTGAGCAATGTGCAGGTTAGTTATGTATGTATACATGTGCCATGCTTGTGCGCTGCACCAATTAACTCATCATCTAGCATTAGGTATATCTCCCAATGCTATCCCTCCCCCCGCCCCACCCCACAACAGTCCCCAGAGTGTGATGTTCCCCTTCCACTGGCCATATGTTCTCATTGTTCGATTCCCACCTATGAGTGAGAATATGCGGTGTTTGGTTTTTTGTTATTGCAATAGTTTACTGAGAATGATGATTTCCAATTTCATCCATGTCCCTACAAAGGACATGAACTCATCATTTTTTATGGCAGCATAGTATTCCATGGTGTATATGTGCCACATTTTCTTAATCCAGTCTATCATTGTTGGACATTTGGGTTGGTTCCAAGTCTATGCTATTGTGAATAGTGCCGCAATAAACATACGTGTGCATGTGTCTTTATAGCAGCATGATTTATAGTCCTTTGGGTATATACCCAGTAATGGGATGGCTGGGTCAAATGGTATTTCTAGGTCTAGGTCCCTAAGGAATCGCCACACTGCTTCCACAATTGTTGAACTAGTTTACAGTCCCACCAACAGTGTAAAAGTGTTCCTATTTCTCCACATCCTCTCCAGCACCTGTTGTGTCCTGACTTTTTATTTTTTGCCATTCTAACTGGCATGAAATGGTATCTCATTGTGGTTTTTATTTGCATTTCTCTGATGGCCAGTGATGGTCAGCATTTGTTCATGTGTTTTTTGGCTGCATAAATGTCTTCTTTTGAGAAGTGTCTGTTCATGTCCTTCACCCACTTTTTGTTGGGGTTGTTTGTTTTTTTCTTGTAAATTTGTTTGAGTTCATTGTAGATTCTGGATATTAGTCCTTTGTCAGATAAGTAGGTTGTGAAAATTTTCTCCCACTTCGTAGGTTGCCTATTCCCTCTGATGCTAGTTTCTTTTGCTGTGCAGAAGCTCTTTAGTTTAATTCGATCCCATTTGTCAATTTTGGCTTTTGTTGCCATTGCTTTTGGTGTTTTAGACATGAAGTCTTTGCCCATGCCTATGTCCTGAATGGTAATGCCTAGGTTTTCTTCTAGGGTTTCTATGGTTTTAGGTCTAACATGTAAGTCTTTAATCCATCTTGAATTGATTTTTGTATAAGGTGTAAGGAAGGGATCCAGTTTCAGCTTTCTACATATGGCTAGCCAGTTTTCTCAGCACCATTTATTAAATGGGGAATCCTTTCCCCATTGCTTGTTTTTCTGAGGTTTGTCAAAATCAGATAGTTGTAGACACGCAGCATTATTTCTGAGGGCTCTTTTCTGCTCCATTGATCTATATCTCTGTTTTGATATCAGTACCATTCTGTTTTGGTTACTGTAGCCTTGTAGTGTAGTTTGAAGTCAGGTAGCATGATGCCTCCAGCTTTGTTCTTTTGGCTTAGGATTGACTTGGTGATGCGGGCTCTTTTTTGGTTCCATATGAACTCTAAAGTCGTTTTTTCCAGTTCTGTGAAGAAAGTCATTGGTAGCTTGAGGGGGATGGCATTGAATCTGTAAATTACCTTGGGCAATATGGCCATTTTCATGACATTGATTCTTCCTACCCATGAGCATGGAATGTTCTTCCATTTGTTTGTATCCTCTTTTATTTCCTTGTGCAGTGGTTTGTAGTTCTCCTTGAAGAGGTCCTTCACATCTTTTGTAAGTTGGATTGCTAGGTATTTTATTCTCTTTGAAGCAATTATGAATGGGAGTTCACTCATGATTTGGCTCTCTGTTTGTCTGTTGTTGGTGTATAAAAATGCTGTGATTTTTGTACATTGATTATGTATCGTGAGACTTTGGTGAAGTTGCTTATCAGCTTAAGGAGATTTTGGGCTGATACAATGGGGTTTTCTAGATATACAATCATGTCGTCTGCAAACAATGATAATTTGACTTCCTCTTTTCCTAATTGAATACCCGTTATTTCCTTCTCCTGCCTAATTCCCCTGGCCAGAACTTCCAACACTATGTTGAATACGAGTGGTGAGAGAGGGCATCCCTGTCTTGTGCCAGTTTTCAAAGGGAATGCTTCCAGTTTTTGCCCATTCAGTATGGTATTGGCTGTGGGTTTGTCATATATAGCTCTTATTATTTTGAAATACGTCCTGTCAATACCTAATTTATTGAGAGTTTTTAGCATGAAGGGTTGTTGAATTTTGTCAAAGGCTTTTTGTGCATCCATAGAGATAATCATGTGATTTTTGTCTTTGTCCTGTTTATATGCTGGATTACATTTATTGATTTGCATATACT
Organism: Pan troglodytes; assembly: GCF_028858775.2. Lineage (NCBI taxonomy): Eukaryota > Metazoa > Chordata > Mammalia > Primates > Hominidae > Pan > Pan troglodytes. The sequence goes on from NC_072418.2 coordinate 30,421,537, forward strand.
GAACCAGCCTTGCATCCCAGGGATGAAGCCCACTTGATCATGGTGGATAAGCTTTTTGATGTGCTGCTGGATTCGGTTTGCCAGTATTTTATTGAGGATTTTTGCATCAATGTTCACCAAGGATATTGGTCTAAAATTCTCTTTTTTGGTTGTGTCTCTGCCAGGCTTTGGTATCAGGATGATGCTGGCCTCATAAAATGAGTTAGGGAGGATTCCCTCTTTTTCTATTGATTGGAATAGTTTCAGAAGGAATGGTACCAGTTCCTCCTTGTACCTCTGGTAGATTTCGGCTGTGAATCCATCTGGTCCTGGTTTCTTTTTGGTTTGTAAGCTATTGATTATTGCCACAATTTCAGCTCCTGTTTTTGGTCTATTCAGAGATTCAACTTCTTCCTGGTTTAGTCTTGGGAGATTGTATGTGTGGGGGAATTTATCCATTTCTTCTAGATTTTCTAGTTTATTTGCATAGAGGTGTTTGTAGTATTCTCTGATGGTAGTTTGCATTTCTGTGGGATCGGTGGTGATATCCCCTTTATCATTTTTTATTGCATCTATTTGATTCTTCTCTCTTTTTTTCTTTGTTAGTCTTGCTAGTGGTCTTTTAATTTTGTTGATCATTTCAAAAAATCAGTTCCTGGATTCCTTAATTTTTTGAAGGTTTTATGTGTCTCTATTTCCTTCAGTTCTGCTCTGATTTTAGTGATTTCTTGCCTTCTGCTAGTTTTTGAATGTTTTTTCTCTTGCTTTTCTAGTTCTTTTAATTGTGATGTTAGGGTGTCAATTTTGGGTCTTTCCTGCTTTCTCTTGTGGGCATTTAGTGCTATAAATTTCCCTCTACCCACTGCTTTGAATGCATCCCAGAGATTCTGGCATGTTGTGTCTTTGTTGTCATTGATTTCAAAGAACATCTTTATTTCTGCCTTCATTTCGTTATGTACCCAGTAGTCATTCAGGAGCAGGTTGTTTGGTTTCCATGTAGTTGAGTGGTTTTGAGTGAGATTCTTAATCCTGAGTTCTAGTTTGTTTGCACTGTTGTCTGAGAGACAGTTTGTTATAATTTCTGTTCTTTTACACTTGCTGAGGAGAGCTTTACTTCCAAGTATGTGGTCAATTTTGGAATAGGTGTGGTGTGGTGTTGAAAAAAAATGTATATTCTCTTGATTTGGGGTGGAGAGTTCTGTATATGTCTATTAGGTCTGCTTGATGCAGAGCTGAGTTCAATTCCTTGGTATCCTTGCTGACTTTCTGTCTCATTGATCTGTCTAATGTTGACAGTGGAGTGTTAAAGTCTCCCATTATTAATGTGTGGGAGTCTAAGTTTCTTTGTAGGTCACTGAGGACTTGCTTTATGAATCTGGGTGCTCCTGTATTGGGTGCATATATATTTAGGATAGTTAGCTCTTCTTGTTGAATTGATCCCTTTACCATTATGTAATGGCCTTCTTTGTCTCTTTTGATCTTTGTTGGTTTAAAGTCTGTTTTATCAGAGACTAGGATTGCAACCCCTGCCTTTTTTGTTTTCCATTTACTTGGTAGATCTTCCTCCATCCTTTTAATTTTGATCCTATGTGTGTCTATGCCCGTGAGATGGGTTTCCTGAATACAGCACACTGATGGATCTTGACTCTTCATCCAGTTTGCCAGTCTGTGTCTTTTAATTGGAGCATTTTGCCCATTCACATTTAAAGTTATTATTGTTATGTGTGAATTTGATCCTGTCATTATGATGTTAGCTGGTTATTTTGCCTGTTAATTGATGTAGTTTCTTCCTAGTCTCGATGGTCTTTACATTTTTGCATGATTTTGCAGCAGCTGGTACTGGTTGTTCCTTTCCATGTTTAGCGCTTCCTTCAGGATCTCTTTTAGGGAAGGCCTGGTGGTGACAAAATCTCTCAGCAGTTGCTTGTCTAAAGGATTTTATTTCTCCTTCACTTATGAAGCTTAGTTTGGCTGTATGTGAAATTCTGGGTTGAAAATTCTTTTCTTTAAGAATGTTGAATATTGGACCCCACTCTCTTCTGGCTTGTAGGGTTTCTGCCGAGAGATCTGCTATTAGTCTGATGGGCTTCCCTTTGAGGGTAACCCAACCTTTCTCTCTGGCTGCCCTTAACATTTTTTCCTTCATTTCAACTTTGCTGAATCTGACAAGTATGTGTCTTGGAGTTTTTCTTCTCGAGGAGTATCTTTGTGGCATTTTCTATATTTCCTGAATCTGAATGTTGGCCTGCCTTGCTAGGTTGGGGAAGTTCTCCTGGATAATATCCTGCAGAGTGTTTTCCAACTTGGTTCCTTTCTCCCCATCACTTTCAGGTATACCAATCAGATGTAGATTTGGTCTTTTCACATAGTCCCATATTTCTTGGAGGCTTTGTTTTTTTCTTTTTATTCTTTTTTCTCTAAACTTCCCTTCTCACTTCATTTCATTCATTTCATCTTCTATCACTGACTCTCTTTGTTCCAGTTGATTGCATCGGCTCTTGAGACTTCTGCATTCTTCACGTAGTTCTTGAGACTTGGTTTTCAGCTCCTTTAAGCAGTTCTCTGTATTGGTTATTCTAGTTACACATTCTTCTAAATTTTTTTCAAAGTTTTCAACTTCTTTGCCTTTGGTTTGAATGTCCTCCCATAGCTCGGAATAATTTGATCATCTGAAGCCTTCTTCTCTCAGCTCATCAAAGTCCTTCTCTGTCCAGCTTTGTTCCATTGCTGGTGAGGAACTGCATTCCTTTGGAGGAGGAGAAGCACTCTGCTTTTTAGAGTTTCCAGTTTTTCTGCTGTTTTTGTCCCATCTTTGTGGTTTTATCTACTTTTGGTCTTTGATGATGGTGATGTACAGATGGGTTTTTGATGTGGATGTCCTTTCTGTTTGTTAGTTTTCCTTCTAACAGACAGGATCCTCAGCTGCAGGTCTCTTGGAGTACCCGGCCTTGTGAGGTGTCAGTCTGCCCCTGCTGGTGGGGACCTCTCAGTTAGGCTGCTCTCGGGTCAGGGGTCAAGGACCCACTTGAGGAGGCAGTCTGCCTGTTCTCAGACCTCCAGCTGCATGCTGGGAGAACCACTGCTCTCTTCAAAGCTGTCAGACAGGGACATTTAAGTCTGCAGAGGTTCCTGCTGTCTTTTTGTTTGTCTGTGCCCTGCCCCCAGATGTGGAGCCTACAGAGGCAGGCAGGCCTCCTTGAGCTGTGGTGGGCTCCACCCAGTTTGAGATTCCTGGCTGCTTTGTTTACCTCAGCAAGCCTGGGCAATGGCAGGCGCCCCTCCTGCAGTGTCCTTGCCCCCTTGCAGTTTGATCTCAGACTGCTGTGTTAGCAATCAGGGAGACTCCCTGGGCATAGGACCCTCCGAGTCATGTGTGGGATATAATCTCCTGGTGCACTATTTTTTAAGCCCATTGGAAAAGTGCAGCATTCAGGTGGGAGTGACCCAATTTTCCAGGTACCCTCTGTCACCATTTTCTTTGACTAGGAAAGGGAACTCCCTGACCCCTTGCACTTCCTGAGGGAGGCAATGCCTTGCCCTGCTTTGGCTCATGCACGGTGCACGCACCCATGAGAGAGCAGTTTTGAAACACTCTTTTTGTAGAATCTGCATGTGGATATTTGGAGAGCTTTGAGGCCTATCATGCAAAGGGAAATAACTTCACATAAAAAATAGACAGAAGCATTCTCCAAAACACCTTTGTGATGCTTACATTCAACTCACAGAGTTGAACTTTTCTCTTGATAGAGCAGTTTTGAAACACTCTTTTTTTTTTTTTTTAGACTCTGCCATTGGTTATTTGGAGCGCTTTGAGGCCTTTGGTGGAAATGGGAATATCTTCAGATAAAAACCAGACAGAAGCATTCTCAGACACTACTATGTGATGTTTGCATTCAGCTCACAGAGTTGAACCTTTGTTTTGATAGAGCAGTTTTGAAACACTCTTTTTGTAGATTCTGCAAGTGGATACTTGGACTCCTTTGAGTACTTTGCTGGAAACGGGAACATCTTCACATAAAACTAGACAGAAGTATTCTCACAAACTACTTTGTGACGTGTGCATTCAACTCACAGAGTTTTACCTTCCTTTTGATATAACAATTTTGCAACACTCTTTTTGTAGAATCTGAAAGCGGATGTTTGGAGTGCTTTGAGGCCTTCGGTGGAAATGGGAATATCTTCACATAAAAAACAGCAGAAGCATTATAAAAAACTTATTTGTGATGTGTGCATTGAATGCAGAGCGTTGAACATTGCTTTTGATAGAGTAGTTTTGAAACACTTTTTGTAAAATCTGCAGGTGGATATTTGGAGCATTTTGAGGCCTATGGTGGAAAAGGAATTATCTTCACACAAAAACTAGACAGATGCTTTCCGAGAATCTTCCTTGTGATGCTTGCATTGAACTCACAGTGTTGTACCTTCCTTTTGATAGAGCAGTTTTGAAACACTCTTTTTGTAGAATCTGCAAGTGGACATTTGGAGAGCTTTGAGGCCTGTGGTTGAAAAGGAAGTATCTTCATATAAAAACTAGAGAGAAGCATTCTGAGAAACTTCTTTGTGATGTGTGCATTCAACTCACAGAGTGGAACCTTTCTTTTGCTTGAGCAGTTTGGAAACATTCTTTATGTAGAATCTGCGAATGGATATTTGGAGAGCTTTGAGGCCTACGGTATAAAAGGAAATATCCTCACATAAAAACTAGCAATAAGCGTTCTGAGAAACTCCTTTGTGATGTGCGCATATAACTCAAAGAGTGGAACCTTACTTTGGATTGAGCAATTTGTAAGCATTCTTTTTTATTTATTTTTATTTTACTTTACGTTTTAGGGTACTTGTGCACAATGTGCATGTTAGTTACATATGTATACATGTGCCAGGCTGGTGTGCTGCACCCATTAATTCATCATTTAGCATTAGGCATATCTCCTAATGCTGTCTCCCCACTTCCTCCACCCCATAACAGTCCCCAGAGTGTCATGTTCCCCTTTCTGTGTCCATGTGTTCTCATTGTTCAATTCCTACCTATGACTGAGAACATGCATTGTTTGGTTTTTTTGTCCTTGAGATCGTTTACTGAGAATGATGATTTCTGAATTCATCCATGTCCCTACAAAGGACATGAACTCTTCATTTTTATGGCTGCATAGTATTCCATGGTGTAAATGTGCCACATTTTCTTAATCCAGTATATCATTGTTGGTCATTTGGGTTGGCTCCATGTCTTTGCTATTGTGAATATTGCTGCAATAAACTTACGTGTGCATGTGTCTTTATAGCAGCATGATTTATACTCGTTTAGGTATATACCTAGTAATGGGATGGCTGGGTCAAATGGTACTTCTAGTTCTAGATCCTAAAGTAATCGCCACACTGACTTCCACAAGGGTTGAGCTAGTTTACAGTCCCACCAACAGTGTAAAAGTGTTCCTATTTCTCCACATCCTCTCCAGCACCTGTTGTTTCCTGACTTTTTAATGATTGCTATTCTAACTGGTGTGAGATGGTATCTCATTGTGGTTTTGATTTACATTTCCCTGATGGCCAGTGATGGTGAGCATTTTTTAATGTGTTTTTTGGCTGCATAAATGTCTTCTTTTGAGAAGTGTCTGTTCATGTCCTTGGCCCACTTTTTGATGGCGTTGTTTGATTTTTTCCTGTAAATTTGTTTGGGTTCACTGTGGATTCTGGATATTATCCCTTTGTCTGATGAGTAGGTTGTGAAAATTTTCTCCCATTTTGTAGGTTGCCTGTTCACTCTGATGGTAGTTTCTTTTGCTGTGCAGAAGCTCTTTAATTTAATTTGATCCCATTTGTCAATTTTGGCTTTTGTTGCCATTGCTTTTGGTGTTTTAGACATGAAGTCCTTGCCCATGCCTATGTCCTGAATGGTAATGCCTAGGTTTTCTTCCAGGGTTTTTATGGTTTTAGGTCTAACATTTAAGTCTTTAATCCATCTTAAATTAATTTTTGTATAAGGTGTAAGGAAGGAATCCAGTTTCAGGTTTCTACATATGGCTAGCCAGTTTTCTCAGCACCATTTATTAAATATGGAATCCTTTCCCCATTGCTTGTTTTTCTGAGGTTTGTCAAAGATCAGATAGTTGTAGATATGCAGCATTATTTCTGAGGGCTCTCTTCTGTTCCATTGATTTATATCTCTGGTTTGTTACCAGTACCATGCAGTTTTTGTTACTGTAGCCTTGTAGTATAGTTTCAAGTCAGGTAGCGTGATGCTTCCAGGTTTATTCCTTTGGATTAGGATTGACTTGGTAATGTGGGCTCCTTATTGGTTCCATATGAATTTTAAAGTAGTTTTTTTCCAATTCTGTGAAGAAAGTCATTGGTAGCTTGATGGGAATGGCATTGAATCTATAAATTACCTTTGGCATTATGGCCATTTTCACGATACTGATTCTTCCTATCCATGAGCATGGAATTTTCTTCCATTTCTTTGTATCCTCTTTTATTTCCATGTGCAATGGTTTGCAGTTCTCCTTGAAGAAGTCTTTCACGTCCCTTGTAAGTTGGATTCCTAGGTATTTTATTCTCTTTGAAGCAATTATGAATGAGAGTTCACTCATGATTTGGATCTCTGTTTGTCTGTTATTGGTGTATAAGAATTCTTGTGATGTTTGTACATTGATTTTGTATCCACAACATACCAGAATCTCTGGGACACATTCAAAGCAGTGTGTAGAGGGAAATTTATAGCACTAAATGCCCACAAGAGAAAGCAGGAAAGATCCAAAATTGACACCCTAACATCACAATTAAAAGAACTAGAAAAACAAGAGCAAACACATTCAAAAGCTAGCAGAAGGCAAGAAATAACTAAAATCAGAGCAGAACTGAAGGAAATAGAGATACAAAAAACCCTACAAAAAATTAATGAATCCAGGAGCTGGTTTTTTGAAAGGATCAACAAAATCGATACACCACTACTAAGACTAATAAAGAAGAAAAGAGAGAAGAACCAAATAGACGCAATAAAAAATGATAAAGGGGATATCAACACCAATCCAACAGAAATACAAACTACCATCAGAGAATACTACAAACACCTCTACACAAATAAACTAGAAAGTCTAGAAGAAATGGATAAATTCCTCGACACATACACCCTCCCAAGACTAAACTATGAAGAAGTTGAATCAATGAATAGGCCAATAAGAGGCCCTGAAATTGTTCCAATAATCAAAAGCTTATGAACCAAAAAGAGTCCAGGACCAGGTGGATTCACAGCCGAATTCTACCAGAGGTACAAGGAGGAACTGATACCATTCTTTATGAAACTATTCCAATCAATAGAAAAAGAGGGAATCCTCCCTAACTCATTTTATGAGGCCAGCATCATCCTGATACCAAAGCCTGGCAGAGACACAACCAAAAAAGAGAATTTTAGACCAATATCCTTGATGAACATTGATGCAAAAATCCTCAATAAAATACTGGCAAACCAAATCCAGCAGCACATCAAAAAGCTTATCCACCATGATCAAGTGGGCTTCATCCCTGGGATGCAAGGCTGGTTCAATATATGCAAAGTAATAAATGTAATCCCGCCTATAAACAGAACCAAAGACAAAAACCACATGATTATCTCAATAGATGCAGAAAAGGCCTTTGACAAAATTCAACAACGCTTCATGCTAAAAACTCTCAATAAATTAGGTATTGATGGGATGTATCTCAAAATAATAAGAGCTATCTATGACAAACCCATAGCCAATATCATACTGAATGGGCAAAAACTGGAAGCATTTGCTTTGAAAACTGGCACAAGACAGGGATGCCCTCTCTCACCACTCCTATTCAACATAGTGTTGGAAGTTCTGGACTGAGCAATTCGGCAGGAGAAGGAAATAAAGAGTATTCAATTAGGTAAAGAGGAAGTCAAATTGTCCCTGTTTGCAGATGACATGATTGTATGTCTAGAAAACCCCATTGTCTCAGCCCCAAATCTCCTTAAGCTGAGAAGCAACTGCTGTAAAGTCACTGTAAGCATTCTTTTTGGGGCATCTGCAAATGTATATTTGGAGCACCTTGATAGCTTTAGTGAAAAAGGAAATATCTTCACATAAAACTAGACGGAAGCATTATGAGAAACTTCTTAGTGATGTCTGCATTCATCTCAAAGAAGTGAAGCTTTCTTTTGATTAAGCAGTTTTGAAATCCTCTTTTTGTAGAATCTGCAAGTGGATATAAGGAGAGCTTTGTGGTCTATAGTGGAAAAGGATATATCTTCATGTAAAAGCGAGACAGAAACATTCTCAGAAACTTCTTTGTGATGTGTGCATTCATCTCACAGAGCTGAAACTTTCTTTTGATAGAGAAGTTTTGAAACACTATTTTTTAAGGATCTGCAAGTGGATATTTGGAGCACTTTGTGGCCTAGATTGGAAAAGGAAATATCTTCATATTAAAAATAGAGAGAAGCATTCTGAGAAACTTCTTCATGATGTGAGCTTTCAACTCACACAGTTGAACCTTTCTTTAGATTGACCAGTTTGGAAACCCTCTTTTGTAGTATCTGCAAATGGATATTTGGAGCGCTTTCAGGCCTATATTGGAAAAGGAAATATCTTCACATAAATACAAGACAGAAGCATTCTCAGAAACTACTTTGTGATTGAGCATTCAACTCACAGAGTTGAAACATTCTTTTGATTGAACAGTTTGGAAACAGGCTTTTGTAGTACCTGCAAATGGATATTTGGAGCGTGTTGAGGCCTATAGTGGAAAAGGAATTATCGTACCATAAAAACTATACAGAAGCATTCTGAAAAATTTCTTTGCTATGTGTTCATTCATCTCACAGAGTTCAACTTTTATTTTGATTGAACAGCTTGGAAACACTCTTTTTGTAGAATCTGCAAGTGGATATTTGGAGCCCTTCGAGGCCTATTGTGGAAAAGGAAATATCTTCACATAAAAACCACACAGAAGCATTCTGATAAACTTCTTTGTGATGTGTGCATTCATCTCATGTATTTGAAACTTGTTTTCAGTTGAGCAGATTTGAAACACTCTTTTTGTAGAATCTGCAATTGGATATTTGGAATGCTTTGCAGCCTTTAGTGGAAAAGGAAATATTTTCACATAAAACCAAAAAAGAAACATTCTGGGAAACTTCTTTGTGATATGTGCATTCATCACAGAGTTGAACCTTTCATTTGATTGAGCACTTCTGCAACACTCTTGTTGTAGGATCTGCAAATGGATATTTGAAGCACTTTGAGGCCTATGGTGGAAAAGGAAATATCTTCCCATAAAAACTAGACAGAAGCATTCTCAGAAACTTCTTTGTGATGTATGCATTCATCTCACAGAGTTGATCATTTCTTTCGATTGAGCAGCTTGGAAGCAGGCTTTTTGAAGAATTAGAAAGTGGATATTTGGAGCGCTTTGAGGCCTGTGGTGGAAAATGAAATATCTTCACATAAAAACTAGACAGAAGCATTCTGAGAAACTTCTTTCTGACGTGTGCATTCATTTCACAGAGTTGAAACTTTCTTTTGATTGAGCAGTTTTGAAACACTCTTTTTGTAATATCTATAAGAGGATATTTTGAGTGCTTTGAGGCCTATGGTGAAAAAGGAAATATCTTCACATAAAACCACAGAGCAGCATTCTGGGAAACTTCTTTTTGATGTGTGCATTCAACTCACTGAGTTGAACCTTTCTTTTGATAGAGCAGTTTCAAAACAGTCTTTTTGCAGTATCTGAACATAGATAATTGGAGCACTCTGAGGCCTTTGGTGGAAAAGTAAATATCTTCACATAAAAACTAGGTGGAACATTCTGAGAATCGTCTTAGTGATGTGTGCATACAACTCACAGAGTTGAATCTTTCTACTGATTGAGCAGTTTTGAAACACTCCTTTTGTGGAATCTGCAAGTGGATATTCGCAGCAGTTTGCTTTAAGTAGTGTAAACGGAAATATCTTCAAATAAAACCTAGGCAGAAGGATTCTGAGATACTTTCTTGTGATGAGTGCATTCATCTCACAGATTTGTACATTTCTTTTGATTCAGCAGTTTTTAAACACTCTTTTTGTAGTATCTGCAATAGGATATTAGGAGCGCTTTGAGGCCTTTAGTGGAAAAGGAATTATTTTCTCATAAAAACTACAGAGAAGCATTCTGAGAAACTTCTTTCTGATGTGTGCATTAGACTCACAGAGTTGAAACTTTCTTTTCATTGAGCAGTTTTAAACCCACTTTTTGTTGAATCTGCGAGTGGATATTTGGAGTGCTTTATGGCCTCTGGAGGAAAAGGAAATATTTCACATAAAAGCCATACAGAAGCATTCTGTGAAACTTCCTTGTGATGTGTGCATTCATCTCACAGAGTTGAAACTTTCTTTAGATTGAGCACTTTTGGAGCTCTCTTTTGGTAGAATCTACAAGTGGATATTCGGAGCACTTTGAGGCCTATGGTGGAAAAGGAAATATCTTCCCATAAAAACTAGACAGAAACATTCTGAGAAACTTCTTTGTGATGTGTGCATTCATCTCACAGAGTTGAACCTTTATTTTGATTTAGCCGTTTTGGAACACTATGTAGGTTCTGTAAGTGGATATTTAGAGCGCTTTGCGGCCTATAGTGGAAAAGGAAATATCTTCACATAAAAACTAGACAGAAGCATTTTGAGAAACTTCTTTATGATGTGTGCATTCTTCTCACAGAGTTCAACCTTTCTTTGGATTGAGCAGTTTTGAATCCCTTTTTGTAGGATCTGCATGTGGATATTTGGAATGGTTTGAGGCGTTTGGTGGAAAAGGCAATGTCTTCATATATAAAGTTGACAGGGGCATTCTGAGAAACTTCTTTGTGATGTTTGCATTCCACTCACACAGTTGAAACTTTCTTTTAATTGAGCAGTTTGAAACGCTCTTTTTGAAGTATCTGTAAGTACATATTTGGATCACTGTGCGGCCTATGTTTGAAAAGTTAATATCTTCACATAAAAACTACACAAAAGCATTCTGAGAACCTCTTCGTCATTTGTGCATTTACTCACAGATTTGAAATTTTCTTTTGATTGGGCAGTTTGGAAACTGTCTTTTTGTAGTATCTGTAAATGGATATTTGGAGCTGTTTCAGGCCTATAGTGGAAAAGAAAATATCTTCACATAAAAACTAGACAGAAGCATTCTGAGAAAGTTCTTTGTGATGTGTTCATTCCTCTCAGATAGTTGAAACTTTCTTTTCATTGAGCAGTTTTGAAACACTCATTTTCTAGAATCTGCAAGTGGATATTCGAATCACTTTCAGTCCTACTAAGAACTACAGAAAAGCAGTCTGAGAAACTTCTTTGTGATGTGTGTATTCATTTCACAGAGTTGAACTTTTCTTTTGATTGAGCAGTTTGGAAACACACACTTTTTAGAATCTGCAAGTGGATATTTGGAGCACTTTGAGGCCTATTGTGGAAAAGGAAATATCCTCAAATAAAAACTACACAGAAGAATTCTTAGAAACTTCTATGTAATGTGGGCACTCACCTCATACAGTTGAACGTTTCTTTTCATTCAGCAGCGTGGAAACACTCTCTTTGTAGAATCTGCACATGGATATTTGGAGCGCTTTGTGGCCTATTGTGGAAAAGGAAGTGTCTTCACATAAAATCTACACAGAAGCATTCAGAGAAACATTTTTATGATGTGTACATTCATCTCACAGAGTTGAACTTTTCTTTTGATTGAGCAGTTCTGAAACACTCTTTTAGTAGAATCTGCAAGTGAATATTTGGCGCCTCTGAGGCCAATTGTGTAAAAGGAAATATCTTCACATAAAAACTACACAGAAGCATTCTGAGAAACCTCTTTGTGATGTGTGCATTCATCTCACAGATTTGAACCTTGCTTTTCATTAAGCAGTTTGGAAACACTATTTTTGTAGAGTCTGCAAGTGGATATTTGAAGCGCTTTGAGGACTATTGTGGAATAGGATATATCTTCAAGTAAAAATTACACACAATAATTCTGAGAAACTTGTTTGTGATGTGTGCATTCATCTCAAAGAGTTGAACCTTTCTCTTGAATGAGCAGTTTGGAAAAAATCTTTTTGTACATTCTGCAAATGGATATTTGGAGCACTTTTTGGCCTATTATGGAAAAGGAAATATCTTCATGTAAAAACTACATAGAAGCATTCTGAGAAACTTCTTTGCGATGTGTGCATTCATCTCACAGAGTTGAACCTTTCTTTTGATTGATTAGTTTGGAAACACTCTTTTTGTAGAATCTGTAAGTGGATATTTGGATTGCTTTGAGGCTTATGGTGGAAAAGGAAATATCTTCGCATAAAAACTACACAGAAGCATTCCGAGAATCTTCTTTGTGATGCTTGCATTCAACACACAGAGTTGAAACTTTCTTTTGATTGAGCAGTTTGGAAACACTCTTTTTGTAGAATCTGCAAGTGGATATTTGGAGCCCTTTGATGCCCATTTCAGAATAGGAAATACCTTCACGTTAAAACTACACAGAAGCATTCTGAGAAACTTCTTTGTGATGTGTGCATTTATCTCACATAGTTGAACCTATCTTTTGATTGAGCAGTTTTGAAACTCTCTTTTTGTAGAATCTGCAAGTGGATATTTGGAGCCCTTTTAGGCCTATGGTGGAAAAGGAAATATCTTCACATAAAAACTACACAGAAGCATTCTGAGAAACTTCATTGTGATGTGTGCATTCATATCACAGAGTTGAACCTTTCCTTTGATTGGGCAGTTTTTTATTTTATTATTATTATGCTTTAAGTTTTAGGGTAAATGTGCACAATGTGCAGGTTATTTACATATGTATACATGTAACTAACATATGTATACATATATACAACACTGGTGTGTTGCACCCATTAACTCATCATTTAGAATTAGGTATATCTCCAACAGCTATCCCTCTCCCCTCCCTCCACCCCACAACTGTCCCCAGAGTGTGATGTTCCCTTTCCTGTGTCCATGTCTTTTCATTGTTCAATTCCCCCCACTGAGTGAGAACATGAGATGTTTGGGTTTTTATCCTTCTGATAGTTTACTGAGTATGATGATTTCCTATTTCATCCATGTCCCTAGAAAGGACATGAACTCATCATTTTTTATGGCTGCATAGTATTCCAAGGTGTAGATGTGCCACATTTTCTTAATCCAGTCTATCATTGTTGGACTTTTGGGTTGGCTACAAGTCTTTGCGTTTTGAAACACTCTTTTTGAAGAATCTGCAAGTGGATATTTGGAGAGTATTGAGGCCTATTGTGGAAAAGGAAATATCTTCATATTAAAACTACACAGAAGCATTCTGAGAAACTTCTTTGTGATGTGGGCATTCATCACATACAGTTGAACTTTTCTTTTGATTGAGCAGTTTTGAAAAACTTTTTTTTGTAGAATCTAAAAGTGGATATTTGGAGAGCTTTGAGGCCTATTGTGGAAAAGGAATTATCTTCACTTAAAAACTACACAGAAGCATTCTGAGAAACTTCTTTGCAATGTTCACATTCATCTCACAGAGTTGAACTTTCGATTTGACTGAGCAGTTTTGAAACACTCTTTTTGTAGAAACTGCAAGTGGATATTTGGACCGCTTTGAGGCCTATTGAGGAAAATGAAATATCTTCACATAAAAACTACACAGAAGCATTCTGAGAAACTTATTTGTGATGTGTGCATTCAACTCACAGAGTTAAACTTATCTTTTCATTGGGCAGCTTTGAAACTTTCTATTTGTAGCATCTGCAAGTGGATAATTGAAGTGCTTTGAGGCCTATTGTGGAAAAGAAAGTATGTTCGTATTAAAGCTACACAGAAGCATTCTGAGAATCTTCTTTGCGATGTGTGCATTCATCTCCCAGAGTTGAACTTTTCTCTTGATTGAGCAGTTTTGATACACTCTATTTGTAGAATCTGCAAGTGGATATTCGGAGTGTTTTGAGACCTATTATGGAAAAGCAAGTATCTTCCCATAAAAACTACACAGATGCATTCTGGGAAATTTCTTTGCGATTTGTGCACCCATCTCACATACTTGAAATTTCTTTTGATTGAGCAGTTTGGAAACACTCTTTTTGTAGAATCTGCAATTGGATATTTGGAGTGCTTGGAGGCATTTAATGGAAAAGGAATAAACTTTACATAAAAACTAGACGGAAGCATTCTCAGAAACTACTTTATGATGTGTGCATTCAACTCACAGAGTTGAACATTTCTTTTGATGGAGCAGCTTGGAAACACTCTTCTCGTAGTATCTACAAAGGATATTTGGAGCACTTGGAGGCCTGCGGCTGAAAAGGAAATAACTTCACATAAACACTAGACAGAAGCATTCTGAGAAACTTCTTTGTGATGTGTGCATTTATCTCACAGAGTTGAACTGTTCTTTGGCTTGATCAGTTTTGAAACACTCTTCCTGTAGTATCTGCAAGTGGATATTGGGAGCACTTTGTGGCCTTTTGTGGAAAAGAAAATATCTTCACATAAAAACTACACAGAAGCACTCTGAGAAACTTGTTGAAACTGTCTATTGATTGAGCAGTTTTGAAACTCTCTTTTTATAGAATCTGCATTTGGATGTTTGAAGGGCCTTGTGGCTATTGGTAGAAAAGGAAATATCTTCACATAAAAACTACACAGAAGCATTCAGAGAAACTATTTTGTCATGTGTGCATTGATCTCACAGAGTTTAATCTTTCTTTTAATTGAGCGGCTTTCAAAAACTCTTTTTGAAGAATCTGCAAGTGGATATTTGGGGCGCTTTCAGGCCTATTGTGGAAAAGGAAATATTTTCACATAAAAACTACACCAAAGCATTCCTAGAAACTTCTTTGTGATGTTTGCCTTTATGTCACAGAGTTGAACCTTTCTTTTGATTGAGCAGTTTTGAAACACACTTTTTGTATAATCTTCAAGGAGATATTTGGAGCCCTTTTCGGCCAATGGTGGAAAAGGAAATATCTTCATATAAAAACTACACAGAAGCATTCTGAGAAACTACTTTGAAACGAGTGCATTCATCTCACCGAGTTGAAAATTTCTTTGGGTTGAGCAGTTTTGAACCACTCATTTTGTAGTATCTGCAAGGGCATATTTCTAGTATTTTTTGGCCTATTGTGGAAAAAGAAATACCTTCCCATAAAAACAACACAGAAGCATTCTGAGAATTTTTTGTGATGTGTGCATTCACCTCACAGAGTTGAAACTTTCTTTGATTGAGCAGTTTTAAAACACTCTTTCTATGGAATCTGCGAGTGGATATTTGGAGTGCTTTAAAGCCTTTTGTGGAAAAGGAAATATCTTCACATAAAAACTACACAGAAGCATTCTGAGAAACTTCTTTGCGATGTGTGCATTCATCTCACCGAGTTGAACCTTTCTTTTCATTGAGCAGTTTGGAAACTCTCTTTTTGTAGAGTATGCAAGTCGATTTTTGGAGCGATTTGTGGCGTATGGTGGAAAAGGGAATATCTTCACATAATATATACATGGAAGCATTCTGAGAAACTTCTTTGTGATGTGTGCATTCAACTCACAGAGTTGAACCTATGTTTGAGTAGTTTTAAAACTCTCTTTTTCTAGAATTTGCAAATGGATATTTGGAGCCATTTGTGGCCTGTGGTGGAAAAGGAAATATCTTCACATAAACACTACACAGAAGCTTTCTGAGAAACTTCCTTGAGATGTACGCATCCATCTCACAGAGTTGAACATTTCTTTTGATTGAGCAGTTTTGAAACATTCTTTTTGTAGAATCTGCATGTCGATGTTTGGAGTGCCTTGAGGTCTGTTGTGGAAAAGGAAGTATCTTCATATCAAAACTACACAGAAGCATTCTGAGAAACTTCTTTGTGATGCATGTATTCTTCTCACAAGGTTGAACCTCTCTCTTGATTGAGCGATTTTGAAACACTCCTTTTGTAGGATCTGTAACTGGATATTTGGAGCGCTTTGAGGCCTATTAAGGAAAAGGAAATATCTTCACATAAAAACTGCACAGAAGCATTCTGAGAAACTTCTTTGCGATCTCAAGGAGTTGAACTTTTCTTTTGATTGAGCAGTTTGGAAACACACTTTTTGTATAATCTGCAAGTGGGTATTTGGAAAACTTTGAGGCCTATTGTGGAAAAGGAAATATCTTCACATAAAAACTACACAGAAGCATTCTGAGTAACTTCGTTGTGATGTGTGCATTCAACTCACATAGTTGAACCTCCCTTTTTGGGGGGACAGTTGTGAAACTCTCTTTTTGTAGAATATGCTAGTGGATATTTGGAGCTCTTTGAGGCCTGTTGTGGAAAAGGAAATATCTTCACATAAATACGACGTGGAAGCATTCTGAGAAACTTCTTTGCAATGTGTGCATTCATCTCACAGAGTTGAACCGTTATTTTGATTGAGCAATTTGGAAACACACATTTTGTGGAATATGCAAGTGGATATTTGGAGCGCTTTGAGGCCTGTGGTGCAAAAGGGAATATCTTCACATAAAAACTACTGAGAAGCATTCTTAGAAACTTTTTTGTGATTTGTGCATTCATCTCACAGAGGTGAACCTTTCTTTTTATTGAGCAGTTTTGAAACTCTTTTTCTAGAATCTGCAAGTGCATATTTGGAGTGCTTTGAGCTCTTTTTTGGAAAAGGGAATATCTTCACATAAAAACTACACAGAAGCATTCTGAGAAACTTATTTGTGATGTGTTCATTCATCTCACAGAGTTGAACCTTTATTTTGATTGAGCAGTATTGAAACAATCTTTTTGTAGAATCTGAAAGTGAATATTTGGAATGCTTTAAGGCCTAATGTGGAAAAGGAAATATCTTCATATAAAAAGTGCACAGAAGCATTCTGAGAAACTTCTCTGTGACACGTGCATTCATCTCAAAGAGTTGAAACTTTCTTTTTATTGATCAGTGTTGAAACACTGTTTTTTGTAGAATCTGTAAGTGGATATTTGGAGTGCTTTGAGGCCTAATGTGGTAAAGTAAATATTTTCACATAAAAGCTACACAGAAGCATTCTGAGAAACTTCTTTGTGATGTGTGCATTCATCTCAAAGAGTTGAAGCTTTCTTTTGATTGAGTAGTTTTGAAACACTCTTTTTGTAGAATCTGCAAGTGGATACTTGGAGCGCTTTTAGGCCTATTGTGGTAAAGGAAATATCTTCACATAAAAACAACACAGAAGCATTCTGAGAAACTTCTTCATGATGTGTGCATTAATCACATGGAATTAAACCTTTCTGTTGATTGAGCACATTTGAAACACACTTTTTGCAGAATCTGCAAGTGGATATTTGGAACGCTTTGAGGCCTCCTGTGGAAAAGGAAATATCTTCATATAAAAAGTACACAGAAGCATTCTGAGAAACTACTTTGTGATGCGTGCCTTCATCTCACAGAGTGGAACCTTTCTTTTGATTGAGCAGTTTTGAAACACTCTTTTTGTAGAATCTGCAAATGGATAATTAGACCTCTTTGAGGCCTTTTGTGGAAAAAGGAATATCTTCACATAAAAACTACACAGAAGCATTCTGAGAAACTTCTTTATGATGTGTGCATTCAATTCACAGAGTTGAACCTATCTTTTGATTGAGGAGTTTTGAAACTCTCTTTTTGTAGAATCTGCAACTGGATATTTAGAGCCCTTTGAAGCCAATGATAGAAAAGGAAATATCTTCATATAAAAACTACACAGAGGCATTCTGAGAAACTTCATTGTTATGTGTGCAATCATTTCACAGAGTTTAACGTTTCCTTTGATAGAGCAGTTGTGAAACACTCTTTTTGTAGCATCTGCAAGAGGATATTTGGAGTGCTTTGAGGCCTATTGTGGTAAAATAAGTATCTTCCAATAAAGCTACACAGAAGTATTCTGAGAAACTTCTTCGTGAGTTGTGCATTCATCTCACAGAGTTGAACATTTCTTACTATTGAGCAGTTTTGAATCACACTTTTTGCAGAATCTGCAAGTGCATATTTGGAGTGCTTTGGGGCCCATGGTGGAAAACGAAATATCTTCATATAAAAACTACACAGAAGTATTCTGAGAAACTTCTTTGTGAAGTGTGCATTAATCTCACAGAGTTGAACCTTACTTTTGATTGAGCAGTTGGGAAACACACTTTTTGTATAATCTGCAACTGGATATTTGGAACGCTTTGAGGCCTCTTGCGGAAAAGGAAATATCTTCATGTAAAAACTACACAGAGAATTCTGAGAAATTTTTTTGCGAAGCGTGCATTCATTTCACAGAGTTGAACCTTACATTTGATTGAGCAGTTTGGAAACACTCTTTTTTTAGAAACTGCAAGTGGATATTTGGAGCGCTTTCACATCCACGGTGCAAAAGGGACTATCTTCACATAAAAACTACACAGAATCATTCTGAGAAACTTCTTTGAGATGTGTGCATTCAACTCACAGAGTTAAACTTTTCTTTTGATTGAGCAGTTTGGAAACATCCTTTTTGTAGAATCTGCGTGTGGATATTTGGGACGCTATGAGGCCTATTGTGGAAAAGGAAATATCTTTTTGTAAAATCTACAGAGAAGCAGTCTGAGAAACTTCTTGCCATGCGTGCATTCATCTCACAGATTTGAAGCTTTCTTTTGATTGAGCAGTGTGGAAATCCTCTTTTTGTAGAATCTGCAAGTGGATATTTGGAGCGCTTTGAGGCCTATTCTGGAAAAGGAAATATCTTCACATAAAAACTACACAGAATCATTCTGAGAAACTTCTTAAAGATCTGTGCATTCATCTCACAGAGTTGAACATATCTTTTGATTGTGCAGTTCAGGAACTCTCTTTTTGTAGAATCTGTAAGTGGATACTTAGAGAGCTCTGAGTCTTGTGGTAAAAGGAAATATCTTAACTTAAATGACACAAAATCATTCTGAGAAAATTCTTTCAATGTGTGCATTCAACTCACAGATTTGAGCCTATCTTTTGATTGAGCACTTCTGAAACTCTCCTTTTGTAGAATCTGAATGTGGATATCTGGAGCCCTATGCGGCCTATGGTAGAAAAAGAAACATCTTCACATAAAAACTACACGGACGAATTCTGAAAAACTTCTTTGTGATGTGGGCATTCATCTCATAGAGTTGAACATTCCTTTTGATTGAGCAGTTTTGAAACAATCTTTTTGTAGAATCTGCAAGTGGATATTTGGAACGCTTTGAGGCTAATTGTGGAAAAGGAAATATCTTCATATAAAAACTGCACAGAATTATTCTGAGAAACTACTTTTTGATGTGTGCATTCAACTCACATAGTTGAACCTACTTTTTGATTTAGCAGTTTTGAAACACTCTTTTTGTAGAATCTGCAAATGTATATTTAGAGTCATTTGTGGACTATGGTGGAAAATGAAATATCTTCACATAAAAACTACACAGAAGCATTCTGAGAAACTTCTTTGTGATGCTTGCATTCAACACACAGAGTTGAAACTTTCCTTTGATTGAGGAATTTTGAAACACTTTTTGTAGAATCTGAAAGTGGATATTTGGAGTGCTTTGTGGCCTAAGGTGGAAAAGGAAATATCTTCACATAAAAACTACAAAGAATCATTCTGAGAAACTTCTTTGTGATGTGTGCATTCATCTCACCGAGTTGAAACTTCCTTTTGATTGAGCAGTTTTGAAACTCTGTTTTTGTGGAATCTGCAACTGGATGTTTGGAGCCCTTTGCAGCCTATGGTGGAGAAGGAAATATCTTCCAATAAAAACTACACAGAAGCTTTCTGAGAAACTTCTTTGTGATGTGTGCATTCTTCTCACAGGATTGAACCTCTCTCTTGATGGAGCAGTTCTGAAACACTCTATCTGGAGAATCTGCAAGTGGATATTGGGAGCGCTTTGAGGCATATTGTGGAAAATGTAATATCTTCACATAAAAACTACACAGATGCATTGTGGGAAACATCTTTGTGATGTGTGCATTCATCTCATAGAGTGGAACCTTTCTTTTGATTGAGTTGTTTTGAAATGCTCTTTTTGTACAATCTGCAAGTGGATATTTGGAGGGCTCTGAGGCCTGTCGTGGAAAAGGAAATGTCTTCACAGAAAAACTGCACAGAAGCATTCTGAGAAACTTCTACACCATGAGTGCATTCATCTCACAGAGTTGAACTTATATTTTGATAGAGCAGTTTTTATACTCTCTTTTGGTAGAATCTGCAAGTGGATAATTGGAGCCTTTGTGGGCTACATTGGAAAAGGAAATATCTTCCAATGTAAACTACACAGAAACATTCTGAAAAAATTCTTCATGATGTGTGCATTCATCTCACAGAGTTGAAACTTTCTTTGATTTAGAAGTTTTGAAACACTGTTTCTTTAGAATCTCCAAGTGGATATTTGGAGCGCTTTGCAGCCTATTGTGGAAAAGGAAATATCTTCCCATAAAAAATACACAGAAGCATTCTGAGGAATATCATTGTGATGTGGGCATTCATCTCACAGAGTTGAGTGTTTCGTTTGATTGAGCAGGTTTGAAATACTCTTTTTGTAGAATTTGCAAGTGGATATTTGGAGCACTTTGAGGGTTACAGTGGAAAAGGAAATATTTTCAAATGAAAACTACACAGAAGCATTCTGAGGAACTACTTTGTGATGTGTACATTCAACTCACAGAGTGGAATCTTTCTTTGGATTGAGCAGCTTTGTAACACTCTTTTTGTAGAATCTACAAAATGGATATTTGGAGCACTTTGAGGCCTTTTGTCGAAAAGGAAATATCTTCACATAAAACCTGCACAGAAGTATTCTCAGAAACTTCTTTCTGATGTGTGAATTCATCTCACAGAGTTGAACCTTTCTTTTGATTGAGCAGTTTTGAAACACTCTTTTTGTAGAATCTGCAAGTTTTATTTGGAGCACTTTGATGCCTATGGTGGAAAAGGGTATATCTTCACATAAAATTACACAGAAGCGTTCTGAGAAACTTCTTTGTGATGTGTGCATTCGACTCACAGAGTTGAACCTATCATCTTTTGATTGAGCAGGTTTGAAACTCTGTTTTTGTAGAATCTCCAAGTGGATATTTTGAGCCTTTGCGGCCTATGGTGGAAAAGGAAATATCTTCCAATAAAAACTAAACAGAAGCATTCTGAGAAACTTGTTTATGATGTGTGCATTCACCTCACTGACTTGAATCTTTCTTTGGATTGAGCAGTTTTGAAAAACTCTTTTTGTAGAATCTGCAAGTGAATATATGAGCACTTTGATTCCTATGGTGGAAAATGAAACATCTTCACATGAAAACTAGACAGAAGCATTCTGAGAAACTTCTATGTGATATGTGCATTCCACTCACAGAGTTGAAACTATCTTTTGATAGTGCAGTATTGAAACTCTCCTTTTGTAGAATCTGCAAGTGGAAATTTGGTAGACCTTTGCAGCCAATGGTGGAAAAGAGAATATCTTCACAGAAAAACTACACAGAAGCATTCTGAGAAACTTCTTTGTGATGTGTGCAATCATCTCACAGAGTTGAACTTTTTTTTGATTGAGTAGTTTTGAAATATTCGTTTTGTAGAATCTGCATGTGAATATTTGGAGCGCTTTGAGGCCTATGTTGGAAAATGAAATATCTTCATAAAAAAAATACATAGAAACATTCTGAGAAACTTCTTTGTGATGTGTGCATTCAACTGACAGAGCTGAACTTATCTTTTGATAGAGCAGTTTCTAAACTCTTTTTATATAACCTACACTTGGATATATGGAGCCCTTAGAGGCTTGTGGTGGAAAAGAAAATATCTTCACATAAAAACTACACAGAAGAATTCTGAGAAACTTCTTTGTGATGTTGCATTCATGTCACAGAGTTGAACCTTTCTTTTGATTGAGCAGTTTGCAAACACTCTTTTTTAGAATCTGCAAGTGGATATTTTGAGTGCCTTGAGGCCTATTGTGGAAAATGAAATATCTTCACATAAAAACTACACAGAAGCATTCTGAGAAACTTCTTTGTGATGTGCGTATTCATCTCACAGTGTTGACACTTTCTTTTGATTAAGCAAGTTTGAAATACTCTTTTCGTAGAATCTGCAAATGAACGTTTGGAGCGCTTTGAGGCCTATGGTGGAAAAGGAAACATCTTCACATAAAAATTACACAAAAGTCTTCTGAGAAACTTCATTGTGAATTGCGCATTCAACTCACAGAGTTGACCTTCTCTTGTGATAGAGCAGTTTTCACTCTCTTTTTGTATAATCTGAAAGTGGATATTTGGAGCCCTTTGCGGCCTATTGTGGAATATGTAATATCTTCATATAAAAACTACACAGAAGCATTCTGAGAAACATCTTTGTGATGTGTGCATTCAACTCAGAGAGTTGTACCTTTCTTTTGATAGAGCAGTTTTGAAACTCTCTTTCTGTAGAATCTGCAAGTGGTTATTTGGAGCCATTTCTGGCCAATGGTGGAAAAGGAAATATCTTCCCATAAATACTACACAGAAGCATTCTGAGAAACTTCACTGTGATGCATGTATTCATCTCAAAGAGTTGAACCTATCTTTTGATATAACAGTTTTGAAACACTCTTTTTGTAGAATCTGCAAGTGGTTAATTGGAGCCCTTTGAGGTCTATGGTGGAAAAGGAAATATCTTCCATAAAAATTACACAGCAGCATTCTGAGGAACTTCTTTGTGATGTGTGCATTCATCTATGAGAGTTGAACCTTTCATTTGATTGAGCAGTTTTGAAACACTCTTTTTGTAGATCTGCAAGTGGATATTTGGAGCGATTTGAGGCCTGTTGTGGGAAAGGAAATATCTTCACATAAAATCTACACTGAAACATTCTTACAAACATCTTTTTGATGTGTCCATTCATCACACAGAGTTGAACATTACTTTTGATTGTACAGTTTGGATATACACTTTTTGTAGAATCTGCAGCTGGATATTTGGAGTCCTTTTTGGCTTATGGTGGATAAGGAAATATCTTCCCATAAAAACTACACAGAAGCATTTTGAGAAACTCCTTTGTGATGTGTGAATTCAACTGCCAGAATTGAACCTATGTTTTCACAGAGCACTTTTGAAACTGTCTTTTTGTAGAATCTGCAAGGGGATATTTGGAACCCTTTGTTACCGATGGTGGAAAGGGAAATATCTTCTCATAATAACTACACAGAAGCATTGTGAGAAACTTCTTTGTGATGTGTACATTCATCTCACAAAGTTGAGCCTTTCATTTGATTGAGCAGGTTTGAAACACTCTTTTTGTAGAATTTGCAAGTGGATATTTGAAGTGCTTTGAGGGCCACAGTGGAAAAGGAAATATCTTCACATAAAAACTACACAGAAGCATTCTGAGGAACTCCTTTGTGATGTGTACATTCAACTCACAGAGTTGAACCTTTGTTTGGATTGAGCAGCTTTGAAACACTCTTTTGTAGAAGCTACATCTGGATATTTGGAGCGCTTTGAGGCCTTTTGTTGAAAAGGAAATATCTTCACATAAAATCTGCACAGAGGTATTCTCAGAAACTTCTTTCTGATGTGTGAATTCATCTCACAGAGTTGAACTTTTCTTTTGATTGAGCAGTTTTGAAACACTCTTTTTGTAGAATCTGCAAGTTTTATTTGGAGCACTTTGATACCTACAGTGGAAAAGGATATATCTTCACATTAAAAACTACGCAGAAGCATTCTGAGAAACTTCTTTGTGATGTGTGTATTCGTCTCACAGAGTTGAACCTATCTTTTGATTGAGCAGGTTTGAAACTCTCTTTTTGTAGAATCTCCAAGTGGATATTTTGAGCCTTTGTGGCCTATGGTGGAAAAGAAAATATCTTCCAATAAAAACTACAAAGAAGCTTTCTGAGAATCTTGTTTATGATGTGTGCATTCACCTCACAGATTTGAACCTTTCTTTGGATTGAGCAGTTTTGAAAAACTCTTTTTGTAGAATCTGCAAGTGGATATTTGAGCACTTTGATTCCTACGGTGGAAAAGGAAATATCTTCACATAAAAACTAGATGGAAGCATTCTGAGAAACTTCTATGTGCTGTGTGCATTCCACACACAGAGTAGAAATTATCTTTTGATAGTACATTATTGAAATTTTCCTTTTGTAGAATGTGCAAGTGGATATTTGGAGCCCTTTGAGGCCAATGGTGGAAAAGGATCTTCCAATAAAAACAACAAAGAAGCATTCTGAGAAACTTCTTTGTGAGGTATGCGTTCATACCCAGAGTTGAACTTTTCCTTTAATTGAGCAGTTTGGAACAACCTTTTTGTAGAATCTACAAGTGGCTATTTGTAGCACTTTGAGGGCTATGTTGGAAAAGAAAATATCTTCACATAAAAACTACACAGAAACCTTCTGAGAAACTTCTTTGTGATGTGTGCATTCATCTCACAGAGTTGAACCTTTCTTTTGATAGAGCAGTTTTGAAACACTCTTTTTGTAGAATCTGCAAGTGAATATTTGGAGTGCTTTGAGGCCTATGTTGGAAAATGAAATATCTTCAAATAAAAACTACATAGAGGCATTCTGAGTAACTTCTTCATGATGTGTGCATTCAATTGACAGAGTTGAACCTATCTTTTGAGAGAGCAGTTTCTAAACTCTTTTTTTGTAGAATCTGCAATTGGAAATTTGGAGCCCTTAGTGGCCTGCAGTGGAAAGGAAAATATCTTCACATAAAAACTACACAGAAGCATTCTGAGAAACTTCTTTGTGATGTTTGCATTCATGTCACAGAGTTGAACCTTTCTTTTGATTGAGCAGTCTGGAAACACTCTTTTTTTAGAATCTGCAAGTGGATATTTGGAGCGCTTTGTGGCCTATTGTGGAAAATGAAATATCTTCACATAAAAACTACACAGAGGCATTCTGAGAAACTTTTTTGTGATGTGTGTATTCATCTCACAGAGTTGACACTTTCTTTTGATTAAGCAGGTTTGAAACACTCTTTTCGTAGAATCTGCAAGTGGAAGTTTCGAGCACTTTGAGGCCCATGGTGGAAAAGGAAACATCTTCCCATAAACATTACACAGAAGCCTTCTGAGAAACTTCTTTGTGATTTGTGCATTCAACTCACAGAGCAGAACCTCTGTTGTGATAGAGCAGTTTTCAAACTCTCTTTTTGTAGAATCTGGAAGTGGATATTTGGAGCCCTTTGTGGCCTATTGTGGAATAGGAAATATCTTCACATAAAAACTACACAGAAGCATTCTGAGAAACTTCTTTGTGATTTCTGCATTCAACTCGCAGAGTTGAACTTATCTTTTGATAGAGCAGTTTTGAAACTCTCTTTTTCTAGAATCTGCAAGTGGCTATTTGGAGCCCTTTCTGGCCGACGGTGGAAAAGGAAATATCTTCCCATAAATACTACACAGAAGCATTCTGAGAAACTTCTCTGTGATATGTGCATTCATCTCACACAGTTGAACCTTTCATTTGATTGAGCAGTTTTGAAACACGCTTTGTGTAGAATTGGCAAGTGGTTTTTTGAAGTGATTTAAAGTCTATAGTGGAAAAGGAAATATCTTCACATAAAAACTACACAGAAGCATTCTCAGAAACTTCTTTGTTTTGTTTACATTCATCTCCCGGAGTTGAACCTTTCTTTTGATTGAGCAGTTTTGAAACACTTTTTTTTTGTAGAATCTGCAAGTGGATACTTGGAGCGCTTTGGGACCTATGGTGGAAAAGGCAATATCTTCACATAAAAACTATACAAAAATATTCTGTGAAACCTTTTGTGATGTGTGCATTCAACTCGCAGAGTTGAAACTATCTTTTAATAGAGCAGTTTTGAAACTCTTTTTGTAGGATCTGCATGTGGTTATTTGGAGCCCTTTGTGGCCGAGGGTGGAAAAGGAAATATCTTCCCATAAAACTGCACAGACGTTTTCTGAGAAAATTCATTGTGATGTGTGTATTCATCTCACATAGTTGAACCTTTCATTTCATTGAGCAGTTTGGAAACACTCTTTTTGTATAATCTGCAGGTCGATATTTGTGGTGCTTTGAGGCCTATGGTGGAAACGGAAATATGTTCACACAAAAACTACACAGAAGCATTCTATAGAACTTATTCATTATTTGTGCATTCATCTCACAGAGTTGAAGACATCTTTTGATAGAACAGTTTTGCATCTCTCTTTTTGTAGAATCTGTGAGGGGATATTTGGAGCCCTTTGTGGCCTATGGTGGAAAAAGAAATACCTTCACATAAAAATTACACAGAATGTGTGCATTCCACTCACGTAGTTGAACCTTTATTTTGTTTGAGTAGTTTGGAAACACACTTTTAGTAGAATCTGCAAGTGTATATTTGGAGCCCTTGGAGACCTATTTTGGAAAAGGAAATATCTTCACATAAAAACTACACAGAAGCATTCTGAGAAACATCTTCGTGATGTGTGCATTCAACTCACAGAGTTAAACCTATCTTTTGATAGAGCAGTTTTGAACCTCTCTTTCTGTAGAACCTGCAAGTGGATATTTTAGCCCTTTGTGGCTTGTGGTGGAAAAGGAAATATCTTCACATAAAAACCAAACAGAAGCATTATCAGAAACTTCTTTGTGATGTGTGCATTCAACTCACAGAGTTGAACCTATCTTTTGATACAGTAGATTTTAAACTTTCTTTTGTAGAATCTGCAAGTGGATATTTGGAGCCATTTGCGGCCTATGGTGGAAAAGGAAATATCTTCACCTATAAACTACATAGAATCATTCTGAGAAACTTCTTTGTGATGTTTGCATTCATCTCACAAACTTGAACTTCTGTTTTGATTGAGCGGTTTTCAAACTCTCTTTTGGATATTTGGAGCCCTTTGTGGTCGATGGTGGAAAAGGAAATATCTTCCCATAAAAACTACACAGTAGCATTCTGATAAACTTCATTGTGATGTGTGCATTCATCTCACAGAGTTGAACCTCTCTTTTTATTGAGCAGTTTGGAAAAACTCTTTTTGTAGAATCTGCCAGTGTATATTTGGAGCATTTTGAGGCATATTGTCAAAAAGGAAATATCTTCACCTAAAAACTACACAGAAGCATTCCGGGAAACTTCTTCGTGAATTGTGCATTCACCACAGAGTTGAATCTATCTTTGATAGAGGTGTTTTGAAAATCTCTTTTTGTAGAATCTGCAAGTGGATATCTGGAACCCTTTGTGACCTATGGTGGAAAAGGAAATATCTTCACCTAAAAACTACACAGAAGCATTCTGAGGAACTTCTTATGATGTGTGCATTCATCTCACAGAATTGAAACTTTGTTTTGATGGAGCTGTTTTGAAACACTCTTTTTGTAGAATCTGTAGGTGTATATTAGAAACCCTTTGTGGCTTATTGTGGAAAAAAAATCTTCACATAAAAACTACACAGAAGCGTTTGCAGAAACTTTTTTGTGATGTGTGCATTCATGTCGCAGAGTTGAACCTATCTTTTGATAGAGAAGTTTTGAAAATCTCTTCTTGTAGAATATGCAAGGCTTATTTGGAGACCTCTGTGGCCGATGGTGGAAAAGCAAATATCTTCCTACAAAAACTACACAGAAGCATTCTGAGAAACTTCTTTGTGATGTGTGAATTCATCTCACAGAGTTGAACATTTCATTTGATTGAGCAGTTTAGAAACACTCTTTTAATAGAATCTGCAAGTGGATATTTGGAGCCCCTGGAGACCTATTTTGGAAAAGGACATATCTTCACATAAAAGCTACACAGAAGCATTCTGAGAAACAACTTTGTGATGTGTGCATTCAACTCACAGAGTTAAACCTATCTTTTGATAGAGTAGTTTTGAAATTCTCTTTTTGTAGAACCCACAAGTGGATATTTTAGCCCTTTGTGACTTGTGGTGGAAAAGGAAATATCTTCACATAAAAACTAAACAGGAGCATTCTCAGAAAGGTCTTTGTGATGTTTTCATTCATCTCACAGAGTTGAACTTCTCTTTTGATTGTGCAGTTTTGAAACTCTCTTTTGGATATTTGGAGTCCTTTGCAGCCTATGGTGGAAAAGGAAATTTATTCCCATAAAAACTACACAGTAACATTGTTAGGAACTTCATTGTGATTTGTGCATTCATCTCACAGAGTTGAAACACTCTTTTGATTGAGCAGCTTTGAGACACTCTTTTTGTAGAATCTGCAAGTGTATATTTGGAGCACTTTGAGGCCTATTGTGGAAAAGGAAATATCTTCACATAAAATCTACACAGAAACATTCTCAGAAACAAATTTGTGATGTGTAAATTCAACTCGCAGAGTTGAACTTATCTTTTGATAGAGCAGTTTTGAAACTCTCTTTTTGTAGAATCTGCAAGTGGATATTTGGAGCCCTTAGTGGCCCTTGGTGGAAAAGGAATCATCTTCACATGAAAACTACACAGAAGCATTCTGAGACTGTACTTTGTGATGTGTGAATTCATGTCACAGAGTTGAACCTTTCTTTTGATTGAGCAGTTTTGAAACACTCTTTTTGTAGAATCTGTAAATGGAATTTTGGAGCGCTTTGGGGCGTATGGTGGAAAAGGAAATATCTTAACATAAAAACTACACAGAACATTCTGAGAAACTGCTTTGTGATGTGTGCATTCATCTCATGGAGTTGAACCTTTCTTTTGATTGAACAGTTTGGAAACACTGTTTTCGTAGAATCTGCAGGTGGATATTTGGAGCATTTTGAGTACTATGGTGGAGAAGAAAATAGCTTCACATAGAAACTACACAGAAGCATTATGAGAAAAATGTTTGTGATGTGTGCATTTATCTCATAGCGTCAAACGTTTCATTTGATTGAGTAGTTTTGAAACACTCTTTTTGTAGAATCTGCAAGTGGATATTTGGAGCGCTTGGATGCCTATGGTGGAAAAGGAAATATCTTCACATCAGAACTGCACAGAATAATTCTAACAATCTTCTTTGTGATGTGTTCATTCATCTCACAGAGTTGAAGCTTTCTTTTGATTGAGCAGTTTGGAAAAACTCTTTTAGTAGAATCTGCATGTGGATATTTGAAACCCTTGTTGGGCTATTGTGGAAAAGGAAATATCTTCACATAAAAAGTACACAGAAGCATTTGAAGAAACTTCTTTGTGATATGTACATTCAACTCTCAGAGTTGAATATGTCTTTTGATAGAGCAGTTTTGGAACTCTCTTTTTGAAGAATCTGCAAGTGCTTATTTGGAGACCTCTGTGGCCAATGGTGGAAAAGGAAATATCTTCCCATAAAAACTACACAGAAGCATTCTGAGAAACTTCTTTGTGATGTTTGCATTCATCTCACAAGTTAAACATTTCATTTGATTGAGCAGTTTTGAAACCCTCTTTTTGTAGAATCTGCAAGTGGATATTTTGAGCCATTGGCGGTCTATGATCGAAAGGAAATGTCTTCACCTAAAAACTACACAGAAGCATTCTGAGAAACTTCTTTGTGATATGTGCATTCATCGCACAGAGTTGAAATTCTCTTTCCATTGAGCAGTTTGTAAACACTCTTTTTGTAGAATCTGCAAGTGGACATTTGGAGCGCTTTTAGGCCTATTGTGGAAAAGGAAATATCTTCACATAAAAACTATGCAGAAGCATTCTTCAAACTTCTCTGTGATGTGTGCATTCATCTCACAGAGTTGAATTTTATTTTGATCAAGCAGTTTTGAAACACTATTTTCGCAGAATCTGCCAGTGGATATTTGGAGCCATTGGTGGCTGATGGTGGAAAAGGAAATTTCTTCCCATAAAAACTAAACAGTAGCATACTGAGAAACATCTCTGTGATGTGTGCATTCATCTCACAGACTTGAACATCTCTTTTGATTGAGCAGTTTGGAAAAACTCTTTTTGTAGAATCTGCAAGTTTATGTTTGGAGTGCTTTGAGGCCCATTGTGGAAAAGGAAATATCTTCACATAAAAACTACACAGAAGCATTCTGAGAAACAACTTTATAATGTGTACATTCAACTCGCAGAGTTGAACCTAACTTTTGATAGAGCAGTTTTGTAGAATCTTCAAGTGCACATTTGGAGCCCTTTGTGGTCTAAGGTAGAAAAGGAAATATCTTCACCTAAAACTCCACAGAAGCATTCTGAGAAAGTTCTTTGTGATGTGTGCATTCATCTCACAGAATTGAAACTTTCTTTTGATTGAGTAGTTCGGAAACACTCTTTTTGTAGAATCTACAAGTGTGTATTTGGAGTGCTTTGAGACCTATTTTGGAAAAGGAAATATCTTCACATAAAAACTACACAGAAGCATTCTGAGAAACAGCTTTGTGATGTGTACATTCAACTCACAGAGTTGAACCTATCTTTTGATAGAGGAGCTTTGAAACTCTCTTTTTGTAGAATCTGCAAGTGGATATTTGGAGCTCTTAGTGGTCCTTGGTGGAAAAGGAATCATCTTCACATGAAAACTACACAGAAGCATTCTGAGACTGTACTTTGTGATGTGTGAATTCATTTCACAGAGTTGAACCTTTCTTTTGATTGAGCAGTTTTGAAACACTCTTTTTGTAGAATCTGTAAATGGAATTTTGGAGCGCTTTGGGGCGTATGGTGGAAAAGGAAATATCTTAACATAAAAACTACACAGAACATTCTGAGAAACTGCTTTGTGATGTGTGCATTCATCTCATGGAGTTGAACCTTTCTTTTGATTGAACAGTTTGGAAACACTCTTTTCGTAGAATCTGCAAGTGGATATTTGGAGCGCTTTGAGGCATATTGTGGAAAAGGATATATCTTCACATAAAAACTAGACAGAAGCATTCTCAGAAACTGCTTTGTGATGTGTGCATTCACCTCACAGAGTGGAACCGTTCTTTTGATAGAACAGTTTTGAAACAGTCTTTTAGTAGAATCTGGAAGTGAATAGTTGGAGCCCTTGAAGGCCTCTTGTGGAAAAGGATATATCTTCAAATGAAAACTACACAGAAGCATTCTGAGAAACCACTTTGTGATGTGTGCAACAACTCACAGAGTTGAACCTATCTTTTGATAGAGCAGTTTTTAAACTCACTTTTTGTAGAATCCCCAAGTGTATATTTGGAACCCTTTGCGTCCTATGGTGGAAAAGGAAATATCTTCCCATAAAAACTACACAGAAGCATTCTCAGAAAATTCTTTGTGATGTGTGCATTCAACTCAAAGAGTTGAAACTATCTTTTGATAGAGCAGTTTTGAAACTCTCTTTTTGAAGAATCTGCAAGTGGATATTTGGAGTGCTTTGAGGCCTTTTGTGGAAAAGGAAATATCTTCACATAAAAACTACACAGAAGCATTTTCAGAAAATTCTTTGTGGTGTGAGCACTGATCTCACAGAGTTGAACCATTTTTTGATTGAGCACTTTGGAAACACTCCTATAGTAGAATCTGCAAGTGGATATTTGCAGCCCTTGGAGGGCAATTGTGGAAAAGGAAATATCTTCACATAAAACCTACACAGAAGCATTCTCAGAAACTTCTTTGTGATGTGTGTATTAAACTCACAGTGTTGAATCAATCTTTTGATTGAGCCTATCTTTTGATTGACCAGTTTTGGAACTCTTTTTTGTATAATCTGCAAGTGGATATTTTGAGCCCTTTGTGGCCAATGGTGGAAAAGGAAATATCTGCAAATACAACTACACAGAAGCATTCTGATAAATTTTTTTGTGATGTGTGCCTTCATCTTACAGAGTTGAAACTTTATTTTGATTGAGCAGTTTTGAAACACTCTTTTCATAAAATCTGCAAGTGGATATTTGGAGCCCTTGGAGGCCTATTGCGGAAAAGGAAATATCTTCACATAAAAGCTACACAGAAGCAGTCTGAGAAATTACTTTTTGATGTGTGCATTCATCTCACAGAGTTGAACATTCCTTGGATTGAGCAGTTTTGAAACACTCTTTCTGTAGAATATGCAAGTGGATATTTGGAGCGCTTTTAGGCCTATTGTGGTAAAGGAAATATCTTCAAATAAAAACTACACAGAAGCATTCTGAGAAACTTCTTTGTGATGTGTGCATTCAACTCACAGAGTTGAACCTATCTTTTGATAGAGCAGTTATGAAACTCGCTTTTGTAGAATCTGCAAGTGGATATTTGTAGCCCTTTGCAGTTTATTGTGGAAAAGGAAATATTTTCACATAAACACTACGCAGAAGCCTTCTGAGAAACTTCTTTGTGATGTGCATTCATTTCACAGCGTTGAACCTCTCTTTTGATTGAGCAGTTTGGAAATACTTTTTTGGAGAATCTGCAAGTGGATATTTGTAGCACTTTGAGGAGTATTGTGGAAAAGGAAATATCTTCACATAAAAACTACACAGAAGCATTCTGAGAAAGTTCTTTGTGATGTGTGCATTCACCTCACAGAGCTGAACTTTTCTTTTGCTTGAGCAGTTTGGAAACACTCTTTTAGTAAAATCGGGAAGTGGATAGATTTAGCTCTAGGAGGCCTATTGTGGAAATGGAAATATCTGCACATGAAAACTACACAGAAGCATTCTGAGAAACCACTTTGTGATGTGTGCAATCAAGTCACACAGTTGAACCTATCTTTTGATAGAGCAGTTTTGAAACTCTCTTTTTGTAGAATCTCCAAGTGGATATTGGAACCCTTAGCATCCTATGGAGGAAAAGGAAATATCTTCACATAAAAACTTCACAGAAGCATTCTGAGAAACTTCTTTGTGATGTTTGCATTCAACTCACAGAGTTGAAGCTATCTTTTGATAGAGCAGTTTTGAAACTCTCTTTTTGTAGAAACTGCAAGTGGATATTTGGAGCCCTTGGCGGCCTATGGTGGAAAAGCAAATATCTTCACCTAAAAACTACACAGAAGGATTCTGAGTATCTACTTTGTGATGTGGGCATTCATCTCACAGGGTTGAACCTCTCCTTTGATTGAGTAGTTTGGAAAAACTCTTTTTGTAGAATCTGCAAGTGGATATTAGGAGCGCTTTGAGGCCTATTGTGGAAAGGGAAATATCTTCACGTAAAAACTACACAGAAGCATTATTAGAAACTTCTTTGTGATGTGCGCATTCATCTCACAGAACTGATCCTTTTTTGATTGAGAAGTTTGAAACACTCCTAGAGTAGAATCTGCAAGTGGATATTTGGAGCCCTTGGAGGCCTATTGTGGAAAAGGAAATATCATCACATAAAACCTACGCAGAAGCATTATGAGAAACTTCTTTGTGAATTGTGCATCCATCTCACACCGTTGAAACTTTCTTTTGATAGAGCAGTTTTGAAACACTATTTTCGCAGGATCTGCAAGTGGATATTTTGAGCACTTTGGGGCCTATGGTGGAAAAGGAAATATCTTCACATAAGAACAACACAGAAGCATTCTGATAAACTTCTTTGTGATTCGTGCATTCATCTCACCGGTTTGAACCTATATTTTGATTATGCAGTTTTGAAACACTCTTATTATAGAATCTGCAAGTGGATATTTGAAGCACTTTGAGGCCTGTTGTGGAAAACGAAATAACTTCTAATAAAAACTACACAGAAGCATTCTGAGAAACTTCTTTGTGATGTATGCATTCAACTTAGAGTTGAACCTATCATTTGATTGAAGACTTTTGAATCTCTCTTTTTGTAAAATCTGCAAGTGGATATTTGGAGCCCTTTGCAGCCTATTTTGGAAAAGGAAATATCTTCACATAAAAACTACACAGAAGCATTATGAGAAACTTCTTTGTGGCGTGTGCATTCATCTCACAGAGGTGAACCTTTCTTTGGATTGAGCAGTTTTGAAACACTCTTTTTATAGAATCTGCAAGTGGATAATTGAAGCACTTTGAGGCCTATTGTGGAAAAGGAAATATCTTCACCTAAAAACTGCACAGAAGCATTCTGAGAAACTTCTTTGTGATGTGTGCATTCATCTCACAGAGTTGAACCTTTCTTTTGATTGAGCAGTATGGAAACAATCATTTTGTAGAATCTGCAAGTGCATATTTGGAGCGCTTTGAGACCTATTGTGGAAAATGAAGTATCTTCACAAAAAATTACACAGAAGCATTGTGAAAAACTACTTTGTGATGTGTGCATTCATCTCACAGAGCTGAACCTATCTTTTGATAGAGCAGTTGTGAAACTCTACTTTGTAGAATCTGCAAGTGGATATTTGTAGCCCTTTGTGGCCTATGTTGGAAAAGGAAATGTATTCACATAAAAACTACACCAAAGCATTCTGAGAAACTTCTTTGTGCTATGTGCATTCATCTCACAGAGTTCAGCCTTTCGTTTGATTGAGCAGTTTTGAAACACACTTTTTGTAGAATATCCAGGTGGATATTGGGAGCACTTTGTGGCCTTTTGTGGAAAAGGAAATATCTTCACATAAAAACTACACAGAAGCATTATTGGAAACTTCTTTGTGATGTGTGCATTCATCTCACTGTGTTGAATCTTTCTTTTGATTGAGCAATTTTGAAACACTGTTTTTGTAGAATCTGCAAGTGGTTATTTAGAGAGCTTGGAGCCCTATTGTGGAAAAGGAAATATCTTCACATAAAAACTACACAGAAGCATTCTGAGAAACTTCTTTCTGACGTGTGCATTCAAGTCACAATGTTGAACCTATCTTCTCATGAAGCAGTTTTGAAACTCTCTTTTTGTAGAATCTGCAAGTTGTTTTTGGAGCCCTTTGCAGCCTATGGTGGCAAAGGAAATATCTCCATATAAAGACTACACAGAAGCATTCTGAGAAACTTCTTTGTGATGTGTGCATTCATTTCACAGAGTTGAACGTTTTTTGATTCAGTAGTTTTGAAACACTCATTTTTTAGAATATGCAAGTGGATATATGGAGCGTTTTGAGGCCTTTTGTGGAAAGGGAAGTATCTTCACAAATAAACTACACAGAAGCATTCTGAGAAATATCTTGTGAAGTGTGCATTCATCTTGTAGAGTTGAACTTTGTTTTCATCGAGCAGTTTTGAAACACTCTTTTTGTAGAATCTGCAAGTGGATATTTGTAGCGCTTTGAGGCCTATTGTTGAAAATGAAATATCTTCACATAAAACTACACGGTGTAAGGAATTGATCCAGTTTCAGCTTTCTACATATGGCTAGCGAGTATTCCCAGCACCATTTATTAAATAGGGAATCCTTTCCCCATTTCTTGTTTTTCTTAGGTTTGTCAATGATCAGATAGTTGTATGAATGTAACATTATTTCTGAGGGCTCTGTTCTGTTCCATTGATCTATATCTCTGTTTTGGTACCAGTACCATGCTGCTTTGGTTACTGTAGCCTTGTAGTAGAGTTTCACATCAGGTAGCGTTATGGCTCCAGCTTTGTTCTTTTGGCTTAGGATTGATTTGGTGATGCGGGCTCTTTTTTGATTCCATATGAACTTTACAGTAGTTTTTTCCAATTCTGTGATGTAAGTCATTGGTAGCTTGATGAGGATGGCATTGAATCAATAAATTACCTTGGGCAGTATGTCCATTTTCACAATATTGATTCTTCCTACCCATGAGAATGGAATGTTCTTCGATTTGGTTGTATCCTCTTTTATTTCATTGAGCAGTGGTTTGTAGTACTCCTTGAAGAGGTCCTTCATGTCCCTTTTAAGATGGATTCCTAAGTATTTTATTCTCTTTGAAGCAATTATGAATGGGAGTTCACTCATGATTTGGCTCTCTGTTTGTCTGTCACTGGTGTATGAGAATGCTTGTGATTATTGTACATTGATTTTGTATCCTGAGACTTTGCTGAAATTGCTTATCAGCTTAAGGAGATTTTGGGCTGAGTCAATGGGGTTTTCTGGATATACAATCATGTCATCTGCAAACAGGGACAATTTGACTTCCTCTTTTCCTAATTGAATACCCTTTATTTCCTTCTCCTGCCTAATTGCCCTGGCCAGAACTTCCAACACTATGTTGAATAGGAGTGGTGGGAGAGGGCATCCCTGTCTTGTGCCAATTTTCAAAGGGAATGCTTCCAGTTTTTGCCCATTCAGTATGATATTGCCTGTGGGTTTGTCATAGATAGCT
Organism: Pan troglodytes; assembly: GCF_028858775.2. NCBI lineage: Eukaryota > Metazoa > Chordata > Mammalia > Primates > Hominidae > Pan > Pan troglodytes. The sequence continues at coordinate 30,457,500 of NC_072418.2, forward strand.
CTTATTATTTTGAGATACGTCTCATCAATACCTAATTTATTGAGAGTTTTTAGCATGAAGAGTTTTTGAATTTTGTCAAAGGCTTTTTCTGCATCTATTGAGATAATCATGTGGTTTTCATCTTTGGTTCTGTTTACATGCTGGATTACATTTATTGATTTGCGTATATTGAACCAGCCTTACATCCCAGGGATGAAGTCCACTTGATCATGGTAGGTAAGCTTTTTGATGTGCTGCTGGATTGGGTTTGCCAGAATTTTATTGAGGATTTTTGCATCAATGTTCATCAAGGATATATGTCTAAAATTCTCTTTTTTGATTGTGTCTCTGCCCAGCTTTGGTATCAGGATGATGCTGGCCTCATAAAATGAGTTAGGGAGGATTCCCTCTTTTGCTATTGATTGGAATACTTCAGAAGGAATGATACCAGTTCCTCCTTGTACCTCTGGTAGAATTCGGCTGTGAATCCATCTGGTCTTGGGCTCTTTTTGGTTGGTAAGCTATTTATTATTGCACAATTTCAGATCCTGTTATTGGTGTATTCAGAGAGTCAACTTCCTCCTGGTTTAGTCTTGGGACAGTGTATGTGTCAAGGAATTTATTCATTTCTTCTAGATTTTCTAGTTTAATTGTGTAGAGGTGTTTGTAGTATTCTCTGCTGGTAGTTTGTATTTCTGTGGGATTGGTGATTAAAGACTTAAGTATTAGACCTAGAATCATAAAAACCCTAGAAGAAAACCCAGGCATTACAATTCAGGACATAGGCATGGACAAGGACTTCATGTCTAAAACACCAAAAGCAATGGCAACAAAAGCCAAAAGTAACAAATGGGATCTAATTAAACTAAAGAGCTTCTGAACAACAAAAGAGACTACCATCAGAGTGAACAGGCAACCTACAAAATGGGAGAAAATTTTTGCAACCTACTTATCTGACAAAGGGCTAATATCCAGAATCTACAATGAACTCAAACAAATTTACAAGAAAAAAACAAACAACCCCATCAAAATTGGGTGAAGGACATGAACAGACACTTCTCAAAAGAAGACATTTATGCAGCCAAAAAACACATGAAGAAATCCTCACCACCACTGGCCATCAGAGAAATGCAAATCAAAAACAGAATGAGATACCATCTCACACCAGTTAGAATGGCAATCATTAAAATGTCAGGAAACAACAGGTGCTGGAGAGGATGTGGAGAAATAGGAACACTTTTACACTGTTGGTGGGTCTGTAAACTAGTTCAATCTTTGTGGAAGTCAGTGTGGGATTCCTCAGGGATCTAGAACCAGAAATACCATTTGACACAGCCATCCCATTTCTGGGTATATACCCAAAGGACTATAAATCATGCTGCTATGAAGACACATGCGCAAGTATGTTTATTGAAGGACTATTCACAATAGCAAAGACTTGGAACCAACCCAAATGTCCAAAAATGATAGACTGGATGAAGAAAATGTGGCAAATATACACCATGGAATACTATGCAGCCATAAAAAATGATGAGTTCATGTCCTTTGTAGGGACATGGATGAAATTGGGAATCATTATTCTCAGTAAACTATCACAAGTACAAAAAACAGAACACCATATATTCTCACTCATAGGTGGGAATTGAACAATGAGAACACATGGACACAGGAAGGGGAACATCACACTCGGGACTGTTGTGGAGTCAGGGGCTGGGGGAGGGATAGCTTTAGGAGATATAGCTAATGCTAAATGACGAGTTAATGGGTGCAACACACCAGCATGGCACTGGTATACATATGTAACTAACCTGCACATGGTGCACAGGTACTCTAAAACTTAAAGTATAATAACAATTTAAAAACACACACACAAGAAGAGATTCACACACACACAAACACACCCACAAATACACAGAAGCTTCATGAGAAACTTCTTTGTGATGTGTGCATTCATCTGACAGAGTTAAACCTTTCTTTTCATTCAGCACTTTGGAAACACTCTTTTTGTATAATCTGCAAGTGGATATTTGGAGCGATTTGAGGCCTATGGTGGAAAAGGAAATGTCTTCACATAAAAACTACACAGAAGCATTCTGAGAAGCTACTTTGTGATGTGTGAATTCATCTCACAGAGCTAAAGATTTCTTTTGATTGAGAAGTTTTGAAACATTCTGTTGGGAGAATCTGCAAGTGGATATTTGGAGCGCTTTGAGGCTTCTTGTGGAAAAGGAAATATCTTCACATAAAAACTACACAGAAGCATTCTGAGAAGCTTTTTTTGTGATGTGTGCATTCATCTCACAGAGTTGAAATTTTCTTTTGATTGAGCAGTTTTGAAACATTCTCTTTGTAGAATCTGAAAGTGGATATTTGGAGCGCTTTGGGGCCTATTGTGTAAAAGGAAATATATTCACAGAAAAACTACAAGGAAACATTCTGAGAAACTTCCTTTTGTTGTGTGCATTCATCTCACAGATTTGAACTTTTCTTTTGCTTGAGCAGTTTGGAAACACTCTTTTTGTAGAATCTGCAAGAGGATATTTGGAGCACTTTGAGGCCTATTGTGAAAAAGGAAATATCTTCTAAAAAAACTATACAGAAGCATTCCGAGAAACTTCTTCATGATGTGTGCATTCAAATCAGACTGTTGAACCTATCTTTTGAATGAACATTTTTGAAACTCCCTTTTGTTGAATCTACAAGTGGATATTTGGAACCCTTTGTGGCCTATGTTGGAAAAGGAAACATCTTCACATAAAAACAACAAAGAAGCATTCGGAGAAACTTTTTTAAGATGTGTTCATTCATCTCACAGATTTGAAACATTCTTTTTATTGAGCAGTTTTGAAACACTCTTCTTACAGTATCTGCAAGTGGATATTTGGAGCCCCTTGAGGCCTATTGTGGAAACGGAAATATCTTCACATAAGAACTACACAGAAGCATCCTGAGAAACATCTTTGTTATGTGTGCATTCATCTCACAGAGTTGAACCTGTCTTTTGATTGATCAGTTTTGGAACACTCTATTTGTAGAATCTCCAAGGGCATATTAGGAGTGCTTTGAGGCCTATTGTGGAAAAGGAAATATCTTCACATAAAAACTACACAGAAGCATCCTGAGAAACTTCTTTGGGATGTGTGTATTCATCTCACGGAGTTGAACCTTTCTTTCCATTGAGCAGTTTGGAAAAACTCTTTTAGTAGAATCTGCAAATGGATATTTAGAGCCCTTGGAAGCCTATTGTGGAAAAGGAAATATCTTCACATAAAAAGTCCACAGAAGCATTCTGAGAAACTTCTTTGTGATGTGTGAATTCATCTCACAAAGTTGAACCTTTTTTTTTTTTGATTGAGCAGCTTGGAAAGACTCTTTTTGTGGGATCTCCATGTGGATATTTGGAGCACTTTGAGGTCTATGATGGAAAAGGAAATATCTTCACATGAAAACTACACAGAAGCATTCTGAGAAACTTCTTTGTGATGTCTGCATTCATCTCACAGAGTTGAATCTTTCTTTTGATGGAGCAGTTTTGAAACACTCTTTTTGTAGAATCTGCTAGTGGACGTTTGGAGCGCTTTGAGGCCTGATGTGAAGAAGGAAATATCTTCACAAAAAAAACTGCACAGAAGCATTCTGAGAAACTTCTTTGTGATGTGTGCATTCAACTCACAGAGTTGAACCTATCTTTTTAAAGATCAGTTTTGAAACTCTCCTTTCGTGTAATCTTCAAGTGGATATTTGGAGCCCTTTGCGACCTATGGTGGAAAAGGAAATATCTTCACATAAAAACTTCCCAGAAGCATTCTGAGAAACTTCTTTTTGATGTGTGCATTCCACTCACAGAGTTGAACCTATCTTTTGATTGAGCAGTTTTAAAACACTCTTTTTGTAGTATCTGGAAGTGGATATTTGGAGAGCTTTGAGGCTTATGGTGGAAAACGAAATATCTTCACATAAAAACAACACAGAAGCATTCTCAGAATCTCCTTTGCGATGGGTGCATTCTTGTCACAGAGTTGAACTTTTCTTTTGACTGAGAAGTTTGGAAACACTCTTTTTGTAGAATATGAAAGTGGATTTTTGGAGTGCTTTAAGGCCTATGGTGGAAAAGGAAACATCTTCACATAAAAACTACACAGAAGCATTCTGAGAAACTTATTTGTGATGTGTGCATTCATTTCACAGTGATAAACCTTTCTTTTGATTGAGCAGTTTTGAAACACTCTTTTTGTAGTTTCTGCAAGTGGATATATGGAGAGATTTGAGGCCTGTTGTGGAAAAGGAAATATCTTCACATAAAAACCACACAGAAACATTCTGAGAAACTTCTTTGTGACGTGTGCATTCATCTCACAGAATAGAACACTGCTTTTGATTAAGCAGTTTTGAAACCCTCTTTTTGTACAATCTGCAAGTGGATGCACTGGCGTCCACCATTGCCCAGGCTTGCTTAAGTAAATAAAGCAGCCGGGGAGCTAGAACTGGGTGGAGCCCACCGTAGCTCAAGAAGGCCTGCCTGCCTCTGTAGGCTCCACGTGTGGGGGCAGGGCACAGACAAACAAAAAGACAGCAGTAACCTCTGCAGACTTAAATGTCCCAGTCTGACAGCTTTAAAGAGAACATTGGTTCTCCCAGCATGCAGCTGGATTTCTCAGAATGGGCAGACTGCCTCCTCAAGTAGGTCCCTGACTCCTGACTCTGGAGCACCCTAACTGGGAGGCACCCCCAAGTAGGGGCAGACTGACACCTTACACTCCTGGGTACTCTTCTGAGACAAAATTTCCAGATGAACGATCAGAGAGCAGCATTTGTGGTTCACAAAAATCAGCTTTTCTGCAGCCACTGCTGGCCACTGCTGCTGTTACCCAGAAAAAGAGGGTCTGGAGTGGACCTCTAGCAAAATTCAACAGACCTGCAGCTGAGGGTCCTGTCTATTAGAAGGAAAACTAACAATCAGAAAGGACATCCACACCAAAAACCCATTTGTACATCAGCAACATCAAAGACCAAAAGTAGATAAAAGCACAAAGATGGGGAAAAAACAGAGCAGAAAAACTGGAAACTCTAAAAACCAGAGCACCTCTCCTCCTCCAAAAGAATGCAGTTCCTCACCAGCAACGGAACAAAGCTGGATGGAGAATGACTTTGACAAGTTGAGAGAAGAAGGATTCGGACAATGAAACTACTCTGAGCTACAGCAGGAAATTCAAACCAAAGGCAAAGAAGTTAAAAACATTGAAAAAAATTTAGATGAATGTATAACTAGAATAACCAATATAGAGAAGTGCTTAAAGGAGCTGATGGAGCTGAAAGCCAAGGCTCGAGAACTACATGAAAAATGCAGAAGCCTCAGGAGCCGATGCAATCAACTGGAAGAAAGGGTATCAGTTATGGAAGATGGAATGAATGAAATGAAAGCCAGAAGGGAAGTTTAGAGAAATAAAAAGAAATGAGCAAAGCCTCCAAGAAATATGGGACCATGTGAAAAGACCAAATCTACATCTGATTGGTGCACCTGAAAGTGATGGGGAGAATGGAATCAAGTTGAAAAACACTCTGCAAGATATTATCCAGGACAACATCCCCAATCTAACAAGGCAGGCCAACCTACAGATTCAGGAAATACAGATAATGCCACAAAGATACTCCTCGAGAAGAACAACTCCAAGACACATAATTGTCAGATTCAGCAAAGCTGAAATGAAGGAAAAAATGTTAAGGGCAGCCAGAGAGAAAGGTCGGGTTACCCACAAAGGGAAGCCCATCAGACTAACAGCGGCTCTCTCAGCAGAAACTCTAGAAGCCAGAAGAGAGTGGGGGCCAATATTCTTAAAGAAAAGAATTTTCAACCCAGAATTTCATATACAGCCAAACTAAGCTTCATAAGTGAAGGAGAAATAAAATACTTTACAGACAAGCAAATGCTGAGAGATTTTGTCACCACCAGGCCTGCCCTAAAAGAGCTCTTGAAGGAAGCACTAAACATGGAAAGGAACGACCAGTACCAGACACTGCAAAATCATTCCAAATTATAAAGACCTTCAAGGCTAGGAAGAAACTCCATTAACTAACGAGCAAAATATCCAGCTAACATCATAATCACAGGATCACATTCACGCATAACAATATTAACTTTAAGTGTAAATGGACTAAATGCTCCAATTAAAAGACACAGACTGACAAACTGGATAAGGAGTCAGGACCCATCAGTGTGCTGTATTCAGGAAACCCATCTCATGTGCAGAGACACACATAGGCTCAAAATAAAAGGAAGTAGGAAGATCTACCAAGCAAATGGAAAACAAAAAAAGGCAGAGGTTGCTATCCTAGTCTCTGATAAAACAGACTTAAACCAACAAAGATCAAAAGAGACAAAGAAGGCCATTACATAATGGTAAAGGGATCAATTCAACAAGAAGAGCTCACTATCCTAAATATATATGCACCCAATACAGGAGCACCCAGATTCATAAAGCAAGTCCTCAGTGACCTACAATGAGACTTAGACTCCCACACAATAATAATGGGAGACTTTAACACCCCACTGTCAACATTAGACAGATCAACGAGACAGAAAGTCAACAAGGATACCCAGGAATTGAACTCAGCTCTGCACTAAGAGGACCTAATAGACATCTACAGAACTCTCCACCCCAAATCAACAGAATGTACATTTTTTTCAGCACCACACCACACCTATTCCAAAATTGACCACGTAGTTGGAAAGAAAGCTCTCCTCAACAAATGTAAAAATCAGAAATTATAACAAACAGTCTCTCAGACGGCAATGCAATCAAACTAGAACTCAAGACTAAGAAACTCACTCAAAACCGCTCAACTACATGGAAACTGAACAACCTTCTGCTGAATGACTACTGGGTACATAACGAAATGAAGGCAGAAATAAAGATGTTCTTTGAAACCAACGAGAACAAAGACACAACATACCAGAATCTCTGGGACACATTCAAAGCAGTGTGTAGAGGGAAATTTATAGCACTAAATGCCCACAAGAGAAAGCAGGAAAGATCCAAAATTGACACCCTAACATCACAATTAATAGAACTAGAAAAGCAAGAGAAAACACATTCAAAAGCTAGCAGAAGACAAGAAATAACTAAAATCAGAGAACAACTGAAAGAGAGACACAAAAAACCCTTCAAAAAATCAATGAATCCAGGAGCTAGTTTTTTGAAAGGATCAACAAATTGATAGACAGCTAGCAAGACTAATGCAGAAAAAACGAGAGAAGAATCAGATAGATGCAATAAAAAATGATAAAGGGGATATCACCACCAATCCCACAGAAATACAAACTACCATCAGAGAATACTACAAACACCTCTATGCAAATAAACTAGAAAATCTAGAAGAAATGGATAAATTCCTCGACACATACAATCTCCCAAGACTAAACCAGGAAGAAGTTGAATCTCTGAATAGACCAAAAACAGGCTCTGAAATAGTGGCAATAATCAATAGCTTATCAACCAAAAAGAGTCCAGGACCAGACAGATTCACAGCTCAATTCTAACAGAGGTATAAGGAGGAGATGATACTATTCCTTCTGAAACTATTCCAATCAATAGAAAAAGACAGAATCCTCCCTAACTCATTTTATGAGGCCAGCATCATCCTGATACCAAAGACGGACAGAGACACAACCAAAAAGGAGAATTATAGACCAATACCCGTGATGAACATTGATGCAAAAATCATCTATAAAATACTGGCAAACCGAATCCAGCAGCACATCAAAAAGCTTATCAAGTGGGCTTCATCCCTGGGATGCAAGGCTGGTTCAATATTCACAAATCAATAAATGTAATCCAGCATATAAATCGAATCAAAGACAAAAACCACATGATTATCTCAATAGATGCAGAAAAGGCCTTTGACAAAATTCAACAACTCTGCATGCTAAAAACTCTCAATAAATTAGGTATTGATGGAACGTATCTCAAAATAATAAGAGCTATCTATGCCAAACCCACAGCCAATATCATACTGAATGGGCAAAAACTGGAAGCATTCCCTTTGAAAACTGGCACAAGACAGGGATGCCCTCTCTCACCACTCCTATTCAACATAGTGTTGGAAGTTCCAGCCAGGGCAATTAGGCAGGAGAAGGAAATAAAGGGTATTCAATTAGGAAAAGAGGAAGTCAAATTGTCCCTGTTTGCAGATGACATGATTGTATATCTAGAAAATCCCATTGTCTCAGCCCAAAATCTCCTTAATCTGATAAGCAATTTCAGCAAAGTCTCAGGATACAAAATTAATGTACAAAAATTACAAGCATTCTTATACACTAGTGACAGACAAACAGAGAGCCAAATCATGAGCAAACTCCCATTCACAATTGCTTCAAAGAGAATGTGTTTGCTCTTGCTTTTCTAGTTCTTTTAATTGTGATGTTAGGGTGTCAATTTTGGATCTTTCCTGCTTTCTCTTGTGGGCATTTAGTGCTATAAATTTCCCTCTACACACTGCTTTGAATGTGTCCCAGAGATTCTAGTATGTTGTGGATACAAAATTAATGTACAAAAATCACAAGCATTCCTATACACCAATAACAGACAAACAGAGATCCACATCATGAGTGAACTCTCATTCACAACTGCTTCAAAGAGAATAAAATACCTAGGAATCCAACTTACAAGGGACGTGAAGGACCTCTTCAAGGAGAACTGCAAACTACTGCTCAATGAAATAAAAGAGGATACAAAGAAATGGAAGAACATTCCATGCTCATGGGTAGGAAGAAGCAATATCGTGAAAATGGCCATACTGCCCAAGGTAATTTATCGATTCAATGCCATCCCCATTAAGCTGCCAATGACTTTCATCACAGAATTGGAAAAAACTACTCTAAAGTTCATATGGAACCAATAAAGAGCCTGCATTGCCAAGTCAATCCTAAGCCAAAAGAATAAACTTGGAAGCATCACGCTACCTGACTTCAAACTATAATACAAGGCTACTGTAACCAAAACTGCATGGTACTGGTAACAAACCAGAGATAAAGATCAATGGAACAGAACAGAGCCCTCAGAAATAACGCCACATATCTACAACAATCTGATCTTTGACAATGCACACATCACAAAGAAGTTTCTCAGAAAGCTTCTGTTTAGTTTTTATGTTAAGGTATTTCCTGTTTCACTGCAGGACACAAAGGGCTCACAAATATCCCTTTTCTGGTTCTACGAAAACACTGTTACCAAACTGCTCAATCAAAAGAAAGGTTCAACACTGTGAGATGAATGGACACATTACAAAGAAATTTCTCAGAAGGTTTCTCTCTAGTTTTTATATGAAGATACTTGTTTTTCACAATAGGTCTCAAAAGGCTCGGAAATTTCCCTTTGCAAATTGTACAAAAACACTGTTTCCAAACTGCTCTATCAAAAGAAAGATTCAACTCTGGGAGAAGAATGCAAATGTCACAAAGAAGTTTCTCAAAAAGCTTCCATTTTGCTTTTAGTGAAGATATTTCCTTTTTCATCATAGGCCTCAAAGCGCTGCAACTATCCATTTGAAGATTCTACAAAAAGAGTGTTTCCAAACTGCTCAAACAAAAGAAAGGTTCAACTGTGAGATGAATGCGCACAAAACAAAGAAGTTTCTCAGAATGCTTCTGTCTAGTTTTTATGTGAAGATATTTCCATTTTCACAATTGTCCTGAAAGCACTCCAAATATCCGTTTGCAGATTCTACGAAAAGACTGTTTCCAAACTGCTCAAGCAAAAGAGAGGTTGAACTTTGTGAGATGAAAGCACACAACGCAAAGAAGTTTCTCAGAATGCTTCTCTCTAGATTTTATGTGAAGATACTTCTTTTTCAACACAGGCCTCAAATGACTCGAATTATCCCTTTGCAGATTGTACAAAAAGACAGTTTCCAAACTGCACAATCAAAAGAAAGGTTCAACTCTGGGAGATGAATGCACACATCACAAAGAAGTTTCTCACAAAGCTTCTGTTTATTTTTTACCTGAAGATATTTCCTTTTTCTCCATACACCTCAAAGCGCTCCAAATATCCATTTCTGTATTCTACAAAAAGAAAGTTTCCAAACTGCTCAATCAAAAGAAAGGTTCAACTCTGTGAGATAAATGCACACATCACAATGAATTTTCTCAGAATGTTTCTGTCTAGTTTTTGTGTAAAGATATTTCATTTTTATCCATAGGTCTTAAATCAGTCACAAATATCCCTCTACAGATACTACAAAAAGAAGGCTTCTAACCTGCTGTATAAAAAGAAAGGTTCAACTCTGTCACATGAATGAAACCATTACAAAGGTGTTTCTCAGAATAATTCCTTCTAGTGTTTATGTGATGATATTTCCTTTATCAACACAGGCCTTAAACCACCCAAAAATATTCCTCTTCAGACACTACAAAAGGACTGTTTCCAAATTGCTCCACCAAAAGAAAGGTTCAACTCTGTGAGATGAATGCACACATCACAAAGAAGTTTCTCAGAATGCTTCTGTCTAATTTTTATGTGGAGATATTTCCTTTTTCACCGTAGACATCAAATCACTCCAAACATCAATTTGTAGATTCTACAAAAAGGCTGTTTCCAAACTGCTCAATAAAAAGAAAGTCTCAACTCTGGGAGATGAATGCACACATCACAAGGAAGATTCTCAGAAAGCTTCTGTTTAGATTTTTTGTGATAATAGTTTCTTTTTCACCACAGGCCTCAAAGCACTCCAAATATCTATTTGCAAATTCTACAAAAAGAGAATTTCCAAGTTGTTCAATCAAAAGAAAGGTTCAACTCTTTGAGATGAATGCACACATAACAAAGAAGTTTCTCAGAATGATTCTGTCTAGTTTTTATGTGAAGATATTTCCTTTTTCACCATAGGCCTTAGACAGCTCAAAAATATCCCTCTGCAGATACTACAAAAAGACTGCTTCCAAACTGCTCCATCAAAACAAGGTTCAACTCTGTAAGATAAATGCACACATCACAAAGAAGTTTCTCAGAATGCTTCTGCCTAGTTTTGATGTGAAGATATTTCCTTTTTCAACTTTGCCCTCAAAGTGCCCCAAATATCCATTTGCAGATGCTACAAAAAGACAGTTTCCAAACTTTTCAAAAAAAGAAACGTTCAACTCTGTGAGATGAAAGCATACATCACAAAGAAGTTTCTTAGAAAACTTCTGTCTAGTTTTTATGTGAAGATTTTTCCTATTTCACCATAGGTGAAAAAGGGCTCACAAATATCACTTTGCAGGTTCTACGAGAACACTTTTTCCAAACTGCTCAATCAAAATAAAGGTTCAACTCTGTGACATGAATGCACACATCACAAAGAATTTTCTCAGAATGCTTCTGTCTAGTTTTTATGTGAAGATATTTTCTTTTTCACCATAGGCACTAAAGCATTCACAAATATCCCTCTGTATATTCTACAAAAAGACTGTTTCTAAAATTCTCCTTCAAAAGAAAGTTGAACTCTGAGATGAATGCACACTTCACAAAGGAATTTCTCAGAATGCTTATGTCTAGTTTTTATGGGAAGATATTCCCTTTTTCACAATAGTCCTCAAAGCATTACAAATATTCATTTGAAGATTCTACAAAAAGACAGTTTTCAAATTTCTCAATCAAAAGAAAGTTTCAACTCTGTGAGATGAAAACACACATCACAAAGAAGTTTCTCAGAAAGCTTCTGTCTAGTTTTTATGTGAACATATTTCCTATTTCACCATAGGCCTCAATGAGCTCACAAATATCCCTTTGCAGATTCTACAAAAGCACTGTTTCCAAACTCGTCAATAAAAAGAAAGGTTTGACTCTGTGAGGTGAATTCACACATCACGAAGAAGTTTCTCAGAATGCTTCTGTATAGTTTTTATGTGAAGATATTTCCTTTTTCACAGTAGGCCTCAAAGCGCTTCAAATTACCACTTGCAGATTCTACACAAAGACTGTTTCCACACTGCTCAATCAAATGAAGTTTCAACTCTGTGTAATGAATGCACACATCACAAAGAAGTTTCTCAGAAAACTTCTGTTTAGTTTTTACGTGAAGTTATTTCCTTTTTTTCCATAGGCCTCAAAGCACTCAAAATATCCATTTGCAGATTCTACAGAAAGAGTGTTTCCAAACTGCTCAATCAAAAGAATGGTTCAACTCTGTGAGATGAAAGCATGCATCACAAAGAACTTTCCCAGAAATCTTCTGTTTAGTTTTCTTGTGAAGATATTTCCTATTTCACAATCACCTCAATGAGCTCACAAATATCCCATTGCAGATTCTACAAAAGGACTGTTTTGAAACTGCTCAAACAAAAGAAAGGTTCAATTCTGTGGAATGAATGCACACATCACAAAGAACTTTTTCAGAATGATTCTGTCTAGTTTTAATGTGAAGATATTTCCTTTTTCATCATAGTCCTCAAAGCACTCCAAATATCCATTTGCAGATTCTACCAAAAGACTATTTCCAACTGCTCAAGAAAAAGAAGGGTTCAACACTGTGAGATGAATGCACACATCACAAAGATGTCTTTCAGAATGCTTCTGTCTAGTTTTTATGGGAAAATATTTCCTATTTCACCATAGGCAATAAAAGGCTCAAATATATCACTTTGCAGATTCTACAAAAAGACTGTTCCCAAACTGCTCAGACAAAAGAAAGTTTCAACTCTGTGAGATAAATGGACACATCACAAAGAAGTTCCTCAGAATGCTTCTCTCGAGTTTTTCTGTGAAGGTACTACTTTTTCACCATAGGCCTCAAACAGCTCTGAAATATCCCTTGCAGATTGTAGGAAAAGACAGTTTCCAAACTGCTCAATGAAAAGAAAGGTTCAATACTGTGAGATGAATGCACCCATCATGAAGAAGTTTCTCACAAAGTTTCTGTCTAGTTTTTATGTGAAGATATTTCCTATTTCACAATAGGCCTCAATCAGCTCACAAATATCCCTTTTGCAGATACTACAAAAGCACTGTTTCCAAACTGTTCCAACAAAACTAATGTTCAACTCTGTGAAATGAGTGCACACATCAAAAAGAAGTTTCTCAGACTGCTTCTGTGTACTTACTATGTGAAGGTATTTCCTTTTTCACCATAGACCTCAAAGCTCTCCAAATATTCATTTTCAGATTCTACCTAAAGACTGTTTCCAAACTGCTCAAACAAAAGAAAGGTTCAACTATCAGAAATGAATGGACACAGCACAAAGAAGTTTCTCAGAATGCTTCTGTCTAATTTTTATGTGAAATATTTCCTATTTCACCATATGCCATAAAGGGCTCAAAAATATCTCTTTGCAGAACGTACAAAAAGACAGTTTCCAAACTGCTCAAAGAAAACAAAGGTTCAAATCTGTGAGATCAATGGACACATCACAAACAAGTTTCTCAGAATGCTTCTGTCTAGTTTTTATGTGAATACATTACTTTTCCACCTTAGGCCTCAAGCAGCTCACAAATATTCCCTTACAGATTGTACAAAAAGAATGTTTCCAAACTGCTCAATCAATAGAAACTTTCAACTCTGTGAGATGAAAGCATACATCACAGAGATTTCTCAGAAAGCTTCTGTCTAGTTTTTGTGTGAAGATATTTCCTATTTCACCATACGCCATCAATGGATCACAGATATCCCATTCCAGATTCTGCAAGAGGACACTTTCCAAACTGTTCAATCAAAAGAAAGGTGCAACTCTGTGAGATGACTGCACACATCACACATAAGTTTCTCAGAATGCTTCTGTCTAGATTTTATGCAAGGACATTTGCTGTGTCACCATAGGCCTCAAAGCGATCCAAATATCCATTTGCAGATACTACATAAACACTGTTTGCAAGCTGCTCAATCAAAAGAAAGGTTGAACTCTGTGAGATGAAAGCATACATCTCAAAGAAGTTTCTCACAAAGCTTCTGTGTCGTTTTTATGTGGAGATATTTCATATTGCACAATAGGCCATAAACGGCTCACAAATATCGTTTTGCAGATTGTACAAAAAGACTGTTTCCAAACTGCTCAATCAAAAGAAAAGTTCAACTGTGTGAGATGAATGCGCACATCACAAAAGAGTTTATCAGAATGCTTCTGTCTAGTTTTTATGTGAAGATATTTCCTTCTTCACCACAGGCCTCAAAGTGCTCCAAATATTCATTTGCAGATTCTACAAAGAGACTCTTTCCAAACTGCTCAATCAAAAGAAAGATTGATCTCTTTGAGATGAAAGCACACATCACAAAAAGTTTCACAGAAAACTTCTGTCTACTTTTTATGTGATAATATTTCCTATTTCACGATATGCTTCCATGTGCTCACAAATATCCCTTTTCAGATTCTACAAAAGGACTGTTTCCAAACTGTTCAATCAAAAAAAAAGGTTCAACTCTGAGAGACGAATGCACACATCACAAAGAAGTTTCTCATAAAGCCTCTGTTTAGTTTTTATGTGAATATATTTCCTTTTTCACCATCTGCCTCAATGTGCTGCAAATATCCATTTGCAGATTCTACAAAAAGAGTGTTTCCAAACTGCTCCATCAAAATAAAGGTTCAATTCCATGAGATGAATGCACCCATCACAAAGGAGTTTCTCAAAATGCCTCTGTCTAATTTTTTTTGATGATATTTCATTTTCCACTATAGGTCTCAAAGTGCTGCAAATATCCACTTACAGATTCTACAAAACGACTGTTTCCAAACTGCTCTATCATAATAAAGGTTCAACTCTGGGAGAGGAAATCACACATAACAAAGAAGTTCCTCAGAAACTTCTGTCTAGTTTTTGTGTGAAGATATTTCCTATTTCACCATAGGCCACAAAGGGCTCAAAGTATCCCTTTGCAGATTCTGCAAAAGGAGTCGTTCAAAACAGCCCACTCAAAGGAAAGTTTCATCTGTGTGAGATGAATACACAGATCACAAAGCAGTTTATTAGAATGCTTCTGTCTAGTTTTTATGTGAAGATATTTCCTTTTTCATCATAGGCCTTAAACCACTCACAAATATACCTCTGCAGATACTACAAAACGACTGTTTGCCAACTGCTCAATCAAAGGAAAGGTGCATCTCTGTGAGATGAATGCACACATCACAGAGAAGCTTATCAGAATGCTTCTGTCTAATTTTTATGTGAAGATATTTCCTTTTTCACCATAGGCCTCAATGTGCTCTAAATATCCATTTGTAGACCCCACAAAAAGATGGTTTCCAAACTGCTCAATCAAAAGAAAGTTTCAACTCTGGTAGATGAAATCATATATGACAAATAAGTTTCTCAGAAAACTTCTGTCTAGTTTTTGAATGGAGATATTTCCTATTTCACCATAGGACAGAAATGGCTCAAAAATATACATTTTCAGATTCTACAAAAGGACTCTTTACAAACTGCTCCATCAAAAGAAAGGTTCAATTCTGTGAGATGAATACACCAATTACAAAAAGATTCTCAGAATGCTTCTGTCTAGTTTTTATGTGAAGATATTTTCTTTTTCACCATAGACATTACATTGCTCACAAATATCCCTCTGTAGCTACTACAAAAAGACCGTTTCCAAAATGCTCATTCAAAAGAAAGGTTCAACTCTGTGACATGAAAGGGCACATCACTATGAAGTTTCTCAGAATGCTTCTCTCTAGTTTTTAAATGAAGGTACTTCTTTTTCACCATAGGCCCAAATGGGCTCACAAATATCCCTTTACAGATTGTAGAAAATGACTGCTTCCAAACTATTCAAATGAAAGAAAGTTTCAACTCTGTGAGATGAATGCAAACATCACAAAGAAGTTCCTCAGAATGCTTCTGCCTAGTTTTTATGTGAAGATAATTCCTTTTTCACCATAGGCCTCAAAACGCTCAAAATATCCATTTGCAGATTCTACCAAAAGACTGTTTCCAAACTGCTCAAACAAAAGAAAGGTTCAACTATCAGAAATGAATGAACACAACACAAAGAAGTTTCTCAGAATGCCTCTGTGTACTTTTTATGTGAAAATACTTATTTTTCACCACAGGCCTCAAATGTCTCGGAAACATCGCTTGCAGATCGTACAAAAAGACTGTTTCCAAACTGCTCAATCAAAAGTAGGTTTCAAATCTGTGAGGTGAATCACCCATCACAAAGAAGTTTCTCAGAAAACTTCTCTTATTTTTTCTGTGAAGATATTTCCTTTTTCACCACAGGCCTCCAAGCACTCCAAATATCCATATGCAGATTATACGAAAAGAATGTTTCCAAACTGCTCCATCAAAAAAAAGTTCAACTCTGTGAGATGAATGCACACATCATAGAGGAGTTTGTTAGAATTCTTCTGTCTAGTTTTTATGTGATGATATTTCCTTTTTCACCATAGGCCTAAACTGCTCACAAATATCCCTCTGCAGATAATACAAAAAGACTGTTTCCAAACTGCTCCATCAAAAGAAAGGTTCAACTTTGTGAGAGGAATGCGCACAACAAAAAGCAGTTTCTCAGAATGCTTCTGTCTAGATTTTATGTCAAGATATTTCCTTTTTCTCCATAGGCCTGAAAGTGCTCCAAATATTCATTTGTAGATTCTACAAAAAGACTGTTTCCAAACTGCTCAATCAAAGAAAGGTTCAACTCTGTGGGATGAAAGCACACATCACAAACTAGTTTCTCAGAAAGCTTCTGTCTAGGTTTTATGTAAAGATATTTCCTATTTAGCATAGGCCACAATGGGCTCACAAATATCCCTCTGCAGATTCTTCTAATGGACTGTTTCCAAACTGTTCAAGAAAAAAAGAGGTGTTGCCAAACTGCTCCAAAAAACGAAATGTTCAACTCTGTGAGGTAAATGCACACATCACAAAGAAGTTTCTCAGAATGCTTCAGTCTAGTTTTTATGTGAAGATATTTCCTTTTGGACCATAGGCCTCAAAGCTCTCCAAATGTCCATTTGGAGATCCTACAAAAACACTGCTTCCAAACTGCTCAATGAAAAGTAATGTTCAACTCCGTGGGAAGAAAGCATACATCACAAAGTTTCTCAGAAAGTTTCTGTCTAGTTTTGGTGTGAACATATTTCCTATTTCATCGTAGGCCATAAAGGGCTCACAAATATCCCTCTGCAGATTCTACGAACGGACTCTCTCCAAACTGCTCAATCAAAAGAAAGGCTCAACTCTGTGAGATGAATGCAAATATCACAACAAAATTCTCAGAATGCTTCTGTCTAGTTTTTATGTGAAGGTATTTCCTTTTTCACCATAGTCCTCAAAGTGCTCCAAGTATAGATTTGTAGATTCTACCAAAAGACTCTGTCGAAACTACTCAATCAAAAGAAAGGTTGAACACTGGGAGATGAATGCACAAATCACAAAGGAGTTTCTCAGAATGCTTCTGTCTAGTTTTTATGTGAAGATATTTCCTTTTTCACCATAGGCCTTAAACCGGTCACAATTATCCCTATGCAGATACTACAAGAAGACTGTTTCCAAACTGCTCCATCAAAAGAAAAGTTCAACTCTGAGAAATGAATGCACACATCACAAAGAAGTTTCTCAGAATGCTTCTGTCTAGGTACTATGTGAAGATATTTCCTTTTTCACCATAGGTCTCAAAGCGCTCCAAATATCCATTTGCAGATTCTACAAAAAGACTATTTCTAAACTGCACAATCATCAGAAAGGTTCAAGTCTATGAGATGGAAGCATACATCAGATAGAAGTTTCTCTGTAAGCTTCTGTCTAGTTTTTATGTGAAGATATTTCCCTTTTCACCATAGGCCTTAAACTGCTCACAAATATCCCTCTGCACATACTACAAAGAGACTCTTTCCAAACTGCTCCATCAAAGGAAAGGTTCAACTCTGTGAGATGAATGCAAACATCACAAAGGATTTTGTCAGAATTCTTCTGTCTAGTTTTAATGTGAAGATATTTCCTTTTTCACCTTCAGCCTCAAAGCGCTCCAAATATCCAGTTGCATATTCTACAAAAATGCTTTTTCCAAACTGCTCAATCCAAAGAATGGTTCAATTCCATGAAATGAAAGCACATATCACAAAGTAGTTTGTCAGAAAGCTTCTGTCTGTTTTTATTGAAGATATTTCCTGTTTCACCATAGGCTTCAATGGGCATAAAAATATCCCTTTGCAGATTTTACAAAAGGACTGTTTCCAAACTGTTCAAACAAAAGAGAGGTTCAACTCTGTGAGATGCAATCACATATCGCAAAAAAGTTTGTCAAAATGCTTCTGTCTACTTTTTATGTTGATATATTTCCTATTTCATCATAGGACAAAAAGGGCTGAAAAATATCCCTTTGCAGATTGTACAAAAAGACTGTTTCCAAACTTCTGAATCAAAAGAAAGGTTCAACACTTTGAGATGAATGGACACAACACAAATAAGTTTCTCATAATGCTTCTGTCTAATTTTTATGTGAAGATACTTCTTTTTCACCATAGGCCTCAAACAGCTTGGAATTATCCATTTGCAGATTGTACAAAAAGACTTTTTCCAAACTGTTCAATCAAAAGGAACGTCCAAATCTGTGAGAGGAATGCACACATCACAAAGAAGTTCCTCAGAAAGCTTCTGTTTAGTTTTTATGTGGAGATATTTCCTTTTTCACTATAGGCCTTGAAGCACTACAAATATCCATTTGTAGAGTCTACAAAAGAGTTTTTCCAAACTGCTCCATCAAAAGAAAGGTTGAACTGTGAGAGATGAAGCATACAGAACAAAGAAGTTTCTCAGAAATATTCTGTCTAGTTTTTATGTGAAGATATTTCCTATTTCACCATAGGCCATAAAGTTCTCACAAATATCCCTTTGCAGATTCTATAAAAACAGTGTTTCCAAACTGCTCAATCAAAGAAAGGTTCAACCCTTTGAGATGAATGCAGGCATCACAAAGAAGTTTCTCAGAATTCTTCTCTCTAGTTGTTATGTGAAGATATTTTCTTTTTCACCATAGGCCTCATAGCATTCCAAATGCCCATTTGCAAATTCTACAAAAAGACTGTTTCCAAACTACTCAATAAAAACTAACGTTCATCTCTGTGAGATGAAATCATACATCACAAAGAAGTTTCTCAGTGAACTTCTGTCTAGTTTTTATGTGAAGATATTTCCTTTTTCACCATAGTACTTAAACTGCTCACAAATATCCCTCTGCAGAAACTTCAAAAAGACTCATTACAAACTGCTCCATCAAAAGAAAGGTTCGTCTCTGTGAGATGAATGCACACAGAGCAAAGAAGTTTCTAAGAATGCTTCTGTCTAGTTTTTATGTGAAGATACTTCATTTTTCACCATAGGCCTTAACTGCTCACAAATATCGCTCTGCAGTTACTACAAAAAGACTCCTTCCAATGTGCACCATCAAAAGAAACGTTCAGCTCTGTGAGATGCATGCACACATCACAAAGGAGTTTCTCAAAATGCCTCTGTCTAGTTTTTATGTGTAGATATTTCCTTTTCAACATAGGCCTCAAAGTGCTCCAAATATCCACTTGCAGATTCTACAAATAGATGGTTTCCAAACTGCTCAATCAAAAGAAAGGTTCAACTCTGTGAGATGAATGCAAACATCACAAAGAATGTTCTTGAAAGCTTCTGTTTAGTTTTTATATGAAGATATTTCCTTTTTCACCACAGGCCTTAAATGGCTCAGAAATATTCCTTGGCAGATTATACAAAAAGACTGCTTCCAAACTGCTCAATCGAAAGAAATGTTCAGCTCTGTGAGATGAATGCTCACATCACAAAGAAGTTTCTCAGAAAGCTTCTGTTTACTTTTTATGTGAAGAAATTTCCTTTTTCACCATAGGCCTCAAAGTGCCCAAATATCCACTTGCAGATTCTACAAAAAGAGTGTTTCAAAACTGCTCAATCAAAAGAAAGTTTGAACTCTGTGAGATGAATGCACACAGAGCAAAGAAGTTTCTAAGAATGATTCTGTCTAGTTTTTATGTGAAGATACTTCATTTTTCACCATAGGCTTTAACTGCTCACAAATATCGCTCTGCAGTTACTACAAAAAGACTCCTTCCAACGTGCACCATCAAAAGAAACGTTCAGCTCTGTGAGATGCATGCACACATCACAACGAGTTTCTCAAAATGCCTCTGTCTAGTTTTTATGTGTAGATATTTCCTTTTCAACATAGGCCTCAAAGTGCTCCAAATATCCACTTGCAGATTCTACAAATAGATGGTTTCCAAACCGCTCAATCAAAAGAAAGGGTCAACTCTGTGAGATGAATGCAAACATCACAAAGAATGTTCTTGAAAGCTTCTGTTTAGTTTTTATAAGAAGATATTTCCTTTTTCACCACAGGCCTTAAATGGCTCAGAAATATTCCTTGGCAGATTATACAAAAAGACTGCTTCCAAACTGCTCAATCGAAAGAAATGTTCAACTCTGTGAGATGAATGCTCACATCACAAAGAAGTTTCTCAGAAAGCTTCTGTTTACTTTTTATGTGAAGAAATTTCCTTTTTCACCATAGGCCTCAAAGTGCCCCAAATATCCACTTGCAGATTCTACAAAAAGAGTGTTTCAAAACTGCTCAATCAAAAGAAAGTTTGAACTCTGTGAGATGAATGCAAACATCAAAGAGAAGGTTCTCAGAAAGCTTCTGTCTGCTTTTATGTGAAGATATTTCCTATTTCATCATAGGCCATAAAGGGCTCACAAATATCCCATTACAGATCCTATGAAAAGACTGTTTACAAAATGCTCAATCAAAAGAAAGTTTCAACTCTGTGAGATGAATGGACACATCCAAAAGAAGTTTCTCAGAATGCTTCTGTCTAGTTTTTATGTGAGGATGTTTCTTTTTCACCATAGGCCTAAAACAGCTCAGAAATATCCCTTTGCAGATTCTACAAGAAGACTGTTTCGAATCTGCTCCATCAAAAGAAGGGCTCAACTCTTTGAGATCAATGCAGGCATCACAAAGAAGTTTCTCAGAATGCTTCCATCTGGTTTTATGTGAAGATATTTCCTTTTTCACCGTATACTTCAAAGGGCTCCAAGTATCCATTTGTAGATTCCACAAAAATGCTTTTTCCAAACTGCTCAATCAAAAGAAAGGTCCAACTCTGGGAGACAAAAGCATACATCATAAAGAAGTTTCTCAGAAAGCTTCTGTCTAGTTTTTATTTGAAGATATTTCCTATTCCACAGTAGGCCATACAGGGCTCAAAAATATCCCTTTACAGATTCTATGAAAAGACTGTTTCAAAATTGCTCAATCAAAATAAAGTTTCAAATCTGGGAGATGAATGGACACATTACAAAGAAGTTTCTTAGAATACTTCTGTCTAGTTTTTATGTGAAGAAATTTCCTTTTTCACCATAGGCCTCAAAGTGCTCCAAATATGCATTTGTAGATTCTACAAAAAGACTGAATTCTTTTTTTTTATTTGGAAATACTATTTTATTCCTTTATAATCAATATATATATCTTAATACTTTCTGTGTGTCAGATAATACACTGGGTCCTGAGGAAAACAAGGTATAAAAATAATTTTTCTCATACTTGAGAAGATTTTAGTCTAGCGGGGAATGATTGAGATGAGTCATTTCCCAAAAAGACTGATTTCTAAATGCTCCATGAAAAGAGAGGATCAACTCTGTGAGATGAAGGCACACATCACAAAGAACTTACTCAGAGTGTTTCCGTTTAGTTTTTATGCGAAGATGTTCCCTATTTCACCATAGGCATTAAACTGCGCACAAATATCCCTCTGCAGATAATACAAAAGGACGGGTTCCAAACTGCTCCATCAAAAGAAATGTTCAACTCTGTGAGATGAATGCACACATCACAAAGTAGTTTCTCAGAAAGCTTCTGCTTAGTTTTTATGTGAAGATATTTCCTTTTTCACAATAGGCCTCAAAACGCTCAAAATATCCATTTGCAGATTCTACAAAAAGACTGTTTCCAAACTGCTCAATCAAAAAGAGGTTCAACTCTGTGAGATGAATGCAAACATCACAAAGAACTTTCTCAGAAACATCTGTCTGCTTTTAAGTTGAAGACATTTCCTATTTCACCATAGACCATAAAGGGCTTACAAATATCCCTTTGCAGATTCTACAAAAATAATTTTTCCAAACTGCTCAATCAAAAGAAAGTTTCAACACTGTGAGATGAATGGACATATCACAAAGAACTTTCTCAGAAAGCTTCTGTCTAGTTTTTTATGTGAGGATATTTATTTTTAATCATAGGCCTCAACAGCTCAGAAATATCACTTTGCAGATTGTACAAGAAGACTGTTTCGAAACTGCTCCATCAATAGAAAGGTTCAACACTTTGAGATGAATGCAGGCATCACAAAGAAGTTTCTCAGGATGCTTCTGTCTAGTTTTTATGTGAAGATATTTCCTTTTTTACCATAGGCCTCAAAGCGCTTTAAATATCCATTTGCAGATTCTACAAAAAGACTGTTTCCAAACTTCTCAATCAAAAGAAGGATTCAAACGTCTGAGATGAACCAACACATTATAAAGAAGTTTCGGAGAATGCTTCTGTCTAGTATTTATGTGAAGATAATTGCTTTTTCATCATATGCCTTAAGCCGGACACAAATATCCCTCTACAGATACTTCAAAAAGACTCTTTTGGAACTTCTCCATCAAAAGAAAGTTTCAACTCTGTGAGATGAATGCACACATCACCAAGAAGTTCCTCAGACAGACTCAGTCTAGTTTTTATGTGAAGATATTTCCTTTTTCACCATAGGCCTCAAAGCACTCCAAATATCCATTTGCAGATTCTACAAAAAGACTGTTTCCAACTGCTCAATCAAAAGAAAGTTTCAACTCTGTGAGATGAAAGCATACATCACAAAGAAATTTCTCAGAAATCTTCTGTCTTCTTTTTATGTGAAGATATTTCCTATTTCACCATAGGCCATAAAGAGCTCAAAAATATCCCTGTGCAGATTCTTCAAAAACACTGCTTCCAAATGCTCAATCAAAAGAAAGGTTCAACTCTGTGAGATGAATGCACACATCACAAAGAAATTTCTCAGACTCCTTCTGTCTAGTTTTTATGTGAAGATATTCTTTATTCACCATAGGCCTCAAACAGCTCGGAAATATCCATATGCAGATTGTACAAAAAGACTGTTTCCAAACTGCTTAATCAAAAGAAAGTTTCAACTCTGTGAAATTAATGCAGGTATCAAAAAGAAGTTTCTCAGAATGCTTCAGTCAAATTTTTATGTGGAGATATTTCCTTTTTCACTATAGGCCTCAAAGTGCTTCAAATATCCATTTGCAGATTCTACAAAAAGGCTGTTTCCAAACTGCTTAATGAAAAGAAAGTTTCAAGTCTGTGAGATGAATACACACATCTCTAAGAAGTTTCTTAGAATGATTCTCTCTAGCTTTTATGTGTAGATATTTCCTTTTTCACCATAGGCCTTAAATCGGTCACAAATATCCCCCAGCAGATACTTCAAAAAGACGTTTCCAAACTGCTCCATCAAAAGAAATATTCAAACCTCTGAGATGAATGCACACATCACAGTGAAGTTTATCAGAATGCTTCTGTCTAATTTTTAAGTGAAGATATATTCTTTTTCACCATAGGCCTCAAAACCCTCCAAATATCCACTTGCAGATTATACAAAAAGACTGTTTCTAAACAGCTCAATCAAAAGGAAGGTTCAACTCTGTGAGATGAAAGCATACATCAGAAAGAAGTTCCTCAGAAAGCTACTGTCTAGTTTTGATGTGAAGATATTTTCTATTTCACCATAGGCCACAATGGGCTCACAAGTATCCCTGTTCAGATTCTATGAAAAGACTGTTTCCAAACTGCTCAAACAAAGGAGAGATTCAACTCTGTGAGACAAATGCACACATCACAAAGAAGTTTCTCAGAATTTTTCTGTCTAGTTTTTATGTGAAGATATTTCCTTTTTCACCATAGGCCTCAAAGCACTCCAAATATCCATTTGCAGATTCTACAAAAAGAGTTTTTCCAACCTGCTCAATCAAAAGAAAGATTCAACTCTGCGAGATGAAGGCACATGTCACAAAGAAGTTTCTCAGAATGCTTCTGTCTACTTTTTATGTGAAGATATTTCCTTTTTCATCATTGGCCTCAAAGCACTCCAAATATCCTTTTACAGATTCTACAAAAAGACTGTTTCCTAACTGCTCAATCAAAGCAAAGGCTTAACTCTGTGAGATGAATGCACTCATCACAAACAAGCTTCTCAGATTGCTTCTGTCTAGTTCTGATATTTAGATATTCCTTTTTCACCATAGGCCACAAACGGCTCAAAGATATCCATTTGCAGATTGTACAAAAAGACTGTTTCCAAATTGCTCAATGAAAAGAAAGGTTCAACTCTGTGAAATGCATGCAGGTATCACAAAGAAGTTTCACCGAATGCTTCTGTCTATTTTTTATATGAAGATATTTCCTTTTCACCATAGACATCAAAGCCCTCCAAATATCCACTTGCAGATTCTAAAAAAAACTGCTTCCAAACTGCTCAATCAAAAGGAAACTTCAACTCTGTAAGATGAATGCACACATCACAAAAAGTTTCCCAGAATGCTTCTGTCTAGTTTTTATGACAAGATATTTCCTATGTAAACGTATGCCTCAAAGCGATTCAAATATCCATTTGAAGATTCTACAAAAAGAGTGTTTCCAACAAGTTCAATCAAAAGAAAATTCAACTTTGTGAGATGAATGCACACATCACAAAGAAGTTTCTCTAAACGCTTCTGTATAGTTTTTACGTGAAGATATTTCCTTTTTCACCATAGACCTTAAACACGTCACAAATATCCCTCAGCAGATACTACAAAAAGAGTGTTTCCAAAGTGCTCCATGAAAAGAAAGCTTCAACTCTGTGAGATGAAAGCCTACATCGCAAAGAAGTTTCTCAGAATGCTTCTGTCTACTTTTTATGTGAAGATATCTCTTTTTCACAATAGGCCTCAAACGGTTCAGAAATATCCCTTTGCAGATTGTACAAAAAGACTGTTTCCAAATTGCTCAATCAAAAGAAAGTTTCAACTCTGTGTGACGAATGCAGGCATCACAAAGAAGTTTCTCAGAAAGGTTCTGTCTAGTATTTACATGAAGTGATTTACTATTTCACCGCAGGCCATAAAGGGCTCAAAAGTATCCCAGTGCAGATTCTACAAAAAGACTGTTTCCAAACTGCTCGATCAAAAGAGACGTTGAACTCTTTGAGATGAATGCAGAGATCACAAATAAGTTTCTCAGAATGCTTCTGTCTAGTTTTTATGTGAAGATATTTCTTTTTCACCATAGGCTTCAAACCACACGGAAATATCCCTTTGAAGATTGTACAAAAAGATGATTTCCAAACTGCTGAATCAAAAGAAAAGCTCAACTCTGTCAGATGAATGCAGTCATCACAAAGAAGTTTCTCAGAATGTTTCTCTCTAGTTTTTATGTGAAGATATTTCCTTTTTCACCAAAGGCTTCAAAGCGCTCCAAATATCCATTTGCATATTCTACAGAAAGACTGTTTCCAAAGTGCTTCATCTAAAGAAAGGTTCAGCACTGTGAGATGAACACACACATCACAAAGAAGTTTCTCTGAATGCTATTGTATAGTATTTATATGAAGATATTTCCTTTTTCACCATAAGCCACAATCCTCTCCAAATGTCAATTTGCAGATTCTATAAAAACAGTGTTTCTAACCTGCTCAATCAAAAGAATGGTTCAACTCTGTGAGATGAATGCACACATCACCAAGAAGTTTCTCAGAATGTTTCTGTCTCGTTTTTATGTAAAGATACTTCCTTTTTCACCAAGGGCCTTAAACCAATCACAAATATCTCTCTGTAGATACTACAAAAAGACTGTTTCCAAAGTCCTCCATCAAAAGAAAATTTCAACTCTGTGAGATGAATGCACACATCATGAAGAAGTTTCTCAGAATGCTTTTGTCTAGTTTTTATGTGAATATATTTCTTTTTTCACCATAGGCCTCAAAGCACTCCAAATATCCATTTACAGACTCTACAAAAAGAGTGTTTTCAACGTGCTCAATCAAAACAAAGGTTCATCTCAGCGAGATGAATCCACACATCACAAAGATGTTTATCAGAATGGTTCTGTCTAGTATTTATGTGAAGATATTTCCTTTATCACCGTAGGCCTTAAACCGGTCACAAATATCCATCTGCAGATACCACAAAAAGACTATTTCCAAAGTGCTCCATGAAAATAAAGGTTCAATCCTGTAACATGAATGCACACATCACAAAGAAGTTTCTCAGAATGCTTCTGTCTAGTTTTTATGTGAAGATACTTCTTTTTAAACATTGTCCTCAAAAGGCTCGGAAATATCCCTTTGCAGATTGTACGAAAAGACTGCCTCAAAACTGCTCAGTCAGAAGAAAGTTTCAACTCTGAGATGAATGTAGGCATCACAAAGAAGTTTCTCAGAATACTTCTGTCTAGTTTCTACATGAAGATATTACCTATTTCACCATAGGCCAAAAAGGGCTCACAAATATCCCTGTTCAAATTCTACGAATACACTGTTTCCAAACTGCTCCATCAGAAGACACGTTCCACTCTGTGAGATGAATGCACACATCACAAGGAAGTTTCTCAGGTGATTCTGTGTTGTTTTTATGTGAAGATATTCCATTTTTCACCAGAGACCTCAAAGTGTTGCAAATATCCATTTGCAGATGCTACAAAAAGAGTGTTAACAACCTGCTCAATCAAAAGAAAGGTTCAACTCTGTGAGCTGAATGCACACATCAAAAAGATATTTCTCAGAATGCTTCTGTCTAGTTTTTATGTGAAGATATTTCCTTTTTCACCGTTGGCCTTAAACCGGTCACTAATATCCCTCTGCAGATACTACTAAACGACTGTTTCCAAACTGTTACATCAAAAGAAAGGTTCAACACTGTGAAATGAATGCACTCATCACGAAGAAGTTTCTCTGAATGCTTCTGTGTAGTTTTTCTGTGAAGATATTTCCTTTTTCACCATAGGACCCAAAGCGTTCCAAATATCCATTTGCAGATCTACAAAAAGACAGTTTACAAAGTGCTCAATCAAAAGAAACGTTCAACTGTTTGAGATGAAAGCATATATCACAAAGAATTTTATCAGAAAACTTCTATCTAGTTTTTATGTGAGGATATTTCCTACTTCACCATAGGCCATAAGGGGCTCACAAATATCCCTGTGCAGATTCTACGAAAAGACTGTTTCCAAACTGCTCAATGAAAAGAAAGTTTCAACTCAGTGAGATGAATGCACACAGCACAAAGAAGTTTCTCAGAATGCTTCTGTCTAGTTTTTATGTGAAGATATTTCCTTTTTCACCACAGGCCCTAAACCAGTCTCAAATATCCCTCTGCAGATACTACAAAAAGGCTGTTTCCAAAGTGCTCCATGAAAAGAAAGGTTCAACTCTGTGAGATGAATGCAGGCATCAAAAGAAGTTTCTCAAAATGCTTCTTTCCAGTTCTTATCTGAAGATATTTAGTTTTTCACCATAGTCCTTAAATTGCTCAAAATATCCATTTGCAGAATCTACAAAAAGACTGTTTCCAAACTGCTCAATCAAAGTTCAACTCTGTGAGATGAATGCACCCATCACAAAGAAGTTTCTCAGAATGCTTCTGTCTACTCTTTATGTGATGATAATTCCTTTTTCACCATAGGCCTCAAAGGGCTCCAAGTATCCATTTGCAGCTTCTAAAAAAAGAGCATTTCCAACTGGCTCTATCAAAAGAAAGGTTCAGTTCTGTGAGATGAATGCACACATCACAGAGCAGTTTCTCATAATGCTTTCGTCTAGTTTTTATATGAAGATATTTCCTTTTTCACCACAGGACTTAAACCGTTCACAAACATCCCACTGCAGATAATACAAAAAGACTGTTTCCCAATTGCTCCATGAAAACAAAAGGTTCAACTCTGTCAGATGAATGCACACACCAAAAAGAAGTTTCTCAGAATCCTTCTGTCTAGTTTTTATATGAAGATATTTCCTTGTTCACCTTAGGCCTCAAACCGCTCCAAATATCCATTTGCAGATTCTACAAAAAGATGTTTCCAACCTGCTCAATCAAAAGAAAGGTTCTATTCTGTGAGATGAAAGCACACATCACAAAGAAGTTTCTCAGAATACTTCTGTCTAGTTTTTATGTGAAGATATTTCCTTTTTCAACATAAGTCTTAAACCTCGCACAAATATCCCTCTACAGATACTTCACAAGCACTGTTTGGAAACTGCTCCAACAAAATAAATTTTCAACTCTGTGAGATGAGTGCACAGATCACAAGGAAGTTCCTCAGAATGCTTCTGTCTAGTTTTTATTGGAAGTTATTTCTTTTTCACCATATGCCTCAAACGGCTTGGAAATATCCCTTTGGATAAGGTTTAAACAGACTGTTTCCAAACTGCTCAATCAGAAGAGAGCTTCAACTCTGTGAGATGAATGCAGCCATCCAAAAGAAGTTTCTCAGAATGTTTCTTTCTAGTTTTTATGTGAAGATATTTCCTTTTTCATCATAGGCCTCAAATCGCTCCAAATATCCATTTGCAGTTTCTACAAAAAGACTGTTTCCAAACTGCTCAACCAAAGAAAAGTCCAACTCGGGGAGATGAATGCTCACATCACAAATAAATTTCTGACAGTGCTTCTGCCAGAAGCAAATCGATATTTGCTATTTCAAAATAAGGTGTAAAGGGCTCACAAATATATCTGTGTAGATTTTATGAAAAAACTGTTTCCAAACTGCTCAATCAAAAGATTCAATTCTGTGAAATGAATGCAGATATCACATAGAAGTTTCTCAGAATAATTCTGTCTAGTTTTTGTGTGAAGATATTTCCTTTATCACCATAGGCCTCAAAGTGCTCCAAATATCCCTTTGCAGATTCTACAAAATGACGGATTCCAAACTGCTCTATCAAAAGAACGGTACAACTCTGTGAGATGAATGCACACATCACAAAGAAGTCTCTCAGAATGCTTCTGTCTGGTTTTTAAGTGAAGATATTTCCTTTTTCACCAAAGGCTTCAAAGTGCTCCAAATATCCATTTGCAGATTCTACAAAAAGAGTGTATCCAACCTGCTCAATAAAAGAATGGTTCAACTCTGTGAGATGAATTCACACATCACAAAGCAGTTTCTCAGAATGCTTCTGTCTAGTTTTTATGAGAAGATATTTCCTTTTTCACCCCAGGCCTTAAACCAGTCACAAATATCCCTCTGCAGATTCTACAAAAAGACTCTTTCTAAACTGCTCCATCAAAAGAAGGGTTCAACTCGGTGAGATGAATGCACACATCACAAAGAAGTTTCTCAGAATTCTTCTGTCTAGTTTTTATATGAAGATACTTCCCTTTTCACCATAGGCCTCAAAGCACTCCAAATATCCATTTGAAGATTCCACAAAAAGACTGTTACCAAACTGCTCAATCAGAAGAAAGGTTCAATTCTGTGAGATGAAAGCACACATCACAAAGAGGTTTGGCAGAAAGCTTCTGTCTACTTTTTATGTGAAGATACTTCTTTTTCACCTGAGGTGGCAAAGAGCTCAGAAATATCCCAATGCAGATTGTACAAAAAGATGGTTTCCAAACAGCTGAACCAAAAGGAAGTTTCAACTCTGTGAGATTAATGGACACCTCACAAAGAAGTTTCTCAAAAAGCGTCTGTCTAGCTTTTACATGAAGATATTTCCTTTTCCACCATATGTCTCAAACTGCTCACAAATATTCCTCTTCAGAATCTACAAAAAGTCTGTTTCCAAACTACTCAATCAAAAGAAAGGTTCAGCTCAGTGAGATGATTGCAAACCCCACAAAGAAGTTTCTCACAATGCTTCCGTCTAGTTTTTATATAAAGAAATTTCCTCTTCCACCATAGGCCCCAAAGCACTCCAAATATCCATTCACAGATTCTACAAAAAGACTCTTTCAAATCTTCTCAATCAAAAGAAAGATTCAGCTGTATGAGATGAAAGCACACATCACAAAGAAGTTTCTCAGAATGCTTCTGTCTAGTTTTTATGTGAAGATATTTCATATTACACCCCAGGCCTCAATGACATCACAATTATTCCTTTGACCATTCTACAGAAAACTGTTTCCAAACTGCTCAATGAAAAGAAAGGTTCAACTCTTTGAGATGAATGTGCACATCACAAAGCAGTTTCTCAGATTACTTTTGTCTAGCTTTCATGTGAAGATATTCACATTTTCAACATAGGCTTCAAACCGCTCATAAATATCCATCTCCAAATTCTACAAAAAGACTGTTTCTAAACTGCTAAATCAAAAGAAAGTTTCAACTCTGTGAAATGAATGCAGACATCACAAAGAAGTTTCTCAGAAACGTTCTGTCTAGTTTTTATGTGAAGATATTTCCTATTTTAACATGGGCCTCAAAGGCCTCACAATTATCCCTTTACAGATTCTACAAAAAGATTGTTTCCAAACTGCTAAATCAAAATAAAAGTTCAACTCTGTGATATGAATGCACACATCACAAAGCAGTTTCTCAGAATGCTTCTGTCTAGTTTCTATGTGAAGATATTTCCATTTTCACAATAGGCACAAAACTGCTCACAGATAACCCTCTGCATATTCTGCAACAAGACTGCTTCCAAACTGCTCAATGAAAGGAAATATTCAACTCTGGGAGATAAATGCAGTCATCACAAAAAAGTTTCAAAGAAATCTTCTGTTTAGTTTTTATGTGAAAATATTAGCTTTTTCACCATAGGCCTCAAAGAGGTCCAAATATACATTTGCAAATTCCACAAAAAGATGGTTTCCAAACTGCTGAATCAAAAGAAGATTTCAACTCTGTGAGATGAATGTACACATCACAAAGAAGCTTCTAAGAATGTTTCTGTCTAGTTTTTATGTGAAGATATTTCCCTTTTCACCACAAGCCTCAAAACGCTCCAAATATCAATTTGCAGATACTATAAAAAGACTGTTACAAAACTCCTCAATCAAAACAAAGTTTCAAGTCTGTGAGATGAAAGCAAATATCACAGAGAAGTTTGGCAGAATGCTTCCACCAAGTTTTTATTTGAAGATATTTCTTTTTCAACATAGGCTGCAAACCACTCAGAAATATAGCTTTGCAGATTGCACAAAAACACTGTATCCTAACTTCTCAATCAAAGGAAAGGTTCAACTCTGAGAGATGAAAGCTCACATCACAAAGAAGTTTCTCAGAATCCTTCTGTATTGTTTTTATGCGAGGATATTTCCTATTTCACCTTGGGCCTAAAAGGTTTCACAAATATCCCTTTGCAGATTCTACAAAAAGACTGTTTCCACACTGCTCAATCAAAAGAAAGGTTCAACTCTGTGAGATGAATGCACACATCACACAGCAGTTTTGCAAAATGTCTCTGTCTAGTTTTTATGTGAAGATATTTCCATTTTCACCATAGGCCTCAAACAGCTGAGAAATATCCCTCTACAAATGCTGCAAAAACACTGTTTCCAAACTGCTCAATTAAACAAAAGGTGCAACAGTGTGAGATGAATGGACAAATCACAAGGAAGTTGCTCAGAAATCTTCCATTCCTTTTTTATGTGAAGATATTAGCTTTTTCACTTTAGGCCTCAAAGAGGTCCAAATATCTATATGCAGATACGACAAAAAGACTTTTTTCAAACTGCTCAATGAAAAGAAAGGTTCAACACTGTGAGAAGAAGGCACAATCACAAAGAAGTTTCTCAGAATGATTCTGTGAAGTTTTTATGTGAAGATATATCCTTTCCAGCTATAGGCCCCAAAGAACTCCAAATATCCATTTGAAGATACTACAGAAAGAGTGTTTCTAAACTGCTCAATCAAAAGAAATGTTCAACACTGTGAGTAGAATGCATACATCATGAAGACGTTTCTGAGAATGCTTCTGTCTAGACTTATGTGAAGATATTTCCTTTTCCACCGTAGGCCCAAAAGCCCCCCAAATATCCACTTGCAGATACTACAAAAAGAGTGTTTCTAAACTGCTCAAGAAAAAGAAAGGTTGAACTATATGAGATGAATGTACACATCACAAAAAGTTTCTGAGAATGCTTCTGTCTAGATTTTATGTGAAGATATTTCCTTCTCCACCATAGGCCTCAAACCACTCCAATTATCCATTTGCAGATAATACAGAAAGATTGTTTCCAAACTACTCAATCAAAAGAAAGGTTCAACTCTTTGAGTTCAATGCACACATCACAAAGCAGTTTCTGAGAATGCTTCTGTCTAGTTTTCATGTGAAGATATTTCCTTTTCCACCATAGGCCTCAAAGCACTCCAAATATCCACTTGCAGATTCTACAAAAAGAGTGTTTCAAAACTGCTCTATGAAAAGGTATGTTCAACTCTGTGAGTTGAATGCAAACATCACAAAGAAGTTTCTGAGAATGCTTCTGTCTAGGTTTTATGTGAAGATATTTCCTTTTCCACCATAACCCTCAAAGTGCTCCAAATGTCCACTTCCAGATTCTACAAAAAGAATGTTTCAAAACTGCTCTATCAAAAGAAAGGTTAAACTCTGTGAGTTGAATGCACACATCACAAAGTATTTTCTGAGAATGCTTCTTTCTAGTTTTTATATGAAGATATTTCCTTTTCTACCATAGGCCTCCAAGAGCTCCAAATATCCACTTACAGATTCTCCAAAAACAGTGTTTCAAACTGCTCTATCAAAAGGAGGGTTCAACTCTGTTAGTTGAATGCACACATCACAAAGAAGTTTCTGAGAATGCTTCTGGCTAATTTTTATGTGAAGATATTCCCTTTTCTAATAAAGGCTTCAAAGCGGTCCAAATATCCACTTGCAGATACTACAAAAAGAGTGTTTCAAAACTGCTCAATGAAAAGAAAGGTTCAACTCAGTGAACAGAATGCAACATCACGAAGAATTTTCTGAGAATGCTTCTTTTTAGTTTTTATGTGAAGCTATCTCCTTATACACCATAGGCCTCAAAGCACTCCAAATATCCACTTGCAGATTCTACCAAAGAGTGTTTCAAAACTGGTCAATCAAAAGAAAGTTTCTACTCCGTGAAATGAATGCACACATCACAAAGAAGTTAATGAGAATGCTTCTGTCTACTTTTTATATGAAGATATTCCCTTTTCAACTATAGGCCTCAAAGCACTCCAAATATCCATTTGCAGATAATAGAAAAAAAGGGTGTTTTCAAACTGCTCAATCAAAAGAAAGGTTCAACTCTGTGAGTTGAATGCACCCATCACAAAGAATTTTGTGAGAATACTTCTGTCTAGTTTTTATGTGAAGATATTTACTTTTCCACCATAGCCCTCAAAGCCCTCCAAATATCCACTTGTAGATTCTACAAAAAGAGTGTTTCCAAACTACTGAATCAAAAGGAAGATTCAACTCTGTGAGATGAATGCACACATCACAAAGTAGTTTCTCAGAATGCTTCTGTCTACCCTTTATATGAAGATATTTCCTTTTCAACTACAGGCCTCAAAGCGCTCCAAATATCCACTTGCAGAAACTAACTGCAAAAAGAGTGCTTCTAAACTGCTCAATCAAAAGAAAGGTTCAATTCTGCGAGTTTAATGCACACATCACAAAGAAGTTACTGAGAATGCTTCTGTCTAGTTTTCATGTGTAGATATTTCCTTTTCCACCATAGGCCTCAAAGCGTTCCAAATATGCACTTGCAGATTCTACAAAAGGAGTGTTTAAAACTGCTCAATCAAAAGAAATGTTCAACTCTTTGAGATGAATGCACACATCCCAAAGAAATTTCTCAGAATGCTTCTGTCTACTTTTTATATGAAGATATTTCCTTTTCAGCTATTGGCCACAAAGTATTCCAAATATCCATTTGCAGATACAACTAAAATATTTTTTCCAAACTGCTCAATCAAAAGAAATGTTCAATCTTCTGAGTTGAATGCACACATCACAAAGGAGTTTCTGAGAATGCTTCTGTCTAGTTTTCATGTGTAGATATTTCCTTCTCCACCATAGGCTTCAAACCACTCCAATTATCCATTTACAGATACTACAAAAAGAGTGTTTCAAACTGCTCAATCAAAGAAAGCTTCAACTCTTTGAGTTGAGTACACACATAACAAAGCATTTTCTGAGAATGCTTCTGTCTAATTTTCATGTGAAGATATTTCCTTTTCCACCATAGGCCTCAAAGCACTCCAAATATTCAATTGCAGATTCTACAAAAACACTGTTTCGAAACTGCTTAATCAAAACAAGTGTTCAAACCTCTGAGTTGAATTAAAACATCACAAAGAAGTTTCTGAGAATGCTTCTGTCTAGTTTTTATGTGAAGATATTTCCTTTTCCACTATAGGCCACAAAACGCTCCAAATATTCACTTGCAGACCCTACAAAAAGAGTGTTTCAAAACTGCTCAGTCAAAAGAAAGGTTGAACTCTGTGAGATGAATGTACACATCAGAAAGAAGTTTCTCAGAATGCTTCTGTCTAGTTTTTATGTGAAGATATTTCCTTTTCAACAATAGGCTTCAAAGGGCTCCAAGTATCCATTAGAAGATACTACAAAAAAAGAGTGTTTCCAAACTTCTTAATCAAAAGAAAGGTTCAACTCTGTGAGTTGAATACACACATCACAGAGAAGTTTCTGAGAATGCTTCTGTCTAATTTTTACGTGAAGATATTTCCTTTTTCACCATAGGCCTCAAACTGCTCCAACTATTCACTTGCAGATTCTACAAAAAGAGTGTTTCAGAACTGCTCAATCAAAAGAAAGATTCGGCTCTGTCAGATGAATGCACACATCACAAAGCAGTTTCTGAGAATGCTTCTGTCTAGTTTTTATGTGAAGATATTTCTTTTTCAATTATAGGCCTCAAAGTGATCCAAATATCCATTGGCGGTTGCTACAAAAAAGAATGCTTCCAAACTTCTCAATCAAAATAAATGTTCAAATCTGTGAGTTAAATGCACACATCACAAAGAAGTTTCTTAGAATGATTCTGTCTACTTTTTATGTGAACATACTTCCTTTTCCACCATAGGCTTAAAGCACTAAAAATATCCACTTGCAGATTCTACAAAAAGAGTGTTTCAAAACTGCTCAATCAAAAGAAAGGTTCAACTCTGTGAAATGAATGCAGACACCACAAAGTACTTTCTGAGAATGCTTCGGTCTAGTTTTTATGTGAAGCTATTTCCTTTTCCACCATTGGCCTCAAAGTGCTCCAAATATCCACTTGCAGATAGTACAAAAAAA
This sequence comes from Pan troglodytes, assembly GCF_028858775.2. Taxonomy (NCBI): domain Eukaryota; kingdom Metazoa; phylum Chordata; class Mammalia; order Primates; family Hominidae; genus Pan; species Pan troglodytes. Next base: position 30,492,721 of record NC_072418.2, read on the forward strand.
GTGTTTCAAAACTGTTCAATCGAAAGAAAGGTTCAACTCAGTGTGATGAATTCAAACATCACAAAGAAGTTAATGAGAATGCTTCTGTCTAGTTTTTATGTGAAGGTATTTCCTTTTCAGCTATAGGCGTCAAAGGGCTCCAAATATCCACTTGCAGTTACAAGAAAAAGAGTGTTTCCAAACTGCTCAATCAAAAGAAAGGTTCAATTCTGTGAGTTGAATGCACACATAACAAAGAAGTTTCTCAGAATCCTTCAGTCTAGTTTTTATCTGAAGATATTTCCATTTCCACCATGGACATCAAAGTGCTCCAAATATCAACTGTCAAGTTCTACAAGAAGAGTTTCAAAGCTGCTCAATAAGCAGAAAATTTCAACTCTGCGAGATGAATGCACACATCACAAATAAGTTTCTGAGAATGCTTCTGTCTAGTTTTTATGTGAAGATATTTCCTTTTCCACCATAGGCCTCAAAGTGCTCCAAATATCCACTTACAGATTCTACAAAAAGAGTGTTTCAAAACTGCTCAATCAAAAGAAAGACTCAACTCTATGAGATGAATGCACACACAACAAAGAAGTTTCTCAGAATGCTTGTGTCAAGTTTTTATGTGAAGATATTTCCTTTTCAAATATAGGCCTCAAAGCGATCCAAATATCCATTAGCGGATACTACAAAAAAGAGTGTTTCCAAACTGCTCAACGAAAAGAAAGATTCAACTCTGTGAGTTGAATGCACGCACCACAAAGAAGGTTCTCAGAATGCTTCTGTATACTTTTTATGTGAACATATTTCCTTTTCCACAATAGGTCTCAAAGCGTTCAAAATATCCACTTGCAGATTCTACAAAAAGCATGCTTCAAAACTGGTCAATCAAAAGAAAGGTTCAACTCTGTGAGATGAATGCACACATCACAAATAAGTTTCTGAGAATCCTTCTGTCTAGTTTTTATGTGAAGATATTTCCTTTTCAGCTATAGACCCCAAAGTGCTCCAAATATTCATTTGCAGATAGTAGAAAAAAAGAATGTTTCCAAACTGCTCAATCAAAAGAAATGTTCAGATCTGTGAGTTGAATGCACACATCAAAAATAAGTTTCTGAGAATGCTTCTGTCTTGTTTTTATTTGAAAATATTTCCTTTCCCACCATGGGCCTCAACCACTTGAAGTATTCACTTGCAGATTCTACAGAAAGAGTGTTTCAAAACTGCTCTATCAAAAGAAAGGTTCGACTCTGTGAGATGAATGTACACATCACAAAGAATTTAATGAGAGTGCTTCTGTCAAGTTTTTATATGAAAATATTGCCTTTTCAGCTATAGGACAGAAAGTGCTCCAAATATCCATTTGCAGATACTAGAAATAAAGGGTGTTTTCAAACTGCTCAATCAAAAGAAAAGTTCAAATCTGTGAGTTGAATGCACCCATCAAAAAGCAGTTTGTGAGAAAGCTTCTGTCTAGTTTTTATTTGAAGATATTTCCTTTTCCACCATAAGCCTCAAAGTGCTACTAATATCCACTTGCAGATACTACAAAAAGAGTGTTTCAAAACTGCTCTATCAAAAGGAAGGTTCAACTGTCTGCGTTGAATGGACACATCCCAAAGAAGTTTCTGAGAATGCTTCTGTCTAGTTTTTGTGTGAAGATATTTCCTTTTCAGCTATAGACCCCAAAGCGCTCCAAATATCCATTTGCAGATAGTAGAAAAAAAGAATGTTTCCAAACTGCTCAATCAAAAGAAATATTCAAATCTGTGAGTTGAATGCATGCATCACAAAGAAGTTTCTGACTATGCTTCTTTCTTGTTTTTATGTGAAGATATTTCCTTTCCCACCATGGGTCTCAAAGCCCTCGAAATATACACTTGCAGATTCTGCAAAAGAGTGTTTCAAAACTGCTTAATCAAAAGAAAGATTCAACTCTGTGAGATTAAGGCAAACATCAAAGTTAGTTTCTCAGAATTCTTCTGTCTAGTTTCTATGTGAAGATATTTCCTTTTCAACTATAGGCCTCAAAGCCCTCCAAATATCCATTTGCAGATACTAACTGCAAAAAGAGTGTTTCCAAACCACTCAATCAAAAGAAAGTTTCAATTCTGTGACTTCAATGCACACATCACAGAAAAGTTTCTCAGAATGCTTCTGTCTAGTTTTTATGTGAAGATATTTCCTTTCCACTATTGGCCCCAAAGTGCCCCAAGTATCCATTTGCAGACACTACAAAAAGATGGTTTCCAAACTTCTCAATCAAAAGAAAGGTTCAACTCTGTGAGGTGAATGCACACGTCACAAAGGAGTTTGTGAGAATGCTTCTGTCTAGTTTTTATGTGAAGATATTTCCTTTTCCACCATAGGCCTCAAAGCGCTACAAATATCCACTTGCAGATCCTACGAAAAGAGTGATTCAAATCTGCTACATCAAAAGAAAGGTTCAACTCTGTGAGATGAATACACACATCACAAAGCAGTTTCTCAGAATGCTTCTGTCTAGTTTTTATGTGAAGATATTTCCTTTTCAACTATAGGCCTCAAAGCGATGCAAGTATCCATTTGCAGATACTATAAAAGGAGTGTTTCCAAACTGCTCAATCAAAAGAAAGGTTGAACTCTGTGAGGTGAATGCACGCATCAAAAAGAAGTTTCTGAGAATATTTCTGTCTAGTTTTTATGTGAAGATATTTCCTTTTCCACCATTGGTTTCAAAGCCCTCCAAATATCCTCTTATGTATCCTACAAAAAGAGTTTTTCAAAACTGCTCAATCAAAAGAAAGTTTCAACTCTGTGAGATGAATGAACAGATCACAAAGAAGTTTCTGAGAATGTTTCTGTCTAGTGTTCATGTGAAGAAATTACCTTTTGAGCTATAGTCCTAAAGCGTTGCAAATATCCATTTGCAGAGACTAAAAAAAAAGATAGTTTCCAAACTGCTTAATCAAAAAAAAGTTCAACTCTGTGAGTTGAATGCACACATCACAATGGAGTTTCTGAGAATGTTTCTGTCTAGTTTTTATGTGAAGATATTTCCATTTCCACGATAGGCCTCAAAGTGCTCCAAATATCCACTTAAAGATTCTACAAAAAGAGTGGTTCCAAACTGCTGTATCTAAAGAAAGATTCAAGTCTGTGAGATAAATTCACACATCACAAAGTAGTTTCTCAGAATGCCTCTGTCTTGCCTTAAGTGAAAATAGTTCCTTTTCAACTATAGGCCTCAAAGCACTCCAAATATCCATTTGCAGATACTAACTGCAAAAAGAGTGCTTCCAAACCTATCAATCAAAAGAAAGGTTCAATTCTGTGAGTTGAATGCATACATCACAAATAAGGTTCTGAGAATGCTTCTGACGAGTTTTTATGTGAAGATATTTCCTTTTCCACCATAGGCCTCCAAGCACTCCAAATATCCACTTGTAGATTCTAAAAAGGAGTGTTTCAAAATTGTTCAAGTAAAAGAAAATTTCAACTCTGAGATGAATGCACACATCACAGAGAAGTTTCTTAGAATAATTCTGTCTAGTATTTATGTGAAGATATTTCCTTTTCGACTATAGGCCTCAAAGTGCTCCAAATATCCATTTGCAGATGCTACAAAAAGAGTGTTTCTAAACTGCTCAATCAAAAGAGACATTGAACTCTGTGAGTTAAATGAACATATCACAAAAAAGTTTCTGAGAATGCTTCTGTCTAGTTTTTATGTGAAGATATTTCCTTTAACTCCATAGGCCTCAAAGTGCTCCAAATATCCACTTGCAGATTAGACAAAAAGAGTGTTTCAAAACCGCTCAATCAAAAGAAGGTTTCAACTCTGTGAGATGAATGCACACTTCACAAATAAATTTTTCATAATGCTTCAGTCTAATTTTTATGTGAAGGAATTTCCTTTTCAGCTACATGCCTCAAAGTGCTCCAAATATCAATTTAGAGATACAACAAAAAGAGTGTTTCCATTCTACTCAATCAAAAGAAAGATTCAGCTTTCTGAGTTGAATGCCCGCATCACAAAGAAGTTTCTCAGAATACTTCTGACTAGTTTTTATGTGAAGATATTCCCTTTTCCACCATAGGCTTCTAAGCCATCAAAATATGCACTTGCAAATACTACAAAAGGAGTTTTTCAAAACTGCTCAGTAAAAAGAAACGTTCAACTCTGTGAGATGAATGCACACACACATCACAAAGAAGTTTGTCAGAATGCTTCTGTCTAGTTTTTATGTGAAGATATTTCATTTTCAGCTATAGGACTCTAAGCGCTCCAAATATCCATTTGCAGATACTACAAAAACAGTTTTTCCAAACTGCTAAATAAAAAGAAACTTCAACTCTGTTAGTTGAATGCACAAATCACAAGGAAGTTTCTGAGAATGCTTCTGTCTAGTTTTTATGTGAAGATATTTCCTTTTCCACCATAGGACCTACAGCACTCCAAATATCCAATTCCAGATTCTACAAAACAGTGTTTCAGAACTGCTCAATCAAAAGAAAGTTACAGCTCTTTGAGGTGAATGCACACACCACAAAGATGCTTCTCAGCATGCTTCTGTCCAGTTTTTAAGTGAAGATTTTTCCTTTTCCACTGTAGGCAGCAAATTTCTCCAAGTATCCACTTGTAGATTCGACAAAAAGAGTGTTTCAAAGGTGCTCAGTCAAAAGAAATGTTCAACACTGTGATGTGAATGCACACAATGCAAAGAAGTTTCTCATAATGCTTCTGTATAGTTTTTATGGGAAGATATTTCCTTTTCCACCATAGGCTTCAAAGCGCTCTAAATATCCACTGGCAGGTACTACAAAAAGAGTGTTTCAAAACTGCTCAATTAAAAGAAAGGTTGAACTCTGTGAGATGAATGCACAAACCACAAAGATGTTTCCCTGAATGCTTCTGTGTAGTTTTTATGTGAAGATATTTCCTTTTCCACTATAGGCCACAAAGCATTCCAAATATCCACTTGCAGATACTACAAAAAGTTTGTTTCCAAACTGCTCAATCAAAAGAAAGTTTCAACTGTGTGACATGAATGCAGACATCAAAAAGAAGTTTCTCTGAATGCTTCTATCTAGTTTTTATGTGAAGATATTTCCTTCTCCACTATAGGCCTCAAAGCACTCCAAATATCCATTTGCAGATACTCCAAAAAGACTGTTTCCAAATTGCTCAATTAAAAGAAAGTTTCAACTCTATGAGTTGAATGCACACATCTCAAAGAAGTTTCTCAGAATGCTTTTGTCTGGTTTTTATGTGAAGATATTCCCTTTTCCACTGTAGACCTCAAAGTGTTCCAATTATCCTCTTGTAGATTTTACAAAAAGAGTGTTTCAAAACTGCTCAATCAAAAGAAAGGTTCAACTCTGTGAGATGAATGCACACATTGCACAGAAGTTTCTCAGAATGCTTCTGTCTAGTTTTTATGTGAAGATATTTCCTTTTCCACCACAGGACCCAAAGCACTACAAATATTCACTTGCAGATACTACAAAAGGACTGTTCCAAACTGCTCAATCAAAAGAAAGGTTCAGCTCTGTGAATTGAATACACACAGCACAAAGAAGTTTCTCAGAATGTATCTGTCAATTTTTTATGTGAAGATATATCCTTTTCCACCATAGCTTCAAAGCACTCCAAATACCCACTGGCAGATACTACAAAAAGATTGTTTCAAAGCTATTCCATCAAAAGAAAAGTTCAACTACGTGAGATGAACACACACATCACAAAGAGTTTTCTGAGAATGCTTCTGTCTGGTTTTTGTGAGAAGATATTTCCTTTTCCACCATATGCTGCAAAGCTATTCATATATCCTATTGCAGAAAGTACAAAAAGACGGTTTTCAACCTGCTCAATCAATAGAAAAGTTCAATCCTGTGAGTTGAATACAGAAATGCAAGGAAGTTTCTCTGAATACTTCTGTCTAGTTTTTATGTGAAGATATTTCCATTTCCACGATAGGACTCAAAGCGTTCCAAATATCCATTTGCAGGTACCACAAAAAGACGGTTTCCAAACTGCTCAATCAAAAGAAATATTCAACTCTGTGAGATGAATGCACACATCACAAAGGAGTTTCTCAGAATGCTTCTGTCAAGTTTTTATGTGAAGATATTTCCTTTTCAACCATAGGCATTAAAAGCGCTCCGAATGTCCACTTGGAGATACTACAAAAAGACTGTTTCCAAACTGCTCAATCAAAAGAAAGGTTCAAATCTCTGAGTTGATTACACACATCACAAAGAAGTTTCTCAGTATGCTTCTGTCTAGATTTTAAGTGAAGATATTTCCTTTTCCACCATAGGCCTGAAAGCACTCCAAATATCCACTGGCAGATTCTACAAAAAGAGTGTTTCCAAACTGTTCAATAAACAGAAGGGTTCAACTCTGTGAGATGAATTCACACAACACATAGAATTTTCTCAGAATGTTTCTGGCTAGTTTTTATGTGAAGATATTTCCATTTCCACTATAGGACTCAAAGTGCTCCAAATATCCATTTGCAGATACTACAAAAAGACACTTTCCAAACTGCTCAATCAAAAGAAATATTCAACTCTGTGAGATGAATGCACACATCACAAAGAAGTTGCTCAGAATGCTTCTGTCTAGTTTTTATGTGAAGACATTTCCTTTTCAACCGTAGGTGTCAAAAGCGCTCCAAATATCCACTTGGAGATACTACAAAAAGACTGTTTCCAAACTGTACAATCAAAAGAAAGGTTCAAATCTCTGAGTTGATTGCACACATCACAAAGAAGTTTCTCAGTATGCTTCTGTCTAGTTTTTAAGTGAAGATATTTCCTTTTCCACCACAGGACACAAAGTGCTCCAAATGTCCATTTGCAGATACTACAAAAAGACTGTTTCCAAACTGCTCAACAAAAAGAAAGTTTCAACTCTGTGATTTGAACACACTCATCACAAAGAAGTTTCTCAGAATGCTTCTATCTAGTTTTGATATGAAGATATTTCCTTTTCCACCATAGACCAGAATGTGCTCCAAATATCCACTTGCAGATACTACAAAAAGACTGTTTCAAAACTCCTCAATCAAAAGAAAGTTTCAGCTCTGTGATTTGAATACGTTCATCGCAAAGAAGTTTCTCAGAATACTTCTGTCTAGTTTTTATGTGAAGATATTTCCTTTTCCACTATAGTCCACAAAGCGCTCCAAATATCCACTTGCAGTTTCTACAAAAGAGTGATTCAAAAATGCTCAATCAAAAGAAATTTCATCTCTGTGAGATGAATGCACACATCAAAAAGAAGATTCCCAGAATGCTTCTGTGTAGTTGTTATGTGAAGTTATTTCCTTTTCCACTGTACGCTGCAAAGTGCTCCAAATATCCACTTGCAAGTTCTGCAATAAGATTCTTTCAAAACTGATCATTCAAAAGAGAGGTTCAACTCTGTGAGATGAATGCATACATCTCAAAGAAGTTTCTTTGAATGCTTCTGACTAGTTTTTTGTGAACATATTTCCTTTTCCACTACATGCCACAAAGCTATCCAAATATCCTTTTGCCAAAACTACAAAAAGACGGTTTCCAACCTGCTCAATGCAAAGAGTTGTACATGGTGAGCTGAATGTGCAAATCCAAAGAAGTTTCTCAGAATGCTTCTTTCTAGTTTTTATGTGAAGATATTTCGTTTTCCACTATAGGACTGAAAATGCTCCAAATATCCATTTGCAGATACTACAAAAGGACTGTTTCCAAACTGCTCAATGAAAAGAAATGTTGAACTCTGTGAGTTCAATTCACACTTAATGAAGAAGTTTCTCAGAATTCTTCTGCCTAGTTTTCATGTGAAGATATTCCCTTTTCCACCATAGGCCTCAAATTGCTCCACATATCCACTTACAGATACTACAAAAAGACTGCTTCCAAACTGCTAAATGAAATGAAAGGTTCACCTCTGTGGGTTGAATGCACACATCACAAAGGAGTTTCTCAGAATTCTTCTGTCTAGTTTTTATGTGAAGATATTACCTTTTCCACCACAGTCCTCAAAGCGCTCCAAATATCCACTTACAGATTCTACAAAAAGACTGTATTAAAACTGCTCAATCAAAAGAAAAGTTCAACACTGTGAGTTGAATGCACACATCACAAAGAAGTTTCTGAGAATGCTTCTGTCTAGTTTTTATGTGAAGATATTCTTGTTTCCAATGAAGGCCTCAAAGCAGTCCAAATATCCACTTGCAGATTCTACAAAAAGAGTGTTTCAAACTGCTCTATCAAAAGAAAATTTCAACTCTGTTAGCTGAATGCACACATCACAAAGGAGTTTCTCTATATGCTTCTGTCTATTTTTTATGTGAAGATATTTTCTTTTCCAATATAGGCTTCAAAGCGCTCTAAATATCCACTTGCAGATTCTACAAAAAGAGTGTTTCCAAACTGTTTAATCAAAAGAAAGGTCCAACTCTGTGAGATGAATGAACACAACACAAAAACTTTCTCAGAATGCTTCTGTCTAGTTTTTACTTGAAGATATTTCCTTTTTCACCTTAGGCCTCAATGTGCTCCGAATCTCCTTCTGCACATACTAAAAAATACTGTTTCCAAACTTCTCAATGAAAAGAAAGGTTCAACTCTTTTAGATGAATGCACACATCACAGCGAAGTTTCTCAGAATGCTTCTGTCTTGTTTTTATGTGAAGATATTTCCTTTTCCACAATAGCCCACAAAGCACTCCAAATATGAACTTGTGGATTCTGCAAAAAAAGTGTTTCCAAACTTATGAATCAAAAGAAAGTTTCAACTCTGTGTAAGGAATGCACACAACACAAAGAAGTTAGTCAGAAAATTTCTGCCAAATTTTTATGTGAAGATATTACCTATTTCCCCAGAGGCCTCAATGGGCTCAAAAATATTCCTTCAGAGATTCTACAAAACAACTGTTTCCAAACTGCTCAATCAAAACAAAAGTTTCAACTATGTGACATGAATGCACTCATCGCAAGGAACTTTCTCAGAATGCTTCTGTCTAGTTTTTATGTGAAGATATTTTCTTTTTCACCACAGGCATCAAAGCGCTCCAAATATCAATTTGCAGACACTTCAAAAGTACTGTGTCCATACTGCTCGATCAAAAGGAAAGTTTAACTCTGTGAGATGAATGAACACATCACAAACAAATTTCTCCAAATACTTCCATCCAGTTTTTATGTAAAGATATTTCCTTTTCCACTATACCCCACAAAGCGCTATTAAAATACACCTGCAGTTTCTATCAAAAGACTGTTTCCAAACTGCACAATCAAACGAATGGTTCAACTCTGTGAGATGGATTCACACATCACAAAGACATTTCTCAGAATGTTTCTGTCTAGTGTTTATATGAAGAAATTCCCTTTTCCACCATGGGCCTCAAAGCGCTCCAAATATCCACTTTCAGATTGTACAAAAAGAGTGTTTCAAAACTCCTCAAGCAAAAGAAAGGTTCAACTCTGTGAGATGAATACACCCATCACAAAGAAGTTTCTTTGAATCCCTCTGTCTAGTTTTTATGTGAAGATATTTCCTTTTCCACTATGGGCCTCAAATCACACCAAATATCAATATGCAGATACTACAAAAAGAGTGTTTACAAACTGCTCAATGAAAAGAAAGGTTTAACTGTGAAATGAATGTGCACATTACAAAGAAGTTTCTCAGAATTCTTCTGTCTAGTTTTTATGTGAAGATATTTCCTTTTCCACTATAGGCCACAGAGCACTCCAAATACCCACTTTCAGATTCTACAAAAAGAGTGTTTCAAAACTGCTCAATCAAAAGAAAGGCTAAATTCTGTGACATGAATGCATACATCACAAAGAGGTTTCTGAGAATGCTTCTGTGTAGTTTTTATGTGAAGATATTTCCTTTTCCACTATAGGCCTCAAAGCACTCCAAGTATCCACTTGCAGATACTACAAGAAGACTGTTTCCAAACTGCTCAATGAAAAGAATTTTTCAACTCCGTGAGATGAAAGCACACAACACACATAAGTTTCTCAAACGTTTCACTCTAGATTTTATCTGAAGATATTTCCTATTTTCCCAGAGGCCTCAATGGGCTCACACATATCTCTTTCCAGAGTCTACAAAATGACTCTCTCCAAACTGCTCAATGAAAAGAAAGGTTCGCCTCTGTGGGGTGAATGCACACATCACAAAGACGTTTCTCAGAATACTTCTGTCTAGTTTTTATGTGAAGATATTTCCTTTTCCACCATAGGCTTCTAGGTGCCCCAAATATCCACTTGCAGATTCTACAAAAAGAGTGTTTCAAAACTGCTCAATCAAAAGAAAGGTTCAATTGTGTGAGCTGAATGCACATATCACAAAGAAGTTTCTGGGAATGCTTCTGTCTAGTTTGTATGTGAAGATACTTCCTTTTCCATCTTAGGCCTCAAAGTGCTCCAAATATACATTTTCAGATTCTACACAAAGAGTGTTTCAAAACTGCTCAATCAAAGAATATTCAACTCTGTGAGATGAAAGCAGACATCACAAACAAGTTTCTCAGAATGCTTCTGTCTAGTTTTTATGTGAAGATATTTCCATTTCACCATAGGCCTCAAAGCGCTCCAAATATCCACTGGCATATTCTACAAAAAGATTGTTTCAAAACTGCCCATTCAAAGAAAGGTTCAACTCTGTCAGATGAATGCAAACATCACAAAGAAGTTTCTCGGAATGTTTCTTTCTAGTTTTTATGTGAAGATGTTTCCTATTTCCCCATAGGCCACAATGGGCTCACAAATATCCATTTGCAGATTCTACAAAATGCAGTTTTCCAAACTGCTCAAACAAAAGAAATGTTCCCTTCTGTGAGATGAACGCACACATCACAAGTAAGTTTCTCAGAACGCTTGTGTCTAGTTTTTATGTGAAGATATTTCCATTTGCACCATAGGCCTCAAAGCGCACCAAATATCCATTTGCAGATACTACAAAAAGACCGTTTTATAACTGCTCAATCAAAAGAGGGGTTCAACTCTGTGAGATGAACGCACACATCACAAAGAAGTTTCTCAGAATGCCTCTGTCTAATATTTATGTGAAGGTATTTCCTTTATCACCATAAGCCCCAAGGCCCTCCACATATCCCTTTGCAGATCCTACAAAAAGACTGATTCCAAGCTGCTCAATCAAAAGAAAGTTTCAACTCTGTGACATGAAAGCAAACAGCACAAAGGGGTTTCTCAGAAAGCTTCTGTCTAGTTTTCATGTGAAGATATTTCCAATTTCTCCACAGGCCTCTAAGCGCTCCAAATATGCACTTGCACATTCTGCAAAAAGAGCGTTTCAAAACTGCTCAATCAAAAGAAAGTTTCAACTCTGTGAGGTGAATGCACACATCACAAAGAAGTTTCTCAGAAGGTTTCGGTCTACTTTTTATGTGAAGATGTTTCTTATTTCCCCTTAGGCCACAATTGGCTCACAAATATCCCTTGGCAGATATTATAAAAGGAAGGTTTCCAAACTGCTCAATCAAAAGAAATGTTCCCATCTGTGAGATGAACCCATACATCACAAATAAGTTTCTCAGAATGCTTGTGTCTAGTTTTACTGTGAAGATATTTCCATTTGCACCATAGGCCTCAAAGCACTCCAAATATCCATTTGCAGATACTACAAAAAGGCCGTTTTCCAACTGCTCAATAAAAAGAGAGGTTCAACTCTGTGAGATGAGTTCACACATCACAAAGAAGTTTCTCAAAGTACTACTGTCTAGCTTTTATGTGAAGATATTTCCTTTATTCACCATAGGCCCCAAAGTGCTCCAAATATCCATTTGCAGATTCTACAAAAATACTGCTTCCAAACTGCTCAATCAAAAGAAATCTTCAACTCTGTGAGATTAATGCAAACAACACAGAGAAGTTTCTCAGAATGCTTCTGTCTAGTTTCTATGTGAAGCTATATCCTTTTCCACCATAGGGCCCAAAGCACTCCAAATATCCAATTGTAGATTCTACAAAGAGAATGTTTCAAAACTGCTCAATCAAAAGAAAGTTTCAACTCTGGGAGATGAATTCATACATCACAAAGAAGTTTCTCAGGATGCTTCTGTCCATTTTTTAGATGAAGATATTTCCTTTTTCACCATAGGGCTCAAAGTGCTACAAATATCCATTTGCAGATACTTAAAAAGACTGTTTCCAAACTGCTCAATCTAAAGAAAGGTTGAACTCCGTTAGATGAAAGCACACATCACATAGAAGCTTCTCAGGAACTTTCTGTCTAGTTTTTATGTGAAGATATTTCCAATTTCCCCATAGGCCTCAATGGGCTCCCAATAATCCTTTTGCAGATTCTACAAAACGACTGTTTCCCAGCTGCTGAATCAAAAGAAAGGTTCAACTCTGTGAGAAGAATGCACACATCACAAAGAAGTCTCTCAGAATGATTTTCTCTAGTTTTTATGTGAATATACTTCCTTTTTCACCATAGGACTCAAAGTGCTCCAAATATCCATTTGTAGTATCTACAAAAAGTCTGTTTCCAAACTGCACTAACAAAACAAAGTTTCAATTCTGTGAGACGAAAACACACATCACAAAGTAGTTTCTCAGAATGCTTCTGTCTAGTTTTCATGTGGAGATATTTCCTATTACCCCATAGGCCTCAATAGGCTCGCAAATATCCCTTTACAGACTCTACAAAACGACTGTTTAAAAGCTGCTCAATCAAAAAAAATGTTCAACTCTGTGAGATGAATGCACACATCACAAATAAGTTTCTCAGGATGGTTCTGTCTACTTTTTGTGTGAAGATATTTCCTTTTCCAACATAGGCCTCAAAGCGCTCCAAAGATCTACTTGCAGATTCTTCAATAAGAGTGTTTCAAAACTGACTTTCTTCACAGAATTGGAAAAAAACTACTTTAAAGTTCATATGGAACCAAAAAAGAGCCCACATCACCAAGTCAATCCTAGGCCAAAAGAACAAAGCTGGAGGCATCACGCTCCCTGACTTCATACTATACTACAAGGCTACAGTAACCAAAACAGCATGGTACTGGTACCAAAACAGAGATATAGATCAATGGAACAAAACAGAGCCCTCAGAAATAACGTCAAATATCTACAACTATCTGATTTTTGACAAACCTGACAAAAACAAGCAATGGGGAAAGGATTCCATATTTAATAAATGGTGCTGGGAAAACTGGCTAACCATATGTAGAAAGCTGAAACGGAATCTCTTCCTTACACCTTATACAAAAATTAATTCAAGATGGATTACAGACTTAAACATTAGACCTAAAACCATAAAAACCCTAGAAGAAAACCTAGGCATTACCATTCAGGACATAGGCATGGGCAAGGACTTCATGTCTAAAACACCAAAAGCAATGACAACAAAAGACAAAATTGACAAATGGGATCTAATTAAACTAAAGAGCTTCTGCACAGCAAAAGAAACCACCATCAGAGTGAACAGGCAACCTACAAAATGGGAGAAAATTTTCACAACCTACTCATCTGACAAAGGGCTAATATCCAGAATCTACAATGAACTCAAACAAATTTACAAGAAAAAAACAAACAACCCCATCAAAAAGTGGGCAAAGGACATGAACAGACACTTCTCAAAAGAAGACATTTATGCAGCCAAAAAACACATGAAAAAATGCTCACCATCACTGGCCATCAGAGAAATCCAAATCAAAACCACAATGGGATACCATCTCAAACCAGTTAGAATGGCAATCATTAAAAAGTCAGGAAACAACAGGTGCTGGAGAGGATGTGGAGAAATAGGAACACTTTTACACTGTTGGTGGGACTGTAAACTAGTTCAACCATTGTGGAAGTCAGTGTGGTGATTCCTCAGGGATCTAGAATTAGAAATACCATTTGACACAACCATCCCATTACTGGGTATATACCCAAAGGACTATAAATCATGCTGCTATAAAGACACATGCACATGTATGTTTATTGCGGTACTATTCACAATGGCAAAGTCTTGGAACCAGCCCAAATGTCCAACAATGATAGACTGGATTAAGAATATGTGGCACATATACACCATGGAATCCTATGCAGCCATAAAAAATGATGAGTTCATGTCCTTTATAGGGACATGGATGAAATTGGAAATCATCATTCTCAGTAAACTATCACAAGGACAAAAAAACCAAACATTGCATGTTCTCACTCATAGGTGGGAATTGAACAATGAGAACACATGGACACAGGAAGGGGAACATCACACTCTGGGGACTGTGGTGTGGTGGTGGGAGGGGGGAGGGATAGCATTAGGAGATATACCTAATGCTAAATGAGGAGTTAATTGGTGCAGCACACCAGCATGGCACATGTATACATATGTGACTAACCTGCACATTGCACACATGGAGCTTAAAGCTTAAAATGTAATAATATTAAATTTAAGAAAAAGAAATAATAGATATTTTTTAATCTGTAAAATAAATAAATAAATAAATAAATAAATAAAAATAAATAAAAAATTGCTAAATCAAAAGAAAGGTTCAACTCTGTGAGATGAATGCACACATCACAAAGAAGTTTCTCAGAATGCTTCTGCCTAGTTTTTATATGAAGATATTTCCTTCTTCACCATATGCCGCAACACGCTCAAAATATCCATTTGCAGATTCTACAAAAAGACTGTTTCCATACTGCTCAATCAGAAGAAAGCTTCAACTCTATGAGATGAAAGCATGCATCACAAAGAAGTTTCTCAGAATGATTCTCTCTAGTTTTTATGTGAAGATATTTCCTATTTCCCCTTAGGCCTCAATGGGCTCAAAAATATCCCTTTGCAGATTCTACAAAACAGCTGTTTCCAAACTGCTCAATCAAAAGAAAGGTTCAACTCTGTGAGATGAATGCACACATCACAAACGAGTTTCTAGGTATGTTTCTGTCTAGTTTTTATGTGAACATATTTCCTTTTTCACCATAGGCCTCAAAGCGATCCAAATATCCATTTGCAGATTCTATAAAAAGACCTTTTACAAACTACTCAATCAAAAGAAAATTTCAACTCTGTGACATGAAAGCACACATCATGAAAAAGTTTCTCAGAAAGATTCTGTCTGGTTTTTATGTGAAGATGTTTCCATTTCCCCATAGTCCTCAAAGGGCTCACAAATATCCCTTTGCAGATTCTACAAAACGACTGTTTCAAAACTGCTCAATCAAAAGAAATGTTCAACTCTCTGAGATGAATGCACACATCACAAAGCAATTTCTCAGAATGCTTCTGTCTATTTTTTATGTGAAGATATTTCCTTTTCCACCATAGGCCTCAAAGCACTCCAAATATCTGCTTGCAGATACTACAAAAAGAGTGTTTCCAAACTGTTCAATCAAAAGAAAGGTTCAACTCTGTGAGATGAATGCACACATCCAAAGAACTTTCTCAGAGTGTTTCTGTCTAGTATTTATTTTAAGATATGACCTTTTTCACCATAGGCCACAGAGTGCTCTAAATATCCATTTGCAGATCCTACAAAAAGACTGTTTCCAAAGTGCTCAATCAAAAGAAATTTTCCACTTGGTGAGATGAAAGCCCATATCACAAGGTAGTTTCTCAGAAAGTTTCTGTCTAGTTTTTATGTAGAATCTGCAGAGGGATATTTGTGAGTGGTTTGAGGCCTGTGGTGAAAAAGGACATATCCTCACATAAAAACTAGACAGAAGCATTTTGAGAAACTTTTTCACGGTGTGTGCATTCATCTAACTGAGTTGAACCTTTCTTTTGATTGAGCAGATTGGAAACAGTCGTTTTGTAGAATCTGCAGAGCTATATATGTGAGTCATTTGAGGCCTATGGTGAAAAAGGAAATAATTTCACACAAAAACTACACAGAATCTTTCTGAGAAACTTATTTTTGATGTGTGCTTTCATCTCACAGAGTTGAACGTCTTTTTTGACTGAGCAGTTTGGAAACAGTGTTTTTGTAGAATCTGCAAATGGATATATGGTGTGCTTTGAGGCCCATGGTGGAAAAGGAAATATCTTCACATAAAAAATAGACAGAAACTTTCTGAGAATCTCCTTTGTGATCTGTGCTTTCACATCACTGAGTTGAAACATTCTTTTCATGGAGGAGTTTTGAAACAGTCTTTTTGAAGAATCTGCAAAGGGATATTTGTGACCAGTTTGAGGCCTATGGTGAAAAAGGAAATATCTTCACACAAAAACTAGGCAGAAGTTTTTGAGAAACTTCTTTGTGATGCTTGCATTGACCTCACAGAGTTGAACCTTTCTTTTCATTGAGCAGTTTGGAAACAGTCTTTTTGAAGAATGTGCAGAGGGATACTTGTTTAGCCGTTTTAGGCCTATGGTGAAAAAAAGAAATATCTTCCCAGAAAAACTAGACAAAAGATTTTTGAGAAACTTCTTTGTGGCTTGTGCATTCATCTCACAGATTTGAAGCTTTCTTTTGACTGAGCAGTTTAGAAAGAGTCTTTTTGTAGAATCTGTAAAGGGATATTTTTGAGACCATTGAGGCCTGTGGTGAAATAGGAAACATCTTTACATAAAAACAAGACAGAAGCTTTCTGAGAAACTTCTTTTTGATGGGTGCTTTCATCTCACAGAGTTGAACCTTTCTTTTTATTGAGCAGTTTGGATATAGTCTTTTTACAGAATCTGCAAATGGATATTTGGAGTGCTTTGAGGCCTATGGTGAAAAAGGAAATGTCTTCACATAAAAACTAGAGAGAAACATTCTGAGAAACTTCTTTGTGATGTGTGCTTACATTTCACAGATTTGAACCTTTATTTTCACTGAGCAGTTTGGAAATAATCTTTCTGTAGAATCTACAAATGGATATTTGTGAGTGGTTTGAGGCATACCGTGAAAGAGGAAATATCTTCACATAAAAACTGGAGAGTAGCTTTTGAGAAACTTCTGAGTGATGTTTGTATTCATCTCACAGAATTGAACCTGTCTTTTCATTAAGAAGTTTGGAAACAGTCTTTCTGTACAATCTGCAAAGGGATGTTTCTGAGAGTTTTGAAGCCTATGGTGAAAAAGAACTATTTTCATGTAAAAACTAGACCGAAGATTTCAGAGAAATTTCGTTTTGATGTGTGCTTTCATCTCACAGAGTTTAGCATTTCTTTTGATTGAGCTGTTTGGAAAGTCTTTTTGTAGAATCTGCAAATGGATATTTGGTGTGCTTTGATGCCTATGGTGAAAAAGGAAATATCTTCACATAAAAACTAGACAGAAGATCTCTGAGTAACTTATTTGTGATGTGTCCATTCACCTCACAGACTTGAAACTTTCTTTTGATTGAGCAGTTTAGAAACCGTCTTTTTGTAGATTATGCAGCAGAATAGTTGTGAGAGGATTGATGCCTATTGTGTAAAAGGAAATATCTTCACATAAAAACTAGAAAGAAACTTTCTGAGAAACTTCTTTGTGATGTGTGCATTCATCTCAGAGGGTTGAACGTTTCTTTTGATTGAGCAGTTTGGAAACAGTCTGTTTCTACAATCTGCAAAGGGATATTTCTGAGTGGTTTGAGGCCTATGGTGAAAAAGAAGTATCCTCATATAAAACCTAGATAGCAGCATTCTCAGAAACTACTATGTGATGTGTGCATTCATCTCACAGTGTTGAAAATTTATTTTGATTGAGCAGTTTGCAAACAGCTTTTTTGTGGATTCTGCAAAGGGATATTTGTTAGCCCATTGAGGACTATGGTGAAATAGGAAATATCTTCACCTAAAAACTAGACAGAAGCTTTCTAAGAAACTTCCTTGTGATGAGTGCTTTCATCTCTTCGAATTGAACATTTTTTTCATTGAGCAGTTTGGAAACAGTCTTTTTGTAGTATCTGCAAAGGGATATTTGTGAGCGGTTGAGGCCTACGGTGAAAAAGGAAATATCTTCACATAAAAACTAGATAGAAGCTTTTTGAGAAACTTCTTTGTGATGTTTGCATTCATCTCACAGAATTGAATCTGTCTTTTCATAGAGCAGTTTGGAAACACTCTTTGTACAATCTCAAATGGATATTTCTGCACATCTTGAGGCCTATGGTGAAAAAGAAATATCTTCACAAAAACTAGACAGAAACTTTCAGAGAAACTTCACTGTGATGTGTGCTTTATTATCACACAGACGAACCTTTCTTTTGATTGAGCAGTTTGGAAACAGTCTTTTTGAAGTTTATGCAGAGAGATATTTGTGAGCAGTTTGATGCCTATGGTGTAAAAGTAAATATCTTCACATAAAAATTAGACAGAAGTTTTCTGATAAACTTCTTTGTGATGTGTGCATTCATATCACAGAGGTGAACCTTTGTTTTGATTGAGCAGTTTGGAAACAATCTTTTTCTACACTCTGCAAAGGGATATTTCTGAGCAATTTGAGGCCTATGGTGAAAAAGAAGTATCATCACATAAAAACTAGAAAGAACCATTCTGAGAAACTTTTTTGTGATGTGTGCATTCATCCAACAGAGTTGAAAATTTCCTTTGATTGAGCAGTTTTGAAACGGTGTTTTTGTGGAATCTGCAAAGGGATATTTGTTAGCCCATTCAGGCCTACAGTGAAATAGGAAATATTTTCACATAAAAACTTGACAGAAAATTTCTGAGAAACTTCCTTGTAATGTGTGATGTCATCTAACATAGTTAAAATTTTCTTTTGATTGATCACTTTGGAAACAGTCTTTTTGTAGAATCTGCAAATGGATATTTGGAGTGTTTTGAGGCCTATAGTGAAAATGGAAGCATATTCACATAAAAACTAGACAGAAGCTTTGTGAGAAAATTTTCTGTGATGGGTGCATTCATCTCACAGAGTTGAACGTTTGTTTTGATTGAGCAGTTTGGAAACAGTCTGTTTGTAGAATCGGCAAATTGATATTTTTGAGCCATTTGAGGTATATGGTGAAAAAGGAAATATCTTCACATAAAAACTAGACAGAAGTTTTCTGAGAAACTTCTTTGTGATGTGTGCATTAATCTCACCATGTTCAACCTTTCTTTTGAGTGAGCAGTTTGGAAACAATCTTTTTATAGAATCTGCGAAGGTATGTTTGTGAGCCCATTGAGGCCTATGGTGTAACAGGAAATATCTTCACATAAAAACTAGAGAGAAGCATTCTGAGAAACCACTTTGTGATGTGTCCTTTCATCACACAGAGTTGAACCTTTCCATCGATTGAGCAGTTTGGAAACAGTCTTTTTGTAGAATCTGCAAATGGATATTCGGAGAACTTTGAGGTCTATGGTGAAAAGGGAAACATCTTCACAAAAAAACTAGACAGAAACTTTCTGAGAAACTTCCTTGTGATGTGTGATTTCATCTCACAGGGTTGAAACATTCGTTTCATTGGGCAGTTTGGAAAGTCTTTTTGTAGAATCTGCAAAGGGATAGTTTTTTTTGTTTGTTTGTTTTTGTTTTTTTTTTGTTTGTTTAGAAAGTCAATCTTTTTTTTGTTTGTTTTTTTATTATTATACTTTAAGTTTTAGGGTACATGTGCACATTGTGCAGGTTAGTTACATATGTATACATGTGCCATGCTGGTGCACTGCACCCACTAACTCGTCATCTAGCATTAGGTATATCTCCCAATGCTATCCCTCCCCCATCTCCCCTCCCCACCACAGTCCCCAGAGTGTGATATTCCCCTTCCTGTGTCCATGTGATCTCACTGTTCAATTCCCACCTATGAGTGAGAATATGCGGTGTTTGGTTTTTTGTTCTTGCGATAGCTTACTGAGAATGATGGTTTCCAGTTTCATCCATGTCCCTACAAAGGACATGAACTCATCATTTTTTATGGCTGCATAGTATTCCATGGTGTATATGTGCCACATTTTCTTAATCCAGTCTATCATTGTTGGACATTTGCGTTGGTTCCAAGCCTTTGCTATTGTGAATAATTTCACAATAAACATACGTGTGCATGTGTCTTTATAGCAGCATGATTTATAGTCCTCTGGGTATATACCCAGTAATGGGATGGCTGGGTCAAATGGTATTTGTAGTTCTAGATCCCTGAGGAATCGCCACACTGACTTCCACAATGGTTGAACTAGTTTACCATCCCACCAACAGTGTAAAAGTGTTCCTATTTCTCCACATCCTCTCCAGCACCTGTTGTTTCCTGACTTTTTAATGATTGCCATTCTAACTGGTGTGAGATGATATCTCATAGTGGTTTTGATTTGCATTTCTCTGATGGCCAGTGATGATGAGCATTTTTTCATGTGTTTTTTGGCTGCATAAATGTCTTCTTTTGAGAAGCGTCTGTTCATGTCCCTCGCCCACTTTTTGATGGGGTTGTTTGTTTTTTTCTTGTAAATTTGTTTGAGTTCATTGTAGATTCTAGATATTAGCCCTTTGTCAGATGAGTAGGTTGCGAAAATTTTCTCCCATGTTGTAGGTTGCCTGTTCACTCTGATGGTAGTTTCTTTTGCTGTGCAGAAGCTCTTTAGTTTAATTAGATCCCATTTGTCAATTTTGGCTTTTGTTGCCATTGCTTTTGGTGTTTTGGACATGAAGTCCTTGCCCATGCCTATGTCCTGAATGGTAATGCCTAGGTTTTCTTCTAGGGTTTTTATGGTTTTAGGTCTAACGTTTAAATCTTTAATCCATCTTGAATTGATTTTTGTATAAGGTGTAAGGAAGGGATCCACTAATAAAGAAAAAAAGAGAGAAGAATCAAATAGACAATAAAAAATGATAAAGGGGATATCACCACCGATCCCACAGAAATACAAACTACCATCAGAGAATACTACAAACACCTCTATGCAAATAAACTAGAAAATCTAGAAGAAATGGATACATTCCTCGACACATACACTCTCCCAAGACTAAACCAGGAAGAAGTTGAATCTCTGAATAGACCAATAACAGGAGCTGAAATTGTGGCAGTAATCAATAGTTTACCCACCAAAAAGAGTCCAGGACCAGATGGATTCACAGCCAAATTCTACCAGAGGTACAAGGAGGAACTGGTACCATTCCTTCTGAAACTATTCCAATCAATAGAAAAAGAGGGAATCCTCCCTAACTCATTTTATGAGGCCAGCATCATTCTGATACCAAAGCCGGGCAGAGACACAACCAAAAAAGAGAATTTTAGACCAATATCCTTGATGAATATTGATGCAAAAATCCTCAATAAAATACTGGCAAACCGAATCCAGCCACACATCAAAAAGCTTATCCACCATGATCAAGTGGGCTTCATCCCTGGGATGCAAGGCTGGTTCAATATACGCAAATCAATAAATGTAATCCAGCATATAGACAGAGCCAAAGACAAAAACCACACGATTATCTCAATAGATGCAGAAAAAGCCTTTGACAAAATTCAAAAACCCTTCATGCTAAAAACTCTCAATAAATTAGGTATTGATGGGATGTAGTTCAAAATAATAAGAGCTATCTATGACAAACCCACAGCCAATATCATACTGAATGGACAAAAACTGGAAGCATTCCCTTTGAAAACTGGCACAAGACAGGGATGCCCACTCTCACCACTCCTATTCAACATAGTGTTGGAAGTTCTGGCCAGGGCAATCAGGCAGGAGAAGGAAATAAAGAGTATTCAATTAGGAAAAGAGGAAGTCAAATTGTCCCTGTTTGCAGACGACATGATTGTTTATCTAGAAAACCCCATCGTCTCAGCCCAAAATCTCCTTAAGCTGATAAGCAAATTCAGCAAAGTCTCAGGATACAAAATCAATGTACAAAAATCACAAGCATTCCTATACACCAACAACAGACAAACAGAGAGCCAAATCATGAGTGAACTCCCATTCACAATTGCTTCAAAGAGAATAAAATACCTAGGAATCCAACTTACAAGGGATGTGAAGGACCTCTTCAAGGAGAACTACAAACCACTCCTCAAGGAAATAAAAGAGGATACAAACAAATGGAAGAACATTCCATGCTCATGGGTAGGAAGCATCAATATCATGAAAATGGCCATACTGCCCAAGGTAATTTATAGATTCAATGCCATCCCCATCAAGCTACCAATGACTTTCTTCACAGAATTGGAAAAAACTACTCTAAAGTTCATATGGAACCAAAAAAGAGCCCACATTGCCAAGTCAATCCTAAGCCAAAAGAACAAAGCTGGAGACATCACACTACCTGACTTCAAACTATACTACAAGGCTACAGTAACCAAAACAGCATGGTACTGGTACCAAAACAGAGATATAGATCAATGGAACAGAACAGAGCCCTCAGAAATAACGCCACTTACCTACAACTATCTGATCTTTGACAAACCTGAGAAAAACAAGCAATGGGGAAAGGATTCCCTATTTAATAAATGGTGCTGGGAAAACTGGCTAGCCATATGTAGAAAGCTGAAAAAGGGATAGTTTTGAGCTCAATGAGGCCTATGGTGAAACAGGAAATACCTTCGCATAAAAACAAGACAGAAGCTTTCTGAGACACTTCTTTGTGATGTGTGCTTTTATCTCACAGATTTCAAACTTTATTTTGATTGAGCAGTTTGGAAACAGTATTTTTGTAGAACCTGCAAGTGAATATTCGGAGCACTTCGAGGCCTATAGTGAAAAAGGAAATATCTTCACATAAAAACCAGACAGAATATTTGTGAGAAAGTTCTTTGTGGTGGGTGCATTCATATCACAAAGTTGAACGTTTCCTTTGATTGAGCACTTTGGATATAGTCTGTTTGTAGAGTCTACAAAGGGATATTTGTGAATATTTTAAGGCCTGTGGTGAAAAAGTAAATATCTTCACATATAAACTAGACAGAAGAATTCTGAGAAACTTCTTTGTGATGTGTGCATTCATCTCACAGAGTTGAACCTTTCTTTTGATTCAGCAGTTTAGAAACAGTTTTTCTGTAGAATCTGGAAATGGATATTTGGTGCACTTTGAGGCCTATGGTGAAAAAGGAAATATCCTCACATAAAAACTACACACAAACTTTCTGAGAAACTTCTTTGTGATGTGTGCTTCATCTCACTGGGTTGAGCCTCGGTTGAGCCTGTCATTTTTTTTTTATTATTATACTTTAAGTTCTAGGGTACATGTGCACATTGTGCAGGTTAGTTACATATGTATACATGTGCCACACTGGTGTGCTGCACCCACTAACTCGTCATCTAGCATGAGGTATATCTCTCAATGCTATCCCTCCCTCCTCACCCCACCCCACAACAGTCCCCAGAGTGTGATGTTCCCCTTCCTGTGTCCATGTGATCTCATTGTTCAATTCCCACCTATGAGTGAGAATATGCGGTGTTTGGTTTTTTGTTATTGTGATAGTTTACTGAGAATGATGATTTCCAATTTCATCCATGTCCCTACAAAGGACATGAACTCATCATTTTTTATGGCTGCATAGTATTCCATGGTGTATCTGTGCCACATTTTCTTAATCCAGTCTATCATTGTTGGACATATGGGTTGGTTCCAAGTCTTTGCTATTGTGAATAGTGGTGCAATAAACATACGTGTGCATGTGTCTTTATAGCAGCATGATTTATAGTCCTTTGGGTATATACCCAGTAATGGGATGGCTGGGTCAAATGGTATTTCCAGTTCTAGATCCCTGAGGAATCACCACACTGACTTCCACAATGTTTGAACTAGTTTACAGTCGCACCAACAGTGTAAAAGTGTTCCTATTTCCCCACATCCTCTCCAGCACCTGTTGTTTCCTGACTTTTTGATGACTGCCATTCTCAATGGTGTGAGATGGTATCCCATTGTGGTTTTGATTTGCATTTCTCTGATGGCCAGTGATGATGAGCATTTTTTCATGTGTTTTTTGGCTGCATAAATGTGTTCTTTTGAGAACTGTCTGTTCATGTCCTTCGCCCACTTTTTGATGGGGTTGTTTGTTTTTTTCTTGTAAATTTGTTTGAGTTCATTGTAGATTCTGGATATTAGCCCTTTGTCAGATGAGTAGGTTGTGAAAATTTTCTCCCATTTTGTAGGTTGCCTGTTCACTCTGATGGTAGTTTCTTTTGTTGTGCAGAAGCTCTTTAGTTTAATTAGATCCCATTTGTCAATTTTGTCTTTTGTTGCCCTTGCTTTTGGTGTTTTAGACATGAAGTCCTTGCCCATGCCTATGTCCTGAATGGTAATGCCTAGGTTTTCTTCTAGGGTTTTTATGGTTTTAGGTCTAACGTTTAAGTCTTTAATCCATCTTGAATTGATTTTTGTATAAGGTGTAAGGAAGGGATCCAGTTTCAGCTTTCTACATAGGGCTAGCCAGTTTTCCCAGAACCATTTATTAAATATGGAATCTTTTCCCCATTGTTTGTTTTTCTCAAGTTTGTCAAAGATCAGATAGTTGTAGATATGTTTTGTTATTTGAGAATTTTAGACCAATATCCTTGATGAACATTGATGCAAAAATCCTTAATAAAATACTGGCAAACCTAATCCAGCAGCACATCAAAAAGCTTATTCACCATGATCAAGTGGGCTTCATCCCTTGGATGCAAGGCTGGTTCAATATACACAAATCAATAAATGTAATTCAGCATATAAGCAGAGCCAAAGACAAAAACCACATGAGTATCTCAATAGATTCAGAAAAGGCCTTTGACAAAATTCAACAACCCTTCATGCTAAAAACTCTCAATAAATTAGGTATTGATGGGACGTAGTTCAAAATAATAAGAGCTGTCTATGACAAACCCACAGCCAATATCATACTGAATGGGCAAAAACTGGAAGCATTCCCTTTGAAAACTGGCACAAGACAGGGATGCCCTCTCTCACCACTCTTATTCAACATAGTGTTGGAAGTTCTCACCAAGGCAATTAGGCAGGAGAAGGAAATAAAGGGTATTCAATTAGGAAAAGAGGAAGTCAAATTGTCCCCCTGTTTGCAGACGACATGATTGTATATCTAGAAAACCCCTTTGTCTCAGCCCAAAGTCTCCTTAAGCTGATAAGCAACTTCAGCAAAGTCTCATGATACAAAATCAATGTACAAAAATCACAACCATTCTTATACACAAACAACAGACAAACAGAGAGGCAAATCATGAGTGAACTCCCATTCACAATTGCTTCAAAGAGAATAAAATACCTAGGAATCGAACTTACAAGGGTTGTGAAGGACCTCTTCAAGGAGAACTACAAACCACTGCTCAAGGAAATAAAAGAGGATACAAACAAATGGAAGTACATTCCATGCTCATGGGTAGGAAGAATCAATATCATGAAAATGGCCATACTGCCCAAGGTAATTTACAGATTCAATGCCATCCCCATCAGGCTACCAATGACTTTCTTCAAAGAATTGGAAAAAACTACTTTAAAGTTCATATGGAACCAAAAAAGAGCCCGCATCACCAAGTCAATCCTAAGCCAAAAGAACAAAGCTGGAGGCATCACACTACCTGACTTCAAACTATACTACAAGGCTACAGTAACCAAAACAGCATGGTAGTGGTACCAAAACAGAGATATAGATCAATGGAACAGAACAGAGCCTGTCTTTTCATTGAGCAATTTGGAAACACTCTTTTTGAAGAATCTGCAAAGGGATACTTGTGAGCACTTTGAAGCCTATGTTGGAAAAGGAAATATCTTCACATAAAAACTAGACAGAAGTTTTTTGAGAAACTTCTTTTTGATGTTTGCATTCACCTCACAGAGTTGAAACTTTCTTTTCTTTGAGCAGTTTGAGAATATCTTGTGTGCAATCTGCCAACGCATAACTTGGAGTGGTTTGAGCCTATGGTGAAAAAGAAATATCTTCACATGAAAAATAGACAGAAGCATTCAGAGAAACTTCATCGTGATGAGCATTCATCTGACAGAATTGAACCTTTCTTTTGATTGGGCAGTTTGGAAACAGTCTTTTTCCTGTATTTGCAAAGAGATATTTGTGAGGCCTTTGAGGCCTAAGGTGATATAGGATATTTCTTCACATAAAAACTAGACAGAGGATTTCTGATAAACTTCTTTGTGATGTGGGCATTTATCTTGCAGGGTTGAAACTTTCTTTTGATTGAGCAGTTTGGAAACAGTCTTTTTGTAGAATATGTAGAGGGATATTTGTGAGTGCTTTGAGGCCTATGGTGCAAATGGAAATATCTACACATAAAAACTAGACAATAGCTTTCTAGGAAACGTCTTTGTGATGTGTGCATTCATCTCACATAGTTGAAAATTTCTTTTGATTGAGCAGTTTGGAAACAGTCTTTTTGTAGTATCTCCAAAGGGATATTTGTGAATCCTGTGATGCCTATAGTGAAAAAGGAAATATCTTCACATAAAAACTAGACAGAAGCATTCTGAGAAACTCTTTCGGATGTGTGCATTTATCTCACAGTGTTGAACCTTTCCTTTGATTGAGCAGTTTGGAAACCGTATTTTTGTAGTAACTGCAAATGGATATTTGGAGTGCTTTGAAGCCTATGGTTGAAAAAGTAATATCTTCACATAAAAACTAGACAGAGGCACTCTGAAAAAACTTCTTTGTGATGTGTGCATTCATCACAATGAGTTGAACCTTTCTTTTTATTCATCAGTTTAGAAACAGTCTTTTTTGTAAAATCTCCAAAGGGAGATTTGTGAGTCCTTTGAGGCCAATGGAGAAAAAGGAAATATATTCACATAAAAACTCGACAGAAGGTTTCTGAGAAACTGCTTGTGAAGTGTGTATTCATCTCACAAAGTTGAACCTTTCTTTTAATTGAGCAGTTTGGAAACCATCTTTGTGTAGAATCTGCAAAGGGATATTTGTGAGCCCTTTGAGACCTATGGTGAAAAAGGAAATATCTTCACATAAAAACTAGACGGAAGCTTTCTGAGAAACTTCTTTGTGATATGTGCTTTCACCTTACATAGGTGAAAATTTCTTTTGATTGAGCACTTTGGAAACAGTCTTTTAGTAGAATCTGCAAAGGGATATTTGTGAGCCCTTTGAGGCCTATGGTGGAAAAGGAATTATCTTTACATAATAACTAGACAGAAGGTTTATGACAACCTGATTTGTGATGTGTGCATTCATCTCAAGGGGTAAAGGTTTCTTTTCTTTGAGGAGATTGGAAACTCTGCTCTTGCAGAATCTTCAAAGGGATATTTGTGAGCCCTTTTATTCCTATGGTGAAAAAGTAGATATCTTTACATAAAAACTAGACAGAAACTTTCTGAGAAACTTCTTTGTGATGTGTGCATTCATCTCACAGAGGTAAGCATTCCTTTTCCTTGGGCAGATTTGAAGCTCTTTTCTTTTAGAATCGAAGGGGATATTTGTGAGCGCTTTGAGACCTATGGTGAAAAAGGAAATATCTTCACATAAAAACTACATAGAATCTTTCTGAGAAACTTCTTTGGGATGTGTGCATTCATCTCACAGATTTGAACCTTCCTTTTGATTGAGCAGTTTGGAGACTGTCATAACAGTCTTTTTGTAGAAACTGCAAGGGGATATTTGTGAGTGGTTTGAGGTCTAGGGAGAAAAAGGAAATATCTTCACATGAAAACTAGATAGAAGGTTTCTGAGAAATTTCTTTGTGATGTGTGTATTTTTCTCAAAGTGCTGAATCATTCTTTTGATTGAGCAGTTTGGAAAAAAGTCTTTTTGTAGCATCTGCAAAGGGACATTTGTGAGCACTTTGAGGCCTGTGGTGAAAAAGGAAATATATTCCCATAAAAACTAGACAGAAGATTTCTGAGAAACTTCATTGTGATGCCTGCATTCATCTCACAGAGTTGAAACTTTCTTTTGATTAATCAGTTTGGAAACAGTCTTTTTGCAGAAGCTGTAAAGGGATATTTGTGAGTGGTTTGAGTCCTATGGTGAAAAAGGAAAAATCTTCACATAAAAACCAGACAGAAGATTTGTGAGGAACTTCTTTGTGATGTGGCATTTATCCCACAGAGGTGAAACTTTCTTTCAATTAAGCAGTTTGGAAACAGCCTTTTTGTTGGATCTGCAAAGGGATATTTGTGAGCCCTTTGAGGCCATTGCTGAAAAGGGAAATAACTTCATAGGAAAACTAGACAGAATCTTTCTGAGAAACTGCTTTGTGATGTGTGCATTCATCTGACAGAGTGGAAACTTTCTTTTGATTGGGCAGTTTGGAAACATTATTTTTGTAGAATCTGCAAAGTGTTATTTGTGAACAGTTTTAGGCCTATGGTGTAAAAGGAAATATCTTCATATAAAAACTAGGCAGATGCTTTCTGCAAAACTTTTATGTGGTATGTGCATTCATCTCACAGAGTTGAAACTTTCTTTTGATTGAATAGTTTGGAAAGGGTCTTTTTGTAGAATCTGCAAAGGGATATTTGTGATTGCTTTGAGGCCTATGGTGAATAAGGAAATATCTTCATATAAAAACTAGACAGAAGGTTACTGAGAAGCTGGTTCATGATATGGGCATTCATCTCACAGAAGTAAACGTTTCTTTTCATTGAGAAGATAGGAAACTCTGATCTTGTAGTATCTGCAAAGGGAGATTTGTGAGGACTTTGAGGCATATGATGAAAAAGAAAATATCGTCACATAAAAATTAGGCAGTAGCTTCATGAGAAACTTCTTTGTGATGTGTGCATTTACCACACAGAGTTGAACCTCTCTTTGCATTGAGCAGTTTGCAAAAGTACTTTTGTAGAATCTGCAAAGGGATATCTTTGAGCACTTTGAGGCTTATGGTGAAAAAGGAAATAACTTCACATAAAAACGAGAAAGGAGCTTTCTGAGAAACTTCTTTGTATTGTGTGCGTCCATCTCACAGTGTTTAACTTCTGTTTTCATTGAGCAGTTTGGAAACAGTATTTTTGTAGAATCTGCAAAGGGATATTTCTGAGTGCTTTGAGTCCTATGGTGAAAAAGGAAATATCTTCAAGTGGAAACTAGACAGAAGTTTTCTGAGAAACTTCTTTGTGATGTGTGCACTCATCTCATGGAGTTGAACCTTTCTTTTGATTGAATAGTTTGGAAATAGTCGTATTGTCGAATGTACAAAGGGATATTTGTGAGAGCTTGGAGGGCTGTGGGAAAAAAAGGAAATATCTTCATATAAAAACTAGAAAGAAGCTTTTTGTGAAACTATTTTGTGATTTGTGCATTCATGTTACAGAGATGAATATTTCCCTTGATGGAGCAGCTTGGAAACAGTCTTTTTGGATACTCTGTATGGGGATATTTGTCTGCCCTTTGAGGCCTGTTTTGAAAAAGTATATATCTTCACATGAAAACTCGATAAAAGATTTCTGAAAAACTGATTTGTGATGTGTGCATTCATCTCACAGAGTTGAACCTTTCTTTTTATTGAGCAGTTTGGAAACAGTCTTTTTGTGGAATCTGCAAAGGGATATTCGTGAGCACTTTGAGGCCTAGGGTGAAAATGGAAATATCTTCACATGAAAACAAGACAGAAGCTTTCTGAGAAACTTCTTTGTGATGTGTGCATTCAGCTCACAGTGTTGAACTTTTCTTTTGACTGAGCAGTTTGGAAAACATCTTTTTGTAGTATCTGCATAGGGATATTTTTGAGTGGTTTGAGGACTATGGTGAAAAAGGAAATACCTACACATAAAAACCAGACTGAACCTTTCAGAGAAACTTCTTCATGCTGAGTTCATTCATCTCACAGGGTTGAAACTTTCTTTTGATTGAGCATTTTGGAAACAGTCTTTTTGTAGAATCTGCAAAGGGATATTTGTGAGCCCTTTGTGGCCTATGCAGAAAAAGAATATATCTTCACATGAAAACTAGATAGAAGGTTTCTGAGAAATTTCTTTGTGATGTGTGCATTTTTCTCAAAGAGTTGAACCATTCTTTTGATTGAGCAGTTTGGAAAAAGTCTTTTTGTAGCATCTGCAAAGGGATGTTTGTGAGCACTTTGAGGTCTATGTTGAAAAAGGAAATATCTTCACATAAAAACTAGACATAATATTTCTGAGAGACTGATTAATGATGTGGGCATTCATCTCACAGAGGTAGACATTACTTCTCATTGAGCAGATTGGAAACCCTCTTCTTGTAGAATCCGCAGAGGGAGATTTGTGACCGCCCTCAGGCCTGTGGTGAAAATGGTAACATCTTCACATAAAAACTAGATAGTAGCATTCTGAGACACTTCTTTGTGATGTGTGCATTCATCTCACAGAGTTGAACCTTTCTTTTGGTTGAGCAGTTTGGAAACAGTTTTTTTGTAGAATCTGTAAAGGGATATTTTTGAGCGGTTTGAGGCCTATGGTGAAAAACGAAATATCTTCACATAAAAACCATACAGAAGTTTTCTGAGGAACTGCTTTGTGTTGTGCATTAATCTCACAGAGTTGAACATTTTTTTTGATTAAGTAGTTTGGAAACAGTGTTTTTGTAGAATCTGCAAAGGGATATTTGTGAGCGCTTTGAGGCCTATGGTGGAAAAGGAAATATATTCATGTAGAAACTACCCAGAATCTTTCTGAGAAACTACTTTTTGATGTGTGCATTCATCTCACAGAGTTGAACCTTTGTTTTTATTGAGAAGTTTGGAAATTGTCATTACCATCTTTTGGTAGAATCTGTAAAAGGATATTTTTGAGCGGTTTGAGTCCTGTGTGAAAAGGGAAATAACTTCACATAAAAACTAGACAGAAGCTTTCTGAGAAACTTCTTTGTGATGTGTGCATTCATCTCAAAGAGTTAAACCTTTCTTTTGATTAAGCAGTTTGGAGACATTCTTTTTGTGGTATCTCCAAAGGTGTATTTTTGAGTGCTTTGAGGCCTATGGTGAAAAAGGAAATATCTTCACATGAAAACTAAATGGAAGCTTTCTGAGAAACTTCTTTGTGATATGTGCATTCATCTCACAGATTTGAAACTTTCTTTTGATTGAATAGTTTAGAAAGTGTCTTTTTGTAGAATCTGCAAAGGGATATTTTTGAGCCCTTTGACATCTATGGCAAAAAAGGAAATATCTTCACATAAAAATTAGACAAAATATTTCTCAGAAACTGCTTCATGACATAGGCATTCATCTCACAGAGGTAAACGTTTCTTTTCATTGAGCAGATTGGAAACTCTCTTCTTCTGGATTCTGCAAAGAGATATTTGAGAGTGCTCTAAGGCCTATGGTGAAAAAGGAAATATCTTCACCTGAAAACTAAACAGAAGCTTTCTGAGAAACTACTTTGTGATGTGTACATTCATCTCAAATAGTTGAACCTTTCTTTTGATTGAGCAGTTTGGAAACACTCTTTTTGTAGAATCTGCAAAGGTATATTTGTGAGCACTTTGAGGCCTATTATGAAAGAGGAAATATCTTCAAATGAAAACTAGGCAGAAGCTTTCTGAGAACCTTCTTTGTGATGTGTGAATTCATCCCACATAGTTGAATTTTTCTTTTGATTGAGCAATTTCGAAAAAGTGTTTTTGTAGCATCTGCAAATGGATATTTGTTAGCCCTTTGAGGCCGATGGTGAAAAAGGAAAT
Source organism: Pan troglodytes (assembly GCF_028858775.2). NCBI lineage: Eukaryota > Metazoa > Chordata > Mammalia > Primates > Hominidae > Pan > Pan troglodytes. The sequence continues at coordinate 30,524,110 of NC_072418.2, forward strand.
ATCTAAACATAAGAACTAGGCAGAACGTTTCTGAGAGACTGCTTCTTGATGTGGGCATTCATGTCACAGAGATAGACATTACTTTTCATTGAGCAGATTGGAAACCCTCTTCTTGTAGAATCTGCAAAGTTAGATTTGGGACTGCTTTCAGGCCTGTGGCGAAAAAGGAAATATCATCACATAAAAACCAGACAGAAGCCTTCACAAAAACTTCTTTGTGATGTGTGCATTAATCTCAAAGTGTTGAAACTTCCTATTGATTGAGCACTGTGGAAACAGTTATTTTGTAGAATCTGCAAAGGGATATTTGTGAGCTCTTTGAGGCCTATGGTGAAAAAGGAAATATCTTCACTTGAAAACTAGACAGAAGATGTCTAAGAGACTGCTTCGTGATGTGGGCATTCATCTCACAGAGGTAAACATTTCTTTTCAATGAGCAGATTGGAAACTCTCTTCTTGTAGTATCCACAAAGGGATATTTGTGACCATTCTGAGGCCTGTTTTGAAAAAGGATATATCTTCACATAAAAACTAGACAGAAGGTTCCTAAGAGACTGCTTTGTGATGCGTGCATCCACCTCACACAGGTAAATGTCTCTTATCATTGAGTAGATTGGAAACTCTTTTCTTACAGAATCTGCAAAGGGATATTTTTGAGCACTTGGAGGCCTATGGTGAAAAAGTAAATATCTTCACATAAAAACTACAAAGAATCTTTCTGAGAAACTTCCTTGTGATGTGTGCATTCAGCTCACAGAGTTGAACCTTTCTTTTGATTGGGCAGATTGGAAACAGTCATAACAGTCCTTGTAGAATCTGCAAAGGAATAGTTGTGAGCGCTTTGAGGTCTATGGTGAAATAGAAAATATCTTCACATAAAAACTAGACAGAAGATTCCTGAAAAACTTCTTTGAGCTGTGTGCATTTATCCCACAGAGTTGAACCTTTCTTTTCATTGAGCAGTTTGGAAACAGTCTTTTTGTAGAATCTGCAAGGGGATATTTGTGAGCACTTGAGACCTATGGTGAAAAAGACCTATCTTCACATAAAAACCAGAAAGAAGGATTCTGAGAGACTGCTTCCTGATGTGGGCATTCGTCTCACAGAGGTAAACGTTTCTTTTCACTGAACAGATTGGAAACTCTCTTCTTGTAGTATCTGCCAAGGGATATTTGTGACCACTTTGAGGGCTGTGGTGAAAAAGGAAATATATTCCCATAAAAACTAGACAGAAGATTTCTGAGAAACTTCATTGTGATGCCTGCATTCATCTCACAGAGTTGAAACTTTCTTTTGATTAATCAGTTTGGAAACAGTCTTTTTGCAGAAGCTGTAAAGGGATATTTGTGAGTGGTTTGAGTCCTATGGTGAAAAAGGAAAAATCTTCACATAAAAACCAGACAGAAGATTCGTGAGAAACTTCTTTGTGATGTGGCATTTATCCCACAGAGGTGAACTTTTCTTTCAATTAAGCAGTTTGGAAACAGCCTTTTTGTTGGATCTGCAAAGGGATATTTGTGAGCCCTTTGAGGCAATTGCTGAAAAGGGAAATAACTTCATAGGAAAACTAGACAGAATCTTTCTGAGAAACTGTTTTGTGATGTGTGCATTCATCTGACAGAGTTGAAACTTTCTTTTGGTTGAGCAGTTTGGAAACATTATTTTTGTAGAATCTGCAAAGGGATATTTGTGTGCAGTTTGATGCCTATGGTGAAAAATAAAATATCTTCACATAAAAACTAGAAAGGAGCTCTCTGAGAAACTTCTTTGTGGTATGTGCATTCATCTCACAGAGTTGAAACTTTCTATGGATTGAGCAGTTTGAAAACAGTCTTTGTGTAGAATCTACAAAGCAATATTTGTGAGCGTGTTGAGGCCTATGGTGAAAAGGTGAATATCTTCATATAAAAACCAGACAGAAGCTTTCTGAGATACTTCCTTGAGATGTGTGCATTCATCTCACTGAATAGAACCTTGAGTAGTTTGTAAACAGTCTTTTTGTAGAATCTGCAATCCGATATTTGTGAGCCTTGGTGGCCTATGGTGAAAAAGGATATACATTCACATTAAAAACTAGGTAGAAGGCTTCTGAGAATCTGATTTGTGATGTGTGCATTCATCTGACAGAGGTAAATGTTTCTTTTCATTGATCAGATGGGAAACTCTCTTCTTGTAGAATCTGCAATGAGATACTTGTGATTGCTTTGAAGCCTATGGTGAAAAAGTAAATATCTTCACATAAAAAGTAGACAAAAGCTTTTTGAGAAACTTCTTTGTGATATGTGCTTTCATCTCACACAGTTCAAACTTTCTTTTGATTGAGCAGTTTGGAAAAAATCTTTTTGTAGAAAATGCAAAGGGATATTTGTGAGTGGCTTGAGGCCTATGGATGGAAAGGAAATATCTTCACATAAATACTAGACAGAAGCTTTCTGAGAAACTTCTTTGTGATGTGCACATTCATCTCACAGATGTAAACGTTTCTTTTCATTGTGGAGATTGTAAACTCTGTTCTTGCAGTATCTGGAAAGGGATATTTCTGAGCGCTTTGAGGCCTGTGGTGAAAAAGGAAATATCTTCACATAAAAAGTAGACAGAAGCTTTCTGAGAAACTTCTTTGTGAAATGTGCATACATCTCACAGAGTTGAGCCTTTCCTTTGACTGAGCAGTTTGGAAACAGTCTTTTTGTAGAATCTTCAAAGGGATATTTGAAAACACTTTGATGTCTATAGTGAAAAAGGAAATATCTTCACATAAAAACTAGAGAGAAGTATACTGAGAAACTGCTTTGAAATCTGTGCATTCATCTCACAGAAGTTAACCTTTCTTTACATTAAGCAGATTGGATATTATGTTCTTATAGAATCTGAAAAGGCATATTTTTGAGTGCTTTGAGTCGTATGGTTAAAAAGGAATATCTTCACATAAAAACTAGACAGAAACTTTCTGAGAAACTTCTTTGTGATATGTGCACTCATCTCACAGAGTTGAACCTTTCTGAGTAGTTTCAAAATAGTCTTATTGTCGAATCTGCAAAGGGATATTTCTGAGCGCTTGGAGGGCTGTGGTGAAATAGGAAATATCTTCATATAAAAGCTAGAAAGAAGTTTTCTGTAAAACTTTTTTGTGATTTGTGCATTCATCTCACAGAGGTGAACAATTCCCTTGATGGAAAAGTTTGGAAGCAGTCTTTTTGGAGAATCTGCATAGGTATATTTGTCTGCCCTTTGAGGTCTGTTTTGAAAAAGTATATATCTTCACATGAAACCTCGACAAAAGCTTTCTGAAAAACTGCTTTGTGATGTGTGCATTCATCTCACAGAGTTGAACTTTTCTTTTTATTGACTAGTTTGGAAACAGTTATTTTGTGGAATCTGCAAAGGGATATTTGTGAGTACTTTGAGGCTTAGGGTGAAAAAGGAAATATCTTCACATGAAAACCAGACAGAAACTTTCTGAGAAACTTCTTCTTTTTGTAGAATCTGCATATGGATATTTGTGAGCAGTTTGAGGACTATGGTGAAAAAGGAAATATCTACACATAAAAGCTAGACAGAACCTTTCAGAGAAACTTCTTTGTGATGTGTGCATTCATCTCACAGAGTTTTGTCTTTCTTTTGAGTAAGCAGTTTGGAAACAGTCCTTTTGTAGAAACTGCAAAGGGATATTTGTGTGTGCTCTGAGGCATATTGTGAAAAAGGAAATATCTTCACATAAAAACTAGACAGAAGCTTGCTGAGAAACTTTCTTTTGATGTGTGCTTTCATCTTACAGTGTTGAAACTTACATTTGATTGACTAGTTTGAAAACAGTCTTTTTGTAGAATCTGCAAAGGGATGTTTGTGATCCCTTTCAGGCATATGATGAAAAAGGAAATATCTTCACATAAAAACAAGACAGAAGATTCCTGAGAAACTGCTTAGGGACATGGGCATTCATTTCATAGAGGTAAATGTTTCTTTTCATTGAGCAGATAGGAAACTCTGATCTTGTCGAATCTGCAGAGGGATATTTGTGAGTGCTTTGAGGCCTATAGTGAAAAAGGAAATATCTACAGATAAAAACTGGACAGAAGTTTCTGAGAAACTTCTTTGTGATGTGTGCATTCAACTCAAAGAGTTCAACCTTTCTTTTCATTGAGCTGTTTGGAAACACACTTTTTGTGGAATCTGCAAACGGATATTTGTGAGCGGTTTGGGCCCTATGGTGAAAAAGGAAATATCTTCACATAAAAACTAGACGAAAGCTTTCTCAGAAACTTCTTTGTGATGTGTGCATTCATCTCACAGAGATGAACATTTCTTCTTGTTGAGCAGTTTGGAAAAAGTCTTTCTGTGGAATCTGCAAAGGGATATTTGTGAGTGCTTTGAGGCCTGTGGTGAAAACGGAAATATCTTCAGATAAAAACTGGACAGAAGCTTTCTGAGAAACTTCTTTGTGATGTGTGCATTAAACTCAAAGAGTTCAACCTTTCTTTTGATTGAGCTGTTTGGAAACACGCTTTTTGTGGAATCTGCAAACAGATATTTGTGAGCAGTTTGGGGCGTATGGTGAAAAAGGAAATATCTTCACATAAAAACTAGACAAAAGCTTTCTCAGAAACTTCTTTGTGATGTGTGCATTCAACTCAAAGAGTTCAACCTTTCTTTTGATTGAGCTGTTTGGAAACACGCTTTTTGTGGAATCTGCAAACAGATATTTGTGAGCGGTTTGGGGCCTATGGTGAAAAAGGAAATATCTTCACATAAAAACTAGACGAAAGCTTTCTCAGAAATTTCTTTGTGATGTGTGCATTCATCTCACAGAGATGAACATTTCTTCTTGTTGAGCAGTTTGGAAAAAGTCTTTCTGTGGAATCTGCAAAGGGATATTTGTGAGTGCTTTGAGGCCTATGGTGAAAAAGGAAATATCTTCACATAAAAACTAGACAGAAACATTCTGAGAAATTTCTTTGTGATGTGTTCATTCATCTTACATAAAGTTGAATCTTTATGTGGATTGAGTGGTTTGGAAACATTCTTTTTGTAGAATCTGCAAAGGGATGTTTGTGACTCCTTTGAGGCCTATGGTGAAAAAGGAAATGTCTTCCTTTCAAAACTAGACAGAATGTTTCTGAGAAACTGCTTTTTGATACGTGCACCCATCTCACAGAGATAAACGTTTCTTTTCATTGAGCAGAGTGGAAACTCTGTTCTTGTAGAATCTGCAAAGGGATATTTGTGAGCGCTTTAAGGCTATGGTGAAAAAGGGAATGCCTTCACATAAAAACTAGACAGAATATTTCTGGGAAACTTCTTGTGATGTGTGCATTCATCTCTCAGTGTTGAACTGTCTTTTGATTTAGCAGTTTGGAAGCGGTCTTTTTGTAAAATATGTAAAGGGATATTTTTGAGCCCTTTGAGGCCTATGGTGAAAAAGGAAGTATCTTCACATAAAAAGTAGACAGGGGGTTTATGAGAAACTGCTTTGTGATGTGTGCATTCATTTCACAGTGTTGAATCTTTCTTTTGATTGAACAGTTTGGGAACAGTCTTTTTGCAGTATCTCCAAATGGATATTTGTGAGCCCTTTGATGCCTATGGTTAAAAAGGAAATATATTTAATAAAAACTAGACAGAAGCTTTGTGAGAAACTTCTTTGTGATGTGTGCATTCATCTCACAGAGTTGAAAATTTCTTTTCATTGAGCAGTTTCAAAACAGTCTTTTGGTAGAATATTCAAAGGGATATTTTAGAGTGGTTTGAAGCCCACGTTGAAAAAGGAAATATCATCACACAAAAACCAGACAGAAAATTTCTGAGAAACTTCTTTGTGATGTGTACTTTCATCTAACAGAGTTGAACTTTTCTTTTGTTTGAGCAGTTGGGAAACTGTCTTTTTGTAGAATCTGCAAAGGGATATTTCTGAGTGCTTTTAAGCCTATCGTGAAAAAGAAAATATCTTCATATAAAAAATACAAAGATGTTTTCTGAGAAACTTCTTTGTGATGTGTGCATTCGTCTGACAGAGTTGAAATTTTCCTTTGACCGAGCAGTTTGGAAACCATCTTTTTGTAGAAAGTTCCATGGGATATTTGGAGCACTTTGAGGCCTATGGTGAAAAAGGAAATATCTTCACATAAAAACTGGACAGAAGATTTCTGAGAAACTTCTTTGTGATATGTGCATTCATCTCACAGTGTTGAAACTTTCCTTTGATTTAGCGGTGCGGAAACAGTCTTTTTGTAAAATCTGCAAAGGGATATTTGTGAGCTGTTAGAGGCCTATGGTGGAAAAGGAAGTATCTTCATATAAATACTAGACAGAAGCTTTCTGAGAAACTAATTTGTGATGTGTGCTTTCATCTCACAGAGTTGAATCTTTCTTTTGATTAAGCTGGCTGGAAACAGTCTTTTTGTAGAATTTGCAAAGGGATATTTGGGGTGATTTGAGGCCTATGTTGAAAAAGGAAATATCTTAATATAAAAAGTAGACAGAAGCTTTCTGAGAAACATCATTGTGATGTGTGCCTTCAACTCACAGAGTTGAACCTTTCTTTTGATTGATCAGTTTGGAAACTGTCTTTTGTAGAATCTACAAAGGGATATTTGGAGCTCTTTGAGACCTATGGTTAAAAAGGACATATCTTCACATAAAAACTAGACAGAAGCTTTCTGAGAAACTTCCTTATGATGTGTGCATTCATCTCACAGAGTTCAACATTTCTTTTGATTGAGCAGTATGGAAACATTCTTTTTGTAGAATCTGCAAAGGAATAGGTGTGAGTGGTTTCAAGCCTATGGTGAAAAAGGAGATATCTTCACATAAAAACTAGACAGAAGCTTCCTGAGAAACTTCTTTGTGATATGTGCATTCATCTCACTGAGTTGAAACTTTTTTTTGATTGAGCAGTTTGGTAATAGTTTCTTGTAGAATCTGCAAAGGGATATTTGTGAGTCCTTGGTCACCTATGGTAGAAAGGGATATATCTTTGCATAAAAAGTAGAGAGAAGTTTTCTGAGAAACTGACTTGTTATGTGTGCATTCATCCCACAGAAGTAAATGTTTCTTTTCATTGATCTGATTGGAAATTCTGTTCTTCTGGAATCTTCAAAGGGATATTTATTAGCCCTTTGAGGCCTATAGTGAAAAATGAAATACCTTCATATAAAAACTAGACAGAAGCATTCTGGGAGACTTCTTTCTGATGTGTGCATTCATCTCACAGAGTTGAACCTGTCCTTTGATTGAGCAGTTTGGAAACAGTCTTTTTATAGGATCTGCAAATGGATATTTGGAGCACTTAGAGGCTTATTGTGAAAAAGGAAATATCTTCACATAAAACCTAGACAGAAACTTTCTGAGAAACTACTTTGTGATGTGTGCTTTCATCTCACACAGTTGAACCTTTCTTTTCATTTAGTAGTTTGGAAGCAGTCTTTTTCTAGTATCTACAAGGGGATATTTGTGAGCATGAGGCCTATGGAGAAAAAGGAAGTATCTGCACTTAAAAACTAGACAGAAACTTCTTAGAAACTTCTTTGTGATGTGTGGATTCATCTCACAGATTTGAAAGTTCCCTTTGATTGAGCAGTTTAGAAATGGTCTTTTTGTAGAATCTGCAAAGGTATATTTGTGAGTGGTTTCAGGCCTATGGTGAAAAAGGAAATACCTTCACATAAAAACTAGACAGAAGTTTTCTGAGAAACTTCTTTGTGATATGTGCATTCATCTCACTGAGTTGAAAATTTCTTTTCATTGAGCACTTTGGTAACAGTTTTTTGTAGAATCTACCAACTGATATTTGTGAGCCCTTGGTCGCCTATGGTGAAAAAGGATATATGTTTACATAAAAAGTAGAGAGAAGTTTTCTGAGAAACTGATTTGTGATGTGTGCATTCATCTCACAGATTTTAACCTTTCTTTTGATTGAGCAGTTTGGAAACTCTTTTGGTAGGATCTGCAAAGGGATATTTGTGAGCAGTTTGATGCCTATGGTGAAAAAGGAAATATCTTCACACAAAAACTAGACAGAAGCTTTCTAGGAAACTTCCTTGTGATTTGTGCATTCATCTCACAGAGTTAAAACTTTCTATTTATTGAGCACTTTGAAAACAGTCTGTGTGTAGAATCTACAATGGGATATTTGTGAGTGCTTTGAGACCTATTTTGAAAAAGGAAATATCTTCATATAGAAACTAGACAGAAGCTTTCTGAGAAACATATTTGCTATGTGTGCTTTCATCCCACCGAGATGAACCATTCTTTTGATTAAGCATTTTGGAAACAGTCTTTTTGTAGAATATGCAAAGGGATATTTGTGAGCCTTTGGTGACCTATGGTGAAATAGGATATATCTTCACATGAAAACTGGACAGAAGGCTTCTGAGAATCTGATTTGTGATGTGTGCATTCATCTCACAGAGGTAAGCATTTCTCTTCATTGATCAGATTGGAAACTCTCTTCTTGCAGAAACTGCAAAGGGATATTTGTGAGCACTTTGAGTCCTATGGTGAAAAAGGTAACATGTTTGCATTAAAACAAGATAAAAGCATTAGGAGAAACTTCTTTGTGACATGTGCATTCATCTTACAGATATGAACCTTTATTTTGATTCAGCAATTTCGAAGAAGACTTTTTGTAGAATGTTCAAAGGGATATTTGTGAGCAGTTTGAGGCCTACGGTGGAAAAGGAAATATCTTCATATAAAAACTAGACAGAAGCTTTCTGAGAAACTCCTTTGTGATGTGTGCACTCAACTCACAGGTGTAAACGTTTCTTTTCATTGAGCAGATTGGAATCTCTGTTCTTGTGGAAACTGCCAGGGGATATTTGGAGTGCATTGAGGCCTATGGTGAACAATGAAATATCTTAACATGAAAAGTAGACAGAAGCTCTTTGAGAAACTTCTATGTGATGTGTGCATTCATCTCACAGAGTGGAAACTTTCTTATGATTGAGCAGTTTGGAAACAGTCTTTTCGTAGAATCTGCCAAGTGATATTTTGATCACTTTTTGGTCTATTTTGAAAAAGGAAATATCTTCACATAAAAATTAGACAGTACCTTTTTGAGAAACTTCTTTGTGATGTGTGCATTCATCTCACACAGTTGAACACTTCTTGTGATTGAGCAGTTTGGAAACAGTCTTTTTGTGGAATCTGCAAAGGGATATTTGGAGGGTTTGAGGACAATAGTGGAAAAGGAAATATCTTAACATACAAACTAGACAGAAGTTTTCTGAGAAACTTCCTTGTGATGTGTGCCTTCATCTCACAGAGTTGAACACTTCTTGTGATTGAGCAGTTTGGAAACAGTCTTTTTGAAGAAACTACCAAAGGATATTTGGAGGGCTTTGAGGCATATGGTGAAAAAGGAAATATCTTATAAAAACTAGACAGAAGTTTTCTGAGAAACTTCTCTGTGATGTTTGCATTCATCTCACAGAGTTGAAACTTTCATCTGATTGAGCAGTTTTCAAACAGTCTTTTTGTAGAAACTGCAAAGGGATATTTGTGAGATGTTGAGACCTATTTTGAAAAGGTAATATCTTAACATAAAACCTAGACAGAAGATTTCTGAGAAACTTCTTTGTGATATGTGCTTTCATCTCACAGAATTGAACCTGTCTTTTGATTGAGCAGTTTGGAAACAGTCTTTGTGTAGAATCAGCAAATGGATATTTGGAGCACTTTCAGGCCTATGGCGAAAAAGGGTATATGTCCACATAAAAACTAGACAGAAGTTTACTGAGAAACTTATTCATAATGTGTGCATTCATCTCACAGAGTTGAACATTTCTTTTCATTGAGTAGTTTGAAAACAGGTTTTTGTAGTATCTAAAAAGGATATTTGGAGTTCCTTGAGGCCTGTGGTGAAAAAGGAAATATCTTAATATAAAAACTAGAGAGAAGCTTTCTGAGAAACTTCTTTGTGATGTCTGCATTCATCTCACAGAGATGAAACTTACTGTTCATTGAGCAGTTAGGAAACAGTCCTTTCGTATAATCTACCAAGGTATATTTGTGTGCAGTTTGAGACCTATGGTGAAAAAGGAAATATCTTCACATAAAAATTAGACAGAAGCTTTCTGAGAAACTACTTTGTGATTGTGCTTTCATCTCACAGAGTTGAATCTTTCTTTTGATTGAGCATTTTGAAACTGCCTTTTTGTAGAATCTTCAATTGGATATTTAGAGCGATTAGAGACCTAAGGTGAAAAAGGAAATATCTTAACATAATCAGTAGAAAGAAACTTTCTGAGAAACTTCTTTGTGATGTCTGCTTTCATCTCAAACAGTTGAACCTTTCTTTTCATTCAGCAGTTTGGAAACAGTCTTTTTGTAGAGTCTACAAAGGTATATTTGTGAGCTGTTTGAGGCCTATGGTGAAAAAGGAAATATATTTATATAAAATCTACACAGAAGATTTTGAGAAATTTCTTTGTGATCTTTGCATTCATCTCACAGAGTTGAACCTTTCTTTTGATTGAGCAGTTTGGAAACAGTCTTTTTGTAGAAGTTGCAAATGGATATTTGGAGTGCTTTGAGGCCTATAATGAATAATGGATATCTTCACATAAAAACTGGACAGAAGATTTCTGAAAAACTTCCTTGTGATGTGTGCATTCATCTCACAGAGTTGAAACTTTCTTTTCATTGAGCAGTTTGGAAAGAGTCTTTTTGAAGAATCTACCAAGGGATATTTGGAGGGCTTTGAGGAATATGGTGAAAAAGGGAACATCTTAAAATAAGAACTAGACAGAAGTTTTCTGATAAACATCTTTTTGATGTGTGCATTCATCTCACAGAGTTGAAACTTTCTTCTGATTGAGCAGTTTTGAAACAGTCCTTTTGTAGAATCTGCAAAGGGATATTTTTGAGTGGTTTGAGGCCTACGGTGAAAAAGGAAATATCTTAAAAAAAAACCTAGACAGAAGCTTTCTGAGAAACTTCTTTGAGATGTGTGCATTCATCAAACAGAGTTGAAACTTCTTTTCATTGAGCAGTTTGGAAAAAGTCTTTTTGAAGAATCTACCAAGGGATACATGGAGCTCTTTTAGTCCTATGGTGAAAAAGGAAATATCTTAACATAAAAACTAGATAGAATTTTTCTGAGAAACTTCTTTGTGTTGTGTGCATTCATCAAACAGAGTTGAAAGTTTCTTCTCATTGAGCAGTTTGGAAAAAGTCTTTTTGAAGAATCTACCAAAGGATACATGGAGCTCTTTTAGTCCTATGGTGAAAAAGGAAATATCTTAACATAAAAACTGATAGAATTTTTCTGAGAAATTTCTTTGTGATGTGTGCATTAATCTCACAGAGTTGAAACTTTCTTCTGATTAAGCAGTTTCGACACAGTCTTTTTGTAGTATCTGCCAAGGGATATTTGTGAGTGGTTTGAGGCCTATTTCAAGAAAGGAAATATCTTCACTTAAAACTAGACAGAAACTTTTTGAGAAACTCCTCTGTGATGTGTGCATTCATCTCACAGGTTGAATCTTTCTTTGATTGAGTAGTTTGGAAACAGTCTGTAGAATCTGCAAATGGATATTTGGAGTGCTTTGAGGCCTAAGGTGAAAAAGGAAATAGCGTCACAAAAAAACTAGACAGAAGCTCTCTGAGCAGCTTCTTTGTGATGTGTTCATTCATCTCACTCTGTTGAACCTCTCTTTTGATTGAGCAGCTTGGAAACAGTCTTTTTGTAAAATCTGCAAAGGAATATTTGTGGGCAGTTTGAAGCCTATGGCAAAAAAGAAAATATCTTCACATAAAAAGTAGAAAGAAGCATTCTGAGAAACTTCTTTGTGATGTGTGCATTCATCTGACAGAGATGAATCTTTCTTTTGATTGAGCACTTTGGAAACAGTCTTTTTGTAGAATCTGCCAAGGGATATGGGGAGTGCTTAGAGGCATATGGTGAAAAAGGAATTTTCTTCACATTAAAACTAGACAGAAGCATTCTGAGAAACCTCTTTGTGATGGATGCACTCATCTCACATAGTTGAACGTTTCTTCTCAATGAGCAGTTTCGAAGTGGTCTTTTTGTGTTATCTAAAAAGGGATAATTGGAGCATTTTGAGGCCTATGATGAAAAAGGAAATATCTTCACATAAAAACTAGACACAAGCTTCTTCAGAAACTACTTTTTGATGTGTGCATTCATCTCACAGAGTTGTACCTTTCTTTTGATTGAGCATTTTGGTAACTGTCTTTTTGTAGAATCTGCAAAGGGATATTAGTGAGCAAGTTAAGGCCTATGGTGAAAAAGGAAATATCTTCACATAAAAACTAGACAGAGGATTTCTGAGAAACTTCTTTGGGATGTGTGCATTCATCTCACAGAGTGGAACCTTTCTTTTGATAGAGCAGTTTGGAAAAAGTATTTTTGTAGGATCTGCAAATGGAAATTTGGAGCACTGTGAGGCAAAGGTGAAAAAGGAAATATCTTCACATAAAAACTAGACAGAATCTTTATGAGAAACTTCCTTGTGATGTGGGCATTCATCTCACAGATTTGAACCATTCTTTTGATTGAGCAGTTTGGACACAGTCTTTTTGTAGTATCTGCAAAGGAATATTTCTGAGCAGTTTGAGGCTTATGGTGACAAAGGAAATATCTTCATATAAACACTAGACAGAACCTTTTTGATATACTTCTTTGAGATGCATCAATTCATCTCACAGAGTTGAACATTTCTTTTAATTGAGCAGTTTGGAAACGGTCTTTTTGTGGAAACTGCAAAGGGATATTCGGAGTACTTTGTGGCCTATGGTGGAAAAGAAATATCTTCACATAAACGCTAGACAGAAGATTTCTGAGAAACTTCTTTGTGATGTTTGCATTCATCTGACACTGTTACACCATTCTTTTGGATGATCAGTTTGGAAAAAGTCTTTTTGTATAATCTGCAAATGGATACTTGTAGCACTTTGAGGTCTGTGGTGTAAAAGGAAGTATCTTCACATAAAAACTAGAAGGAAGCTTTCTGAGAAACTTATTTGTGATGTGTGCATTCATCTCACAGTGCTGAAAGTTTCTTTTGATTGAACAGTTTGGAAACAGGCTTTTTGTAGAATATGCCAAGGGATATTAGGAGTGCTTTGAGGCCTATGTTGAAAGAAGAATTATCTTCACATAAAATCTAGATAGAATCATCTTTGTGATGTGTGCATTCATAATACACAGTTGAACCTCTCTTTTCACTGAGCAGTTTGGAAACAGTCTTTTTGTAGAATCTGCAAACGAATATTCGGAGGGCTTTGTATCCTATGGTGAAAAAGGAAACATCTTCACATAAACACTATACAGAAGCTTTTTGAGAAACATATTTGTGATGTGTGCATTCATCTCACAGCGTTGAAACTTTCTTTTCATTGAACAGTTTGCAAACAGTCTTTTTGTAGAATCTGCATAGGGATATTTGGAGCCATTTGAGGCCTACAGTGAATAAGGAAATATCTTCACATAAAAACTACACAGACACATTCTGAGAAACTTCTTTGTGATGTGTGTATTCATGTCACATTGTTGAAAATTTATTTCAATTAAGTAGTTTGGAAAGAGTCTTTTTGTAGAATCAGCAAAGGGATATTTGAGACGCATTTGAGGCCTATAGTGAAAAAGAAAATATCTTCACATAAAAACTAGACAGAAGTTTTCTGAGAAACTTCTTTGTGATGTGTGCATTCATCTCACAGAGTTTAACCTTTCTTTTGATTGAGCAGTTTGGAAAAAGTCTTTTTGCAGAACCTGCAAAGGGATAATTGGAGCGCTTTCAGGCCTATGGGGAAAAAGGAAATATTTCCACATAAAAACTAGACAGAAGTTTTCTTAGAAACTTCTTTGTCATGTGTGCATTCATCTCACAGAGATTAACATTTCTTTTGATGGAGCAGTTTGGTATCAGGCTTTTTGTAGAATCTGCAAATGGATACTTGGAGTGTTTTGGGGCCTATGGTGAAAAAGGAAATATCTTCACATAAAGACTAGACAGAAGATTTCTGAGAAACATCTTTCCAATGTGTGCATTCACATCAGAGATTTGATACTTTCTTTTGATTGAGCAGTTTTGAAACAATATTTTTGTAGGATAAGCAAAGTGGTAATTGTGAGGGGTTTGAGGCCTATGGTGGAAAAGGAAATATCTACACATAAAAACTAGGCAGAAGCTTTTTGAGATACATCTTTGTGTTGTGTGCACTCATCTCACAGAATTGAACCTTTCTTTTCATTGAGCAGTTTGGAAACAGTCTTTTTGTGGAATCTGCAAAGGACTATTTGGACCGCGTTGTGCATGTGGTGAAAAAGGAAATATCTTCACATAAACACTACATAGAAGCTTTCTGAGAAACTTCTTTGTGATGTGTGCATTCATCTCACAGAGTTGAAACTTTCTTTTGATTGAGCAGTTCAGAAACTGTCTTTTTATAGAATCTTCATAGGGATATTTTTGAGCCCTTTGAGGCCTATAGTGGAAAATGAATTATCTTCACATAAAAATCAGAGAGAAACTTTTTGAGAAACTTCTATGTGACGTGTGCATTTATCTCACAGAGTCAAAGAGTTCTTTTGATTGAGCAGTGTGGAAACAGTCTCTTTGTAGAATCTGCAAAGGGATATTTGTGAGCACTTTGAGGCCTATGGTGAAAAAGAAATATCTTCACATAAGAACTAGAAAGAAGGCATCTGAGAGACTGCTTTCTGATGTGTAAATTCTTCTAACAGAAGCAAACATTTCTTTTAACTGAACAGTTTGGAAACTCTTTTCTTGTAGAATATGCAAACGGATATTTTTGAGCACAGGGAGGACTATGATGAAAAAGGAAATATCTTCACATAAAAATTAGAAAGAAGCTCTCTGTGAAACTTCTTTGTGATGTGTGCATTCTCACAGAGTTGAATCTTTATTTTGATTGAGCAGTTTGGAAACAGTCTCTTTATAGAATCTGCAAAGGGATATTTGTGAGCCCTTTGAGGCCTGTGGTGAAAAAGGAAATATCATCACATTAAAAACTACACAGAAATGTTCTGAGAAACTGCTTCATGATGTGTGCATTCATCTCACAAAGTTGAATCTTTCTTTTGATTGCGAAGCTTTGACAGACTCTTTTTGTGGAATCTGCAATGGGATATTTTTGATGGCTTGAGACATATTTTGAGAAAGAAATATCTTCACATTAAAACTAGAAAGATGGCTTCTGAGAAACAGCTGTCTGGTGTCTGCATTCATCTCACAGATGTAAACGATTATTTTCATTGATCAAATTGCAAACTCTGTTCTTGTAGATTCTGCAAAGGGATATTTGTAAGCGCTTTGAGGCCTATGGTGCTATGGTGAAAAAGGAAATATCTTCACATAAAAACCAGACAGAAGATTTCTAAGAAACTTCATTGTGATGTGTACATTCATCTCTCAGAGTTGAACTTTCTTTTCATTGAGCAGTTTGGAAACAGCTGTTTTGTAGAATCTGCAAACAGATATTTCTCTGCGCTTTGATGCCTATGTTGAAAAAGGAAATATCTTTACATAAAAAGTAGACAGAAGCTCTCTGAGAAACTTATTTGTGATGTGTGCCTTCATCAGGCAGAGTTGAACCATTCTTTTGATAGAGCAGTTTGGAAACAGTCTTTTTGTAGAATCTGTAAAGGGATATTTGTGTTCACTTTGAGGCCGATGGTGAAAAATAAAAATCTTCACATAAAAACTAGAAAGATGGTATCTGAGAAACTACTTTCTGATGTGTGAATTCTTCTAACAGAAGTAAAAGTTTCTTTTCACTGAGCAGATTAGAAACTCTTTTCTTGTAGAATATGCAAACGGATATTTTTGAGCACAGTGAGGACTATGTTGAAAAAGGAAATATCTTCACATTAAAACTAGACACATGTTTTTTGAGAAACTTCTTTTTTATGGGTGTATTCTTCTCACAGAGTTGAAACTTTCTTTTGATTGAGAAGTTTGGAAACAGTCTTTTTGTAGAATCTGCAAAAGGATATTTGCGAGTGCTTTGAGGACTATGGTGAAAAAGGAAATCTCTTCACATAAAAACTAAACAGAAGCTTTCTGAGAAACGTCTTTGTGATTTTTGCATTCATCTCACAGAGTTCAAACTTTCTTTTGCTTGAGCAGTTTGGAAATAGTCTTTTTATAGAATCTGCATAGGGATATTTTTGAGCCCTTTGAGGCCTATGGTGGAAATATCTTCACATAAAAATTAGATAAAAGGTTTCTGAGAAACTGCTTCATGATGTGTGCATTCATCTCACAGAGGTAAATGTTACCTTTCATTGAGCAGATTGGAAACTCTGCTATTGTAAAATATGCATAGGAATCTTCACAAGTGCTTTGAGGCCTATGGTAAAAAACGAAATATCTTCAGAGAAAAACTAGACCGAAGCTTTCTGAGAAACTTCCTTGTGATGTGTGCATTCATCTCACAGAGACAAAACTTTCTTTTCATAGAGCAGTTTGGATGCAGTCCTTTTGTAGAATCTTCATAGGGACATTAGTGAGCAGCTTCTGGACTGTGGTGAAAAGGGAAATATGTTCACATAAAAATAGACAGAATTCTTCTGAGAAACTTTTTTTGATGCATGCATTCATCTCACAGAGTTGAAATTTTCTTTTGATTTAGCAGGTTGGAACGAGTCTTTTTGTAGTGTCTGCAAAGTGAAATTTGTGAGCATTTTGGGGCCTATTGTAAGAAAGTCAATATCTTCACATAAATCTAGACAGAAACATTCTAAGAAACTCCTTTGTGATGAGTAGATTCATCTGACACATGTGAACCTTACTTTTGATTGAGTTGTTTTGAAAGAGTCTTTTTGTAGAATATGCAAAGGGACAATTTTTAGTGCTTTGAGGCCTGCTTTGTGATCTGTGCATTCATCTCACAGGGTTGAAATATTATTTTTTGAGAGGTTTGGAAACAGACTTTTTGTAGAATCTACAGATGGATATTTGTGAGCAGTTTGAGCCCTGTTGTCAAAAATAAATATCTTCACATAAAAAGTATGAAGACGGTTTCTGGGACACTGCTTTGTGATGGTTGCATTCATCTCTCAGAGGTAAACGATTCTTATCATTGAGCAGATTGGAAACTCTGTTCTTGTAAAATCTGCAAAGGGATATTTGTGAGTGCTTTGAGGCCTATGGTGAAAAAGGAAGTATCTTCACATAAAAACTAGAAAGAAGCTTTCTGAGAAACTTCTTCATGATGTGTGAATTCATCTCACAGAGTTGAACCTTTCTTTTGATTGGGCAGCTTGGAAACAGTATTTCTGTAGAATCTGCAAAGAGATATTTGTGAGTGCTTTGAGGTGTATGGTGAAAAAGAAATACCTTCACATGCTTATGACCTGAATGGTATTACCTAGGTTTTCCTCTAGGATTTTTATTTTTTAGATCTAACATGCAAGTCTTTAATCAATTTTGAATTAATTTTTTATAGGGTGTAAGGAAGGGATCCAGTTTCAACTTTCTACATATGGCTAGCAGGTTTTCCCAGCACCATTTATTAAATAAGGTATCCATTAAAGATCAGACAGTTGTAGATATGTGGCATTATTTCTGAGGGCTCTGTTCTGTTCCATTGATCTATACCTCTGTTTTGGTACCAGTACCATGCTGTTTTGGTTACTGTAGTCTTGTAGTATGATTTGAAGTCAGGTAGCGTGATGCCCCCAGCTTTGTTCTTTTGGTTTAGGATTGACTTGGTGATGTGGGCTCTTTTCTGGTTCCATATGAACTTTAAACTAGTTTTTTCCAATTCTGTGGAGAAAGTCATTGGTAGCTTGATGGGGATGGCATTGAATCTATAAATTACCTTGGGCAATATGGTCATTTTAACAATATTGATTCTTCCTACTCATGATCATGGAATGTTCTTCTGTTTGTTTGAATCCTCTTTTATTTCATTGAGCAGTGGTTTGTAGTTCTCCTTGAAGAGGTCCTTCACATCCCTTCTAAGTTGCATTCCTAGGTATTTTATTCTCTTTGAAACAATTGTGAATGGGAGTTCACTAAAACACCAAAAGCAATGGCAACAAAAGACAAAATTGAGAAATGGGATCTAATTAAACTAAAAAGCTTCTGCACAGCAAAAGAAACTACCATCAGAGTGAGCAGGCAACCTACAAAATGGGAGAAAATTTTTGCAACCTACTCATCTGACAAAGGGCTAACATGAAGAATCTACAATGAACTCAAACAAATTTACAAGAAAAAAACAAACAACCCCATCAAAAAGTGGGTGAAGAATATGAACAGACACTTCTCACAAGAAGATATTTATGCAGCAAAAAAAAAAAAAAACCATAAAAAATGCTCATCATTACTGGCCATCAGATAAATGCAAATCAAAACCACAATGAGATACCATTTCACACCAGTTAGAATGGTGATCATTAAAAAGTTAGGAAACAACAGGTGCTGGAGAGGGTGTGGAGACACAGGAACACTTTTACACTCTTGGTGGGACTGTAAAATAATTCAACCATTGTGGAAGTCAGTGTGGTGATTCCTCAGGGATCTAGAACTAGAAATACCATTTGACCCAACCATCCCATTACTGGGTATATAACCAAAGGATGATAAATCATGCTGCTATAAAGACACATGCACACGTATGTTTATTGTGGCATTATTCACAATAGCAAAGACTTGGAACCTACCCAAATGTCCAACAAAGATAGACTGGATTAAGAAAATGTGGCACATATACACCATGGAATACTATGCAGCCATAAAAAATGATGAGTTCATGTCCTTTGTAGGGACATGGATGAAACTGGAAACCATCATTCTCAGCAAACTATCACAAGGAGAATAAACCAAACACTGCATCTTCTCACTCATAGGTGAGAATTGAACAATGAGAACACATGGGCACAGGAAGGGGAACATCACACTCTGGGGACTGTTGTGGGGTGGGGATAGGGTGGAGGGATAGCATTTGGAGATATACATAATGCTAAGTGATGAGTTAATGGGTGCAGCACACCAACATGACACATGTATACATATGTAACAAACCTGCACATTGTGCACCTGCACCCTAAAACTTAAAGTATAATAATAATAAAATAAAATAAAAAAAGAAATATCTTCACATAAAAAATAGAAAGAAGGTTTCTGAGTAACTTCTTTCTGATGGCTGCATTCATCTCACAGAAGTAAACCTTTCTTTTCATTGAGCAGGCTGCAAACTCTGTTCTTGTAGAATCTTCAAAGTGATTTTTATGAGTGCTTTGAGTCCTATGGTGAAAAATGAAATATCTTCACATAAAAACTAGACAGAAACTTTCTGAGAAACTTCTTTGTGATGTGTACATTCATCTCACAGAGTTGAACCTCTCTTTTGATTGAGCAGTTTTTAAACCATCTTTTTCTGGAAACTGCAAAGGCATATTTGTGAGTGTTTTGAGGCTTATGATGAAAAAGGAAATATCTTCACATAAAAACTAGACAGAAGCATTTTGTGAAACTTCTGTGTGATGTGTGCATTCATCTCACAGAGTTGACCCTTTCTTTTGATTGAGCTGTTTGGAAACAATTTTTTGTAGAATCTTCAAAGGGATGCTTGTGAGTTCTTTGAGGCCTATGGTGTAAAAGGAAATATCTTCACATAAAAACCAGACAGAAATCTGAGAATGGGCAGACTGCCTCCTCAAGTAGCTCCCTGATCCTCTTGTAGCCTAACTGGGAGGCACCCCCAGCAGGGGTGTACTGACACCTCACATGGCCAGGTACTCTTCTGAAACAAAACTTCCAGAGTACCGATCAGGCAACAGCATTTGTGGTTTACCAATATCCGCTGTTCTTCAGCCACTGGTGCTGATACCCAGGCAAACAGGGTCTAGACTGGACCTCCAACACACCCCAACAGACCTGAAGCTGAGAGCCCTCACTGTTAGATGGAAAACTAACAAACAGAAAGGACATTCACACCACAAACCCATCCGTATGTCACCATCCTCAAAGACCAAAGGTAGATAAAACCACAAAGATGGGCATAAAACAGAGCAGAAAAACTGGAAACTCTAAAAATCAGAGTGCCTCTCCTCATCCAAAGAACACCGCTACTCACCAGCAATGGAACAAAGCTGGACAGAGAATGACTTTGACGAGTTGAGAGAAGAAGGCAACAGACGATCAAACTACTCTGAGCTAAAGGGGGAAGTTCAAGCGAATGGTGAAGAGTTTAAAAACCTTGAAAAAAAATTAGACGAATGGCTAACTAGAATAACCAATGCAGAGAAGTCCTTAAAGGAAGTGATGGAGCTCAAAACCAAGGAAGAAGAACTAATTGATGAATGCAAAAGCCTCAGTAGCTGATGTGATCAACTGGAAGAAAGGGTATCAGTGATGGAAGATGAAATGAATGAAATGAAGTGAGAGGAGAAGTTTAGAGGAAAAAAGAATAAAAAGAAATGAACAAAGCCCCCAAGAAATATAGGACTATGGGAAAAGACCAAAACTACGTCTGATTGGTGTACCTGAAAGTGACTGGGAGAATGGAGCAAAGTTGGAAAACACTCTACAGGATACTATCCAAGAGAACTTCCCCAATCTAGCATGGCAGGACAACATTCAAATTCAGGAAATACAGAGAACACCACAAAGATACTCCAAGACACATAATTGTCAGATTCATCATAGTTGAAATGAAGGAAAAAAATGTTACTGGCAGCCAGAGAGAAAGGTCGGGTTACCCACAAAGCGAAGCCCATCAGACTAACAGCTAATTTCTCAGGAGAAACTCTACAAGCCAGAAGAGAGTGGGGGCCAATATTCAACATTATTAAAGAAAAGAATTTTCAACGCAGAATTTCATATCCAGCCAAACTAAGCTTCATAAGTGAAGGAGAAATAAAATACTTTACAGACAAGCAAATGTGGAGAGATTTTGTCACCACCAGGCCTGCCCTAAAAGAGCTCCTGAAGGAAGCACTAAACATGGAAAGGAACAACCAGTACCAGCCACTGCAAAAACACGCCAAATTGTAAAGACCATCAAGGCTGGGAAGAAACTGCATAAACTAATGAGCTAAATAACCAGCTAACATCATAATGACAGGATCAAATTCACACATAACAATATTAACCTTAAATGTAAATTGGCTAAATGCTCCAATTCAAAGACACAGACTGGCAAATTGGATAAGGAGTCAAGACCCATCAGTGTGCTCTATTCAGGAAACCCATCTCACGTGCACAAACACACACAGGCTCAAAATAAAGAGATGGAGGAAGATCTACCAAGAAAATGGAAAACAAAAAAAGGCAGGGATTACAATCCTAGTCTCTGATAAAACAGACTTTAAGCCAACAAAGATCAAAACAGACAAAGAAGGCCATTACATAATGGTAAAGGGATCAATTCAACAAGAAGAGCTAACTATCCTAAAAAATATATGCACCCAATACAGGAGCTCCCAGATTCATAAAGCAAGGCCTTACTGACCTACAAAGAGACTTAGACTCCCACACAATAATAATGGGAGACTTTAACACCCCACTGTCAATATTAGACAGATCAACGAGACAGAAAGTTAACAAGTATATCCAAGAATTGAACTCAGCTCTGGACCAAGCAGACCTAATAGATATCTACAGAACTCTCCACCACAAATCAAAAGAATATACATTCTTTTCAGGACCACACCAGACCTATTCCAAAATTGACCCCATAGTTGGAAGTAAAGCACTCCTTAGCAAATGTAAAAGAACAAAAATTATAATAAACTGTCTCTCAGACCGCCTTGCAATCAAACTACAACTCAGGATCATCCTAGCCATCAGAGAAATGCAAATCAAAACCACAATGAGATACCATCTCACACCAGTTAGAATGGCGATCCTTAAAAAGTCAGGAAACAACAGGTGCTGGAGAGGATGTGAAGAAATAGGAACACTTTTACACTGTTGGTGGGACTGTAAACTAGTTCAACCATTGTGGAAGTCAGTGTGGCGATTCCTCAGGGATCTAGAACTAGAAATACCATTTGACCCAGCCATCCCATTACTGGGTATATATCCAAAGGACTATAAATCATGCTGCTATAAAGACACATGCACACGTATGTTTATTGCGGCACTATTCACAATAGCAAAGACTTGGAACCAACCCAAATGTCCAACAACAATAGACTGGATTAAGAAAATGTGACACATATACACCATGGAATACTACGCAGCCATAAAAAATGATGAGTTCATGTCCTTTGTAGGGACATGGATGAAATTGGAAATCATCACTTTCAGTAAACTATTGCAAGAACAAAAAACCAAACACCGCATATTCTCACTCATAGATGGGAATTGAACAATGAGAACACATGGACACAGGAAGGGGAACATCACACTCTGGGGACAGTTGTGGGGTGGGGGGAGGGGGGAGGAATTGCTTTAGGAGATATATCTAATGCTAAATGATGAGTTAATGGGTGCAGCACACCAGCATGCCACATGTATACATATGTAACTAACCTGCCATTGTGCACATGTACCCTAAAACTTAAAGTACACTACTAATAAAATAAAATGAAAAAATAGAAAAAAAAACACTCAACTACAGGGAAAGTGAACAACTTGCTCCTGAATGACTACTGGGTATGTAATGAAATGAAGGCAGAAATAAAGATGTTCTTTGAAACCAGCAAGAACAAAGACACAACGTACCAGAATACTTGGGACACATTCAAAGCAGTGTGTAGAGGGAAATTTGTAGCATGAAATGCCCACAAGAGAAAGCAGGAAAGATCCAAAATTGACACCTTAACATCACAAATAAAATAACTAGAAAAGCAAGAGCAAACACATTCAAAAGCTAGCAGAAGGCAAGAAATAACTATGATCAGAGCGGAACTGAAGGAAATAGAGAAAAAAAGAACCCTTCAAAAAATCAAAGAATCCAGGAGGTGGATTTTTGAAAAGATCAACAAAATTGACAGACCGCTAACAAGACTAATAAACAAGAAAAGAGAGAAGAATCAAATAAATGCAATAAAAAACGATAAAGGGGATATCACCACCGATCCCACAGAAATACAAACTACCATCAGAGAATACTACAAACACCTCTACACAAATAAACTAGGAAATCGAGAAGAAATGGATAAATTTCTCAACACATACATCCAAGACTAAACCAGGAAGAAATTGAATCTCTGAATAGATCAATAACAGGCTGTGAAATTCAGGCAATAATCCATAGCTTACCAACCAAAAACACTCCAGGACCAGAGGGATTCACAGTCGAATTCTACCAGAGGTAAAAGGAGGAGCTGGTACCATTCCTTCTGAAATTATTCCAATCAATAGAAACAGAGGAAATCCTCTCTAACTCATTTTATGATGCCAGTACCATCCTCATACCAAAGCCTGGCAGAGACACAACAAAAAAAGAGAATTTTAGACCTATATCCTTGATGAACATTGATGCAAAAATCCTCAATAAAATACTGGCAAACCGAATCCAGCAGCACATCAAAAAGTTTATCCACCATGATCAAGGGGGCTTCATCCTTGGGATGCAAGGCTGGTTCAACATACACAAATCAATAAACATAATCCAGCATATAAACAGAACCAAAGACAAAAACCACATGATTATCTCTATAGATGCAGAAAAGGCCTTTGACAAAATTCAACAACCTTCATGCTAAGAACTCTCAATAAATTAGATATTGATGGGGCGGATCTCAAAATAATAAGAGCTATCTATGAAAAACCCACAGCCAATATCATACTGAATGGACAAAAACTGGAAGCATTCCCTTTGAAAACTGGCACAAGACAGGGATGTCCTCTCTCACCACTCCTATTCAACATAGTGTTGGATGTTCTAGCCAGGGCAATCAGGCAGGAGAAAGAAATAAAGGGCATTCAATTAGGAAAAGAGAGAGTCAAATTGTCCCTGTTTGCAGATGACATGATTATATATCTAGAAAACTCCATCGTCTCAGCCCAAAATCTCCTTAAGCTGATAAGCAACTTCAGCAAAGTCTCAGGATACAAAATCAACGTACAAAAATCACAAGAATTCTTATGCACCAATAACAGACAAACAGAGAGCCAAATCATGAGTGAACTCCTATTCACAATTGCTTCAAAGAGAATAAAATACCTAGGAATGCAACTTACAAGGGCCATGAAGGACCTCTTCAAGGAGAACTACAAACCACTGCTCAATGAAATAAAAGAGGATACAAACAAATGGAAGAACATTCCATGCACATGGGGAGAAAGAATCAATATTGTGAAAATGGCCATACTGCCCAAGGTAATTTACAGACTCAATGCCATCCCCATCAAGCTACCAATGACTTTCTTCACAGAATTGGAAAAAACTACTTTAAAGTTCATATGGAACCAAAAAAGAGCCTGCATCACCAAGTCAATCATAAGCCAAAAGAACAAAGCTGGAGGCATCATGCTACCTGACTTCAAACTATACTAAAGGGTTATGGTAAACAAAACAGCATAGTACTGGTACCAAAACAGAGATATAGACCAATGGAACAGAACAGAGCCCTCAGAAACAATGCCACATATCTACAACTGTCTGATCTTTGACAAACCTGACAAAAACAAGCAATGGGGAAAGGATTTCCTTTTTAATAAATGGTGCTGGGAAAACTGGCTAGCCATATATAGAAAGCTGAAACTGGATCCCTTCCTTAAACCTTATAGAAAAATTAATTAGACATGGATTAAAGACTTAAATGTTAGTCCTAAAACCATAAAAACCCTAGAAGAAAACGTATGCAATGCCATTCAGGACATAGGCATGGGCAAGGAGTTCATGTCTAAAACACAAAAAGCAATGGCAACAAAAGCCAAAATTGACAAATGGGATCTAATTAAACGAAAGATCTTCTGCACAGCAAATTAAACTACCATCAGAGTGAACAGGCAACCAACAGAATGGGAGAAAATTTTTGCAACCTACTTATCTGACAAAGGGCTAATACCCACATTCTACAATGAACTCAAACAAATTTACAAGAAAAAAACAAACAACCCCATCAAAAAGTGGGTGAAGGATATGAACACACACTTCTCAACAGAAGACATTTATGCATCAAAAAAACACATGAAAAAATGCTCGTTATCACCAGCCATCAGAGAAATGCGAATCAAAACCACAATGAGATACCATCTCACACCAGTTAGAATGGCAATCATTATAAAGTCAGGAAACAACATGTACTGGAGAAAATTTGGAGAAATCGGAACACTTTTACACTATTGGTGGGACTGTAAAATAGTTCAACCACTATGGAAGTCAGTGTGGTGATTCCTCAGGGACCTAGAACAAGAAATACCATTTGACCCAGCCATCCCATTACTGGGTATATACCCAAAGGATTATAAATCATGCTGCTATAAAGACACAATCACATATATGTTTATTGTGGCAATATTCACAATAGCAAAGACTTGGAACCAACCCAAATGTCCAACAATGATAGACGGGATTAAGAAAATGTGGCACATATACACCATGGAATACTATGCAGCCATAAAAAATGATGAGTTAATGTCCTTTGTAGGGACATGGATGCAGCTGGAAACCATCATTCTCAGCAAACTATCCAAGGACAAAAAACCAAACACCACATGTTCTCACTCAGAGGTGGGAATTGAATAATGAGAACACATAGACACAGAAAGGGAAACATCACAAAAGGGGGACTGCTGTGGGGTGGGGGGAGTGGAGAGGGATTGCATTAGGAGATATACCTAATGATAACTGACGAGTTAATGGGTGCCGCACACCAGCATGGCGCATGTATACATACGTAACAAACCTGCACATTGTGCACATGCACCCTAAAACTTAAAGTATAATAATAATAAAATAAAAAAAATAAAACTTCTGTCTAGTTTTTATGTGAAGATACTTGTTTTTCACCATAGGCCTCAAACTGCTCACAAATATTCCTTTGCAGATTCTACAAAAAGACTTTTTCCAAACTGATCAATCAAATCAAATATTCAACACTGTGAGATGAATGCACACATCATGAAGAAGTTTCTCAGAAAGCGTCTGTCTAGTTTTTATGTGAAGTTATTTCCTTTTTCACCACAAGCCTCAAAGTGCTCAAAAGTATCCCTTTGCAGATTCCACAAAAAGACTGTTTCCAAACTGCTCAGTGAAAAGAATCATTTACATCTCTGAAATGAATGCACACAACACAAAGCAGTTTCTCTGAAAAACCTGTCTAGTTTTTATGTGAAGATATTCCCTTTTTCACCATACGCCACAAAGCGCTCACAAATATCCCTTTGCAGATTCTACAATAAAACTGTTTCCAAAATGCTCAATCAAAAGAAAGGTTCAACTCTGTGAGATGAATGCACACATCAGAAAGAAGTTTCTCAGAAACTTCTGTCTAGTTTTTATGTGAACATACTTCCTTTCTCACCATAAGTCTCAAAGCACTCACAAATATCCCTTTGAATATTCTACAAGAACAGAGGTTCCAATCTGCTCGATGAAAGAAACCTTTCCCTCTGTGAGATGAATGTACACATCACAAATCAGTTCCTCAGAAACCTTCTTTCTAGTTTTAATGTGAAGACATTTCTTTTTCACCATAGGCCTCAAAGCTCTGACAAATATCCCTTTGCACATTCTGCAAAAAGAATGTTTCAAAGCTGCTCAATCAAAAGAATGGATCAACACTGTGAGATGAATGCACACATCACAGAGAAGTTCCTCAGAAAGATTTTTCTAGTTTTTATGTGAGGATATTTGCCTTTTTGCCATAGGCCTCAAACCGCTCAGAAATATCCCTTTGCAGATTCTACCAAAAGACTGCTTCCAGACTGCTCAATCAAAAGAAAGTTCAACTCTGTGAGATGAATGTGCACATCACAAAGAAATTTCTCAGAGATCTTTTGTCCAGTTTATGTGATGGCATTTCCATTTTCACCATAGGTCTCAAAGCACTCACAAATATCCCTCTGCAGATGCTACAAAAAGACTGTTTCCAAACTGCTCAATCTAAAGAAAGGTTCCACTCTGTTAGATGAATGCTCACATCACAAAGAAGTTTCTCAGAAAGTTTCTGTCTATTTTTTATGTGAAGATATGTCCTTTTTCACCATAGGACTCAATGTGCTCACAAATATCCCTTTGCAGATACTACAAGAACAGATTTTCCAATATGCTCAATGAAAAGAAACTTTTACCTCTGTGATGTGTGAGATGAATGCACACATCACAAAGCAGTTTCTCAGAAACCTTCTGTCTAGTTTTTATGTGAAGATACTTCCTTTTTCACCATAAGCCTCCAATCGCTCACACATATCCTTCTGCAGATTCTACAAACAAACTCTTTCCAAGTTGCTCAATGAAAAGAAAGTCTCAACTCTGTGAGATGAATGCACACATCACAAAGAAGTTTCTCAGAAAGAGTTTCTCTTGTTTTTATATGAAGATCCTTCCTTTTTCACAATAGGTCTCAAAGTGCTCCCAAATATACCTTTGCAGATTCCAGAAGGAGAGAGTTTCCAAAGTGCTCCATGAAAAGAAACGGTTTCTTCTGTGATATGAATGCACACACCAAAAAGCAGTTTCTCAGAAAGCTTCTCTGTACTTTTTATGTGAAGATATTTCCTTTTCCACCATAGGGCTCAATGTGCTCCCAAATATCGCTTTTTAGATTCTACAAAAAGTCTGTTTCCAAACTCCTCTATCAAAAGAATGGTTCATCTCTGTGAGATGAATGCACACATCACAAAGAACTTTCTCAGGAAGCTTCCATCTGGTTTTCGTGTGAAGGTGTTTCCTTTTTCACCATAGGGCTCAATGCGTTCCTAAATATTCCTTTGTAGATCCTACCAAAAGACACTTTCAAAACTGCCCAATCAAAAGAATGGTTCACCTCTGTGAGATGAATGCACACATCCCACAGAAGTTTTTCAGAAAGCTTCTCTATAGTTTTTATGTGATGATATATCCTTTCTCACCATAGGCCTCAAAGCACTCACAGGTATCCCTATCCAGATACTAGAAGAACAGAGTTTCCAAACTGCTCAATGAAAAGAAACGTTTACTTCTGTGAGATGTATGCCGAATTCACAAAGCAGTTTCTCAGAAAGCTTCTTCCTAGTTTTAATGTCAAGATATTTTTTTTTTCACCATAGGCCTCAAAGCACTCTCAAATATCCCTTTGCAGATTCTACAAAAAGGCTTTTGCCAAATTGCTTAATCAAAAGGATGGTGCAACTTTGGGAGATGAAAGCAAGCTTCACAAAGAAGTTTCACAGAAAACTTCAGTCTAGTTCTAATGTGAGGATATTTCCTTTTTCACCATAGGCCTTAAAGCACTCAAAATATCCCTTTGCAGATTTTCCAAGAACTGATTTTCCAAACTGCTCAATGATAAGAAACTTTTACCTCTGTGAAATGAATGCACACATCACAAAGAAGCTTCTCAGAAAGATTCTTTCTAGCTTTTATGTGAAGATATTTCCTTTTACACCATAGGCCTCAGCGTGCTCCCAAATATCCCTTTGCAGATTCCACAAAACCTGTTACCAAACTGCTCAAACAAAAGAATGTCACAGCTCTGTGAGGTGAATGCACACATCAAAAAGATGTTTCACAGAAAGCTTCTGTGTAGTTTTTATGTGAAGATATTTCCTTTCTCACCATAGGACTCAGTGCGCTCCCCAATATCTGTTTGCAGATTCTACAAAAAGACTGCTTCCGAAGTTCTCAAAGAATGGTTCCACTCGGTGGGATGAATACACACATCACAAGGAAGTTTCTCAGAAAGCTTTTGCCTACTCTTTCTGTGAAGGTATTTCCTTTTTCAACATTTGCCTCAAATCACTCACAAATATCCCATTGCAGATTGGAGAAGAACAGAGTTTCCAAACTTCTCAATGAAAAGAAATGTTTGCTTCTGTGAGATGAATGCGCACAAAACAAAGCAGTTTCTCAGAAAGATTCTTTCTAGTTTTTATGTGAAAATATTTCCTTTTTCACCATGGTCCTCACAGCGCTCCCAAATATGCCTTTGCAGATTCTAGAAAAAGAGTGTTTCCAAACTGCTCAACTGAAGGAATGGTTCAATCCTGTGAGGTGAATGCACGCATCTCAGAGAAGTTGCTCAGAAAGCTTCTGTCTAGTTTTTATGTGATGATGTTTCCTTTTTCACCATAGGCCACAAAGCAATCACAAATATCCCATTGCAGATTCTGCAAGGACAGAGACCCCAAACTGCTCAATGAGTAGAAACTTTTACCTGTGTGAGATGAATTCATATACACAAAGCAGTTACACAGAAAGCTTCTTTCTACTTTTTATGTGAAGATATTTTCCTTTTCACCATAGGCCTCAGTGCACTCCCAAATATCCCTTTGAAGATTCTATAAAAAGACTGCTTCCAAACTGCTCACTCAAAAGAGTGGTTCAACTTTGTGAGATGAATGCAGACATCACAAAGAAGTTTCTCAGAAAGCTTCTGTCTAGTTTTTATGTGAATATATTTCCTTTTTCACCATAGGCCTCAAATCACTCACAAATATCTCTTTGCAGATTCTAGAACAACAACATTAAACTGCTCAATGAAAAGAAACGTTTAGCTCTCTGAGATGAATGCACACATCACTAAGGAGTTTCTCAGAAAGCTTCTTTCTAGTTTTTATCTCAATGTATTTCCTTTTTCACAATAGGCCTCAACATGCTGTGAAATATCCCTTTGCAGACCCTTCAAAAACCTGTTTCCAAACTGTTCAATCAAAAGCATGGTTCAATTCTGTAAGATGAAAGCACACAACACAAAGAAGTTTCTCAGAAAGCTTCTGTCTAGTTTTTATGAAAAGATACTTAATTTTTAACCATAGGCCTAAATGCACTCCCAAACATCCCTTTGCAGATACTACATAAAGATTCTTTCCAAATGGCTCTTTCAAAAGAATGGTTCCACTCTGTGAGATGTAGGCGCACATCACAAAGAAGTTTCTCTGAAGACTTCTGTCTAGTTTTTATGTGAAGATATTTGCTTTTGCACCATAGGTCTCAAAGTGCTCAAAAATATCCCTTTGCAGATTCTAGCAGAAGAGACTTTCTAAACTGCTCAATGAAAAGAAATGTTTACCTCTCTGCTATGAATGCACACATCACAAAGAAGGTTCTCAGAAAGCTTCTTTCTAGCTTTTATGTGAAGATATTTCATTTTTCACCATAGACCTCAAGGTGATCCTATATATACTTATGAAGATTCTACAAAAAGACTGTTTCCAAACTGCTCAATCAAAAGAATGATTCAACTCTGTGAGATGAATGCACACATCACAAAGAAGTTTCTCAGAAAACTTCTCTTTAGTTCTTATATGAAGATATGTCCTTTTTTACCATAGGTCTCAAAGCACTCACAAATATCCCCTTGCAGATTCCAGAAGAATAGAGTTTCCAAAGTGCTCCATTAAAAGAAACGTTTACCTCTGTGATATGAATGCATGCATCAAAAAGCAGATTCTCAGAAGGATTCTTTCTACTTTTTATGTGAAGATATTTCCTTTTTCACCATAGGCCTCAAAGCACTCTCAAATGTCCCTTTGCAGATTCTACAAAAAGACTTTTCCAAACTGCTCAATGAAAGAATGATTCAACTCAGTGAGATGAATGCAGACATCACAAAGAAGTTTCTCAGAAAACTTCTGTATAGCTTTTATGTGACAATATTTCCTTTTTCAACATAAGCCTCAAAGTGCTCACAAATATCCCTGTGCAGAATCTAGAAGAGCAGAGTTGCCAAACTGCTCAATAAAAAGAAACGTTTACCTCTGTGAAATGAATGCACACATCACAAACCAGTTTTTCAGAAAGTTTCTTTCTAGTTTTTATGTGAAGATATTTCCTTTTTCACCATAGACCTCAGTGTGCTCCCAAATATCCCTTTGCAGATTCTACAAAAGGACTGTTTCCAAACTGCTCAAACAACAGCATGTCACAGCTCTGTGAGGTGAATGCACACATCACAAAGATGTTTCACAGAAAGCTTCTGTCTAGTTTTTAGGTGAAGATATTTACTTTTTCAACATAGGCCTCAATGCACTCCCCAATATCCCTTTGCAGATTCTACAAAAAGACTGCTTACAAAGTGCTCAATCAAAAGAATTGTTCAACTCTTTGAGATGAATGCACACATCACAAGGAAGTTTCTCAGAAAGCTTCTGTCTACTTTATATGTGAAGGTATTTCCTTTTTCAACATTTGCCTAAAAGCACTCCCAAATATCCCTTTGCAGCTTCTACAAAAAGAGTGTTTCTAAATTGTGCAATCAAAAGAATTGTTCAACTCTGTGAGACGAATGCACACATCACAAAGAACTTTCTCCAAAATCTTCTGTCTAGTTTTTATTTTAAGATATTTCCATTTTCACCATAAGCCTCAAAGTGCTCACAAATATCCCTTTGCAGATTCTAGAACAGTGTGTCCAAACTGCTCAATTAAAAGAATCTTTACCACTAGAGATGAATGCACACATCACAAAGAAGTTTCTCAGAAAGCTTCTTTGTAGTTTTTATGTGAAGGAATTTCCTTTTTCACCATAGGCCTCAGCGTGCCCCCAAATATCCCTTTTTAGAATCTACAAAAAGACAGTTTCCAAACCGCTCTATGAAAAGAATGGTTCAACTCTGTGAGACGAATGCACACATCACAAAGACGTTTCTTAGAAAGTTTCTGTGTGGTTTTTATGGAAAGATACTTCCTTTTTCAACATAGGCCGCAAAGTGCTCACAAATATCCATTTGTAGCTTCTAGAAGAACAGGGTTTCCAAACTGTTCAGTGAAAACAAACCTTTACCTCTGCGAGTTTAATGCACATATCAAAAAGAAGTTTCTCAGAATTCTTCTTTCTAGTTTTTATGTGAAGATATTTCCTTTTTCACCATAGGGCTCAACGCACTCCCAATTATCCCTTTGCAGTTTCTATGAACAGACTGTTTACAACTGCTCAATGAAAGGAAAGTTTCAACTCTGTGAGATGAATGCCCACATCACAAAGAAGTTTCCCAGAAAGCTTCTGTCTAGTTTTTGTGTGAAGATACTTCCTTTTTCACCATAGGCCTCAACACACTCCCAAATATCCCTTTTTTTGATTGTACAAAAAGACTGTTTCCAAACTGCTCTATGAAAGGAATGTTTCAACTCTATGTGATGAATGCACACATCACAAAGGAGTTTCTCAGAAAGCTTCTTTCTGCTTTTTATATGAAGATATTTCCTTTTTCACAATAGGCCGCAAAGAACTCACAAATATCCATTTGCAGCTTCTAGAAGAACAGAGTTTCCAAACTACTCAGTGAAAAGAAACCTTAACCTCTGTAAGTTGAATGCACACATCACAAACAAGTTTCTCAGAATGCTTCTTTCTAGTTTTTATGTGAACATATTTCCTTTTCACAAGAGCTCAACGTGCTCCCAAGTATCCCTTTGCAGTTTCTATGAACAGACTGTTTCCAAACTGCCCAATGAAAAGAAAGTTTCAACTCTATGAGATGAACACCCACATCACAAAGTAGTTTCCCCGAAAGCTTCTGACTAGTTTTTATATGAGGATATTTCCTTTTTCACCATAGGCAACAAAGGGCTCAAAAATATGCCCTTGCAATTCAACAAAAAGACTGTTTCCAAGCAGCTCACCAAAAGAAATGTTCAACCCTGAGATGAATGCACACATCACAAAGAAGTTTCTCAGAAAGCTTCTTTCTAGTTTTTATGTGAAGATATTTCCTTTTTCACCATACACTTCTAAGCACTCCAAATATCCATTTGCAGATTCTAGAAGAACAGGTTTTCCAAACTGCTCAATGAAAACAAACTTTTACCTCTGGGAGATGAATGCACACATCACAAAGCAGTTTCTCAGAAAGTTTCTTCCTAGTTTTTATGTGAAGATATTTCATTTTTCACCATAGGACTCCAAATGTTCCCAAATATCCCTTTAATGATCATACAAAAAGACTGTATTGAAAGTGCTCAATCAAAAGAATAGTCCAACTCTGTTAGAGGAATGCGCACATCACAAAGAAGTTTCTCAGAAAGATTCTGTCTAGTTTTTATGTGAAGATATTTCCTTTTTCAATGTAGGCCTCAAAGCACTCTCAAATATTCCTTTGTAGATGCTAGAAAAACAGAGTTTCCAAATTGCTCAATGAAAACAAATGTTTACCTCTGTGAGACGAATGCCCAGATCACAAAGCTGTTTCTCAGAAAGATTCTTTCTAGTTTTTAAGTGGAGATATTTCCTTTTTCAGCATAGATCTCAAAGCTCTGAAAAATATCACTTAACAGATTCTACAAAAAGACTGCTTCCAAATGGCTCAATCAAAAGAATGCTTCAACTCTGTGAGATAAATGCACAAGTCAAAAAGAAGTTTCTCTGAAATCTTCTGTCTAGTTTTTATGTGAAGATATTTCCTTTTTCACCATAAGCCTCAAAGCACTCACAAATATCCCTTTGCAGATTCCAGAAAAACAGTTTCCAAACTACTCAATGAAAAAAAAAATTACCTCTGTGGGATGAATGCACACATCACAAAGCACTTTCTCAGAAAGCTTCTTTCTACTTTTTATGTGAAGATATTTCCATTTTCAGTATAGGCATCAAAGCACTCTAAAATATCCGTTTGCAGATTCCACAAAAAGACTGTTTCCAAACTGTTCAATTAAAAGAATGTTTCAACTGTGTGAGATGAATGCACTCGTCACAAAGAAGTTTCTCAGAATGGTTCTGTGTGGTGTTTTTGTGAAGATATTTCCTTTGTCACCGTAGGCCTCAAGGCACTCACAAATATCCCTTTTCAGATTCTGGAAGAACGGAGTTTCCAAACTGCTCAATGAAAAGAATCATTTACCTCTGTGAGATGAATGCACATATCACAAAGAAGTTTCTCAGAAAGCTTCTTTTAAGTTTTTATGTGAAGATATTTCCTTTTTCACCTTAGGTCTCAAAGCTCTCCCTGATATCCTTTGGCAGAATGTACAAAAATACTGTTTCCAAACTGCTAAATCAAAAGAATGGTTCAACTCTATGACTCGAATGAACACATGATGAAGAAGTTTCTCAGAAATCCTGTGTCTAGTTTTTATGTGAAGATATTTCCTTTTCACCGCAGGCCTCAAAGCACTCAAAAATATCCCTTTGCAAATTCTAGAAGAACAGAGTTTCCAAACTTCTCAATGAAAAGAAAGTTTTACCTCTGTGAGATGAGTGCAAACATCCTAAACCAGTTTCTCAGAAAGCTTCTTTCTACTTTTCATATGAAGATATTTCACTTTTCACCATAGGCCTCAGCACACTCCCAAATATCCCTTTGCAGATTCTATAAAAAGACTGTTTCCAAACTGCTCAATTGAAAGTATGGATCAACTCTGGGAAATGAATACAAACATCACAAAGAAGTTTCTCAGAAAGCTTCTGTCTGGTTTTTATATGAAGATATTTCTATTTTCACCATAGTCCTCAACATGTTCCCAAATATCCCCTTGCAGATGCCAAAAACAGACTGTTTCTGAATTGCTCTATCAAAAGAATGGTTCAGCTCTGTGTGATGAATGCACACATTACAAAGAAGTTTCTCAGAAAGATTCTGTCTAGTTTTTATGTGAAGATATTTATTTTTTCACCATAGGTATCAAAGCACTCACGAAAATCCCTTTGCAGATTCTAGAACGACAGAGTTTCCAAAGTGCCGAATGAAAAGAAATGTTTACCTCTGTGAGATAAATGCACACATCATAGAGAAGTTTCTCAGAAAGCTTGTTTCTAGTTTTTATGTGAAGATATTTCCTTTTTCACCATAGGCCTCAAAGAGCTCCCAAATATCCCTTTACAGATTCTACAAAAAGACTGTTTCCAAACTGCTCAATCAAAAGAATGGTTGACCTCCACGAGATGAATGCACACATCATTAAGTAGTTTCTCAGAAAGCTTATTTCTTGTTTTTATGTGAAGATATTTATTTTTTCACCATAGGTATCAAAGTGCTCATGAATATCTCTTTGCAGATTCTACAACAACAGGCTTTCCAAAGTGCTCAATGAAAAGGAATGTTTACCTCTGTGAGATAAATGCACACATCATAAGGAAGTTTCTCAGAAAGCTTGTTTCTAGTTTTTATGTGAAGTTATTTCTTTTTCACCACAGGCCTCAAAGTGCACCCAAGTATCCCTTTGCAGGTTCTCCAAAGACACTATTTGAAACTGCACAATCAAATGAATGGTTCATCTCTGTGAGATGAATGCACACATCACAAAGCAGTTTCTCAGAAAGCTGTTTTCTAGTTTTTACATGAAGGTATTCCCTTTTTCACCACAGGCATCTAAGCGCTCCAAAATATCCCTTTTCAGATTCTGCAAAAAGACTGTTTCCAAACTGTTCAATCAAATGAATGGTTCAAGTCTGTGAGATGAAGGCACACATCACAAAGGAGTTTCTCAGAAAGCTTCTTTCTAGTTTTTATACGAAGATATTTCCTTTTTCACCATAGGCCTCAAAGTGCTCCCAAAAACACCTTTGCAGATTCTCCAAAAACAGTTTCCAAACTGCTCAACCAAACGAATGGTTGATCTTTGTGAGGTGAATGCACATATCACAAAGCAGTTTCTCAGGAAGCTTCTGTCTAGTTTTTATGTGAAGATATTTCCTTTTTCACCATAGGCCTCAAAGTACTCACAAATATTCTTTGTAGATTGTAGAAGAACAATGTTTCCAAACGTCTCAATGAAAAGAAATGTTTACCTCTGTGAGATGAATGTTCACATCACAAAGCAGTTTCTTAGAAAGCTTCTTCTTGTTTGCATGTGAAGATAATTCCTTTTTCACCGTAGATCTCAAAGCGCTCACAAATATCCCTTTTCAGATTCTAGAAGAACAGAGTTTCCAAACTGCTCAGCCAAAAGAATTGTTCAACTCTGTGAGATGAATGCACACATCACAAAGTAGTTTCTCATAAACTTCTGTCTAATTTTGATTTGAAGATATTTCCTTTTTCACCATGAGCCTCAAAGCATTCCCAAATATCCCTTTGCAGTTTCTACAAAAAGACTGTGTGTGAACTGGTCAAACAATAGAATGGTTCAACTTGGTGAGATGAATGCACACAACACAAAAAAGTTTCTCAGAAAGCTTCTGTTTAGTTTTTATGTGAAAATATTTGCTTTTTCACCATAGAAAAACAAAATAACTTCAGATAAAAACAAGAAATAAGCTTTCTGAGAAACTGCATTTTGATGGGTGCATTTGTCTCACAGAGTTTAACAGTTCTTTTGATTGAGAAGTTTTGAAAAGCTGTTTTTTTCCCACTCTAGGAATGGACATTCAGTAGCTCCTTTAGTCTGTTGGTGAAAAAGCGGATTTCCCAGTATTAAAACTAGAAGGAAGCTATCTGAGAAACCGCTTTGTGATTTTTGTATTCCTTTCACATAGTGAAATCTTTCTTTTTATTCAGCTGTTAAGAAACACTGTTTTTTAGAATCTGCAAAGGGATATCGGAAGCACATTCAGGCCTATGGTGAAAAAGAAAATAACTTCAGATAAGAACTAGAAAGAAACTTTCTGAGAAACTGCTTTGTGATGTGTGCATTCATCTCACAATGTTAAACCTTTCTTTGATTCAGCATTTTGGAAACAGTTTTTCTCTATTCAGCAAATGGACATTTGGGAGTTCATTGAGGCCAATGGCAAAAAAGCAAATATCGCAGGATACAAACTAGAAAGAAGCTGTCTGACAAACCGCTTTGTGATATGTGCATTCTTCTCACAGAGATAAACCATTCTTTTCATTAAGCCGTCTGGAAACAGTTTTTGTAGAATCCATGAAGGGATATTTGGGAGCTCTTTGAACCTATTGGGGAAAGAGCAAATATCCAAGGATAAAAACTAGAAGGAAATTATCTGAAAAACCTCTTTGCAATGTGTCCGTTCATCTTTCAAAGTTAAACCCTTCTTTTCATTCAGGAGTTTGGAAACACTGTTTTTGTAGAATCTGCAAAGGGATATTTTGGAGTGCATTGAGACCTGCAGTGAAGAAGAAAATATCTTCAGATAAACACAAGAAAGAAACTTTCTGAGAAACTGCTTTGTGATGCATGCATTCATCTCACAGACTTAAACCTTTCTTTTGAATCAGCAGTTTGGAAACACTGTTTTTGAAGAATCTGAAAAAGGATATATGGGAGCACATTGAGTCCTGTGGAGAGAAAGAAATTATCTTTACATAAAAACTAGAAATAAGCTTTTGGAGTAACTGCTCTGTGGTGTGTGCATTCATCTCAGAGATAAACCTCTCTTTTCATTCAACTCTTTGGAAGCAGTGTTTTTTAGAATCTGTGAATGGACATTTGGGAGTATATTGAGGCTGATGGTGAAAAATAAAAAATCTTCAGATAAAAACTAGAAAGAACCTTTCTGAGAAACTGCTTTGTGATATGTGCATTCATCTCACAGAATTAAACTTTTCTTTGATTCTGCAGTCTTGAAAGCCTGTTTTTGTCCATTCAGTGAATCAACATTTGGGAATACACTGTGGCCAATGGTGAAAAAGCAAATATCCCAGGATAAAAATTAGAAGGAATTTTTCTGAGAAACCAATTTCTGATGTGTGCATTCATCTTGCAGAGTTAAAACTTCCTTCTCATTCAGCAGTTTGGAAACACTGTTTTTGTAGAATCTGCAAAGGGATATTTGGGAGTGCATTAAGGCCTGTGGTGAAAAAGACAATATATTCGATAACAACTGAAAAGAAGCTTTATAAGAAACTGCACTCCTCTCACAGAGTTAAAGCTTTCTTTTGATTCAGAGGTTTGGAATCACTCTTTTTGTTGAATCTGTGAAGTGATATTTGGGAGCGCTTTGAGACCTATGGTGAAAAACAAAATATCTTTAGATAAAAACTAGAAAGAAGCTTTCTGAGAACTCCTTTGTGATATGTGCATTCATCTCACAGAGTTAAACATTCCCTTTGATTTGGCAGTTTGGAGACACTGTTTTTGTCCATTCTGAGAATGGACAATTTTTAAGCTCATTGAGGCCAATGGCAAAAAAGTAAATATCACTGGATAAAAACTAGAAGGAAATTATCTGAGAAACTACTCTATTATTTGTGCATTCATCTCACAGAGATAAACTGTTCTTTTCATCAAGCAGTTTGGAAATATTGTTTTTGTAGAATCTTCCAAGGGATATTTGGGATATCATTAAGGCCAAAGACAAAGAAGAAAATATCCCGGGTAAAAACTAGAAGGAAGCTGTCTGAGAAACTGCTTTGTGATGTGTGCATTCATCTCACAGAGGTAAACCTTTCTTTTAATTCAGCAGTTTGGAAACACTGTTTTTGTCCATTCTGTGAATGAACCATTTGGAGCTCATTGAGGCAAAGGAGGGAAAAGGTAATATCCCATGATAAAAATGAGAAGGAATCTGTTTGAGAAACTGCTTTGTGATGTGTGCATTCATCTGGCCAAGTTAAACCATAAGTTTCATTCAGCAGTTTGAAAACACGTTTTTCGTAAAATCTGCAAAATGATATTTGAGAGCACTTTGAGGCCTATGGTGAGAAAAAAACAATGTTCAGGTAAAAAATAGAAAAATTCTTTCTAAGAAACAGCTTTGTGATGTGTGCATTCATCTCACAGAGTTAAACCTTTATTTTGATTCAGCAGTTTTGAGACACTGTTTTTTTCCATTCTGTGAATGGACATTTGGGAGCTAATTGAGGCAAGAAGGGAAAAAGCTAATATCCCATGATAAAAACTAGATAGAAGCTATCTGAGAGACTGCTTTGTGATGTGTGCATTCATCTTGCAGAGTGAAACCTTTCTTTTCATTCAGCAGTTTGGAAAGACAATTTTTGTAAAATCTGTGAAGGGATATTTGGGAGCTCATTGGTGCCAATTGCAAAAAGCTAGTATCCCAGGATAAAAATGTGAAGGAAAGTATCTGAGAAACGGCTTTGTGATGTGTGCATTCTTCTTGCAGACTGAAATCTTTCTTTTCATTCAGCAGTTTGGAAACACTGTTTTTGTAAAATCTGCAAAGGGATCTTTGGGAACAGTATGAGTACTATGGTGAAAAAGAAAATATCCTCAGATAAAGAGTAGAAAGTAGCTTTCTGAGAAACTGCGTTGTGATGTGTGCATTCATCTCATGGAGTTAAAACTTTATTCTTATTCAGGAATTTGGAAATCCTGTTTTTGCCCATTCTGCAAACTCATTGAGGCCAATGGTGAAAAAGCAAATATCTCCAGATAAAAAATGGAAGGAAGCTATCTCAGAAACAGCTCTGTGATGTGTGCATTCATCTGGCAGAGTTAAACCTTTCTTTTCATTCAGTAGTTTGTAAACACTCTTTTTGTAGAATCTGCCAAGGTGTATTTGGGAGCACTGTGAGACCTATGGTGAAAAAGAAATTATCTTCAATGAAAAGTAGAAAGACGGTATCTGAGAAACTATTTTGTGATGCGTGCATTCATCTAACAGAGTGAAAACTTTCTTTTCATTCAGCAGTTTGGAAACACTGTTTTTGTAGAATCTGTGAAGGGATATTTGGGAGCACATTGAGGCCTATGGTCAAAGAGAAAATATCTTGAGATAAAAAAGTGGAAGGAAGCTTTATGAGAAACTGCTTTGTGATGTGTGCATTCCTCTCACAGAGTTAAACCTTTCTTTTGATTCAGCAGTGTGGAAACACTGTTTTTGCCCATTATGCAAATGTACATTTGGGAGCTCATAAAGGTCAGTGGCAAAAAAGCGAATATCCCAGGATAAAAACCAGAAGGAAGCTTTCTGAGAAATCACTTTGTGATGTGTGCATTTGTCTCACATAATGAAATCTTTCTTTTCATTCTGCAGTTTGGAAAAACTATTTTTGTTGAATCTGTGAAGGTGTATTTCAGAGTGCATAGGGAGCTATTGTGAAAAAATATATACATTCAGATAAAAAGTTGAGGAAGCATTTGAGAAACTGCATTCTGCTGTGTGCATTCATCTCACAGAGTTAAACTTTTCTTTTCATTCAGCAGTTTGGAAATACTGTTTTTTTTCCATTCTCCAAGTGGATATTTGGAAGCTCTTTGGGGCCAGTGGTGAAAAAGCTGATATCCCTGGATAAAAACTAGAAGGAAGCTCTGTGAGAAACTGCTTTGTGATATGTGCATTCATCTCACAGATTTAAAACTCTCTTTTGATAGAATAGTTTGGAAACACTGTTTTTGTAGAATCTGTGAAGGGATATTTGAAATCACATTGATTCCTATGGTGAAAAAGGAAATATCTTCACATAAAAACTAGAAAATAGCTTTATGAGAAACTGCTTTGTGATGTGTGCATTCATCTCACAGAGTTAAAGCTTTCTTTTGTTTGAGCAGTACGAAAAAAATGTTTTTTTGGGAACCTACAAAGGGATATTTGAGAGTGCCTTGAGACATAAGGTGAAAAAGGAAATTTCTTCAGATAAAAACAGGAAAGAAGCTGTCTGAGACGTGCTTAATGATGTGTGTGTTCAACTCACAACAATAAACTTTTCTTTTGATTCAGCAGTTTGGGAACACTGTTTATGTAGAATCATAACAGAGAGGGAGAGCAGTGAGGCATAGGGTGAAAAAGAAAATAGCTTCATATAAAAACTAGAAAGAAGCTTTCTGAGAAACTACTTTGTGATGTGTGCATTCTTCTCAGAGAGTTAAACCTTTATTATGATTGAGCAGTTTGGAAACACTGTTTTTGTAGAATCTACGAAGGGATATTTGGGACTGCATTGAGGCCTTTGGTGAAAAAGGAAATATCTTCAGAGATAAACTAGAAAGAAGCTTTCTGATAAATGGCTTTGTAATGTGTGCATTCATCATACAGAGGTAAACCTTTCTTTTGATTGAGCTGTTTGGAAACAGTGTTTTTGTAGAATCTGCAAAGGCATATTTGGAAGAACTTTGAGGCCTATGGTGAAAAACGGATTATCTTCAGAGACAAACAACTAGAAAGAAACTTTCTGAGAAACTGCTTTCTGATGTGTGCATTCAACTCACAGAGTTAAACCTTTCTTTTGATTGAGTAGTTAGGAAACACTGTTTTTGTAGGAACTGTGAAGGGATATTTTGGAACACATTGAGGCCTGTGGTGAAAGAGGAAATATCTTGATACAAACTAGAAAGATTTCTGAGACAGCGCTGTATGATGTGAGAATTCATCTCTCAGAGGTAAGCTTTTCTTCTGATTGAGCAGTTTGGAAACAATGTTTTTGTAGAATCT
The DNA here is from genome assembly GCF_028858775.2 of Pan troglodytes. Lineage (NCBI taxonomy): Eukaryota > Metazoa > Chordata > Mammalia > Primates > Hominidae > Pan > Pan troglodytes. The sequence continues at coordinate 30,565,370 of NC_072418.2, forward strand.
GTGAAGGGATATTTTGGAGCGCATTGAGTCCTATGGTGAAAACCCATATATCCTCAGATAAAACCTATAGACATGCTTTCTGATAAACTGCTTTGTGATGTGTGCATTCACCTGACAGACTTAAACCATTCTTTTGATTGAGTGCCTTGGAATCACTCTTTTTGTGGAATCTGCAAAGGGGTATTTGTGAGCACATTGAGGCATATGGAGGAAAATGAATTATTTTCAGATTAGAAACTACAAAGAAGCTTTCTGAGAAACTGCTTTGTCATGTGTGCATTCATCTCACAGAGTCAAAACTTTCTTTTGATGGAGCAGTTTGAAAACACTGTTTTTGTACAAACTGCAAAAGTATATTTGGGAGAGCATTGAGACCTATGGTGAAAAAAAATATGCTTCAGATAAAACAGGAAAGAAGCTTTCTGAGAAACTGTTTTTGATGTGTGTATTCATCTCACACAGCTAAACCTTTCTCTTCATTGAGCAGTTTGGAAACACTGTTTTTGTAAAATCTGTGAGGGGGATCTTGGAGCACACTGAGGCCTATGGTGAAAAAGGAAATATCTTCAGATAAAAAATAAAAAGAAGCTTCTTAGAAACTGCTTAGTTTGTGTGCATTCATCTCACAGAGTTAAAACTTTCTTTTGGTTGAGCAGTTTGGAAACTCTGTTTTTGTAGAATCTGCAAAGGGATATATGGCAGCACATTCAGGCCTCTGCTGTAAAAGGAAATACCTTCAGATAAAAACTAGAAAAAAGCTTTGTGAGAAACTGCTTTGTGATGAATGCATTCATCTCAAAGAGGTAAATCTTTCTTTTCATTGAGCAGTTTTGCACCACTGTTTTTTTTGGGAATCTGAGAAGAGATATTTGGGAGCATTTTAAGGCCTATGGTAAAAAATAAAATATCTTCAGATAAAAACTAGAAAGAACCTTTCTGAGAAACTGCTTTGTGATGTGTGCATTAATCTCAGAGAGTTAAAACTTTTTTTTTGATTGAGTAGTTTGGAAAAACTTTTTCTGTAGAATCTGTGAAGGGATATTTAGGAGCGCTTGGAGGCATATGGTGAAAAAGGAAATATCTTCAGAGAAAAACAAGAAAGAAGCTTTCTGGCAACTTCTTTGTGATGTGTACATTCATCTCACAGAGTTACAATGTTATTTTGATTGAGCAGTTTGGAAACACTGTTTCTGTTAAATTGGCCAAAGGATATTTGAGAGCGCATTGAAGCTGAGAGTTAAAAAGGAAACATCTTCCAATAAAAAGTAGAAAGAAACTTTCTGAGAAACTGCTTTGTGGTGTATGCATTCATCTCACAGGGTTAAACCTTTCTTTTGATTGAGCAGTTTGGAGAAGGTGTTTTGGTAGACTGTGCGAAGGGATATTTGGGAGCACTTGAGGCCTATGGTGAAAAAGGAAATATCTTCAGATACAAACTAAAGAAAAGCCTTTTTATAAACCACTTTGGGATGTGTGCATTCTTCTCACAGAGTTAAACATTTTTATTAATTGTGCAGTCTGGAAACACTGTTTTTGTTGAATCTATGAGTTGACATATGGGAGTGCATTGAAGCCAAACGTGAAAAAGTAAATATATTGGAAGAAAAACTAGAAAGAAGCTATCTGAGAAACTGCTTTGTGATGTGTGCATTCATCTCAAAGAGTTAAACCTTTCTTTTGATTGAGAAGTTCAGAAACAGTTTTTGTACAATCTGCAAAGGGATATTTGGGGACAGTTTGAAGCCTGTGGTGAAAAAGGAAATATCTTCAGATAAAAACTAGAAAGAAGCTTTCTGAGAAACTGTACGTGATGAGTGCATTCATCTCACAGGTTTAAAACTTTCTTTAGATTGTGCAGTTTGGAAACCCTGTTTTTGTAGAATCTGTGAAGTGGTATTTGGGAGTACATTGAGGCCTTTGGTGAAAAAGGAAATATGTTCAGATAAATACTAGCAAGAAGATTTTCAGCAACTGCTTTGTGGTTTGTGCATTCTTTCACAGAGTTAAACATTTCTTTTGATTGAGCAGTTTGGAAACACTGTTTTGGTAGAATCTAGGAAGGGATATATCAGAGCACATTGAGGCCTGGGGAGAAATAGGAAATATCCTCAGAGAAAAATTAGAAAGACTTCTGAGAACCTGCTTTGTGATGTGTGCATTCATCTCACAGAGTTAAAATTTCTTTTGATAGAGCATGTTGGCAACAGTGTGTTTGTAGAATCTCAGAAGGGATATTGAGAGCAGTTTTAGACCTATGTTTAAAAATGAAATATCTTCAGATAAAAAATAAAAAGAAGCTTTCTGGGAAACTGCTTTTTGATGTGTGCATTCATCTCACAGAGTTAAACCTTTCTTTTGATTGAGCAGTTTGGAAACACTGTTTTGGTAGAATCTATGAAGGGATATTTCAGAGTGCACAGATGCCTATGGTGAAAAAGAAAATATCTTCAGGTAAAAATTAGAAAGATTTCTGAGAAACTTTTGTGTGATATATGTATTTATCTCACAAAGTTAGACATTTCTTTTGATTGACCAGGTTGGAAACACCGTTTTTATCCATTCTGTGAATGCAAATTTGGAAGCTCATTGAGGCCGATCATGGAAAAGTGAATATCCGAGGATAAAAATTAGAATGAAGTAAGTTGAGAAATGGCATTGTGATGTGTGCATTCATCTCTCACAGTTACACAGTTATTTTCATTCAGCAGTTTTGAAACACTTTTTTTTAGAATCTGCAAAGGGATATTTGGGAGTGCATTTTGGACTGTGACAAAAAGTAATGTATCTTCAGATAAAATCTTGGAGGAAGCTTTCTGATAAACTGCTTTGTGATGTGTGCATTCATCTCTCAGAGTTAAACCTTTCTTTTGATTCAGCAGTTTGAAAACACAGTTTTTGTAGAATATGGAAGGGATATTTTGGAGCAAATTGAGGCCTGTGGTGAAAATAATATTTCTTCAGATAAAAAGTAGGAGGAAGCTATCTAAGAAACAGCTTTGTGATGTGTGCTTTCATCTCATAGAGTTAAACTTACCTTTTCATTCAACAGTTTGGAAACACTGTTTTTTTTAGAATCTGCGAATTGACATTTGGGAGTGCATTGAGGCCAATGATGAAAAATAAAAAATCTTCAGATAAAAACTAGAAAGGAGCTTTCTGAGAAATTGCTTTGTGATATGTGGATTCATCTCACAGAGTTAAACTTTTCTTTGATTCAGCAGTTTTGAATGCCTGTTTTTGTCCATTCAGTGAATCAACATTTGGGAATGCACTGTGGCCAATAGTGAAAAAGCAAATATCCCAGGATAAAAACTAGAAGGAATTTATCTGAGAAACCACTTTCTGATGTTTGCATTCATCTTGCAGAGTTAAACCTTTCTTTTCATTCTGTAGTTTGGAAACACTGTTTTTGTAGAATCTGTGAAGGGATATTTGGGAGTGCATTAAGGCCTGTGGTGAAAAAGAAAATATATTCAGACAAAAAATTGAAAAGAAGATTTATAAGAAAGTGCATTCATCTCACAGAGTTAAACCTTTCCTTAGATTTAAAGGTGTGGAATCACGGTTTTTTTGAATCTGTGAAGTGATATTTGGGACCGCTTTGAGGCCTATGGTGAAAAAGAAAATATCTTCATATAAAAACTAGAAGGAAGCTTTTGAGCACTGCTTTGTGATGTGTGCATTCATCTCACAGAGTTAAACCTTCCCTTTGATTTAGCAGTTTGGAGACAGTGTTTTTGTCCATTCTGAGAAAGGACATTTGGAAGCTTATTGAGGCCAATGGCAAAAAAAGTGAATATTTCTGGGTAAAAACTAGAAGGAAATTATCTCAGAAACTGCTCTATGATGTATGCATTCACCTCGCAGAGATAAACCATTCTTTTCATTAAGTAGTTTGGGAGCACGTTTTTGTAGAATCTTCCAAGGGATATTTGACAGATCATTAGGGCCAAAGGCAAAGAAGTGAATATCCCAGGGTAAAAACTAGAAGAAAGCTATCTGAGAAACCACATTGTAATGTGCGCATTCATCTCACAGACTTAAACCATTCTTTTGACTTGGCAGTTTGGAAACACTGTTTTTGTCCATTCCGCAAATGGACATTTGGGAGCTCCTTGAGTCCAAAGGCGAAAAAGGGAATACTCCAGGATAAAACTGACAAGGAAGTTGTCTGACAAACCGCCTTGTGATTTGTGCATTCATCTTGGAGAGTTAAACATTTCTTTTCATTCAATAGTTTGGAAACACTCTTTTTCTAGAATCTGCGAACAGATATTTGGGAGCGCATTGAGAACTATGGTGTAAAAGGAAATATATTCAGTAAAAAACTAGAAAGAAGATTTCTGAGAAATTGCTTTTTGCTATGTGCATTCATGTCACAGAGTTAAAGCTTTCTTTTGATTGAGCAGTTTGGAATCACTGTTTTTGTTGAATCTGCAGTGATATATTTGGGACCACACTGAAGCCTATGGTGAAAAAGAAAATATCTTCACAGGAAAAATTGGAAAGAAGCTTTCTGAGAAACCATTTTGTGTTGCATGCATTCTTCTCACAGAGTTCAACCATTCTTTTGATTGAGCAGTTTGGAAACACTGCTTTTGTAGAATATGCAAAGGGATATTTGGGAGTGCATTGAGGCCAATGGTGAAAAATGAAATATCTTCAGATAAAAGCTAGAAATAAGTTTTCTGGTAAACTGCTTTGTGATGTGTGCATTCATCTCATATAGGTAAACCTTTATTTTGATTGAGCAGTTGGGAAACACTGTTCTGGTAGAATCTGCGAGGGGTTATTAGGGATTGCATTGGGGACTGTGGTGAAAAAGGAAATATCTTCAGATAAAAACTAGAAAGAAGCTTTCTGAGAAACTGCTTTGAGATGTGGGCATTCGTCTCACAAAGTTAAAACTTTCTTTTGATTGTGTAGTTTGTAAACACTGTTTTTGTAGAATCTACGAAGGGATATTTGGGAGCACATAAAAGCATATGATGAAAAAGGAAATATCTTCAGATAAAAACTAGACAGAAGCTTTCTGAGAAACCACTTTGTGATGTGACATTCTTCTCACAGAGTTAAACCATTCTTTTGGTTGAGTAGTTTGGAAACTGTTTTTTTTAGAATCTGTGAAGGGAAATTTGGGAGCCAATTGAGGCCAAGGGTGAAAAAGGAAATATCTTCACATAAAAACTAGAAAGAAGTTTTCTGAGAAACTGCTTTGTGATGTGTCCATTCATCTCACAGAATTAAAACTTCCTTTTGATTGGGCAGTTTGGAAACACAGTTTTTGATGTATCTGTGAAGGGATATTTGGGAGCGCATCGAGATCTATGGTTAAAAAGGAAATATCTTGGGATAAAAAGTAGAAAGAAGCTTTCTCAGAAACTGCTTTGTGATGTCTGCATTCTTCTCACAGAGTTAAACCTTTCTTTTGATTGAGCAGTTTGGAAACACTGTTTTTGTAGAATCTGTGAAGTGATATTTGGGAGAGCATTCAGGCCTATGGTGAAAAAGGAAATATCTTCAGATAAAAACTAGAAAGAAACATTCTGAGAAACTGCTTTCTGACGAGGGCATTCATCTCACACAGTTAAATCTTTCTTTTGGATGAGTAGTTTGGAAACACTGTTTTGGTAGGATCTGAGAAGAGATACTTGGGAGCACATTGAGGCCTATGCTGAAAAAGGAAATATCTTCATATAAAAACTAAAAAGAAACTCTCTAGGAAACTGCTTTGTGATTTGTGCATTCATCTCACAGAGTTAAACCTTTATTTTCATTTTGCAGTTTGGCAACACTGTTTTTATTGAATCTGTGAAGGGACAATTGGGAGCACATTGAGGTCTATGGTCAAAAAGGAAATATCTTCAGATAAATACTAGAAAGAAGTTTTCTCAGAATTGGCTTTGTGATGCGGGCATTCTCCTGACAGAGTTAAACTTTTCTTTTGATTTAGCAGTTTGGCATCAACGTTTTTGTAGAATCTGAGAAGGGGTGTTTGGGAGCACTTTGAGGCCTACGGTTAAAAAGGGAACATCTTCAGATAAAAACTAGAAAGAAGATTTCTGGGAAACTGCTTTATGATTTCTACCTTCATCTCACAGAGTTAAACCTTTCTTTTGATTGAGCAGTTTGGAAACACTCTTTAGGTAGGATCTGCAAAGAGATATTTCAGAGCAAGTTGAGGCCTATGGTGAAAAAGGAAATATATTCAGAAAAAAACTAGAAGGAAGTTTCTCAGAAACCGCTTTGTGTTCAGGGCATTCTTCTCACAGAGTTAACCTTTCTTTTGATTGAGCAGTCTGGAAACACTGTTTTTGTAGAATCTACAAAGGGATATATTGTAGTGCTTTGTGGTCTACAGTAAAAAAAGAAATATCTTGAGATAAAAACTAGAAAGAAGGTTTCTGAGAAACTGCTCTGTGAAGTGTACATTCTTCTCACACAGTTAAACATTTCCATTGATCAAGCAGCCTGGAAAGATTGTTTTTGTAGAATGTATGAAGGGATATATGGGAGTGTATTGAGGCCTATGGTGAAAAAGAAAATATCTTCAGAGAAAAACTAGAAAGAAGCTTTCTGAGAAACTGCTTTGTAATGTGTGCATTCATCTCACAGAGTGAAACCTCTCTTTTGACTGAGCAGTTTGGCAACAGTGTGATTGTAGAATCTGAGAAGGGATGTTTGGGAGCGCTTCAGGGCCTATGGTGTAAAAGGAAGTATCTTCAGATAAAAACTAGAAAGAAGCTTTCTGGGAAACTTCTTTGTGATGTGTTCATTCATCCCGCAGAGATAAACCTTTCTTTTGATTGTGCAGTTTGGCAACACTGTTTTTGTTGCATCTGTAAAAGGACACTTGGGAGTGCCTTGGGGTCTATGGTGAAAAAGGTAATATATTCAGATAAATATGAAGCAGTGTGGGAAATCTATTTTTATGGAATCTGTGAAGGGACATTTGGGAGTGTATTGAGTCCTATGGTGAAAAAGGAAATATCTTCAGATAAAAACTAGAAAGATGCTTTCTCAGAAACAGCTTTGTGATGGGTGCATTCTTCTCACAGAGTTAAATCTTTCTTTTCATTGAGCAGTTTGGAAACACTGTTTTGGTAGACTCTGTGAAGGGATATTTTGTAGAGCTTTGAGGCCTATGGTGAAAAAGGAGATAACTTCAGATTAAATTAGAAAGAAGCTTTCTCAGAAACAGTTTTGTGATGTGTGCATTCTTCTCACAGAGTTAAATATTTCCTTTCATTAAGCAGTCTGGAAACACTGTTTTTTTTTTTTTTTTTAAATCTAGGAAGGGATATATGGGAGCACATTGAGGACAGTGGTGAAAAAGGAAATATCTTCTGAGAAAAACTAGGCAGAAGCTTCCTGAGAAACTGCTTTGTGATGAGTGCATTCGTCTCACAGAATTCATACTTTCTTTTGATTGAGCAGTTTGGCAACACTCTTTTTGTAGAATCTGAGAAGGTATATTTGGGAGTGGTTTGAGGCCTATGGTGAAAAAGGAAATATCTTCAGAGGAAAACTAGAAAGAAGCTTTCTCAGTAACCACCTTCAGATGAGTGCATTCATCTCAGAGAGTTAAACCATTCTTTGAGCAGTTTGGAAACACTGTTTTCGTAGGATGTCTGAAGGGATATTTGGGAGTGCTTACAGGCCTATGGTGAAAAATAAATATCTTCAGATAAAAACTAGAAAGAAGCTTTGTGAGAAACACTACTTTGTGATGAGTAAGTTCATCTCACAGAGTTAAAATTTTCTTTTGATTTTTCAGTCTGACAACAATGTTTTTAAAAATCTGAGAAGGGATATTTGGGAGTGCTTTGAGGCCTATGGTGAAGAACAATATATCTTCAGATATAAAATAGAAAGAAACATTCTGGGAATCTGCTTTGTGATGGGTGCATTCTTCTCACAGAGTTAAACCTTTCTTTTGATTGAGCAGTTTGGAAACACTGTTTTTTTAAAATCTAGAAAGGGATAAATTGGAGCACATTGAGGCCAGTGGTGAAAAAGGAAATATCTTCAGATAGAAACTAGAAAGCCGCTTTCTGAGAAAATGGTTTGTGGTGTGTGCATTCATCTCATAGAGTTTAACCATACTTTTCATTGAGAAGTTTGAAAACACTGTTTTGGTAGAATCTGCAAAGGGATATTAAGGATTGCTTATAGGCCTCTGGTGAAAAATTAAATATCATCAGATAAAAACTAGAAAGATGCTTTCTGATAAACTGGTTTGTGACGAGTGCACTCATCTCAAAGAGTTAAATGTTTCATTTGATTGAGCAGTTTGGAAACAGGGACTTTGGAGAATCTAGAAGGAATATTTGGAAGCGCTTTGAGGCCTAAGGTCAAAAAAGAAATATCTTCAGATAAAAACTAGAAAGAAGCTTTCTGGGAATCTGTTTGTGATGTGTGCATTTATGTCACAGTGTTAAAACTGTCTTTTGATTCAGCAGGATGGAAAGACTGTTTTGGAAGAATCTGCGAGACACATTTGGGATCACTTTGAGACATCTGTTGAGAAAGGAAATATCTTCAGGTAAAAACTAGAAAGAAGCTTTCTGGGAAACTGCTTTGTGATGTGCATATTCTTCCCACAGAGTAAAACCTTTCTTTGATTGAACAGTCTGGAAACACTGTTTTTGTAGAGTCTATGCAGGGATATACGGGTACACATTGAGGACTACGGTGAAAAAGGAAATATCTTCCAAGAAAAACTAGACAGAAAATTTCTGAGAAACTGCTTTGTGATGTGTGCATTCATCTCACAGAGTTAAACCTTTATTTTGATTGAGGAGTTTCCAAACCCCGTTTTGGTACTATCTGTGAAGGGATATTTGGGAGGGCATTCAGACCTACGGTGAAAAAGGGAATATCTTCACATAAATAGTAGAAAGAAGCTTTCTCAGAAAATGCTTTGTAATGTATGCATTCTTCTTACAGAGTTTAACCATTCTTTTGAGCAATTTGGAGACCCTGTGTTTGTGGAGTCTGTGAAGGTATATATAAGAGCACATTGAGGCCTATGATGAAAAAGAAAATATCTTCACAGAAAAAGTAGAAAGAAGCTTTTTGAGAAACTTCTTTGTGATGTGTGTATTCTTCTCACAGAGGTAAAAATTTCTTTTCATTGAGCAGTTTGGAATCACTGTTTTGGTAGAATCTCCGAAGGGATATTTGGGAGTGCATTCAGGCCTATGGTGAAAAAGGAAATATCATCAGATAAAAATTAGAAAGAAGCTTTCTGAGAAACCCCTTTGTGATGTGTGCATTTTTCTCACAGAGTTAAACCTTTCTTTTCATTTAGCAGTCTGGAAGCACTGTTTTTATAGAATCTTGGAAGGGATATATGAGAGTGCATTGAGGCCTATGGTGAAAAAAGAAATATCTTTAGATAAAAACTAGAAAGAAGCTTTCTAAGAAACTGCTTTGTGATGAGTGCATTCATCTCACAGAGTTAAAACTTCCTTTTGATTGAACAGTTTGGCAACACTCTTTTTGTAGAATCCGAGAAGTGATATTGGGAGCAATTAGAGGCTTATAGTGAAAAAGGGAATATCTTAGGATAAAAAATAGAAAATGAATTTTGAGAAACTGGTTTATGATGTGTGTATTCATTTCACAGAGTTAAACCTTTCTTCTGATTGAGGAGTTTGGCAACACTGTTTCTGAAAGATCTGTGTGGGTATATTTGGGAGCGTTTTGAGGCCTATGGTGAAAAAGGAAATATCTTCAGACTAAAACTAGAAAGAAGCTTTCTCTGAAACCGCCTTCTGATGTGTGCATTCATTTCACAGAGTTGAAGCATTCTTTTGATTGAGCAGTTTGGAAACACTGTTTTGGTAGGATCTGCGAAGGGATATTTGGGAGCACTTATGGGTCTATGGAGAAAAATACCTTCAGATAAAAACTAGAAAGAATCTTTGCGAGAAACTGTGTTGTGATATGTAAGTTCATCTCACAGAGTTAGACTTGTTATTGTGCAGTTTGGCAGCAGTGCTTTTGTAAAATCTGAGAAGGATACTTGGGACTGCTTTGATGTCTATGGTGAAAAACAAAATATCTTCAGATATAAAATAGAAAGAACTTTTCTAGGAGAATGCTTTGTGATGTACACATTCTTCTGACAGGGTTAAACCTTTCTTTTCATTGAGCATGTTTGAAACTGTTCTTGGAGAGAATGCCATGGGATATATGGGAGCGCATTGAGGCCTAGGGAGAAAAAGGAAATATCTTCAGATAAAAACTATAAAGAATCTTTCTGAGAAACCACTTTGTGATGTGTGCATTCATCTCACACTTACACCATTCTTTTCAAAGTGATATTTGGGAGCGATTTCAGGCCTCTGGTGAAAAATAAAATATCTTTGGTTAAAAACTAGAAAGAAGCGTTCTGAGAAACTGATTTGTGAGGAGTACATTCACCATAAACAGTTAATTGTTTATTTTGATTGAGCAGTTTGGCAACAGTGCTTTAGTAGGATCTGTGAAGGCAGATTTGGGTGCGCTTTGAGGCCAATGGTCAAAAAAGAAATATCTTCAGATAAAAATTAGAAAGAAACTTTCTGGGAACGTTTTTGTGATATGTGCATTCATCTCACAGAGATCAAATTTTCTTTTGATTAAGCAGTCTGGAAACACTCTTTGTGTAGCATCTACCCAGGGATATATCGGAACACATTGAGGCCTATGGTGAAAAAGGAAATATCTTCCGAGAAAAACTAGACAGAAGCTTTCTGGTCAAATTCTTTGTGATGTGTACATTCATCTCACAGAGTCAAACCTTTCTTTGATTGAGCAGTTTGCCAACACTCTTTTTGTAAAATCTGAGAAGGGATATTTCGGAGGGCTTTGAGTGAAAAAGGAAACGTCTTGAGATAATAAGTAGAAAGAAGCTTTCTGGGAAACTGCTTTTGATGTATTCATTCTTCTCACAGAGTTAAACCTTTCTTTTGATTGAGCAATTTGGAAAAACTGTTGTTGGAGAAATTGCAAAGGGATATATGGGCACGCATTGAGGCCTATGGTGAAAAATGAAATATCTTCAGATGAAAACTATAAAGAAGCTATCTGAGAAACCACGTTGTGATGTGTGCATTCATCTTACAGAGTTAAATCATTCTTTTCATTGAGAAGTTTGGAAACACTGTTTTGGTAGAATCTGTGAAGGGATATTTGGGAGCACTTTCAGGTGACTGGTGAAAAATTAAATACCTTCAGATAAAAACTAGAAAGAAGCTTTGTGAGAAACCACCTTCTGAATAGTATGTTCATCTAAAAAGTTAAACATTTATTTTGATTGAGCTGTTTGGCAACAGTGCTTTCATAGAATCTGCAAAGACATATTTGTGAGCACTTAGAGGCCAATGGTCAAAGAATAAATATCTTCAGATAAAAACTAGAAAGAAGCTTTGTGGTAACTGTTTGTGATATGTGCTTTAATCTCACAGAGCTAAACAGTCTTTTGATTGAGCAGTGTGGAAACACTCTTTTGGTAGAATTTGCAAAGACATACATGGGATCACATCGAGGAGTATGGTGAGAAAGGAAATATCTTCAGATAAAAACTAGAAAGAAGTTTTCTGGGAAACTGCTTTGTGATGTGTGCACTCATCAAACAGAGTTAAACCTTTCTTTTGCTTGAGCAATTTGGAAACACTGTTTTGGAAGTATCTGTGAAGGGATATTTGAGAGCCCATTGAGGGCTTTGGTGAAAAGGACATATGTTCAGATAAATACAAGAAAGAAGCTTTCTCAGAAATGGCTTTCTGATGTGTGCATTCTTCTCACAAAATTAAAAATTTCTTTTGATTGAGTAGTCTGGAAACATTGTTTGCATAGAGTCTACTAAGGGATATATAGGAGGGCATTGAGGCTTACGGTGTAAAAGGAAATATCTTCAGAGAAAAACTAGACAGAAGCTTTCTGAGAAACTGCTTTGGGTTGTGTTCATTCATCTCACAGAGATAAACCTTTCTTTTGATTCAGTAGTTTGCAAACACTCTTTTGGTAGTATCTGCCAAGTGATATTTTGGAGCCCATTCAGGCCAATGGTGAAAAAGGAAATATCTTCAGATAAAAACAAGAAAGACACCTTCTGAGAAACAGCTGTGTGTTGAGGGCATTAATCTCACACAGTTGAAAGTTTCTTTAGATACACTAGTGTGGAAACACTGTTTTGGTAGAATCTGTGAAGAGATATTTCGGAGTGAATTGAAGCCTACTGTAAAAAAGAGAATATCTTCAGATAAATACTAGAAAGAAGCTTTCTCAGAAATTGCTTTGTGATGTGTGCATTCTTCTCACAGAGATAAACCTTTATTTTGATTGAGCAGTTTACAAACCCTGTTTTGGTTGTATCTGCAAAGTGATATTTGGGAACGCATTTAGGCCAATGTTGAAAAAGGAAATATCTTCAGAGAAAAACTGAAAAGAAGCTTTCTGAGAAACTGCTTTGTGATGTGTGCATTCATCTCACAGAGTTAAACGTTTCTTTTGATTGAGCAGTTTGGAAATGCTGTTTTGGTAGAATCTGCGAAGGGATATTTGGGAGAACATTCAGGACAATGGTGAAAGAGGAAACATCATCAGAGAAAAAGTAAAAAGAAGCTTTCTGAGAAACTTCTTTGTGAAGTATGCATTCTTCTCACAGAGTTAAACCTTTCTTTTCATTGAGCAGTCTGGAACCATTGTTTTTTTTAGAATCTAGGCAGGGATATATGAGAGCACATTGAGGCCTGTAGTGAAAAAGGAAGTGTCTTCAGATAAAAACTAGAAACAAGCTTTCTGAGAAACTGCTTTGTGCTGAGTGCATTCATCTCACAGAGTTAAACCTTTCTTTGATTGAACAGTTTGGCAACACTCTTTTTGTAGAATCTGAGAAGGGATATTTGTGAGCACTTTGAGGCCTATAGTGGAAATGGGAAGGTCTTCAGAGAGAAAGTAGAAATAAGATTTCTGGGCAACCGCTTTATGATGTGTGCATTCATCTCACAGAGTCCAACCTTTCTTTTGATTGAGCATTTTGCCAATACTCTTTATGTAGAATCTGAGAACGGTTATTTGTGAGCACTTTGTGGCCTATAGTGAAAAAGGGAACATCTTCAGATAAAAAGTAGAAAGAAGCTTTCTAAGCAACTGCTTTCTAATGTCTGCATTCAGCTCACAGAGTTAAACTTTCTTTTGATTGAACAGTTTGGAAACACTCTTTTTGTAGACTCTTAGAAGGGATATTTGGGAGCACTATGAGGCCTACAGTGAAAAAGGAAATATCTTCAGATGAAAGCTAGAAATAAGCCTTCTCATAAACCACCTTTTTATGTGTGCTTTCTTCTCACAGAGTTAAAGAATTCTTTTGATCGAGTAGTATGGAAACTCTGTTTTGATAGAATCTGCGAAGGGACATTTGTGGGCACTTTCAGGCCTATAGGGAAATGTTAAATATTTTCAGATAAAAACTAGAAAGAAGCTTTGTGAGAAACTGCTTTGTGATTATTAAGTTCATCTCACAGAGGTAAAACCTTGATTGTGCAGTTTGGCAACAGTGCTGTTGTAAAATCTGAGAAGGGATATTTGGGAACGCTTTGAGGCCTATGTTGAAAAACAAAATATCTTCAGACATAAACTAGAAAGAAGCTCTCTGAGAATCTATTTTGTGATGTATGCATTCTTCTCACAGAGTTAAACCTTTCTTTTGATTGAGCATTTTGGAAACACTGTTTTTGGAGAATCTGCCAAGGGATGTATGAGAGCTCATTGAGGCTTATAGTGAAAAAGGAAATATCTTCAGATAAAAACTAGACAGAAGTGTCTGTTCATGTCTTTCACCCACTTTTTGTGGAAGTCAGTGTGGCGATTCCTCAGGGATCTAGAATTAGAAATACCATTTGACCCAGCCATCCCATTACTGGGTATATACCCAAAGGATTATAAATCATGCTGCTATAAAGACACAGGCACACATATGTTTACTGTGGCACTATTCACAATAGCAAAGACTTGGAACCAACCCAAATGTCCAAAAATGATAGACTGGATTAAGAAAATGTGGCACATATACACCATGGAATTCTACACAGCCATGAAAAATGATGAGTTCATGTCCTTTGTAGGGACATGGATGAAATTGGAAATCATCATTCTCAGTAAACTATCGCAGGAACAAAAAACCAAACACCACATATTCTCACTCATAGGTGGGAACTGAACAACGAGAACACATGGACAAAGGAAGGGGAACATCACACTCTGGGGACTGTTGTGGGGTGGGGGGAGGGGGAAGGATAACATTGGGAGATATACCTAATGCTAGATGACGAGATAGTGGGTGCAGCGCAACAGCATGGCACTTGTATACATATGTAACTAACCTGCACATTGTACACATGTACCCTAAAACTTAAAGTATAATAATAATAAATAATAAATAAATGAAAATAAAGTTATGACCATTACAGAACAAGAAATAAACATTAAAAAAACTAGAAAGAAACCATCAAAGAAACTGCTTTGTGATATGTACATTCACCTCACAGTAGTAAACTATTCTTTCCATTAAGCAGTTTGGAAACACTGTTTTGGTAGAATCTGCAAAGGGATATTTGGGAGCAACTAGAGTCCTATGTTAAAAAAGGAATGATCGTCTGAGAAAAAGTAGAAAGAAGCTTTGTGAGAAACTCCTTTATAATGTGTACATACTTCTCACAGAGTTAAAGCTTTCATTCTATTGAGCAGCCTGGAACTTCTTTTTCCTTAGAATCTAGGAAGGGATATATGGAGCATATTGAGGCCAACAGTGAAAAAGGAAATATCTTCAGAGAAAAACGAGAAAGAAGCTTTCTGAGAAACTGTTTTGTGATGTGTGCATTAGTCTCACAGAGTTAAACATTTATTTTGATTGAGCAGTTTGGAAACACTGTTTTGATAGAATCTGCAAAGAGATATTTGGGAGCACATTGAGACCTCTGGTGAAAAAGAAAACATCATCAGAGAAAAAGTAGAAAGAAAATTTCTCAGAAATTGCTTTGTGATGTGTGCATTCTTCTCACAGAGTTAAACCTTTCTTTTCATTGAGTAGTCTGGAACCACTGTTTTTTTCAGAATCTAAGAAGGGGTATATGACAGCACATCGAGGCTTATAATGAAAAAGGAAATATATTCAGATAAAAACTACAATGAAATTTTCTGAGAAACTTCTTTGTGCTGAGTGCATTTATCACACACAACGAAACCTTTCTTTCAAATGAGCAGTTTGTCAACACTCTTTTTGTAGAAACCAAGAAGGGATATTTGTGAGTGCTTTGAGGCCAATAGTGAAAAAGGGAATGTCTTCAGATAAAAACTAGAAAGAAGCTTTCTGGGAAACTGCTTTGTGATGTGTGCATTCTTCTCACAGAGGTAAACCTTTCTTTTGATTGAGCAATGTGGAAACACTGTTGTTGGAGAAACTGCAAGGGATATACGGGAGCTCATTGAGGGCTATGGTGAAAAAGGAAATATCTTCCAATAAAAAGTAGAAAGAAGCATTCTAAAAAATTGCTTCATGATGTGTGCATTAACCTCACAGAGTTAAACGTTTCTTTTGATTGAGAAGTTTGGAAACACTGTTTTGGTAGGATCAGTGAAGGGATATTTGGGACTGCCTTGAGGCCTGTGGTAAAAAGGGAAACATCATCAGAGAAAAAGTAGAAAGAAGATTTCTGAGAAACTCCTTTGTGATGTGTGCATACATCTCAAAGAGTTATACCTTACATCTTATTGAGCAGTCTATAAACTTTGTTTTTTTATGGACTATTCTTTTTTTATTTTATTTTACTTTATTTTATTATTATTATACTTTAAGTTTTAGGGTACATGTGCACAATGTGCAGGTTTGTTACATACGTATACATGTGCCATCTTGGTGTGCTGCATCCGTTAACTCGTCTTTTAGCATTAGGTATATATCAAAATGCTATCCTTCCCCCTCCTCCCACACCACAACAGTCGCCGCAGTGTGATGTTCCCCGTCCTGTGTCCATGTGTTCTCATTGTTCAATTCCCACCTATGAGTGAGAATATGCGGTGTTTGGTTTTTTGTCCTTGTGAGAGTTTGCTGAGAATGATGGTTACCAGTTGCATCCGTGTCCCTACAAAGACATAAACTCATCATTTTTTATGTCTGCATAGTATTCCATGGTGTATATATGCCACATTTTCTTAATCCAGTCTATCATTGTTGGACATTTGGGTTGGTTCCAAGTCTTTGCTATTGTGAATAGTGCCACAATAAACATATGCGTGCCTGTGTCTTTATAGCAGAATGATTTATAATCCTTTGGGTATATACCCAGTAATGGGATGGCTGGGTCAAATGGTATTTCTAGTTCTAGATCCCTGAGGAATCGCCACACTGACTTCCACAATAGTTGAACTAGTTTACAGTCCCACCAACAGTGTAAAAGTGTTCCTATTTCTCTACATCCTCTCCAGCACCTGTTGTTTCCTGACTTTTTAATGACCACCATTCTAACTGGTGTGAGATGGTATCTCATTGTGGTTTAGATTTGCATTTCTCTGATGTACAGTGATGATGAGCATTTTTTCATGTGTTTTTTGGCTGCATAAATGTCTTCTTTTGGGAAGTGTCTGGTCATACCCTTCACCAATTTTTTGATGGGGTTGTTTGTTTTTTTCTTGCAAATTTGTTTGAGTTCATTGTAGATTCTGGACATTAGCACTTTTTCAGATGAGTAGATTGTGAAAATTTTCTCCCATTTTGTAGGCTGCCTGTTCACCCTGATGGTAGTTTCTTTTGATAATGGGAGACTTTAACACCCCACTGTCAACATTAGACAGATCAGGGAGACAGAAAGTTAACAAGGATACCCAGGAATTAAACCCAGCTCTGCACCAAGCAGACCTAATAGACATCTATGGAACTCTCTACCTCAAATCAACAGAATATACATTTTTTTCAGCACCACACCACACCTATTCTAAAATTGACCACATACTTGGAAGTAAAGCTCTCCTCAGCAAATGTAAAAGAACAGAAATTATAACAAACTGTCTCTCAGACCACAGTGCAATCAAAGTAGAACTCAGGATTAAGAAAATCACTCAAAACTGCTCAACTACATGGAAACTGAACAACCTGCTCCTGAATGACTACTGGGTACATAACGAAATGAAGGCAGAAAAAAAGATGCTCTTTGAAGCCAATAAGAACAAAGACACAACACATCAGAATCTCTGGGACACATTCAAAGCAGTGTGTAGAGGGAAATTTATAGCCCACAAGAGAATGCAGGAAAGATCCAAAATTGACACCCTAACCTCACAATTAAAAGAACTAGAAAAGCAAGAGCAAACACATTCAAAAGCTAGCAGAAGGCAAGAAATAACTAAAATCAGAGCAGAACTGAAGGAAATAGAGACACAAAAAACCCTTCAAAAAATTAATGAATCCAGGAGCTGGTTTTTTGAAAAGATCAACAAAATTGATAGACAACTAGTAAGACTAATAAAGAAGAAAAGAGAGAAGAATCAAATAGATGCAGTAAAAAATGATGAAGGGGATATCACCACCGATCCCACAGAAATACAAATTACCGTCAGAGAATACTATAAACATCTCTATGCAAATAAACTAGAAAATATAGAAGAAATGGATAAATTCCTCGACACATACATCCACCCAAGACTAATCCAGGAAGAAGTTGAGTCTCTGAATAGATCAATAACAGGCTCTGAGATTAAGGCAATAGTCAATAGCTTACCAACCAAAAAAAGTCCAGGACCAGATGGATTCACAGCCGAATTCTACCAGAGGTACAAAGAGGAGCTGGTACCATTACTTCTGAAATGATTCCAATCAATAGAAAAAGAAGAAATCCTCCCTAACTCATTTTATGAGGCCAGCATCATCCTGATACCAAAGCCTGGCAGAGACACAACAAAAAAAGAGAATTTTAGACCAATATCCTTGATGAACATTGATGCAAAAATCCTCAATAAAATACTGGCAAACTGAACCCAGCAACACATCAAAAAGCTTATCCACCATGATCAAGTGGACTTCATCCCTGGGATGCAAGGCTGGTTCAACATACGCAAATCAATAAATGTAATCCAGTAAATAAACAAAACCAAAAACAAAAACCACATGATTATCTCAATAGATGCAGAAAAGGCTTTTGACAAAATTCAGCAACGCTTCATGCTAAAACTCTCAATAAATTAGGTATTGATGGGATGTATCTCAAAATAATAAGAGCTATCTATGACAAACCCACAGCCAATATCATACTGAATGGGCAAAAACTGGAAGCATTCCCTTTGAAAACTGGCACAAGACAGGGATGCCCTCTCACCACTCCTATTTAACATAGTGTTGGAAGTGTTGGCCAGGGCAATTAGGCAGGAGAAGGAAATAAAGGGTATTAAGTTAGGAAAAGAGGAAGTCAAATTTTCCCTGTTTGCAGATGACATGATTGTAGATCTAGAAAACGCCATCATCTCAGCCCAAAATCTCGTTAAGCTGATAAGCAACTTCAACAAAGTCTCTGCATACAAAATCAGTGTGTGAAAATCACAAGCATTCTTATTCACCAATAACAGACAAACAGAGAGCCAAACCATGAGTGAACTCCCATTCACTATTGCTTCAAAGAAAATAAAATACCTAGGAATCCAACTTACAAGGGAGGTGAAGGACCTCTTCAAGGAGAACTACAAACCACTGCTCAATGAAATAAAAGAGGATAAAAAGAAATGGAAGAATATTCCATGCTCATGGGTAGGAAGAATCAATATCGTGAAAATGGCCATACTGCCCATGGTAATTTATAGACTCAATGCCATCCCCATCAAGCTACCAATGACTTTCTTCACACAATTGGAAAAAACTACTTTAAAGTTCATATGGAACCAAAAAAGAGCCCTCATCACCAAGTCAATCCTAAGCCAAAAGAACAAAGCCAGAGGCATCATGCTACCTGACTTCAAACTATACTACAAGGCTACAGTAACGAAAACAGCATAGTACTGGTACCAAAACAGCATAGTACTGGTACCAAAACAGAGATATAGATCAATGGAACAGAACAGAGCCCTCAGAAGTAATGCCACATATCTACAACCATCTGATCTTTGACAAACCTGACAAAAACAAGCAATGGGAAAAGGATTCCATATTTAATAAATGATGCTGGGAAAACTGGCTAACTATATGCAGAGAGCTGAAACTGGATCCTTTCCTTACACCTTATACACAAATTAATTCAAGATGAATTAAAGACTTACATGTTAGACCTAAAACCATAAAAATCCTAGAAGAAAACCTAGGCAATACCATTCAGGACATAGTCATGGACAAGGACTTCATGTCTAAAACACCAAAATCAATGGCAACAAAAGCCAAAATTGACAAACGGGATCTAATGAAACTTTGTTTTCTTAGAATCTAGGAAGAGATATATTGGAGCACATTGAGGCCAACGGTGAAAAAGGAAATATCTTCACATAAAAACTAGAAAGAAGCTTTCTGGGAAACTGCTTTGTGCTGAGTGCATTAGTCTCACAGAGTGAAACCTTTCTTTTTAATGAGAAGTTTGGCAGCACTCTTTTTGTGCACTCTCAGAAGGGACATTTGGGAGTCCTTTGAGGCCTATAGTGAAAATGGAACGTCTTCAGATAAAAAAATGAAAAGCTTTCTGGGACTGCATTGTGAAGAGTAAGTTCATCACAAAGAGTTAAACATTTCTTCTGATTGTGCAGTTTGGCAACCGTGCTTTTGTAAAATCTGAGAAGGGTTATTTGGGAGCACTTTGAGGCCTATGTTGAAAAACAAAATACCTTCAGGTATAAAGTAGAAAGACGCTTTCTGGGAATCTGCTTCATGATGTGTGCATTCTTCTCACACAGGTAAATCTTTCTTTTGATTGAGCAGTTTGGAAACACTGTTGTTGGAGAATCTGAGAAGGGGTATTTTGGAGCACTTTGAGGCCTATAGTGAAAAACGGAACATCTTCATATAAAAACTAGAAAGAAGCTTTCTGGGAATCTGTTTTGTGAAGTCTGCATTCTTCTCTCAGAATTAAACCTTCCTTTGGATTGAGCAGTTTGGAAGCCCTGTTTTGGTTGTATCTGTGAAGTGATTCTTGGGAGCACATTCAGGCCGACGGTGAAAAAGGAAATATCTTCAGAGAAAAATGAGACAAAAGTTTGCTGAGAAACTGCTTTGTGATGTGTGCATTCATCTCACTGAGTTAAACGTTTCTTTTGATTGAGGAGTTTGCAAACACTGTTTTGGTAGAATCTGTTAAGGGATATTTGGAAGTGCATTGAGGCCTATGGTGAAAAAGGAAACATCATCAGAGGAAAAGTAGAAAAAAGCTTTCTGAGAAACTTCTTTGTGATGTGTGCATTCTTCTCACAGAGTTAAACCTTTCTTTTCATTGAGCATTCTGGAACCACTATTTTTTTTAGAATCTAGGAAGTGATATATGACAGCGCATTGAGGCCTATAATAAAAAAGGAAATATCTTCAGATAAAAACTAGAAAGAAGCTTCTTGAGAAAATGCTTTGTGCTCAGTGCATTCATCTCACAGAGCTAAAAGTTTTTTCTCATTGAGCAGTTTGGCAACACTCTTTTTGTAGAATCTGAGAAGGGATATTTGTGAGCACTTTGAGGCCTATAGTGAACAAGGGAACATCTTCAGATAAAAACTAGAAAGAAGATTTCTGGGCAACTGCTTTATGATGCATGCATTCATCTCACAGAGGTAAACCTTTTTTTTGATTGAGCAGTTTGGAAACACTGTTGTTGGAGAATCTGCCAAGGGATATATGGGAGCTCATTGAGGGTGACGGTGGAAAAGGAAATATCTTCTGATGAAAAGAAGAGAGAAGGTTTCTAAGAAACTGCTTCATGATGTGTGCATTCACGTCATAGAGTTAAACGTTTCTTTTGATTGAGCAGTCTGGAAACACTGTTTTGGTGGGATCTGCAAAGGGATGTTTGGGAGTGTGTTGAGGCTGATGGTAAAAAAGGAAACATCTCAGAGGAAAAGTAGAAAGAAGCTGTCTGAGAAACTCCTTTGTGATGTGTGCATACTTCTCACAGAGTTAAATCTTGCATTTCATTGAGCAATCTAGAACCTCTGTTTCCTTAGAATCTAGGAAGGGATATATGGGAGCACATTGAGGACAAAGGTTAAAAAGGAAATATCTTCAGAAAAAAGCTAGAAAAAAGATTTCCGAGAAACTGCTTTGTGCTGAGTGCATTCATCCCACAGAGTTAAACCTTTCTTTTGATAGAGCAATTTGGCAACACTTTTTCTGTAGACTCTGAGAAGGGATAATTGGGAGCACTTTGAAGCCTATTGTAAAAAAGGGAACGTCTTCAGATAAACACTAGAAAGAACCTTTCTGGGAAACTGCTTTGTGATATGTGCATTCTTCTCAGAGAGGAAAACCTGTCTTTTGATTGAGCAGTTTGCAAACCCTATTTTGGTTGTATCTGCAAAGTGATATTTGGGAGCTCATTCAGGCCTAAGGTGAAAAAGGAAATATCTTCAGAGAAAAATGAGAAAGAAGCTTTCTGAGAAACTGCTTTGTGATGTGTGCATTCATCTCACAGAGTCAAAAGTTTCTTTTGATTGAGCAGTTTGGAAACACTGTTTTGGTAGAATCTGCGAAGGGGTATTTGGGAGCACCTTGAGGTCTAGGGTAAAGAAGGAAACATCATCAGAGAAAAAGTAGAAAGAAGCTTTTTGAGAAACTTCTTGGTGATGTAGGCATTATTCTCACAGAGTTAAACCATGCTTTTCTTTGAGCCATCTGGAAACACTGTTCTTTTAGAATCTAGGAAAGGATATTTGAGAGTGCATTGAGGCCTATAGTGAAAAAGGAAATATCTTCAGTTAAAAACTAGAAAGAAGCTTTCTGGGAAACTGCTTTTTGCTGAGTGCATTCACCTCACAAAATGAAACCTTTCTTTTGAATGAGCAGTTTGGCGACACTCTTTTTGTAGACTCCAAGAAGGGATACTTGTGAGCACTTTGAAGCCTCTAGTGAAAAAGGGAACATCTTCAGATAAGTAATGGAAAGATGCTTTCTGGGAAACTGCTTTGTGAAGAGTAAGTTCATCTCACAGAGTTAAACCTTTATTTTGATTGTGGAGTTTGACAACAGTGCTTTTGTAATATCTGAGAAGGCATATTTGGGATCACTTTGAGGCCTATATTGAAAAACTTAGTATCTTCAGGTATAAAGAAGAAAGAAGCTTTCTGGGAATCTGCTTCATGATGTGTGCATTCTTCTCACACAGTTAAGCCTTTTGTTTGATTGAGCAGTTTGGAAACACTGTTGGATAATCTGCCAAGGGATATATGTAAGATCATTAAGGTCTATGGTGAAAAAGGAAATATCTTCAAATAAAAACTAGAAAGAAGATTTCTGAGAAACGTCTTTGTGATGTGTGCATTCTTGTCCCAGAGTTAAACTTTTCTTTTCATTCAGCAGTCTGGAAACACTGTCTTTTTAGAATCTAAGAATGGATATATGAGAGTGCATTGAGGCCTGTAGTGAAAAATGAAATATCTTTAAATAAAAGCTAGAAAGATGCTTTCTGAGAAACTGCATGGCACTGAGTGCATTCATCTCACACAGTTAAAACTTTCTTGTGATTGAGTAGTTTGTCAACACAGTTTTTTTAGATGCTGTGAAGGGATATTTGGAAGTGCTTTGAGGCCTATGGTGAAAAAGGAAATATCTTCAGATGAAAACTGGAAAGAAGCCTTTTCAGAAACCACCTCTGGATGTGTGCATTCATCTCACAGAGTTAAAGCATTCTTTTGATTGAGCAGTTTGGAAACACTGTTTTGGTAGGATCTGCAAAGGGATATTTTGGAGCACTTACAGGCCTATAGTGAAAAGTCAAATATCTTCAGGTAAAAATTAGAAAGAAGGTTTGTGAGAAACTGCTTTGTGATGAGTAAGTTCATCTCACAGAGGTAAACTTTTCCTTTGATTGTGAAGTTTGGCAACTGTACTTTGGTAAAATCTGAGATGGGAAACTGGGAGCACTTTGAGGCCAGTGTTGAAAAACAAAATATCTTTATATATAAACTAGAAAGCTTTCTGGGAATCTGCTTTGTGATATATTCATTCTTCTCACAGAGTTAAACCTTCCTGTTGATTGATTGAGCAGTTTGGAAACGCTGTTGTTGGAGGATCTGCCAAGGAATATATGGGAGCTCATTGAGGCCTATGGTGAAAAAGGAAATATCTTCAGTTAAAAAATAGGAAGAAGCTTTCTAAGAAACTGCTTTGTGACGTGTGCATTCACCTCATAGAGTGAAACCATTCTTTTCATTGAGCAGTTTGGAAGTACTTTTTTGGTAGAATCTGTGAAGGGATATTTGGGAGTGCTTTGAGGCCTATACTAAAAGAAGAAACATTATCAGAGAAAAGTTAGAAAGAAGCTTTCTGAGAAACTTCTTTGTGATGTATGCATTCTTCTCACAGAGTTAAAACTTTCTTTTCCTTGAGAAGTCTGGAACCACTGTTTTTTTAGAATCAAGGAAGGGATATATGAGAGCTCTTTGTGGCCTATAGTGAAAAAGGAAATATTTTCAGATAAAAACTAGAAAGAAGTTTTCTGAGAAGCTGCTTTGTGATGAATGCATTCATCTCACAGAATTAAGCCTTTCTTTTGATTGAGCAGTTTGGCAGCACTCTTTTTGTAGAATCTGAGAAGGGATACTAGGGAGTGCTATGAGGCTTATAGTGATAAAAACAACATCTTCAGATAAAAACTAGAAAGAACTTTTCTGGACAACTGCTTTATGATGTGTGTATTCAAATCATAGTGTTAAAACTTTCTTTTGATTGAGCAGTTTGCCAATACTCTTTATGTAGAATCTGAGAAAGAATATTTTGGGGTGATTTCAGGCCTATAGTGAAAAAGAGAACATCTTCAGATAAAAATTAGAAAGAAGATTTCTGAGCAACTGCTTTCTGATATGACCATTCATCTCAGAGAGGTAAACCTTTCTTTGATTGAGCAGTTTGGTAACACAGTTTTTGTCGATTCTGTGAAGGGATATTTGGGAGCACTTTGAGGCCTATGGTGAAAAGGAAATATCTTCATATGAAAACTAGAAAGAAGCTTTCTCTGAAACTGCCTTCTGATGTGTCCATTCATCTCATAGAGTTAAAACATTCTTTTAATTGAGCAGTTGGGACACACTGTTTTGGTAGGATCTGCGAAGGAATATGTGGGAGCACATACAGGCTTATAATGAAAAGTTATATGTCTGCAAATAAATACTAGAAAGAAGCTTTGTGAGCTAATGTTTTGTAATGAGTAAGTTCTCCTCACACAGTTAAATCTTTCTTTTGATAGTGCAGTATGGCAACATGGCTTTTGTAAAATCTCAGAAAGGATATTTTGGAGTGCTTTGAGGCTTGTGTTGAAAAACAAAATATCTTCAGGTACAAACTAGGAAGAAGCTTTCTGGTAATCTGCTTTGTGATGTGTGCATTCTTCTCAAAGAGTTAAACTTATCCTTTAGTTGAGCAGTTTGGAAATACTGTTGTTGGAAAATTTGCCAAGGGATATATGGGAGCTCATTGAGGCCTATGTTGAAAATGGAAGTATCTTCAGACAAAAACCAGAAGGAAGCTTTCTAAGAAACTGTTTTGTGATGTATGCATTCAGCTTACAGAGTTAAACCATTCTTTTCATTGAGCAGTTTGAAAACACTGTTTTCGTAGAATCTGCAATGGGATATTTGGGAGTGCCTTGAGGCTTATGTTAAAAAAAGGAAAGATTATCAAAAAAAAAGTAGAAAGAAGCTTTCTGAGAAAGTCCTTCATGATGTGTGCATACTTCTCACAGAGTTAAAGCTTTCATTTCATTGAACAGTCTGGAACCTCTGTTTCTTTAGAATCTAGGATGGGATATATACAAGTACTTCGAGGTCAATGGTGAAAAAGGAAATATCTTCAAATAAAAACTAGAAAGAAGCTTTCTGACAACTACTTTGTGCTGATTACATTCATCTCTCAGTGTTAAACCTTTCTTTTGATTGTGCAGTTTGGCAACAGCTCTGTTGTAAAATCAGACAAGGGATATTTGGGAGTGCTTTGAGGCCAATGTTGAAAAACAAAATATCTTCAGATATAAACTAGAAAGAAGCTTTCTGGGGATATGCTTTGTGATTGTGCATTCTTCTCACAGAGTTAAACCGTTCATTTAATTGAGCAGTTTGGAAATGCTGTTGTTGGAGAATCTGCCTAGGGATGTATGGGAGCTCATTGAGGCTCCTGGTGAAAAAGGAAATAACTTCAGATAAAAACTAGAAAGAAGTTTTCTAAGAAACAGCCTTGTGATGTGTGCATTCACCTTACAGAGTTAAACCATTCTTTTCATTGAGCAGTTTAGAAACAATGTTTTAGTGGAATCTGCAAAGGGATATTTTGGAGCGCCTTGAGGTGTATGGTAAAAAAGGAAACAGCATCAGAGAAAAAGCAGAAAGAAACTTTCTGAGAAACTCCCTTGTGATGTGTGCATGTTTCTCACAGAGTTAAACATTTCATTTCATTGAGCAGTTTGGAAACTCTGCTTTTTCAGAGACTAGCAAGGGATATATGGTAGCACATTGAGGCCAATGATGAAAAAGGAAATATCTTCGATAAAAACTAGAAAGAAGCATTCTGAGGGACTGCTTTGTTCTGAGTGCATTCATCTCATAGAGTGAAACCTTTCTTTTGATTGATCAGTTTGGCCACCCTCTTTTTGTACATCTTGAGAAGGGATATTTGGGAACACTTTGAGACCTTTAGTGAAAAAGGGAATGTCTCCAGATAAACACTAGAAAGAAACTTTCTGGGAAACTGCTTTGTGATGTATGCATTCTTTTCACAGAGGTAAACCTTTCTTTTGATTGAGCAATTTGCAAACCCTGTTTTGGTTGTATCTGTGAAGTGATATTTGGGAGTACATTCAGGCCTATGGTGAAAAAGGAATTACCTTCAGAGAAAAACAAGAAAAAAGCTTTCTGAGATACTTCTTTGTGATGTGTGCATTCATCTCAGGGGCAAACGTTTCTTTTGATTGAGCAGTTTGGAAACATTGTTTTTGTAGAATCTGTGAAGGGGTATTTGGGAGTGCCTTGAGGCCTATGGTGAAAAAGGAAACGTCATGAGAGAAAAAGTAGAAAGGAGCATTCTCAGAAACTTCTTTGAGATGTGTGCATCCTTCTCACAGAGTTAAAGTTTTCTTTTCATTGAGCAGTCTGAAAACACTTTTTTTTTAGAATCTAGGAAGGGATATATGAGAGCTCAATGAGGCCTGTAGTCAAACAGGAAATATCTTCAGAAATAAAACTAGAAAGAAGCTTTCTGAGTAACTGCTTTGTGATGAGTGCATTCATCTCACAGAGTTAAGATTTCCTTTGATTGAGTAGTTTGGCAACACTCTTTTTGTAGAATGTGAGAAGGGATATTTGGGAGTGCTTTGTGGCCTATAGTGAAAAAGGGAATGTCTTCAGATAAATAGTAGAAAGAAGCTTTCTGGGCAACTGCTTTATGATGTGAGCATTCATCTCACAGTGTTAAACGTTTCTTTTGATTGAGCAGTTAACCCATACTCTTTATGTAGAATCAGAGAAGGGTTATTTGGGAGTTATTTGAGGCCTATAGTGAAAAAGGGAACATCTTCAGATAAAAAGTAGAAAGGAGCTTTCTGGACAACTACTTTCTGATGTGTGCATTCATCCCACAGAGTTAAACCTTTCCTTTGATTTAGCAGTTTGCACACTAGGTTTTTTTAGATTATGTGAAGGGATATTCGGGAGTGCTGTGAGGTCTATGGTGAGAAAGGAAATATCTTCAGATGAAAACTAGAAAGAAGCCTTCTCATACACAGCCTTCTGATATGTACCTTCATCTCACAGAGTTAAAGCATTCTTTTGATTAAGCTATTTGGAAAAACTGTTTTGTTAAGATCTGTGAAGGGATATTTGGGAACACTTACAGGCCTATTGTGAAAAAGTTAAATATCTTCAGATAAAAACTAGTAAGAAGCTTTGTGAGAAACTGCTTTGTAATGAGCAAGTTCATCTCACAGAATTAAACCTTTCTTGTGATTTTGCAATTTGTCCAGAGTGATTTTGTAAAATCTGAGAAGGGATATTTGGAAGCGCTTTGCTGTCTATGTGGAAAAACAAAATATCTTCAGATATAAATTAGAAAGAAGCTTCCCAGAATCTGCTGTGTGATGTGGGCATTCTTCTCACAGAGTTTAACTGTTCTTTTAGTTGAGCAGTTTGGAAACATTGTTGTTGGGAAATCTGCCAATGGATGTATGGGAGCTCATTGAGGCCTATGATGAAAAAGGAAATATCTTCAGATAAAAACTAGAAAGAAGCTTCATAAGAAACTGCTTTGTGATGTGTTCATTCACCTCACAGAGTTAAGCCATTATTTTCATGGAGCAGTTTGGAAACATCGTTTTGGTAGAATCTGTGAAGGGATATTTGGGAATGTCTTGAGGCCTATGGTAAAAAAGCAAACATCATCAGAGAAAAGGTCGAAAGAGTCTTTCTGAGAAACTCCTTTGTGATGTATGCATATTTCTCACAGACTTAAAACTTTCATTTCATTGAGCAGCCTGGAACCTCTGTTTTTGCAGAATCAAGGAAGGTATATATGAGAGCACATTGAGGCCAATGGTGAAAAGGAAATATCTTCAGATAAAAACTACAAAGAAGGTTTCTGAGAAAGTGCTTTGTGCTCAGTGCATTCATCTCACAGGGTTAAACCTTTCTTTTGATTTAGCAGTTTGGAAACACTCTTTTTGTAGATTCTGTGAAGGGATATTTGGGAGCACTTTGAGGCCTATGATGAAAAAGGAAATATCTTCAGATGAAAACTAGAAAGAAGCATTCCTGTAAACCACCTTCTGATGTGTGCATTCATCTCACAGAGTTAAATTATTCTTTTGATTGAGCTATTTTGAATCACTGTTTTGGTAGGATCTGAGAAATGTTATTTGGGAGTGCTTACAGGCCTATTGTGAAAAGTTAAATATCTTCACATAAAAACTAGAAAGAAGCTTTGTGAGAAACTACTTTGTGATGAGCAAGTTCATCTCACAGAACTAAACCTTTCTTGTGATTGTGCACTTTGGCAACCTTGCTTTAGTAAAATCTGAGAAGGAATATTTGGGAGTGTTTTGAGGTCTACGTTGAAAAACAAAATACCTTCAGATATAAACTAGAATGAAGCTTTTTCGAAAACTGCTTTGTGATGTATGCATTCTTATCACAGAGGTAAACCATTATTTTAATTGAGCAGTTTGGAAACACTGTTGTTGTAGAATCTGCCAACGGATGTATGGGAGCTCATTGAGGCCTAAGGTAAAAAAGGAAATATGGTTAGATAAAAACTAGAAAGAAGCTTTCTAAGAAACCACTTTGGGATGTGTGCATTCTTCTCACAGAGTTAAACCATTAATTTCATTGAGCACTTTGGAAACACTGTTTTTGTAGAATCTGTCAACAGATATTTGGGAGTGCACTGATGCCTATGGTGAAAAAGGGAATATCTTCAGATTAATACTAGAAACAAGCTTTCTCAGAAACTGCTTCATGAAGTGTGCCTTCTTCTCACAGAGTTAAACTGTTCTTTTGATTGAGCAGTTTGGAAGCACTGTTTTTGTAGAATCTGCGAAGGGGTATACAGGAACACATTGAGGCCTATGGTGAAAAAGGAAATGTCTTCAGAGAAAAACTAGAAAGAAGGTTTCTGAGAACCAGCTTTGTGATTTGTGCATTCATCTCACAGAGTTCAACGTTTCATTTCATTCAGCAGTCTGGAAGCACACTTTTAGTAGAATCTGCTAAGGTATATAAGGAGTGCTTTGAGGACTATGGTGAAAAAGGCAATATCGTCAGAGAAAAAGTAGAGAGAGGGTTTCTGAGAAACTCCTTTGGGATGTGTCCATTCATCTCACAGAGGTAAACTTTTATTTTGATTGATCAGTCTGGATACACTGTTTTTGTAGAATCTAGGAAAGGATTTATGGGAGTACATTGGGGCCTATGGTGAAAAAGACAATATCTTCAGATAAAAACTAGAAAGAAATTTTCTCCAAAACTGCTTTGTGACGTGGGCATTCTTCTCACTGAGTTAAGCATTTCCTTTGATTGAACAGTCTGGAAACACTGTTTTTCTAAAATCTATGAAGTGATATGTGGGAGCAATTTGAGGCCTATTGTGAAAAAAGAAATATCCTCAGAGAAAAACTAGAAAGAAGACTTCTGAGAAACTGCTTTGTGATGGGTGCATTAATCTCAAGGTGTTAAACCTTTCTTTTGATTGAGCAGTCTGGCAAAAGTATTTTTGTAGAATCTGAGAAGGGATATTTAGGAGTGCTTTGAGACCTATGGTGAAAAAGGAAGTATCTTCAGATAAAAACCAGAAAGAAGCTTTCTGTGTAACTGCTTTGTGATGTGTGCATTCATCTCACAGAGTTAAGCCTTTCTTTTGATTGAGCAGTTTGGCAACATAGTTTTTGTTGAATCATGAAGGGACATTTGGGAGCACATTGAGGTCTATGGTGAAAACCAAAATATCTTCATATAAACATGAGAAAGAAGCTTTCTCAGATGCCGGTTTGTGATGTGTGCAATCTTCTCACTGAGTTAAACCTTTCCTTTGATTGAGCAGTTTGGAAACACTGTTTCTGTAGAATCTGCGAAGGGACACTTGGGAGCACATAGAGGCCTATGGTGAATAACAAAATAACCCCAGATAAAAACTAGAAATAAGCTATCTGTAGAACTGCATTGTGATGTGTGGATTCACCTCACACAGTTAAACATTTCTTTTGATTTGGCATGTTAAAAACACTCTTTTCTAAGATCTGTGAAGGAAAGTTTTGGAGCCCATTGAAGCCTATGTGCAGTAAACGAATATTCCCTGATAAAAACTGAAAAGAAGCTATCCGTGAAGCTACTTTGAGACGTATGGATTCTTCTCACAGTTTTAAAATTTCTTTTGATGCAGTTGGTTGGAAATACTTCTTTGGTAGAATCTGCAAAGGGACATTTGCAAATCCATGGAGGACAATGGTGAAAAACAGAATATCCCAACATAAAAACTAGAAACTGTTAATGAAACTGCTTGGTGATGAGTGGATTCACCTCACAGAGGTTAACCTTTCTTTTGATTCAGCAGGTTGGAAACACTCTTTCTGTAGAACCTGCAAAGGGACATTTGGGAGTCCACTGAGGTCTACTTTGAAAAACTGAATATCGCCAGATAAAACTAGAAATAGGTTATCTGTGAAACTGTTTGTGATGTGTGGAATCATCTCCCAAAGTTAAACATTTCTTTTGATTCAGCAGCTTGGAAACACTCTATTTGTAGAAGCTGCGAAGGGACATTTGAGAGCCCGCTGAGGCCTATGGTAAATAACTGAATATCCTGAGGTAAAAACTAGAAAGATGCTATCTGTGAAACTGCTTTGTGATATGCAGACTCATCTCAAAAAGTTAAACCTTTCTTCTGATTCAGCAGGTTACAAACACTTTTTTTGTAAATTCAGTGAAAGGATATTTAGAAATCCTTTGAGGTCTGCAGTAATAAACCAGGTAATTCTAGAAAAAAACAAGAGAGAAGCTGTCTGCAAAACTGCTTTGTGATGTGTGTATTCATCTCACAGAGTTACTCCTTTCTTTTTATACTGTAGCATTGAAATAGTCTTTAGATATAATCTGTGAATGGACATTTTGGAGCCCTTAGAGGCCTATGATGAAAACCCAAATATATCCAGATAAAAACTTCAAAGAAGCTATCTGTGAAACTTCGTTGTGATGTGAGGATTCATTTCACAGAGCTAATGCTTTCTTTTTATTCAGTAGGTTGTAAACATTATTTTGGTAGTATCTGTGAAGGGACACTTGGGAGCCCATGCTGAAAAACGGAATATCCTCAGATAAAAACTAGAAAAAAATCTACTTGAAAATGCTTTATGGTTTTAGGTCCAACATTTAAGTCTAATCCATCTTGAATTAATTTTTGTATAAGGTGTAAGGAAGGAATCCAGTTTCAGCTTTCTACATATGGCTAGCCAGTTTCACAGCACCATTTATTAAATAGGGAATCCTTTCCCCATTTCTTGTTTTTGTCAGGTTTGTCAAAGATCAGATAGTTGTAGCTATGTGGCATTATTTCTGAGGGCTCTGTTCTGTTCCATTGGTCTATATCACTGTTTTGGTACCAGCACGATGCTATTTTGGTTACTGGAGCCTTTTAGTATAGTTTGAAGTCAGGTAGTGTGATGCCTCCAGCTTTGTTCATTTGACTTAGGATTGACTTGGCTATGCGGACTTTTTTTTGGGTTCCATATGAACTTTAAAGTAGTTTTTTCCAATTGTGTGAAGAAAGTCGTTGGTAGCTTGATGGGGATGGCATTGAATCTATCAATTACCTTGGGCAGTATGGCCATTTTCATGATATTGATTCTTCCTATCTATGAGCATAGAATGTTCTTCCATTTCTTTGTATTCTCTTTTATTTCATTGAGCAGTGGTTTGTAGTTCTCCTTCAAGAGGTCCTTCACATCTCTTGTAAGTTGGATTCCTAGGTATTTTATTCACTTTACAGCAATTGTGAATGGGATTTCACTCATGATTTGGCTCTATGTTTGTTTGTTATTGGTGTATAAGAATGCTTGTGATTTTTGCACATTGATTTTGTATGCAGAGACTTTGCTGAAGTTGCTTAAGGAGATTTTGGGCTTACGGAGATTTTGGGCTTAAGGAGATTTTGGGCTGAGATGATGGAGTGTTCTTGATATGCTATCATGTCATCTGCAAACAGGGACAATTTGATTTCCTCTTTTCCTAATTGAATACCCTTTATTTCTTTCTCCTGATCGATTGCCCTGGCCAGAACTTCCAACACTATGTTGAATAGGAGTGGTGAGAGAGGGCATCCTTGTCTTATGTCAGTTTTTAAAGGGAATGCTTCCAGTTTTTGCCCATTCAGTATGCTATTGGCTGTGGGTTTGTCAAAGATAGCTCTTATTATTTTGAGATACGTCCCATCAATACCTAATTTATTGAGAGTTTTAGCATGAAGCATTGTTGAATTTTGTCCAAGGCCTTTTCTGCATCTATTAAGATAATCATGTGGTTTTTGTCTTTGGTTCTGTTTATATGCTAGATTACATTTATTGATTCACGTATGTTGAACCAGCCTTGCATCCCAGGGATGAAGCCCACTTGATCATGGTGGATAAGTTTTTGATGTGTTGCTGGATTCGGCTTGCCAGTATTTCATTGACGATTTTTGCATTGATATTTTTTGCATTGACCAATTTTGCATTGATGGGATATTGGTCTAAATTTCTCTTTTTTGTCATGTTTCTGCCAGGCTTTGGTATCAGGATGATGCTGACTTCATAAAATGAGGTGGAAAGGATTCCTTCTTTTTTACTGATTGGAATAGTTTCAGAAGGAATGGTACCAGCTCCTCTTTGTACCTCTGGTAGAATTCAGCTGTGAATCCATCTGGTTCTGGACCTTTTTTTCTTTGGTAAACTATTAATTATTGCCTCAATTTCAGAGCCCGTTATCGGTGTATTCAGAGATTCAACTTCTTCCTGGTTTAGTCTTGGGAGGGTGTATATGTCAAGGGATTTATCCATTTCTTCTAGATTTTGTAGTTTTTTTGTGTAGAGGTGTTTATAGTATTCTTTGATGGTAGTTTGTATTTCTGTGGGATTGGTGGTCATATCCCCTTTATCACTTTTTATTGCATCTATTTGATTCTTCTCTCTTTTCTTCTTTATTAGTCTTGCTAGTGGTCTATCAATTTTGTTGATCTTTTCAAAAAACCAGCTCCTGGATTCATTGATTTTTTGAAGGTTTTTTTGTGTCTCTATTTCCTTCAGTTCTACTCTGATCTTAGTTATTTCTTGCCTTCTGCTAGCTTTTGAATATGTTTGCTCTTGCTTCTATAGTTCTTTTAATTCTGATGTCAGGGTGTCAATTTTAGATCTTTCCTGCTTTCTCTTGTGGGCATTTATTGCTATAAATTTCCCTCTACTGACTGCTTTGAATGTGTCCCAGAGAATCTGGTATGTTGTGTCTTTGTTCTCATTGGTTTCTAAGAACATTTTTATTTCTGCCTTCATTTCGTTATGTACCCAGTAGTCATTCGGGAGTAGGTTGTTCAGTTTCCATGTAGTTGAGCGGTTTTGAGTGACTTTCTTAACCCTGAGTTCTAGTTTGATTGCACTGTGAGCTGAGAGACAGTTTGTTATAATTTCTGTTCTTTTACATTTGCTTACTAGTGCTTTACTTCCAACTACGTGGTCAATTTTGGAATAGGTGTGGTGTGGTGCTGAAAAGAATGTATATTCTGTTGATTTGGGGTGGAGAGTTCTGTAGATGTCTATTAGGTCCTCTTGGTGCAGAGCTGAGTTAAGTTCCTGGATATCCTTGTTAACTTTCTGTCTCGTTGATCTGTCTAATGTTGACAGTGGGGTGTTAAAGTCTCCCATTATTATTGTGTTGGATTCTAAGTCTCTTTGTAGGTCTCTAAGTACTTGCTTTATGAATCTGGATGCTCCTGTATTGGGTGCATGTATATTTAGGATAGTTAGCTCTTCTTGTTGAATTGATCTCTTTACCATTATGTGATGTCCCTCTTTGTCGCTTTTGATCTTTGTTGGTTTAAACTCTGTTTTATCAGAGACTAGGATTGCAATGCCTGCCTTTTTTTGTTTTCCATTTGCTTGGTAGATCTTCCTCCAACCCTTTATTTTGAGACTATGTGTGTCTCTGCATAAAAACCCAAGAAGAAAACCTAGGCATTACCATTCAGGATGTAGCCATGAGCAAGGACTTCATGTCTAAAACACCAAAAGCAGTGTCAACAAAAGCCAAAATTGACAAATGGGATCTAATTAAAAATAAAGAGCTTCTGCACAGCAAAAGAAACTACCATGAGAGTGAACAGGCAACCTAGAGAATGGGAGAAAATTTTTGCAATCTACTCATCTGACAAAGTACTAATATCCAGAATCTACAATGAACTGAAACAAATTTACTAGAAAAATCAAACAACCCCACCAAAATGTGGGCTAAATGTATAAACAGACCCTTCTCAAAAGAAGATGTTAAAGCAGCCAAGAGACACATGAAAAAATGCTCATCATCCCTGGCCATCAGAGAAATGCAAATCTAAACCACTATGACATACCACCTCACACCATTCAGAATGGCAATCATTAAAATGTCAGGACACAACAGGTGCTGGAGAGGATGTGGAGAAATAGAAACACTTTTACACTGTTGGTGGGACTGTAAACTAGTTCAACCATTGTGGAAGTCAGTGTGGCAATTCCTCAGGGATCTAGAACTAGAAATACCATTTGACCCAGCCATCCCATTACTGGGTATATATCCAAAGGATTAAAAATCACACAGCTATAATGAAACATACACAGGTATGTTTATTGTGCACTATTCACAATAGGAAAGACTTGGAACCAACCCAAAAGTCTAACAATGATAGACTGGATTAAGAAAATGTGTCACATATACACCATGGAATAGTATACAGCCATAAAAATGGTGAGTTTATGTCCTTTGTAGGGACATAGATGAAGCTGGAAACCATCATTCTCAGCAAACTATCACAAGGACAAAAAACCAAGCACTGCATGTTCTCACTCATAAGTGAGAATTGAACAATGAGAACACATGGACAAAGGAAGGGGAACATCACACACCAGGGTTTGTTGTGGGGTTGGGGGAGGGTGGTGGGATAGCATTAATAGATATACCTAATGTTAAATAACAAGTAAATTAGTGCAGCACACCAACATGGCACATGTATATATATGTAGCTGGCACCTTGTGCACATGTACCCTGAAACTTAAAGTATAATAAAAGAAAAGCAATTTGAGTAACTAAAATTCTGAAAAATTAAAAAAATATATTCTGTGATGTGTGGATTCATCTCACAGAGATAAACCTTTCTTTTGATTCTGCAGGTTGGAAAAGTTCTTTGGATAGAATTATAGAGGGAAAATTGGGAGCACATAGAGGCTTGGGGTGAAAAACTGAATATCCCCAGATAAAAACTAGAAAGAAGCTATATGTGAAGGTTCTTTTTGATGTGTGGAATCATCTCTTAAAGTTAAACCTGCCTTTTTGATTCAGGAGTTTGCAAATACTTCTTTTGCAGAATCTGCAAAGGGACATTTGAGAGCCCTTTGAGGCTCATGGTGAGAAACCGAATATCAACAGATAAAAACTAGAAGGAATCTATCTGTAAAACTGCTTCATAATGTGTGGATTCATCTCACAGAGTTAAACATACATTTTCATTCTGGAAGTTGGAAGGTGCTTTAGGTGCAATCTTCAAAGGGACATTTGGGAGCCCATTGATGCTGATGATTTAAAACAAAATATTCCAAGATAAAAACTAGAAAAAGCTATCTTTGAAATGGCATTGGGATGCATGGATTCATCTCACAGAGTTAAATTTCTCTTTTGATTCAGCAGGCTGGATAGACTTTTTTCATATAATCTGTGTAGGGACATTTGGGAGCCATTTCACACCTGTCATGAAAAACCAAATATCCCCAGATAAAACTAGACAGAAACTATCTATGAAACTGGATTGCGATATGTGGATTCACCTCATTGATATAAACCTTTATTTTGATTCTACAGATTGCAAAACTCTTTCGGAAGAATCTGCAAAGGGACATTTGGAAGCCCATAGAAGCCAATTGTGAAAAAGCAAATAGTCCCAGATGAAAACTAGAAGAAGCTGTATTTGAAACTGCATTGTGATGTGGCGATTCATCTCACAGAGTTAAACCTTTCTTTGGGTTCAGCAGGTTTGAAACACTCTTTTGGTAGAATCTGTAAAGGGATACTTGGGAGCCTATAGAGGCCTATTTTGAAAAGCCTGGTATCCCCAGATAAAAACTAGAAGGAAGCTACCTGTGAAACTGTTTTGTGATGTGTGTATTCATCTTATCTCACAGAGTTAAAACTTTCTTTTGATTCAGTAGGTGGTAAACACTCTTTTGGTAGAATCTGCAAAGTGACATATCACAGCCCATTGATGCCTATGGTGAAAAAACGGATATCCCCATATAAAAACTAGAAAGAAGGTATTTCTGAAACTGCATTGTGATTTGTGCATTTATCTCACGGAGTTAAATATTTCTATTGATTCAGCAGAATGGAGGTAATCTTTTTGTAGAATCTGCAAAGGGACATTTGGGAGCCCTTTTACTGCTATGGTGAAAAATCGAATATCCCCAGACAAAAACAAGAAGCAAGCTATCTGTGAAACTGCTTTGTGATGAGTGGATTCATCTCACAGGTTTTAACCTTTTGTTTTACTCAGTGAGTTGAAAACACTCTTTTTTTTAAGAATCTACCAAGGGACACATGGGAACCCATAAAGGCCTATGGTGGAAAAGTGAATATCCCCAGATAAAAACTAGGAACAAGCTGTCTGTGAAACTACATTGTGATGTGTGGTTTACTTCCCACAGTTAAACATTTCTTTTGATTCAGCAGGTTGCAAACACTGTTTTAATAGAATCTGTGAAGGTACATTTGGGAGACTATTCAGGCCTATGGTGAAAAACCAAATACATTCAGAAAAAAACCTGAAAGAAGCTATCTGTGAAACTGCTTTTTGATGTGTGGATTCATCTCACAGAGTTAAACACTTCTTTAGATACAGCAGTGTTGAAATATTCTTTAAATAGAATCTGCCAAGAGACGTTTTTAAGCCCATATATGCCTAAGTTGAAAAACAGAATATCACCAGATAAAAACTAGAAACAAGCTATCGGGGACATTTCTTTGTGATGTGTGGATTCCCCCACAGAGTTAAACCTTCTTTTGACTTAGCACTTTATAAACACTCTTTTCTTGAAACTGTGAAGGGAAATTTGTGAGCCCATTTTAGCCTATGGTGAAAAATGGAATATCCCAAGATAAAAACCAGAAAGACGCTATCAGTGAGACTGTTTTGGATGTTTCGATTCACCTCACAGACTTAAACCTTCTTTTGATTAAGCAGGTTGGAAACACTCTTTTGGTAAAATCTGCAGAGGGACATTTGGGAGCCCTTTAAGGTCAATAGTGAAAAATTGAATATCACCAGATTATAACTAGAAAGAAGCCATCTGTAAAACTGCTTTGTTATGTGTGGATTCATCTCACTGACTGAAAACTTTCTGTCAATTCAGCAGGTTTGAAATAATCTTTTTGTAGAAGCCATGAAAGGACATTTGGGAGCCCTTTGTGAATAACCAAATATACCCAGATAAAAAAATAAGAGGAAATTATCTGTGAAATTGCTTTGAGATGTGTGGGTTCATCTCAGAGTTACATTTTTCTTTTTCTTCAACAGGTGTGAAACTATTTTTGGTAGAATCTGTGAAGGGATATTTGGGATCCCATATGAAAAACAATATCTGCAGATAAAAACTAGAATCAAGCCCTCTGTGAAACTATTTTGTGATATGTAGATTCGTTTCACAGATTTAAATCTATTTTTTGATTCAGCAGGTGGGAAACTCTCTTTGGGTAGGATCTGTGAAGAGATATTTTGGAGCCCTTTGAGGCCTATGGTGAAAAACCAAAATTCCCTAGATACAAACTAGAAAGAAGATCTCATGAAACAGCATTGTGATGTGTGGATTCATCTCACAGAGTTAAAAATTTTTTTTGATTCAGCAGTTTGGAAACACTGTTTTGGTAGATTCTGTGAAGGGACATTTTGAAGCCCTTTGAGGCATATGGTAAAAACCATAATTTCCCCAGATATATCAAGAAGAAACTAACTGTGAAAGTGCTCTGTGATGTGTGGATTCACCTTAGACTTAAACCTTTCTTTTGATTCGGCATGTTGGAAACATTCTTTTGGTAGAATCTGCAAAGACATATTTGGGAGCCCATTGAGGCCTGTAATGAAAAACAACATATCCAAAGATAAAAACTACAAAGAAGATATCTGTGAAACTGCTCTGTGATGTATGGATTTGTCTCACAGAATTAAACCTTTCTTTTGATTCAGCTGGTTGGAAACACCCTTTTGCTAGAATCTGAGAAAGGACATTTGCCAGCACACTGAACCCTATGTTAAAAAACCGAATATCCCAAGATAAAAATTAGATAGAAGCTATCAATAAAATGTATTTTTGATGTGTAGATTCATTCCACAGAGGTAAACTTTTCTTTTTCATTTAGCAGGTTGCAAACACTCCTTTTGTATAATATACTAAGGGATATTTGGAAGCCCATTGAGGTCAATGGAGAAAGACAGAATATCACCAGGCATCTGTGAACTGCTTTGTGAGGTCTGGATTCATCTCAAAGAGGTAAAACGTTCCTGAAAGCAGCATGTGGGAAACACTCTTTTGGTAGAAACTGCAAAGTCCTTTGAGGTCTATGGTGAAAAACTGAACGTCCACAAATAAATATTAGAAAGGAGCTGTCGGTGAAATTGCTTTGTGATGTGTGGATTCGTCCCACTGATTTAAATCTTTCTTTTGATACAGCAGGATTGAAACAGTCTTTAGTTAGAATCTGTGAAGGGACATTTGAAAGCCCATAGAAGCCAATGTTGAAAAACTGAACATCCAAATATAAAAACTAGAAATAAGCTATCTGTGAACTTGCTTTGTTATGTGTGGAATCATCTCAGAGATTTAAACCTCTCTTTTGATTCAGCAGGTTGCAAACATTCCTTTGCTAGTATCTGAGAAAGGACAATTGAGAGCCCATTGTAGCACTTTGTGAAAAATTGAATATTCAAAGATAAAAGCTAGAAAGAAGCTTTTAGTGAAACTACTTAGTGATGAGTGGATTCTACTCAGAGAGTGAAACTTTTCTATTGTTCAGCAGTTTGGAAACTCTCTTTTCGTAAAATTGGGAAACGGACATGTGGGAGCCCATTGAGACCTATGGTGAAAAATCATATATTTCCAGAGAAAAACAAGAAAAAAGCTATCTGTGAAACTGCTCTGTGATGTGTGGATTCATCTCACAGAGTTAAAACTTTATTTTGATTAAGCAGGTTGGAAACACTTGTTTGGCAGAATCTGCGAAGGAAGCTTTGGAAGCTTTTTGAGGCCTATGGTGAAAAACAGAATATCCACAGATAAAAACTACAAAGTAGCTATCTGTAAAACTGCTTTGTGACTTGTAGCTTCATCTCACAGAGGTAAGCCTTTCCTTTGATTTAGCAGGTTGAAAACCCTCGTTTTGTAGAACCTGAGAAGGGATACTTTGAATCCATTGACTCCTATGGTGAAAAAAGAAATATCCCTAGTTCAAAACTAGAAGGAAGCTACCTGTGAAACTGCTTTGTGTTGCATGGATTCACCACTTATAGTTAAACTTTTCTTTTGATCCAGCAAATCTGAAACACTCTTTAGGGAGAATATGTGTAGGGTCATTTGGGAGAATGTAGAGGCCTATGGTGAAAAAGAGAATATCGCCAGATAAAAACTAAAAAGAAAGTGTCTGTGAACTGCTGTGTGATGTGTGGATTCACATCACAGAATTAAACTTTTATTTTGATTCAGCAGGTGTGAAACCCTCTTTTGGTGGGGTCTGCAAAGGGACATTTGGAAGCCCAGTGATGTTTATGGTGAAGAACCGAATATATCTAGATAAAAACTAGAAAGAAACTACTCGTGAAACTGCCTTGTGATGTGTGGATTCGTTTCACAGAGTTAAATATTTCTTTTGATTAAGTAAATTTTAAACACTCTTGGGGTAGAACCTTTTAAGGGACATTTCAGAGTCCTTAAAGGCCTATGGTAAAAAAACAAATATCCCCAGGTAAAAACCAGAAAGAAGCTATCTGTTAAACTGCTTTGTGATGTCTGTATTCAAATCACAAAGTTAAGCCTTTCTTTGGATTCAGCATGTAACAAACACTCTTTATAGAATCTGTGAAGGTACATTTGGGAACACTTTCAGGAATGTAGTGAAAAACAGAATACCCCCAGATACTAACCAGAAAGAAGCTCTTTCTGAAACTGCTTTTTTGATGTGTGGATTCATCTCACAGAGATAAACCTTCCTTAGATTCAGCAGGTTGGAAACGCTCGTTTTTTAGAATCTGCATGGGGCATTTTGAAGCCATTTGAGGCCTATGATTAAAAAAAAAGGACACTATATCCCCAGATAAAAACTAGGAATCAGCTATCTGTGAACTTCTTTGTGACATGCAGAGTCATCTAACAGAGGTAAACGTTTCTTTTGAAACAGCGTGCTGGAAACATTGTTTTTGTAGAAACTGCAAAGAGAGGTAAACGTTTCTTTTGAAACAGAGTGCTGGAAACATTGTTTTTGCAGAAACTGCAAAGACAAATTTGGAAGCTTTTAGAGGCCTATGGTGAAAAACAGAATGTTCATAGATAAAAACTAGAAAGAAGCTATCTGCAAAACAACCCTGCGATCTGTGGATTCATCTCACAGAGATAAACTCGTCTATTGAATCAGCAAGTTGCAAACACTCTTTTTGTATAATCTGCAAAGAAACTTTTGGGAGTCCATGGAGGCCTATGGTGAAAAACGGAGTATCCCCAAATAAACACTAGAAAAAAGCTATCTTTGAAACTGCTTTGTGATGTGTGGATTCATCTCACAGAATTAAACCTTTTCTTTTATTATCCAGGTTTGAAACTCTCTTTTGGTAGAATTTGTGAAGGAAGGTTTGGGAAGCCATAGAGGCCTATGGTGAAAAACAGAATATCCCCAGATAAAAACTAGAAAAAGCTGTCTGTGAAACTGCTTCATGATAGGAGGATTCATCTCAAAGGGTTAAACTTGTTTTTGATTCACTAGGTTAGAAACACACTTTTTCTGTAATCTCCGAAGGCACATTTTGGAGGCCACTGTCGTCTATGGTAACAAACAGAATATCCCAAGCTCAAAACTAGAAAGAGGCTATCTGTGAAACTTCTTTGTGATGTGTGGATTCATCCCAGAGAAGTGAACCTTTCTTTTAATTCAGCAGGTTGCAAGCAGACTTTTGCAGAGTCTGAAGAGACTTTTGAAAGCTGTTTGAGTCCTTTGGTGAGAAACAAAATGTCCACAGATAATCACAGGGATAAAACTATCTGTTAAACTACTTTTTGATATGTGGTTTCATCTCACAGTATTGAACCTTTCATTTTACTCAGCAGGTTGGAAACACTCTTTGGTTAGAAGGTATGAGGAAACATTTGGGAGCTTTTTGAGGCCTATTCTGAGAAACTAAACATCCCCAGATAAAAACTAGAAAAAAAGCTATCTTTGAAACTGCTTTGTGATGTGTGTATTCATCTTACAGAGCTAAATTTTTATTTTGACACAGCAGGTTTGAAACTCTCTTTAGGTAGAATCTGCAAAGGTACATTTGGGAGTGCCTTGAGGCTTACAGTGAAAAATAAAATATCCCCAGATAAAAACTAGAAAGAAACTATCTGTGAAACTTCTTTGTAATGTGTGGATTCACCTCACAGAGTTAAACCTGTCTTTTTATTCAGCAGGTTGGAAACCCTCTTTTTGGAGATCCTGCCAAAGGACGTTTGTGAGCCCTCAGAGGCCTGTGGTGAAAAACAGAATATCCAATGATAAAAACTAGAAAAAACGTATCAATGAAACTGCCTTGTGATATGTGGATTCATCTCACAGAGCTAAACATTTCTTTTGATTCAGTATCTTGGAAACACTTGTTGTGTAGAATTGGTGGAAAGACATTTGGGAGCCTATAGAGGCCTAAGGTGAAAAACCGAATATCCCCAGATAAAAACTAGAAAGAAACTATCTGTGTAACTGCCTTCATAAGTGTGGATTCCTCTCACAGAGTTAAACCTTTCTTTTAGATTCAGCAGGTTGCAAATACTTATGTTTTGTAATCTGTGTAGTGACATTTGGGAGCCCATTAAAGCCTATGATGAAAAATCAAATATCCCCAGATAAAAACCAAAAAGAAGCTATCTTTGAAACTGTTTAGTGATGTGTGGGTTCATCTCAAAGACTTAAACCTTTCTTTTGACTCAGCGTGTTGGAAACACTCTTTTGCTAGAATCTGCAAAAGATTTTTGAGCCCACTGTAATCTAGGGTAAAAAAACCCCACAAATATTGCAGAATAAAAACAAGAAAGAAGCTATCAGTGAATCTGCTTTGTGATGCATGGATTCGTTTCACAGAATTAAACCTTTATTTTGATTCTTCAGGCTGGAAACACTTTTTTGTAGAATCTGTGAAGGGACATTTGAGAGAGCTTTGAGGCCTATAATGAAAAACTGAAAATACCCAGATAAAACCTAGAAGGAATCTCTTTGTGAAACTGTTTGGGATGTGTTTATTCAGCTAATAGAGTTAAAATTTTCTGCCAATATAACATGTTTGAAACAATATTTAGATAGTATCTGTGAAGGGACATTTAAGAGCCCATAAAGGCCTATGGTGAAAAAAAGAATATCACCAGATATAAAGTAGAAGAAAGCTAAAGATGTAACTCCTTTGAGATGTATGGATTCATGTCACATAGTTAAAACTTTCTTTTGTCACAGCAGGTATGAAACCCTCTTTAGTTATCATCTGTGAAGGGACATTCAAGAGCCCATAGAGGCCTATGGTGAAAAACTCAAAAACTCCAGATAAAAACTAGAAGGAAGTTCTGTTTAACTTGTTTGTAATGTCTGGATTTATCTCACAGAGATACAATTTTATATTGATTCATAAAGTTGGAATCACTCTTTTGGTAGAATCTGCCAAGGGACATTTGGGATCCCTTAAAGGCCTATGGTGAAAAACTGAATACACCTTGATAAAAGCTAGGAAGAAGCTATCTGTGAAATTGCATTGTAAAGTGTGGATTCATGTCACAGAGTTAAACATTTGTTTTGATTGATCAGGTTGGAATCACTGATTTTGCAGATTCTGTGAAGAGACATTTTAGAGCCTATTGAGTCCTATGGTGAGCAACCCAATATTTCCAGATAAAAACCAGAAGGAAGCTATTTGTGAAACTGTTTTGTGATGTGCGATTCATCTCACAGATGTAAACACTTTTTTGATTCAGTAGGTTGCAGATACTCATTTTGTGGAATTGGCAATGGGATATTTCAGAGCCCATTGAGGCCTAAGGTTGCAAACCCAATATCCCAAAATAAAAACTAAAAAGGAGCTGTCAGTGAAACTGCTTTGTGATGTTGGGATTTATTTTACAGAATTAAACACTTCTTTTGATTCAGCAGGTTGTAAACACTCCTTTCGTAGAATCTGCATAGAGACATATCACA
This sequence comes from Pan troglodytes, assembly GCF_028858775.2. Taxonomy (NCBI): domain Eukaryota; kingdom Metazoa; phylum Chordata; class Mammalia; order Primates; family Hominidae; genus Pan; species Pan troglodytes. Next base: position 30,608,730 of record NC_072418.2, read on the forward strand.
GCCCATTGAGGCCTATGGTGAAAAAACATATATCCCCAGATGAAAACTAGAAAGAGGCATTTCTGAAACTGCATTGTGATGTCTGCATTTATCTCACAGAGGCAAATCTTTCTATTGATTCAGCAGGATGGAAAAACTCTTTTTGAATAATCTGCAAAGGGATATTTGGGAGACCTTTTAGGCCTGTGGTGAAAAATAAATATCCCCAGATAAATACTGCAAAGAACTGATGAGTGACACAGATTTTCTGATGTGTGGATTTATCTCACAGACTTAAACCTTTCCTTTCATTCTGCAGGTTTGAAACACTCATTTTGCAGAATCTGTGAAGGGACATTATAGAGCCCCTTGAGGTCTACTGTGAAAAACAAAATATCCTCAGATAAAAACTAGAAAGAAGCTGTCTGTGAAGTGCTCTGTGATGTGTGGATTCATTGCACAGAGTTGAAACTTTCTTTTGATACGCCAGGATGGAAACACTCTTTAGATATTATCTGCAAAGGAACATGTATTAGCCCATACAGGCCTATGGTGAAAAAACGAATATCCCCACATAAAAACTATCAAGAAGCTATCTGTGAAACTGCTTTGTTAAGTGTAGATTCAGCTCAAAGGGTTAAACCTTTCTTTGGATTCAGCAGGTTGCAAACACTCTTTTGCTAGAACCTGCCAAGGGACATTTGTGAGCCCATTGTAGCACACTCTGAAAAATGGAATATTCAAAGACAAAAACTAGAAAGAAGCTTTCTGAGAAACTGCTTTGTGATGTGTGCATTCTTCTCACAGACTTAAACCTTTCATTTGATTGAGCAATTTTGGAAACACTGTTTTTGCAGAATCTACACAGGGATATATGGGATTGCATTGAGGCCTATGGTGAAAAGAGAAATATCTTCAGATAAAAAATAGAAAGAAGCTTTCTGGGAAACTGCTTTGTGATGTGTGCATTCACCACCCAGAGTTAAACTTTTTTTTGATTGAGCAGTTTGGATACACTGTTTTTGTAAAATCTGTGAAGGGACATCTGGGAGTGCTTGGAGGCCTATGGTGAAAAAGTAAATGTCTTTAGACAAAAAGTAGAAAGACTCTTTCTCAAAAACCGCTTAGTGATGTGTGGACTCTTCTAACAGTGTTAAACTGTTCTTTTGTTTGAACAGTTTGGATACACTGTTTTGGTAGAATCTGTGAAGGGATATTTGGGAGTGCATTGTGGCCTTTTTGAAAAAGGAATATCTTCAGGGAAAAACTAGAAAGAAGCTTTCAGAGAAACTGTTTTGTGATGAGTGCATTCAGCTCACAAACTTAAAACTTTCTTTTGATTGAGCAGTTTGCAAACACTGCTTTTGTAGAATGTTCGAAGGGATATTTGGGAGCCATTAGAGGCCTATGTTGAAAAAGGAAATATGTTTGAGAAAAACTGGAAAGAAGTTTCTGCATAACTGCTTTGAGAAGTGTGCATTCATCTCACAGAGTTAAACTTATAGTTTGATTGAGAAGATTGGAAACACTGTTTTGGTAGAATCTGTGAACAGATTTTTTGGAGTGCTTTCAGGCCTATGATAAAAAAGGAATTATCTTCGATAAAAACTAGAAGGAAACATTCTGAGAAATGGCTTTGTGATGAGCACGTTTATCTCACAGAGTTAAACCTTTATTTTGATTGAGCAGTTTGGCAACTGTGTTTTGTAGACACTGAGAGGCAACTTCTTTGTGATGTGTGCATTCATCTCACAGAGTTAATCCTTTCTTTTGATTGAGCAGTGTGGAAACACTGTTTTGGTAGAATCTATGAAGAGGTATTTGAATGCACTGAGTCCTATGGTGCAAAAAGAAATATATTCAGCTAAAACTTAAAAGGTTTCTCAGAAACTGCTTTGTGATGTGTGCATTTTTCTCACAAAGTTAAACATTTCTTTTGATTGAGTTGTCTGGAAACATTGTTTTTGTAGAATATACAAAAGGATATATGTGAGAGCTTTGAGGCCTATGGTGAAAAAGGAAATATTTTCAGTTAAAAACTAGAAAGAAGCTTTCTGAGAAACTGCTTTATGATGATTGCATTCATCGCACAGATAAACCTTTCTTTTGATTGACCAGTTTGGAAACACTGTTTTTGTAGATTCTGTGAAGGGACATTCTGGAGCACATTGAGGCCTATGGTGAAAAAGGAAAAATCTTCAGATAAAAACTAGAAAGAAGCTTTCTTAGGAACCACTTTTTGTTGTGTTCATTCTTCTAACAGAGTTAAAACTTTCTTTTGATTGAATAGTATGGAAACACTGTTTTTGTAGAATCTACAAAGGGATATATGGGAGCCCATTGACACCTATGATCAAAAAGGAAATATCTTCAGATAAAAACTAGAAAGAAGCTTTCTGAGAAACTACTATTTGATGACAGCATTTGTCTCATAGAGTTAAACCTTTCTTTTCATTGAGCAGTTTAGAAACACAGTTTTTGTAGAATGTGAGAAGGGATATGTGGGAGGGTTTGAGGCCTATGGTGAAAAACAAAATGTCTTCAGATAAATACTAGAAAGAAGCTTTCTGGGTAACTTCCTTGTGATGTGTACACTCATGTCACAGAGTTAAACATTATTTTTTGATTGATCAGTTTGGAAACACTCTTTTGGTAGAATCAATGAAGAGATATTTGGGAGCGTATTGAGCTCTATGGTGATAAAGGAAATATCTTTAGATAAAAACTAGAAAGAAGCTTTCTCAGAAAGTGTTTTGTGATGTGTGCATTCTTCTCACAGAGTTAAACCTTTCTTTTCATTGAGCAGTCTGGAAACACTGTTTTTGTAGGATCTATGAAGAGATATATGGGAGCACATTGAAGCCTATGGTGAAAAAGGAAATGTCTTCAGATAAAAAATAGAAAGAAGCTTTCTGAGAAACTGCTTTGTGATATATGCATTCATCTCACAGAGTTAGACCTTTCTTTTGATTGTGCAGTTTCACAACATTGTTGTTGTGGAATCTAAGAGGGGATATTCGGGAGTGCTACAAGACCTTGAATGAAAAAGGAAATATCTTCAGATAAAAATTAGAAAGAAGCTTTCTGGGAAACTGTTTTGTGATGTGTGCATTCATTTCTCAGAGGTAAAACTTTTTTTTGATAGAGAAGTTTGGAAAACGTATGTTTGTATAATCTGCGAAGGGACTTTTGGGATTGATTTGAGGCCTATGCTGAAAAAAGGAAATATCTTCAGATAAAAAGTAGAAAGAAGCTTTCTGAGAAACTGCTTTGTGATGTGTGCATTTATCCCACAGAATTAAAACTTCCCTTTGATTGGGGAGTTTGGAAACACAGTTTTTGAGGTATCTGTGAAGGGTTATTTGGGAGCACATCAAAATCTATGGTGAAAAAGGAAATATCTTCAGATAAAAAGTAGAAAGAAGCTTTCTCAGAACCGCTTTGTGTTGTCTGCATTCTTCTCACAGAGTTAATCCTTTCTTTTGATAGAGCAGTTTTTAAAACCTGATTTTATAGAATCTGTGAAGGCATATACGGGAGCCCATAAGGCCAATTGTTAAAAAGATAATATCTTGAGGGAAAAACTAGAAAGAAGCTCTCTGAGAAACTGCCTTGTGATGTGTGCATTCTTCTCACAGAGTTAAACCTTTCTTTTGATTGAGCAGTCTGGAAACACTGTTTTCGTAGGATCTATGAAGAGATATATGGGAGCGCATTGAAGCTTATGGTGAAAAAGGAAATATCTTCAGATAAAACTAGAAAGAAGCTTTCTAGGAAACTGTGTTGTGATGTGTGCATTCATCTCACAGAGTTAAACCTTTCTTTTGATTGTGCAGTTTTGCAGCATTGTTGTTGTGGAATCTAAGAAGGGATACTTGGGAGTGCTATAAGACCTTGAATGAAAAAGGAAATATCTTGATATAAAAATTAGAAAGAAGCTTTCTGGGAAACTGTTTTGTGATGTGTTCATTCATTTCTCAGAGTTAAATCTTTTTTTTGATAGAGAAGTTTGGAAACCGTGTGTTTGTATAATCTGCGAAGGGATGTTTGGGATCGATTTGAGGCCTATGGTGAAAAAAGGAAATATCTTCAGATAAAAAGTAGAAAGAAGCTTTCTGAGAAACTGCTTTATGATATGTCCATTCATCTCACAGAATTAAAACTTCCTTTTGATTGGGCAGTTTAGAAACACAGTTTTTGAGGTATCTTTGAAGGGATAATTGGGAGCGTATTGAGATCTATGGTTAAAAAAGAAATATCTTCAGATAAAAAGTAGAAAGAAGCTTTCTCAGAAACTGCTTTGTGATGTCTGCATTCTTCTCACAGAGTTAAACCGTTTTTTTTGATTGAGCAGTTCGGAAACACTGTTTTTGTAGAATCTACACAGGGATATATTGAAGAGCATTGAGGCCTATGGTGAAAAAAGAAATATCTTCAGATAAAAAGTAGAAATAATTTTTTTCAGAAACTGCTTTGTGATGTGGACATTCCTCTTTCAGAGTTAAACCATTCTTTTGATTGAGCAGTTTGGAACCACTGTTTTTGTAGAATCTATGAAGGGATATATGGAAGGGCATTGGCACTTGTGGTGAAAAAGGAAATATCTTCATAGAAAAACTGGAAAGAAACTTTCTGAGAAACTGCTTTGTGATGTGTGCATTCATCTCACAAAGTTAAACCATTCTTTTGATTGAGCAGTTTAGAAACACTGTTTTTGTGGAATTTTCAAAGGGGTATTTGAGAGTGCTTTGAGGTCTATGCTGAAGAAGCAAATATCTTCAGATAAATACTAGAAAGAAGCTTTCTCAAAAACCGCTTTGTGCCTTTGTGCATTCTTCTGACAGAGTTAAATCTTTCATTTGATTGAGGAAATTGGAAACACTGTTTTTGTAGAATCTGAGAGGGGATATTTGGAGGCACTTTGAGGACTGTAGTGAAAACAGAAATATCTTCAGATAAAAAGAAGAAAGAAGTTTCTCAGAAGCTGCATTGTGATGTGTGCATTCTTCTCACAGAATTAAACCTTTCTTTTGATAGAACAGTTTGGAAATACTGTGTTTGTAGAATCTACACAGAGATATATGAGAGCACATTGAGGCCTAAAGTGAAAAAGGAAATATCTTCAGATTAAAAATAGAAAGAAGGTTTCTAATATGTGCATTTCTCTCACAGAGATAAACTTTTTTGATTGTGTGGTTTGTAAACACTTTTGTAAAATCAATAAGGGATATTTCAGAGCACTTTGAGGCCTAAGGAGGAACAAGAAATATGTTGAGATAAAAACTAGAAAGAAGATTTCTGAGAAACTGCTTTGTGATGAATGCCTTCATCTCACAGAATTAAAACTTTCTTTTGATTGAACAGTGTGGCAACACGCTTTTTGTGGATTCCGAAGGGGATATTTTGGAGTGCTTTAAGGCCTAAGTGAAAAGGAAATACCTTCAGATAAAAATTAGAAAGAAGCTTTGTAGGAAACGGCTTTGTGATTTGTGCATTAATCTCAAAAAGTTAAAACAGTATTTGATTGAGCACTTTGGAAACACTGTTTTGGTGGAATCTGTAAAGGGATATTTCTGGAAAGATGCATTCTGGTAAACTGCTTTCAGATGTGTGCATTGATCTCACAGAGTTAAAACTTTCTTTGGATTGAGCAGTTTGGAAACACTGTTTTGGTAGGATCTGTGAAGGGATATTTGGGAACACATTGAGGCCTACAATGAAAAAGGAAATATCTTCAGATAAAATCTAGAAAGAAGCTTTTGAGAAAGTGCTTTGTGATGAGTGAATTCATCTCCCAGAGTTAAACTTTCCTTTTCATTGAGCATTTTGGCAATACTCTTTTTGTGGAATCTCAGAAGGGATACTTGGGAGCTCTTTAAGACTTAGGGTTGAAAAAGGAAATAAAATCAGATAAAAACTACAAAGAAGTTTTCTGAGAAACTGCTTTGTGATGTGGGTATTCATCTTACAGAATTAAACCATTCTTTTGATTGAGCAGTTTGGAACCATTGTTTTTGTAGAAACTATGAAGGGATATATGGGAGGGCATTGATGCCTATGTTGAAAAAGGAAATATCTTCATAGAAAAACTGGAAAGAAATATCCTGAGAAACTGCTTTGTGACGTGTGCATATATCTCACAAAGTTAAACCATTCTTTTGATTGAGCAGTTTGGAAACACAGTTTTTGTAGAATTTGCAAAGGGGTATTTTGGAGTGCTTCAAGGCCTATGCTGAAGATGGAAATATCTTCAGATAAATACCAGAAAGAAGCTTTCTCAGAAACCGCTTTGTGATGTGTGCATTCTTCTCACTGAGTTAATCCTTTCTTTTGATTGTGCAGTTTGGAATCGCTGTTTTGAAAGTATCTGCAAAGGGATATTTAGGAGTGCATTGAGGTCTACGGTGAAAAAAGAAATATCTTCTGATAAAAACTAGAAAGAAACTTTCTGAGAAACCATTTTGTGATGTGTGCATTCTTCTCATAGTGTTAAAACTTTTTTTGATTGAGCAGTCTGGAAAAACTGTCTTTGTGGAAACTACGAAGGGATACATGTGAGCATCTTGAGGCCTATGGGAAAAGGGAAATACCTTCAGAGAAAAACTGGAAGGAAACATTCTGAGAAACTGCTTTGTGATGTGTGCATTCATGTTACAGGGTTAAAACTTCCTTTTTATTGAGCAGTTTGGAAACACTGGTAGAATCTGTGAAGAGATATTTGGGAGCTCTTTGAGGCCTATGGTGAAAAAGGAAATATCTTCAGATACAAACTAGAAAGAAGCTTTCTTTGAAACTTCTTTGTGATGAGTGCATTCATCTCACAGAGGTAAAACTTTCTTTTGATTGAGCAGTTTGGCAACACTGATTTTGTAAAATCTGAGAAGTGATATTTGGGAGTGGTTTGAGGTCTATGGTGAAAAAGGAAATATCGCCAGATAAAAACTGGAAAGAAGCTTTCTGGGAATCTGCTTTGTGATGTGTACATTCATCTCACAGAGTTGAACCTTTCTTTTGATTGATCATTTCAGAAACTGCTTTTGTAGAATCTGTGAAGGGATATTTGGGAGCATTTTGAGGCCTATGCTGAAAAAGGAAATATCTTCAGATGAAAACTACAAATAATGTTTCTGAGAAACTGCTTTGCAATGAGTTCATTCGTCTCACAGAATTAAACATTTCTTTTCATTAAGCAGTTTGGCAACACTATTTTTTGTAGAATCTGCAAGGCCTATGGAGAAAAAGAAAATAGCTTGAGAAAAAAACTAGAAAGAAGCTTTCTGAGAAACTGCTCTGTGATGAGTTCATTCATCACAGAGAGTTAAGCCTTTCTCTTGATTAAGCAGTTTGGACACACTATTTTTGTAGAATCTGCGAAGGATTATTTTGTATTGCCTTGAGGCCTGCGGTGTAAATTGAAATATCTTTAGATAAAAACTAGAAAGAAGCTTTCTCAGAAACTGCTTGGTTATGTGTGCATTCATTTAACATAGATAAACTTTTTTTGATTGAGCAGTTTGGCAACACTATTTTTGTGGAATCTGCAAAGGGATATTTGGGAGTGCTTTGAGGCCTATGGTGAAAAAGGAAATATCTTCAGACAAAAACTGCAAAGAAGCTTTCTGAGAAACTGCGTTGAGATGTGTGCATTCTTCTCACAGAGGTTTTTTGTTTGTTTTTTTGTTTGTTTGTTGACCAGTCTTGAAACACTGATTTGTAGAATCTGCATAGAGATATTTGGGAGCAGATTGAGGCCTATGGTGAAAAAATAAATATCTTTACATAAAAACTAGAAAGAAGCTTTCTAACAAACCACTTTGTGATGTGTGCATTCTTCACACAAAGTTAAAACTTTCTTTTGATTGAACAGTCTGGAAACACTCTTTTTGTAGAATCTACGAAGTGATATATAGGAGTGGATGAGGCCTGCGGTGAGAAAGGAAATGTCTTCAGAGAAAAACTAGAAAGAAGCATTCTGAGCAACTTCTTTGTGATTTGTGCATTCATCTCCCAGAGTTAAATCTTTCTTTCAATTGCACAGTTTGGAAACACTGTTTTGGTAGAATCTGTGAAAGGAAATTTGGGAGTGCATTGAGGCCAATGAGAAAAAGGAAATATCTTCAGATAAAAGCTACAAAGAAGCTTTCTGAGAAACTGCCTTGTGATTAGTGCATTCATTTCAAAAGTTTAAACCTTTCTTCTGATTGAGCAGTTTGGCAACACTCTTTTTGTGGAATCTGAGGAGGGATATTTGGGAGTGTTTCAAGATCTAGGGTGAAAAAGGAAATATCATCAGATAAAAAGTACAAGGAGTTTTCTGGGAAACTGCTTTGTGATGTGTGCATTCATCTCACAGAGTTAAACCTTTTTTTGATTGAGCAGTTTGGAAACACTGTTTCTGTAAAATTCTCCAAGGGATATTTGGGAGGGCTTTGAGTCCTATGGTGAAAAAGGAAATACCCTCAGATACAATCTAGAAAGATTTCTGAGAAACAGCTTTGTGATGTGTGATTTTGTCTCACAGAGTAAATCTTTTCTTTTGGTTGATCAGTTTGAAAACTGTTTTTCTACAATCTGTGAATGCATATTTTGGAGCGCATTGATGCCTATGGTGAAAAAGGAAATATCTTTACATAAAAAACTATAAAGAAATTTCTGAAAAACAGCTTTGTGATGTGCACATTCATTTCTCAGAGTTAAAACTTTCTTTTGATTGAGGAATTTGTAAACACTGTTTTTGTATAACCTGCGAAGGGCTGTTAGGGAGAGCATTGAGGCCTATGGTGAAAAAGAAAATATCTTCAGATAAATACCAAAAAGAAGCTTTCAAAGAAACTGCTTTGTGATGTTTGCATTCATCTCATGGAGTTGAAGCTTTATTTTGATTGACCAGTTTGGAAACACTGATTTTGTATTATCTTTGAAGGCATATTTGGGAGTGCATTGAGGAGTATGGAGAAGAAGAAAATATCTTCAGAAGAAAACCGGAAAGAAGCTTTCTGAGAAACTGCATTGTTATGTGTGCATTCATCTCACAGAGTTAAAACTTTCTTTTGATTGAGCAGGTTGGAAACCCTGTTGTTGGAGAATCTGTGTTGGGATATTAGGGAGTGCCGTGAAGCCTATGGTGGAAAAGGAAATATCTCCAGATAAAAACTAGAAAGAAGCTTTTTGAAACACTGATTTGTGATGTGTGCATTCATCTCACAGAGTTAATCCTTTCATTTCATTGAGCAGTTTGGAAAGACTGTATTTGTAGAATCTGCAAAGGCATATTTGGGAGCACATTGAGGCTTACAGAGAAAAAGGATACACCTTCTGATAAATCTAGAAATACGCTTTGTGAGAAACTGCTTTGTGATTGGGGCATTCATATCACAGAGTTAAACCTTTCTTCTCATTGAGAAGTTTGGAAACACTGTTTTTGTGGAAACTGTGAAGGAGTATTTGGGACTGATTTGAGGCCTATGGCGAAAAAGGAAATATCTTGAGATAAATTTAGAGAGAAGATTTGTGAGAAACTGCTTTGTGGTGGGTGCATTCATCTCACATATTTGAATCTTTCTATTGATTGAGCAGTTTGGAAACACTCTTTTTGTAGATTCTGCAAAGGTATATTTGGGAATGCCTTGAGGCCTACAGTGAAAAAGGAAATACCTTCAGATGAAAACTAGAAAGATTTCTGAGAAACAGCTTTGGGATGTGCTCATTCTTCTAATGGAGTTAATACTGTCTTTTGATAGCGCTGCTTGGAAACACTGTTTTTGCAGAATCTGTCATGGGATATATGGGAGCACATCGAGGCCTAAGGTGAAAAAGGAAATATCTTCACATAAAAACTAGAAAGAAGCTTTCTCAGAAACCGTTCTGTGGTGTCTGCATTCATCTCACAGATTTATAGTATTTTATTTTATTGACCAGTATGGAAACACTGATTTTGTAGAATTTGTGAAGGGATATTTGGGAGCACATTGAGGTCTATGGTGAAAAAGGAAATATCTTCATATGAAAACTAGAAAGAAGCTTTCTGAGGAACTGCTTTGTGATGTTTGCTTTCATTTCACAGAGGTAAACATTTCTTTTAATTGAGCAGTTCAGAAACATTGTTTTTGTAGAAGAGATTTTTGCGAGCACATTGAGGCCTATTGTAAAAAAGAAAACATCTTCAGATAAATACTAGAACGAAGATTTCTGAGAAATTGCATTGTGATATGTATATTTTCTCACACAGTTAAATTTTCTTTTGATTGACCAGTTTGGAAACACTGGTTTTGTAGAATCTGTGAAGGGATACTTGGGAGTGCAATTAGGCCTACAGTGAAGTAGGAAGTACATTCAGATAAATCTGGAAAGAAGCTTTGTGAGAAACGTCTTTGTGATGGATGCATTCATCTCACAGAGATAAACATTTCTTCTCATGGAGGAGTTTGAAAACACTGTTTTCATAGAATCTGTGAAGGGATATTTGGGAAGGCATTGAGGTCTGTGGTGAAAAAGGAAATATGTTCGAATAAAAACTAGAAAGATTTCTGAGAAACAGCATGGTGATGTGTGCATTCATCTCACAGAATTAAACCTTTCTTTTGTTTGAGCAGTTTGGAAACACTGTTTTTGTAGAAACTGTGAAGGGATATTTGGGAGCGGCTTTACACCTATGGTGAAAAAAGAAATATCTTCAGATTAAACTAGAAAGAAGCTTTCTGGGAAACTGCTTTGTCATGTGTGCATTCATCTCACAGGGTTTAACCTTTCTTTTGATTGAGAAATTTGGAAACACTGTTTTTGTGGAACCTGGGAAGGAATATTTGCAAGCAATTTGAGGCCTATCATGAAATTAGAAATATCTTCAGATAAAAAGGAAGAAAGAAGCTTTCTCAGAAACTGCTTTGTGATGTGTGCATTCTTCTCACAGAGTTAAACCTTTGTTTTGATTGGGCAGTTTGGAAACGCTGTTTTTTTAGAATCTACCAAGGGATATATGGGAGAGAATTGGGGCCAATGGTGAAAAAGGAAATATCTTCAGATAAAAGTAGAAAGAAGGTTTTTCAGAAACTGCTTTGTGATGTGTGCAGTCTTCTCTCAGAGTTAAACTGTTCTTTTGATTGACCAGTAGGAACCACTTGTTTTGTAGAATCTACGAAGGGATATATGGGAGAGCATTGATGCCTGTGGTGAAAAAAGATATACCTTCATAGAAAATCGGGAAAGAAACTTTCTGAGAAACTGCTTTGTGATGTGTGCATTCATTTCACAGAGAAACCTTTCTGTGGTTTGAGCAGTTTGGAAATACGTTTTTTTAGAATCTGTGAAGGGGTATTCGGGAGCACTTTGAGGCCAATGCTGAAGAAGGAAATATCTTCTGATGAATACTAGAAAGAAGCTTTTTTCAGAAACTGCTTCGTGATATGTGGATTCTTATCACAGAGTTAAACTTTTCTTTTGATTGAAAAATTTGGAAACACTGTTTTTGCAGAATCTACACAGGGATATATGGATGTAAAGGAAATATCTTCAAATAAAAAATAGAAAGAAGCTTTCTGGGAAACTGCTTTTTGATGTGTGCATTTGTCTCACACAGTTAAACAGTTTTTTTGATTGACCCCTTTGAAAACAATGTTTTTGTAGAATCTATGTAGTGATATTTGGGAGCACTTTGAGGCCCAAGATGAAACAAGAAATACCTTCAGATAAAAACTAGAAATAAGCTTTCTGTGAAACTGCTTTGTGATAAGTGCATTCTTCTGACAGAGTTAAACCATTCTTTTCATTAATCAGTTTTGATACACAGTTTTTGTAAAATCTTTGTAGGAATATTTGGAGCGCATTGAGGCCTATGGTGAAAAAGAAAATACCTTCAGATAAATACTAGAAAGAAGCTTTCTCAGAAACCCCTTTGTGAAGTGTGCATTCATCTCACTGAGTTAAACCTTTCTTTGGACCAAGCAGTTTGGAAACACTCTTTTGGTAGAATCTGCAAAGGGATATTTCAAAGTGCATTGAGGCCTATGATGAAAAAGTGTATCTTCAGAAAAAAACTAGAAAAAAAAGCTGTCTTAGAAACTGATTTGTGAGGAGTGGATTCATCTCACAGAGTTAAAATTATCTTTTGATTGAGCAGTTTGGCAACAATTTTATTACAGATTCTTAGAAGAGATGTTGAATGCTTTGAGACCTATGGTGAAAAAGGAAATATCTTCAGATAAAAACTAAAAACAGCTTTCTGGGGAACTGCTCTGTGAGAAGTGCATCACAGATATAAACATTTCTTTTGATTGAGCAATTGGGCAACAGAATTTTTTTAGATCTTCGAAGGGGTATTTTGGAATGGTTTGAAGCCTACAGTGAAAAACGAAATATCTTCAGAAAAAACTAGAAAGAGGCTTTCTGAAAAACTGCTTTGTTAAGTGTGCATTCTTCTCACAGAGTTAAATCCTTGTTTTGATTGAGCAGATTGGAAATACTGTTTTTCTAGAATATTTGGGAGGACATTGAGGTCTATGGTGAAAAACGAAATATCTTCAGATAAAATCAAGAAAGAAGGTTTCTGGGAAACTGCTTTGTGATGGATGCTTTCATCTCACAGAGTTAAACATTTCTTTTGACTGAACAGTTTGGCAACACTTTTTTTTAGAATTTGAGAAGGGTTATTTGGGAGTACTTTGGGGCCTGTGGTGAAAAAGTAAATATCTTCAGATAATTACTAGAAATAAGTTTTCTGGGAAATGGCTTTGTAATTTGTGCATTCACCTCAGAGTTAAACCTTGATTTAGATTGAGAAGTTGGAAACACAGTTTTTGTACAATCTGTGAAGGGATATTTATGAGAGATTTGAGGCCTATGGGGGAAAAAGAAATGTCTTCAGATAAATACTCGAAAGAAGCTTTCTCAGAAACTGCTTTGTGATGTGTACGTTCTTCTCACAAAGTTTAACTTTGTTCTTGATTGAACAGTTCAGAAACACTAATTCTGTAAATTATACCAAGGGATATATGGGAGCCCTTTGAGGCCTATTGTGAAAAAGGAATTATCTTCAGAGAAAAACTATAAAGAAGCTTTCTGAGAAACTGCTTTGTGATTAATGCATTCATCTCACTGAGTTAAACATTTCTTTTGATTGAGCAATTTGGGCACACTGTTTTTGAAGAATCTGAGAAAGGATATTTGGGAGCATTTGATACTTATGGTGAAAAAGGAAATATCCTCTGATAAATACTAGACAGAAGCTTTCTCAGAAATCGCTTTGTGATATGTGCATTCTTCTCACATAGTTAAACCTTTCTTTTCATTGAGCAGTTTTGAAACACTGTTTTTGTAGAATCTGTGAAGGGATATTTGGGAGTGCATGGAGGCATATGATGAAAAAAGAAATATCTTCAGATTAAAACTAGAAAGAAGTTTTCTGGAAACTGCTTTGTGATGTGTGCATTCATCTCACAGAGTTAAACCATTATTTTGATTGAGCAGTTTAGGAACACTCTTTCTGTAAAATATACCAAGGGATATTTGGGAGCACATTGAGGTCTATGGTGAAAAAGGAAATATCTTCAGATAAAATGTGGAATGAAGCTTTCTCAGAAACTGCTTTTGATGTGGTCATTCTTCTCATGGAGTTAAACCTTTCTTTAGATTGAGCAGTCTGGAAACACTGTTTTTGTAGAATCCACTAAGGGGTATATGGGGGCACATTGAGGCCTATGGCAGAAAAGGAAACATCTTCAGAGAAAAACCAGAAAGAAACTTTCTGGGAAACTACTTTGTGATTTGTGCATTCATCTCATAGAGTTAAACATTTCTTTTGATTGAGCTGTTTTGCAACAGTGTTTTTAGAATCTAAGAAGGGATATTTGGGAGCGCTTTTAGGCTTATGGTGAAAAATGAAATATCTTCAGATAAAAACTAGAAAGAAGCTTTCTGAGAAACTGCTTTGTGCTGTGTGCATTCATGTCACAGAGTTAAACTTTTTTGATTGGGCAGTTTGCAAACACGGTTTTTGTAGAATCTGCAAAGGAATATTTGGGAGTTCACTGAAGCATATATTCAAAAAGGAAATATCTTCAGAAAAAAACTAGAAAGAAACATCCTGAGAAACTGTTTTGTGATGTGTACATTTATCATGTAGAGGTTAAACTTTCTTCTGACTGAGCAGTTTGGCAACACTGTTTTTGTAGAATCTGGAAAAGGACATTTAGGATCACTTTGAAGCCTATGGTGAAAAACGAAATATTTTTAGATAAATACTAGACAGAAGCTTTCTCAGAAACCCCTTTGTGTTGTTTGCATGGTTCTCACAGGGTTAAACCTTTCTTTTGATGGAGCAATTTTGAAACACTCTCTATGTAGAATCTGCAAGTGGATATTTGGGAGCGTTTTGAGGCCTATGGTGAAAAAGGAAATATTTTCAGATAAAAACTAGAAAGAAGCTTTCTCAGAAACAGCTATGTGATGTATGCATTTTTCTCACAGAGATAAACCTTTCTTTTGATAAAACAGTTTAGAAACACTGTATTTGTAGGATCTGCAAAGGGCTATATGGGAACATATCGAGGCCTATTGTCAAAAAGTAAATGCCTTTAGAGAAAAACTAGAAAGAAACTTTCTGAGAACTGCTTTGTGATGTGTGTATTCTTCTGATAGAGTTAAACCTTCTTTTTGACTGAGTAGACTGGAAACAGTTTTTGTAGAATCTATGAAGATATATACTGGAGCACATTGAGCATACAGTGAAAAAGGAAATATCTCCAGAGAAAAATTAAAAGAAGCTTTCTGAGAAACTGCTTTCTGATGTGTGCATTCGTCTCGAAGAGGTAAACCTTTCTTATGATTGAGTAGTTTGGAAACACTGTTTTGGAAATATCTGTGAAGGAATATATGGTAGCACCTAGAGGCCTATGGTGAAAAAGGAATTATCTTCAGATAAGTGGTAGAAAGAACCTATCTCAGAAACCCCTTTGTGATGTGTGCATTCTTCTCACAGAGTTAATCCTTTCTTTTGATTGAGCAGATTGGAAATACTGTTTTTCTAGAATATTCACAGGGATATTTGGGAGGACATTGAGGCCTATGTTGAAAATGGAAATATCTTCAGATAAAAACTAGAACGAAGCTTTCTGGGAAAGTGCTTTGTAACAAGTGCATTCACCTCACTGAGCTAAACTTTTTTTTTTTTTTGAGCAGTTTGGCTACACTGTTTTTGTAGAATCTGAGAAGGGATATTAGGGATTGCTTTGAGGCCTGTGGTGAAAAAGGAAATATCTTCAACTTAATAGTAGAAAAAAGCTTCATAGGAAACTGCTTTGTGGGTTGTGCATTCATCTCATAGAGCTGAACTTTTCTTTTATTGAGCAATTTAGAAACACTGTTTTTGTAGAATCTGCAAAAGGATATTTGGGGGCGATTTGAGCCCTATGTTGAAAAAAGAACTATCTTCAGGTAAATACTAGTAAGAAGCTTTCTCAAAAACTGCTTTGTGGTATGTGCATTGTTCTCATATAGTTTAACCTAGCTTTTGATTGAGCAATTTGGAAACCCTGTTTTAGTAGAATCTGTGAAGAGATATTTGGGAGCACTTCAAGGACTATGGTGAAAAAGGATACATCTTCAGAGAAAAACTAGAAAGAAGATTTCTGGAACTGCTTTGTGATGTGTACATTCCTCTCACAGTGTTAAAACATTATTTTGATTTAGCAGTTTGTAAACACTGTTTCTGTAAATTCTACTAAGGGATATTTGGGAGCACAATGAGGTGTATGGTGAAAAAGGAAATATCTTCAGTTAAATACTAGAAAGAAGCTTTCTAAGACCCTGCTTTCTGATGTGTATATTCTTCTCACAAAGGTTTTGATTGAGCAGTTTGGAAACACCATTTTTGTAGAATTTGTGAAGGGATATTTGGGAGCGATAGAGGACTATGGTGAAAAAGGAAATATCTTCACATAAAACCTGGAAAGAAGCATTCTGACAAAGTGCTTTGCAATGTGTGCATTCACCATGTACAGTTAAAACTTTCTTTTGATTGAGCAGTTTGGAAACACTGTTGTTGGAGAATCTGCCAAGAGATATTTGGGATCGCATTGAGGCCTATGGTGAAAAAGGAAATATCTTCAGGTAAAAACTAGAAAGAAGCTTTCTGAGAAACTGCTAGTGACTGGCGCATTCATCTCACAGAGTTAAATCTTTTTTTGATTGAGTCATCTGGAAACACTGTTTTTGTAGAATCTACAAGGGATATATTGGAGTGCATTGAGGTTTACGGTGAAAAAGAAAATATCTTAAGAGAAAAATTAAAAGAAGTTTTCTGAGAAACTGCTTTGTGATGTGTGCATTTGTCTCAAAGGGTTAAACCTTTCTTATGATCAAGCAGTTTGGAAACACTGTTTTAGAAATATCTGTGAAGGAATATTTGGGAACACATTGAGG
The DNA here is from genome assembly GCF_028858775.2 of Pan troglodytes. NCBI lineage: Eukaryota > Metazoa > Chordata > Mammalia > Primates > Hominidae > Pan > Pan troglodytes. Next base: position 30,625,122 of record NC_072418.2, read on the forward strand.
CCTATGGTGAAAAAGGGAATATCTTCAGATACATACTAGAAAGAAGGTTTCTCACAAACTGCTTTGTGATGTGTGCATTTTTCTAACATAATTTAAATTCGCTTTTGATTGAGCAGTTTGGAAACACTGTATCTGTAACTTCTACTGAGGGATATACAGTAGCACATTCAGGCCTATGGTGAAAAAGGAAATATCTTCAGATAAAAACTAGAAAGAAGCTTTCTGAGAAATGGCTTTGTGATGTGTGTATTCATCTCACATATTTAAACATTTCTTTTGATTGAGCAGTTTGGCAACTCTATTTTGGCATTTTCTGAGGAGGGATATTTGGGAGCACATTGAGGCCTATGGTGAAAAAGGAAATATCTTCAGATATAAACTATAAGGGAGCTGTCCAGAAAACTGTTTGCCATGTGTGAATTCATCTCATAGAGTTAAAACTTTCTTTTGATTGAGCAGTTTGGAAACACAGTTTGGGTAGAATCTGTGAAAGGATATTTGGGAGCACTTTGAGGCCTATAGTGAAAAAGGAAATATGAACAGAAAAAAAACTAAAAAGAACCTTTCTGAGAAACCACTTTGTGATGAGTGCATTCATCTCACAGAGTTAAATTTTTCTTTTGATTGAGCAGTTTGGAAACACTGTTTTTGCAGAATCTGTGAACGAATATTTGGGAGCACTTTGAGGCTGATGGTGAAAAGGGAAATATCTTCAGATAAAAAGAAGAAAGAAGTTATCTCAGAAACCACATTGTGATTTGGGCATTCTTCTCTCAGAGTTAAACCTTTCTTTAGATTGAGCAGTTTGGAACACAGTTTTTATAGAATCTGCAAAGGGATATTTTGGATTGCAAGTGGCCTATGGTGAAACAGGAAATATCTTCAGAGAAAAACTAGAAAGGAATTTCTGAGGAACTGATTTTTGATGAGAGAATTCATCACACAGGCTTAAACACTTCTTTTGATTGAGCACTTTGGCAACAGTGTTTTTCTATAATGTGAGTAGTGATATTTGGGAGCACTTGGAGGACTATGGTGAAAAAGGAAATATCTTCTGGGAAAAACAGGAAGGAAGCTTTCTGAGAAACTGGTTTGTGATGTGTGCATTCATCTCACAGAGTTAAACTTCTTTTGATTGAACAGTTTGGAAACGCTATTTTGGTAGAATCTGTGAGCAGATAATTAGGAGGACATTGAGGACTGTGGTGAAAAAGGAAATATCTTCAGATGAAAACTAGAAAGAAGCTTTCTAAGAAACTCTTTGTGATGACTGCATTCATCTCCCATAATTAAACTATTCTTTTGATTGAGCAGTTTGGAAACTTTTTTTGGTAGAACCTGTGATATTAGGGAGTGCATTGATGCCTATGGTGAAAAAGGAAATATCTTCAGATAATTACTAGAAAGAAGCTTTCTCACAAACCATATGGTGATGTGGGCATTCTTCTCACAGAGTTAAACCTTTTTTTTTTTTTTTTGATTGAGCAGTTTGGAAACACCATTTTTGTAGAATCTGTGAAAGGATATTTGGGAGGGCTCTGAGGCCTAAGGTGAAAAAGTAAATATCTTCAGATAATTACTAGAAAGAAGCTTTCTCAGAAACCAACTTTTTGATGTGGGCATTCTTCTCACAGAGTTCAACATTTTCTTTGATTGAGAAGTTTGGAAACACCATTTTTGAAGAATCCGTGAAGGGATATTTGGGAGGGCTTTGGGGCCTATGGTGAGAAAGTAAATATCTTTGATAAAAACTAGAAAGAAGCTTTCTAAGAAACTATCTTGTGATGCCTGCATTCCTCTTACAGAGTTAAAACTTTCTTTTGATTTGCAGTTTGGAAACACTTTGGAGAATCTACGAAGAGATATTTTGGAGCACTTTGAGGCCTATGATGAAAAAGGAAATATCTTCAGATAAAAACTAGAAAAAAAGCTATCTCAGAAATTGCTTTGTGTTGTGTGCATTCTTCTCACAGAGTTAAACCTTGCTTTTGATTGAGCAGTTTGGGAACATGGCTTTTGTAGAGTCTGCAAAGAGATATATGGGAGCGCATTTAGGCTTATTGTGAAAAAGGAAATATCTTAAGGGAAAAACTAGAAAGAAGCTTTCTGAGAAACTGCTTTGTGATGTGTGCATTCAACTCACAAAGGTAAAACTTTCTTTTGACTTAGCAGTTTGGCAACACTGTTATTGTGGAAACTAAGAAGGGATATCTGGGAGCAGTTTAAGACCTAAGGTGAAAACTGAAATATCTTCAGATAAAAAGGATAAAGAAGCTTAATGCAAAACTGATTTCTGATGTAGGCATTCATCTCACAGAGCTAAACTTATTTTTAATTGAGCCATTTGGAAACACTGTTTTTGTAGAATCTGTGAAGATATATTTGGGAGTGCTTTGAGGTCCATGGTGAAAAAGGAAATATCTTCAGATGAAAACTAGAAAGAAGCTTTCTGAGAAACTGTTTTGTGGTGAGTGCATTCATCTCACAGAGTTAAATCTTTCTTTTGATTTAGCAGTTTAGAAACACTATTTCTGTAGAATCTTCAAAGGGATATTTGGGAGCAGTTAGTGGCCTATGGTGAAAAATGAAATATCTTCAGAGAAAAACTGGAAAGAACCTTTCAGACAAACTGCTTTGTGACGTATGCATTCATCTCACAGAATTAAACCTTTCTTTTAATTTAGCATTTTGGCAACACTGTTTTTGTAGAATCTGAGAAGGGGTATTTGGGAGCCCTTTCAGGGTTATGGTGAAAAAGCAAATATTTTCATATAAATACTAGAAAGATGCTTTCAGGGATACTGCTTTGTGTTGAGCATATTCAATTCTCATAGTTAAACTTTTATTTTGATTGAGCAGTTTTGCAATAGTGTTTTTGTACAATCTGAGAAGGGATATTTTGGAGTGCTTTGAGGCCTACTGTGAAAAACGAATTAGCCTCAGATAAATAATAGAAAGAAGCATTCTGGGAAACTGCATTGTGATGTGTGTATTTATCTCAGAAAGTTAAACCTTTCTGTTGATTGAGTAGTGTGGAAACACTGTTTGGGTAGAATCTGTGAAGAGATATTTGGGAGTGCTTTGGAGCCTACAGCAAAAAAGGAAATATCTTCAAATAAAAACTAGAAATAAGCTTTCTCAGAAACAGCTTTGCAATGTGTGCATTCTTCTCACAGAGTTAAATCTTTCTTTTGATTGAGCAGTCTGGAAACACTGTTTTTGTAGAATCTACGAAGGGATATATGGGAGCACATTGAGGCCTATAGTGAAAAAGGAAATATCTTCAGCAAAAAGATTAGAAAGAAGCTTTCTGAGAGACTGCTTTGTGATAAGTGAATTCATCTCAGACATTCCAACTTTTCTTTATATTGACCAGTTTGGAAACACAGTTTTTGTAGAATCTGCGAAGGGACAATTTTGGAGCCCATGGATGCCTAGGCTGTAAAACAAAATATCTTCAGATAAATACTAGAAAGAAGCTTTCTCAGAAACCGTTTTGTGATGTGTGCATTCTTCTCAGAGAGTTAAACCTTTCTTTAGATTGAGCACTTTGGAAGTACTGTTTTTGCAGAATCTGTGAAGGGCTAAATGGGAGTGCATTGAGGCCTATTGTGGAAATGGAAATATTTAAAGTGAAAAACTAGAAAGAGGCTTTCTGAGAAAATGCTTTGTGATGTGTGCATTCTTCTCGCAGAGTTAAGCCTTTGTTTTGATTGTGCAGTTTGGCAACACTGTTATTGTGGAAACTAAGAAGGGATATCTGGGAGCACTTTAAGACCTAAGGTGAAAACTGAAATATCTTCAGATAAAAAGGATAAAGAAGCTTAATGCAAAACTGATTTCTGATGTAGGCATTCATCTCACAGAGTTAAACTTATTTTTAATTGAGCCATTTGGAAACACTGTTTTTGTAGAATCTGTGAAGATATATTTGGGAGTGCTTTGAGGCCTATGGTGAAAAAGGAAATATCTTCAGATAAAAAGTAGAAAGAAGCTCTTTGAGAAACTACTTGTGATGAGTTCATTAATCTCACAGAGTTAAAACTTCCTTTTGATTGAGTAGTTTGGAAACACTGTTTTTGTAGAATCTGTAGAATCCTCAAATGGATATTTGGGAGCATTTAGAGGCCTTTGGTGAAAAAGGAAATATTTTTGAGAAAAACTAGAAAGAAACTTTCTGAGAAACTGCTTTGTGATGTGTGCATTCACCTCACAGAGTTAAACTTATCTTTGCATGAGCAGTTTGGAATCATTGTTTTGGTAGAATCTGTGAATGGATATTTCAGAGCACTTACAGGCCTATGATTAAAAAAAAGGAAGTATATTCAGATAAAAACTAGAAAGAAGGTTTCTGAAAAACTGCTTTGTGATGAGCACATTCATATCACAGAGTTAAACCTTTCTTTTAATTCAGCAGGTTGACATAGAGTTTTTGTAGAATCTGACAAGGGATATTTAGCAGTGCTTTGAGGCCTATTGTGAAAAATGAAATATCTTCTGATAGAAACTAGAAAGAAGCTTTCTGGGAAACTGCCTTGTGATGTGTGCATTCATCTCACAGAGTTAAACCTTTCTTTTGATTGAGCAGTGCAGAAACACTGTTTTGGTAGAATCTGTGAAGAGATATTTTGGGACATACTTGGGTATATGTTTAAAAAGGAAATGTCTTCAGATAAAAACTAGAAAGAAGCTTTCTAAGAAACTGCTTTGCAATAAGTGCATTCATCTCATGGAGTTAAAAACTTCTTTTCATTGAGCAGTTTGGGAACAGAGTTTTTGTAGAATCTGAGAAGGGATATTTGGTAATGCTTTGAGGCCTATGGCAAAAATCAAAATATCCTCAGTTAAAAACTAGAAAGAAACTTTCTGAGAAACTGAATTGTGATGAGTGCATTCATCTCAAAGAGTTAAACCCTTCTTGTGATTGAGCAGTTGGAAACACTCTTTTGGTAAAATCTGCAAAGGGATATTTGGGAATGCTTTGAGGCCTATGGTGAAAAAGGAAATACCTTCATAAAAACACTAAAAAGAAGGTTTCTCTGAAACTGCTTTGCTTTGTATGCATATTTCTCACTGAGTTAAACCTTTCTATTGATTGGCCAGTTTGGAAACACTGTTTTCATAGAATATGCAAAGGAATATATGGGCGCCCTTGAGGCCTATTGTGAAAAAGGAAATATCTTCATGGAAAAACTAGAAGGAAGCCTTCTGAGAAACTGCTTTGTGATGTGTGCATTCAGCTCACAGAGTTAAACCTTTCTTTTGATTGACCAGGTTGGAAACACTGTTTTGGTATAATCTGTGAAGGGATAATTGGGAGCATATTTTCATCTATGGTGAAAAAGGAATTATCTTCAGAGAAAAACTAGAAAGAAGTTACCTGAGAAACTGCTTTTTGATGAGTGTATTAATCCCACAGGGTGAAACCTTTCTTTTGATTGAGCAGTTTGGAAACAATGTTTTATTAGAATCTGAGAAAAGATATTTGGGAGCGCTTTGAGTCCTATGGTGAAAAAAGAAATATCTGCAGATAAAAATATAAAGAAGATTTTGGGAAACTGCTTTGTGATGTGTGCATTCATCTCACAGAGTTAAACCTTTCTTTTGACAGAGCAGTTCGGAAACACTGTTTATGGAGAATCTGCAAAGGGATATTTAGGCATGCATTGAGGCTTATGTTGAACAAGGAAATATCTTCAGAGAATTACTAGAAAGAAACTTTCTCTAAAACCACTTGTGAGATGGGTATTCTTCTCACAGAGATAAACCTTTCTTGTGACTGAGTAGTTTGGAAACACTGTTTTTGTAAAATCTGTGAAGGGATATTTGGGAGTGCATTGAGGCCTATGTTGAAAAAGGAAATATCTTCAGAGAAAAACAAGAAAAAAGCTTTTTGGGAAAATGCTTTGTGATTTGTGTATTCATCTCACAGAGTTAAATCTTTCTGTTTATTGAGCTGTGGTTGAAAACACTCTTTTAGTAGAATCTGAGACGGGACCTTAGGGAGCCCATTGAGGCCTTTGGTGAAAAACCAAATATCCCAAGATAAAAATTAGAAAGAAGCTATCTGTGAAATTACTATGTGATGTATGGATTCATCTCACAGTTTTAAAACTTTCTTCTGATTTAATGGGCTGGAAACCCTATTTTTGTAGAATCTGTGAAGGGAAATTTGAAATCCCTTTGAGGGCTTATGAAAAACAAAATATCCCCAGATAAAAACAAGAAAGAAGCTATCTGTGAAACTAACTTGTGATGTGTGGATTCGTCTCACAGAGTTAAACCTTTCTTTTGATTCAGCAATTTGCAGACACTCCTTTTTGGAATCTGTGAAGGAATATTTGGGAGCCCATTTCAGCTTATGGTGAAATATCAAATATCCCCAGATAAAAACTAGAAAGAAGTTAACTGTGAGACTTCTTTGTGATATAGGATTCATGTCACAGGGTTAAAACTTTGTTTTGAATTAGTGAGTTGGAAATATTTTTTGACAAAATCTGTTGAGGTACTTGGAAACACTGCTTTTGTAGAAACAGTAAATGGATATTTGGGACTGCTTTAAGGCCTATGGTGAAAGAGGAAGTGCCTTCAGAGAAAAACTCAAATTAAGCTTTCTGAGAGACTGCTTTGTGATACATGCATTCATCTCATGGAGTTAAAAATTTGTTTTGATTGAGCAGTTTGGAAACACTGTTGTGGTAGAATCTGCAAAGAGATATTTGGGAGCACTTTGAGGCCTATGGTGAAAAACTCAATAACTCCAGATAAAAACTAGAAAGAAATATCTGTTTAACTTATTTGTAATGTCTGGATTTATCTCACAGAGGTAAACCTTTATATTGATTCAGCAAGTTGAAATCACTCTTTTGATAGAATCTGCCAAGGGACATTTCAGATCCTTTAGAGGCCTGTAGTGAAAAACTGAATATACCTTGATAAAAACTAGAAAGAAGCTATCTGTGAAACTTCATTGCAAAGTGTGGATTCATGTCAGAGTTAAATATTTCTTTCCATTCATCAGGTGGGAAACACTCGTTTTGTAGACTCTGTGAAGATACATTTTGGAGCCCATTGAGTCCTATGGTGAACAACCCAATATTTCCAGATAAAAACCAGAAGGAAGCTATCTGTGAAACTGCTTTAAGACACGTGATTCATCTCAAAGAATTAAACTTTATTTTTGATTCAATAGGTTGGAGACACTCATTTTGTAGAATTGGAGACATGATATTTTGGAGCCCATTGTGGCCTATGGTCGCAAACCCAATATCCCAAGATAAAAACTAAAAAGGAGCTGTGAGTGAAACTGCTTTATGATATTTGGATTTATCTCACAGAGTTAAACTGTTCTTCTGATTCAGCAGGTTGTAAACACTCTTTTTGTAGAATCTGCATAGGGACCTATCACAGCCCATTGAATACTATGGTGAAGAAATGTATAACCCCAAATAAAAACCAGAAAGGAGCTATTTCTGAAAGTGCATTGTGATTCTTGCATTTATCTCACAGTGTTAAATCTTTCTATTGATTCAGCAGGATGGAAACACTCTTTAGATAAAATGTGCAAATGAACATTTATAAGCTCATAGAGGCCTGTGGTGAAAAACAGAATATCCCCACATAAAAACTACCAAAAAGCTATCTGTGAAACTGCTTTGTTAAGTGTGGATTCAGCTCAAAGGGTTAAACCTTTCTATTGATTCAGCAGGTTGCACACGCTCTTTTGCTAGAATCTGTAAAGGGACATTTGTGAGCCCATTGTAGCACACTGTGAAAATGGAATATTCAAATATAAAAACTAGAAAGAAGTTTTTAGTGAAACTTCTTGGTGATGTGTGGATGCTACTCACAGAGTTTAACTTTTCTATTGATTCAGCAGTTTGGAAACACTCTTTTGGTAAAAGCAGAAAATGGACATGTGGGAGAACTTTGAGACCTATGGTAAAAAAAAATATTTCCAGATAAAAATTATAAAGAAGCTATCTGTGAAACTGCTCTATGATGTGTGGATTCATCTCACAGAGTTAAACATTTCTTTTGATTCAGCAGTTGGAAACACTTTCTTGGCAGAATCTGCAAAGGGAGATTTGGAAGATTTTTGAGGCCTGTGGTGAAAAACAAAATATCCACAGATAAAAACTACAAAGTAGCTATCTGTGAAACTGCTTTGTGGTGTGTGGACTCATCTCCCAGAGTTAAGCCTTTCCTTTGATTCAGCACTTTGGAAACACTCGTTTTGTAGAACCTGAGAAGGGACATTTTGATGCCGACTGAGCATTGGAAGCTTTTTGAGGCCTATGGTTAAAAACAGCATATCCACAGATAAAAACTACAAAGTATCTATCTGTGTAACTACTTTGTTATGTGTGGATTCATCTCACAGAGTTAAACTTTTCTTCTGTTTCAGCAGGCTGCAAATATTTATGTTTTGTAATCTGCATAGTGACATTTGGGAGCCCATAAAACCCTATGGTGAAAAATGAAATATCCCCAGATAAAAATTAGAAAGAAGCTCTCTTTGAAACTGCTTTGTGATGTGTAGATTCATCTCAAAGACTTCAACCTTTCTTTTGACTCAGCATGTTGGAAAGACTCTTTTGGTAGAATCTGTGAAAGGAGATTTTTGAGCCCACTGTAGTCTATGGAAAAAAAACAAATATTTCAAGGTAAAAACTAGAAACAATCTATCAATGAATCTGCTTTGTGATACATGGATTCATATCACAGAGTTAAAACTTTCTTTTGATTTAGCAGGTTGGAAAATCCTCTTTGTAGAATCTTCGAAGTTACATTTGAGAGATCTTTGAGGCCTATAATGAAAAACCGAAAATCCCTAGATAAAAACTAGAAGGAAGTTCTTTGTGAAACTGTTTGGGATGTGTTTATTCATCTAACAGAATTAAACCTTTCTGTCAATATAGCATGTTTGAATCACATTTAAGGTAGTTTCTGTGAAGGGACTTTTAAAAGCCCTTACAGGCCTATGGTGAAAAACAGAATATCTGCAGACAAAAAGTAGAGAAAAGCTAAATATGTAACTGCTTTTGATGTATGGATTCATCTCACAGAGTTAAACCTTTCTTTTATTGTAACAGGTTGGAAACACTCTTTTGTTAGAATCTGTGAAGGGAAGTTTGGGAACCCATCAAGGCCTAAGGTGAAAAACAGAATATCCCCAGATAAAAACTAGAAAAAACTCTCTGTGAAGCTACTTAGTCATATGTGGATTCATCTCAAAGGGTTAAACTTGTTTTCAATTCAAGGGGTTAGAAACACTCTTTTTCTAGAATCTGCAAAGGGACATTTGTGAGCCCACTGTAGTCTATGGGGACAAACAGAATATCCTATGATCAAAACTAGAAAGAGGCTATCTGTGAAACTCCCTTGTGATGTCTGGATTCATCCCAAAGAGGTAAACATTTCTTTTAATTCAGCAGGTTGCAAGCTGTACTTTTGCAGAGTCTGAGAAGGGGCATTTGAAAGCCCTTTGAGTCCTTTGGTGAGAAACAAAATGTCCACAGATAAAAAGTAGGAAGAAACTATCTGTTAAACTGCTTTTTGATATGTGGTTTCATCTCACAGTGTTGAACCTTTCTTTTTACTCAGCAGTTTGGAGACACTCGTTGGTTAGAATGTATAAGGAAATATTTGGGAGCTTTTTGAGGCCTATGGTGAAAAACCGAATATCCCCAGATAAAGCCTAGAAAAAAGCTGTCTTTGAAACTGCTTTGTGATGTGTGTATTTATCTTACAGAGTTAAATTTTTATTTTGATACAGCAGGTTTGAAACTCTCTTTAGGTAGAATCTGTGAAGGGACATTTGGGAGCACTTTGAGCCCTATGGTGAAAAATAAAATAGCCCCAGATAAACACGAGAAAGAAGCTAACTGTGAAACTGCTTTGTAATGTATGGATTCACCTCACTGAGTTAAACATTTCTTTTGATTCAGCAGGTTGGAAACCCTCTTTTTGGAGATTCTGCAAAGGGACATGTGTGAGCCCTTAGAAGCCTATTGTAAGAAACAGAATATCCACAGATAAAAACTAGAAATAAGGTATCAGTGAAACTGCTTTGTGATATGTGGATTCATCTCACAGAGGTAAGCCTTTCTTTTGATACAGCAGATTTGAAAGACTTTTTTGGAAGAATCTGCAAAGGGACATATGGAAGCCCATAGAGGTTTCTGTTCAAAAACTGAATATCTTCACATAAATACTAGGAAGAAGCTATAAGAAGCTATTGGTGAAACCTCTTTGTGATGTGAGGATTCATCTCACAGAGTTAAACATTATTTCTTTTGATTCAGCAGCTTGGAAACACTCGTTCTGTAGAGCCTGCAGAGAGACATTTGGGGGCTCATAGAGACCTAAAGTGAAAAGCCCAATATCCCCAGATAAAGACTCGAAGGAATCTATCCGTGAAACTGCTTTGTGATGTGTGGATTCACCTCCCTGAGTTAAACCTATCTTTTGATTAAGCATGTTGGAATCACTCTTTTGGTAGAATCTGCAAAGTAACATTTGGGCACCCTTTAAAGCCTACAGTGAAAAACCGAATATCTCCAAATAAAAACAAGAAAGAAGCTATCTGTGAAATGGCTTTGTGATGTGTTGATTCATCTCACAGATTTCGACCTTACTTTTCATTCAGCATTTTTAGAACACTCTTTATGTAGAATCAACGATGGGACATTTGGCAGCGGTTTTTTGGCCTCTGGTGAATAACTGAATATTCCAAGATAAAAATTAGAAAGACTCTGTCTGTAAAATGGCTTTTTGATGTGTGGGTTCATCTCACAGAGTTAAACATTATTTTTGATTCAGTAGCTTGTAAACACTCATTAGGTAGAATCAGTGGAAAGACATTTGGGAGCCCATAGAGGCCTAAGGTGAAAAACTGAATATCCCCAGATAAAAACTAGAAAGAAGCTATCTCTGTAACTGTTTTGTTATGTGTGGATTCATCTCACAGAGCTAAACCTTTCTTTTGATTCAGCAGGTTGCAAATACTTATGTTTCATAATCTGCATAGTGACATTTGGGAGCCCATTAAAGCCTACAGTGAAAAATTGAATATCCCCAGATAAAAACCAGAAAGAAGCTATCTTTGAAACTGCTTTGTGATGTGTGGTTTCATCTCATAGTCTTAAACCTTACTTTTGACTCAGTATTTTGGAAACACTCTTTTGCTAGAATCCAGGAATGGAGATTTGTGAGCCTACTCTAGTTTATGGTAAAAATAAAAACAAATATTTCAAGATAAAAACTAGAAAGCAGCTATCAATGAATCTGTTTTGTGATGTGTAGATTCATCTCACAGAGTTAAACCTTTCTTTTGATTTAGCAGTTTGGAAACACCTTTTTGTAGAATCTGTGAAGGGACATTTGAGAGAACTTTGACACCTATAAGGAAAAACAAAAATCCTCAGATAAAAACTAGAAGGAAGCTCTTTGTGAAACTGTTTTGGATGTGTTTATTCACCTAACAGAGTTAAACCTTTCTGTCAATATAGCATGTTTGAAACATTTTTTAGATAGAATCTGAAGAGCCCATAGAGGCCTATGGTGAAAAACAGAATATCCCCAGATAGAAAGTAGAAAAAAGCTAAATATGTAACTGCTTTGTGATGTGTGTATTCATCTCACAGAGTTAAATCTTTCTTTTGACACAGCATACATGAAACACTCTTTAGATAGTATCTGCAAAGGGACATTTAAGAGCCCTTAGAGGCCTATGGTGAAAAACTCAAAAACTCTAGATAAAAACTAGAAAGAAGCTATCTGTTTAACTTATTTGTAATGTCTGGATTTATCTCACAGAGATAAGCATTTATATTGATTCAGCAAGTTGGAATCTCCCTTTTGGTAGAATCTGCCAAGGGACATTTGGAATCCCTTAAAAGTCTATTGTGAAAAACTGAATATACCTTGATAAAAACTAGAAAGAAGCTATCTGCAAAACTGCATGATAAAGTGTGGATTCATGTCACAGAGTTCAACATTCATTTTGATTCATCACGTTGGAAACACTCGCTTTGTAGACTCTGTTAAGAGACATTTTGGAGCCCATATTGTCCTATGGTAAACAACACAATATTTCCAAATAAACACCAGAAGAAAGCTATCTGTGAAAGTGGTTTGTGATGTGCGATTCATCTCACAGATTTAAACATTTTTTTATTCAATAGGTTGGAGACACTCATTTTGTAGAATTGGCAATGGGATATTGTGGAGCCCAGTGAGGCCTGTGGTGAACAATCCAATATTTCCAGATGAACACCAGAAAGAAGCTACCCATGAAACTGCTTTGTGATGTGTGATTCATCTCACAGATTTAAACTTTTTTTTTGATTCAGTAGGATGGAGACACTCATTTTTTTGAATCAACTATGGGATATTTTGGAGCCCATTGGGACCTATGGTGAACAATCCAATATTTCCAGATGAAAACAAGAAGGAAGCTATCCATGAAACTGCTTTGTGATGTGCAATTCATCTCACAGATTTAAACTATTTTTTTTATTCAGTAGGAAGGAGATATTCTCTTTTTTTGAATTGACTATGGGATATTTTGGAGCCCATTGAGGACTATGGTTGAAAACAAAATATCCCAAGACAAAAACTAAAAAGGAGCTATCTGTGAACCTGCTTTGATGTTTGGATTTATCTCACAGAGTTAAACTTTTCTTTTGATTCAGCAGGTTTTAAACACTCTTTTGGTAGCATCTGCATAGAGATGTATTACAGCCCATCGAGGCCTATGGCAAACAAAGGGATATCACCAGATAAAAACTAGAAGGAAGCTATTTCTGAGACTGCATTGTGATCCGTGCATTTATCTCACAGAGTTAAATCTTTCTATTGATTCAGCAGGATGCAAACACTCTTTTTGTAGAATCTGCAAAGGGACAGTTGGGAGCCCATTTAAGCCTATGGTGAAAAATTGAATATCCCCAGATAAAAACTAGAAATAACCAGTCAGTGAAACTGCTTTTTTGTTGTGTGGATGTATCTCACAGACTTACAAATTTCCTTTGATTTTGCAGGTTTGAAACATACCTTTTGCAGAATCTGTGGAGGGACATTTTGGAACCCCTTAAGGCCTGTCGTGAAAAAGAAAATATTCCCAGATGAAAACTAGAAAGAAGCTATCTGTGAAGTGCTCTGTGATGTATGGAGTCATTGCACAGAGCTATACCCTTCTATTGATACAGCAAGATGGAAACAATCTTTAGATAGAATCTGCGAAGGAACATTTATAAGCCCTTAGAGGACTATGGTGAAAAACAGAATATCCCCCCATAAAAACTATCAAGAAGCTATCTGTGAAACTGCATTGTTAAGTGTGGAATCAGATCAAAGGCTTAAAACTTTCTTTTTTTTTTTTTTTTTTTGAGACGGAGTCTCGCTCTGTCGCCGAGGCTGGAGTGCAGTGGCGTGATCTCGGCTCACTGCAAGCTCCGCCTCCTGGGTTCATGCCATTCTCCTGCCTCAGCCTCCCGAGTAGCTGGGACTACAGGCGCCCGCCACCACGCCCGGCTAATTTTTTGTATTTTTAGTAGAGACGGGGTTTCACCGTGTTAGCCAGGATGGTCTCGATCTCCTGACCTCGTGATCCGCCCACCTCGGCCTCCCAAAGTGCAAAACTTTCTTTTTAATCAGCAAGTTGCAGACACTCTTTTGCTGGAATCTGCGAAGGGACATTTGCAAGCCCATTGTAGCACACTGTGAAAAATGGAATATTCAAAGAAAAAAACTAGAAAGAAGATTTTAGTGAAACTACTTCATGATGTGTGGATTCTACTCACAGAGTTAAACTTTTTATTGTTTCAGCAGGTTGGAAACACTCTTTTGGTAAAATTGGGAAAGGGACATGTTGGAGCCCATTGAGACCTATGGTGAAAAACTGAATATTCCCAGATACAAACTACAAAGAAGCTATCTGTGAAACTGCTCTATGATGTGTGGATTCATCTCACAGAGTTAAACCTTTATTTTGATTCAGCAGGTTGGAAACACTTTTTTGGCAGAATCTACAAAGGGAGATTTGGATCTTTTTGCAGCCTATGGTGAAAAACAGAATACCCAGAGTTTAAAAACTGCAAAGTAGCTCTCTGTTAAACTGCTTTGTGATGTGTGGATTCATCACACAGAGATAAGCCTTTCCTTTGATTTGGCAGGTTGGAAACCCTTGTTTTCTAACCTGATAATGAATATTTTGAAGCTTGTTGAGGCGTATGGTGAAAAAAAAATCCCTAGTTAAAAACTAGAAGGAAGCTACCAGTGAAACTGCTTTGTGATGTGTGGATTCACCACTGAGAGTTAAATCTTTCTTTTCATCCAGAAAATTGGAAATATTCTTTAGATAGAATATGCACAGGGACATTTGGGAGACCATAGAGGCCAATGGTGAAAAACAGAATATCCTCAGATAAAAACTAGAAAGAAGGTGTCTGTGAAGCTGTTTTGTGATGTGTAGATTCACCTCACAGAATTAAACGTTGTTTTGATTCAACAGGTGTGAGACCCTCTTTTCATAGGATCTGTGAAGGGACATTTGGAAGCCCATTGAGGTTTATGGTGAAAAACCGAATATTTCTAGATAAATACTAGAAATAACCTAGCTGTGAAACTGCCTTGTGATGTGTGCATTCATTTCACAGATTTAAACAATTCTTTTGATTCTGTAAATTGGAAACACTCTTATAGTAGAATCTTTCAAGGGACATTTCAGAGCCCTTAGATGCCTATGGTAAAAAACCAAATATACCCAGATAAAATCTAGAAAGAAGCTATCTGTGAAACAGCTTTGTAATATTTGGATTCAAATCACAAGCTTAAACCTTTCTTTTGATTCAGCGGGTTACAAACATCATTTAATAGCGTCTGCGAGGGTAGATTTGGGAACCATTTCAGGAATGTAGTGAAAAACTGAATACACCCAGATACAAACCAGAAAGAAGCTATTTGTGAAACTGCTTTTTTTTTTTTTTTGTGGATTCTCCTCACAGAGATAAACATTTCCTTTGATTCAGCATCTTGGAAATACTCATTTTGTAGAATCTGAATGGGGCATTTTGAAGCCCTTTGAGGACTATGGTAAAAAAAAAAATAAAAACACAATATCCTCAGATAAAAACTATGAAGAAGCTATCTGTGAGCTTTTTTGTGATGTGTGGATTCATCTCACAGAGGTAAAAGTTTCTTTTGATACAGCATGTTGGAAACACTGTTTTCATAGAATCTTCAAAGTGAAATTTAGGAGCTTTTTGTAGAGTATAGAGAAAAACTGAATGTTCACACATGAAAACCAGAAAGAAGTTATCTGTGAAACAGCTTTGTGATCTGTGGAATCATCTCACAGAGCTAAACCGGTCTATTGAATCAGCAAGTTGCATACACTCTTTTTGTAGAATCTGCAAATAAACTTTTGGGAGACCATTGAGACCTATGGTGAAAAACTGAATATCCCCAGAAAGCACTAGAAAAAAGTGATCTGTGAAACTGCTTTGAGTTGTGTGGATTCCTTTCACAGTGTCATACCTTTCTTTTGATTTAACAAGTTGGAAATACTATGTTGTTAGAATCTGTGAAGGGACATTTGGGAGCCCATGGGGTCCTATGGTGAAAAACCAAATATTCCCCAGATAAAAACCAGAAAGAAGCTATCTTTGAAACTGCTTTGTGATGTGTGGATCATCTGAAAGACTTAAACCTTTCTTTTGACTCAGCATGTTGGAAACACTCTTTGGCTACAATCTGCAAAAGGAGATTTGTGAGCCCACTGTACTCTATGGTAAAATGTGTGTGTGTGTGTGTGTTTGTGTGTATCAGTGAGTCTGCTTTGTGATGCATGGATTCCTCTCCCAAATTTAAACATTTGTTTAGATTCAGAAAGTTGAAAACACCTTTTTGTAGAACCTGCAAATGGAAATTTGTGAGACCATTGAGGCCTATAATGCAAAACAGAAAATCTCCAGATAAAAACTAGAAGAGAGCTCTTTGTGAAACCTTTTGGGGTGTGTTTATTCATTTGACAGAATTAAACCTTTCTGTCAATATAGCATGTTTGAAACATTTTTTGGATAGAATCTGTGAAGGTTACATTTAAGAGCCCATAGAGACCTATGGTGGAAAACAGAATATCCCTGGAAAAAAAGTAGAAAAAAGCTAAATATATAACTGCTTTGAGATGTATGCATTCATCAAACAGAATTAAACCTTCTTTTGACACAGTAGGTGTGAAACACTTTATAGTTAGATCTGTGAAGGGACATTTAAGAGCCCACAGATGCCTATGGTGAAGAACTAAATAACTCCAGATGAAAACTAGAAAGAAACTATCTGTTTAACTTATTTGTATTGTTTGGATTTACCTCACCAAGATAAATATTTCTATTGATTCAGCAAGTTGGAATCACTCTTTTAGTAGAATCTGCCAAGGGACATTTGGGATCCCTTAGAGGCCTAATGTGAAAAACTTAATATACCTTGATAAAAACTGGAAAGAATCAATCTGTGAAACTTTATTGTAAAGTGTCATTTCATGTCACATAGTTAAACAGTTCTTTTGACTCTTCAGGTTGGAAACACTCGTTTTGTACATTCTGTGAAGAGACATTTTGGAGCCCATTGAGTCCTAAGGTGAAAAACCCAATATTTTCAAATAAAAACCAGAAGGAATCTACTATGAAACTGCTTTGTGTTCGGTGCATTCTTCTCACAGAGTTAAATTTTTCTTTTGATTCAGCAGTATGGACACACGCTTTTTGTAGAATCTACAAACTGATACAGGGGAGCGCATTGAGGCCTGTAGTGAAAAAGGACATATCTTCAGAGAAAAACTAGAAAGAATCTTTCTGAGAAACTGTTTTGTGATGTGTGCATTCATCTCACAGAGTTAAGCCTTTCCTCTGATTGAGCAGTTTGAAAGCATTATTTCAGTAGAATCTGTGAAGGGATATTTGGGAGCACGTTGGGGACTATGGTGAAAAAGGAAATATACTCAGAGCAAAACGAGAAATAAGTTTTCTGAGAAACTACTTTGTCAGAGTACTTTCATCTCACAGAGTTAACACTTTCTTTTGATTGATAAGTTTGGCAACAGTGTGTTTGTAGAATCTGAGAAGGGATATTTGGGAGGGCTTTGAGGCCTATGGTAAAAATGAAATATCTTCAGATAAAAACTATGAAGAAGCTTTCTGGGTAACTGCTTTGTGATTTGTGCATTCATCTCACAGAGTTAAACATATCTTCTGATTGAGCAGTTTTGAAACACCGTTTTTGTAGAATCTGTGAAAGGATATTTAGGAGCCCTTTGATGGTGAAAAAGGAAATATCTTCAGAAAAAAACAAAAAGAAGCTTTCTGAGAAACTGCTTTGTGATGAGTGCATTTATCTCACAGAATTTAACCTTTCTTTTGGTTGAGCAGTTTGGAAACACTGTTTTTATAGAATCTGCAAAGAGATATTTGGGAGCTCACTGAAACCTATGGTGAAAAAGGAAATATCTACAGAAAAATACTAGAAATAAGCTTTCTCAGAAATAACCTTGGAATGTGTGCATTCTTCTCACAGAACTAAAGCTTTCTTTTTACTAAGCCATTTGGAAGCACTGTTTTTGAAGAATCTGCAAAAGGATATTTGGGAGTGCTTTGAGGCCTATGGTGAAAAAGGAAATATCTCCAGATAAAAACGAGAAAGAAGCTTTCTCAGAAACTGCTTTCTGGTGTGTGCATTCTTCTCACAGACTTAAAATTTTATTTTGATTGAGCTGTGTGGGCACACACTTTTTGTAGAATCTGTGAAGGGATACGTGGGAGTGCTTTGAGCCCTAACATGAAAAAGGAAATATATTCAGAGAAAAACTAGAAAGAAGCTTTCTGAGAAATGGCTTTGTGATATGTGCATTCATCTCATGGAGTTAAACGTTTCTTTTGATTGAGAGGTTTGGAAATAATGTTTTGGTAGAATCTGTGAAGGGATATTTGGGAGCACTTTGAGGACTCCGGTGAATAAGGAAATATCTTCAGAAAAAAACAAAAAGAAGCTTTCTGAGAAACTGCTTTGTGGTAAGTGCATTCATCTCACAGAATTAAACCTTTCTATTGATGAAGCAGTTTGGAAACAATGTTTTTGTAGAATCTGCAAAGGGATATTTGGGAGTGCATTGAAGTCTATGGTGAAAAAGGAAATATCCCCAGAAAAATACTAGAAAGAAGCTTTCTCTGAAATCCTTTTGTGATGTGTACATTCTTCTCACAGTATTAAACCTTTCTTTCGATTGAGCAGTTTGGAAACACTGTTCTTGTAGAAAGTTCAAAGAGATATTTGGGAGTGCATTGAGGCCTATGGTGAAAAAGGAAATATCTTCAGATTAAAAACTGGAAAGAAGACTTCTAGAAATTGCTTTGTGGAGGGTGCATTGTTCTTACAGAGTTAAATCTTCATTTTGATTGAGCAGTTGGGACACAGAGTTTTTGTAGAATCTATGAAGGGATATTTGGGAATGCACTGAGCCCTAGGGTGAAGAAGGAAATATATTTAGAGTAAAACTAGGAAGAAGCTTTCTGAGAAGCTGCTCTGTGATATGTGCATTCATCTCATGGAGTTAAACATTTCTTTTGATTGAGCAGTTTGGAAACACTGTTGTGGTAGAATCTGTGAAGGGATATTTGAGAGCAACTTTTCGTGTATGGTGAAAAGGGAAATAATTTCAGATAAAAACTAGAAAGAAGCTTTCTGAGAAACTGCTTTGTGATGGGTGCATTCATTTCAGACTTAACCTTTTCTTTGGATTCAGAAGTTTGGCTACACTGTTTGTAGAATCTGAAAAGGGATACTGGGGAGTGCTTTGAGGCCAATGGTGAAATGCAAAATAATTAAAAGAAGCTTTCTGAGAAACTGCTTTGTGATGAGTCCATTCATATCACAGAGTTAAACATTTCTTTTGATTGAATAGTTTGGCAGCATTATTTTTGTAGAATCTGAGAAGGGATATTTGGCAGCCAATTGAGGCCTATGGTGAAAAAGGAAATATATTCAGATAAATATGAGAAGGAAGCTTTCTCAGATACCACTTTGAGATGTGTGCATTCTTATGAGAGAGTTAAACCTTTCCTTTGATTGAGCAATTTGGAACCACTGTTTTTATAGAATCTGTGAAGGGATATTTGGGAGTGCTTTGAGGCCTGTGGTGAAAACAGAAATATCTTCAGATAAAAACAAGAAAGAGGCTTTCTCAGAAACTGTTCTGTGATGTGTGCATTCTTCCCACAGA
Source organism: Pan troglodytes (assembly GCF_028858775.2). Lineage (NCBI taxonomy): Eukaryota > Metazoa > Chordata > Mammalia > Primates > Hominidae > Pan > Pan troglodytes. Next base: position 30,644,401 of record NC_072418.2, read on the forward strand.
GTTAAACCTTTCTTTTGATTGAGAGTTTGGAACACTGTTTTTGTAGAATCTACGTAGTGATATATGGAAGCACATTGAGGCCTACTCTGAAAAAAGAAATATCTTCAGAGAAAAACTAGAAAGAGGCTTTCTGAGAAACTACTTTGTGATGTGTGCATTCATCTCACAGAGTTCAACCTTTCTTTTGATTGAGCAGTTTGGAAACACTGTATTGGTAGAATCTGCAAAGGTATATTTGGGATAGCTCTAAGGCCTAGGGTGAAAAAGAAAATATCTTCAGATAAAAAATACAAAGAGTCTTTTTGGGAAAGTGCTTTGTGATGTGTGCATTCATCTCACTGACTTAACATTTTCTTTTCATTGAGCAGTTTGGAAACACTGTTTTTGTAGAATCTGTGAATTGATATTTGGGAGAGCATAGTGACCTGTGGTGAAAAAGGAAATATCTTCAAACAAAAACTAGAAAGAAGCTTTCTGAGGAGCTGCTTTGTAATGAGTGCACTCATCTCTCAGAGTTAAACTTTTCTTTTGATTGAGCAGTTTTGGAACAGTGTCTTTGTAGAATCTGAGAAGGGATATTTGGGAGCGCTTTGAGGTGTAAGGTGAAAAATGAAATATCTTCAGCTAAAACTAGAAAGAGACTTTTGGGAGTCTGCTTTGTGATGTGTACATTCATCTCACAGATTTAAACTTTTCTCTTCATTGAGTAGTTTGGCCATACTGTTTTGTACAATCTGAGAAGGTGTATTTGAGAGCCCCTTGAGACCTTTGGTGAAAAAAGAAATACCTTCAGATAAAAACTAGAAAGAATCTTTCCAGGAAACTGCTTTGTGATGTGGGCATTCATCTCACAGATATAAAACTTTTTTTTGATTGAGCAGTTTTGAAACACTGTTTTTCTAGAATCTGGGAAGGGATATTTGGGAGTGCATTGTGGCCAATGGGAAAAAGAGAAGAACTTCAGATAAAAACCACAGAAAACTTTCTGAGTAACTGCTTAGTGACGAGTGCATTCAACCCACACAGTTAAACTTTTCTTTTAATACAGCAATTAGGAAACAGTGTTTTTGTAGAATCTGAGAAGGGATATTTGGGAGTGCTTTGAGGCCTATGGTGAAAAAGGAAATACCTTCAGATAAAAACTAGAAAGAAGCTTTCTGAGACACTGCTTTATGATGAGGGCATTCAACTCACACAGATAAACCTTTTTTTTTTTTTTTTTTGATTGAACAGTTTGGGAACAGCGTTTTTGTAGAATCTGAGAAGGGATATTAGGGAGCACTTTGAGGCCAATGGTGAAAAATGAAATATCTCCAGATAAAAACTAGAAAGAAGCTTTCTGGGAAACTGCTTTGTGATGTGTGCATTCATCTCCCAGGTTTAAACATTTCTTTTGATTAAGAAGATTGGAAACACTGTTTTGGTAGTATCTGCGATGGGATATTTGGGATCGCTCTAAGGCCTATCTTGAAAAAAGAAATATATTCAGATAAAAAATAGAAAGAAGCTTTCTGAGAAACTGCTTTATTATGAGTGCATTCATCTTACACAGTTAAACCTTTCTTTAGATTCAGCATTTTGGGAACAGTGTTTTTGTAGAATCTGAGAAGGGATATATGGGAGCGCTTTGAGGTGTTTGGTGAAAAACGAAATATCTTCAGATAAAACTGGAAGGAAGCTCTTAGGAATGTGATTTGTGATATCTGCATTCATCTTACAGAGTTATGCCCTTCTTTTCAGTGTGCAGTTTGGAAACACTGTTATTGGAGAATCTGCAAAGGGATATATGGGAGCCCATTGAGGGCTACAGTGAAAAAGAAAATATCTTCTGATAAAAAGCAGAAAGAAGCTTTCTGAGAAACAGCTTTGTGATGTGTGCATTCATCTCACAGAGTTAAGCCTTTCCTCTGATTGAGCAGTTTGAAAGCATTATTTCAGTAGAATCTGTGAAGGGATATTTGGGAGCACGTTGGGGACTATGGTGAAAAAGGAAATATACTCAGAGCAAAACGAGAAATAAGTTTTCTGAGAAACTACTTTGTCAGAGTACTTTCATCTCACAGAGTTAACACTTTCTTTTGATTGATAAGTTTGGCAACAGTGTGTTTGTAGAATCTGAGAAGGGATATTTGGGAGGGCTTTGAGGCCTATGGTAAAAATGAAATATCTTCAGATAAAAACTATGAAGAAGCTTTCTGGGTAACTGCTTTGTGATTTGTGCATTCATCTCACAGAGTTAAACATATCTTCTGATTGAGCAGTTTTGAAACACCGTTTTTGTAGAATCTGTGAAAGGATATTTAGGAGCCCTTTGATGGTGAAAAAGGAAATATCTTCAGAAAAAAACAAAAAGAAGCTTTCTGAGAAACTGCTTTGTGATGAGTGCATTTATCTCACAGAATTTAACCTTTCTTTTGGTTGAGCAGTTTGGAAACACTGTTTTTATAGAATCTGCAAAGAGATATTTGGGAGCTCACTGAAACCTATGGTGAAAAAGGAAATATCTACAGAAAAATACTAGAAATAAGCTTTCTCAGAAATAACCTTGGAATGTGTGCATTCTTCTCACAGAACTAAAGCTTTCTTTTTACTAAGCCATTTGGAAGCACTGTTTTTGAAGAATCTGCAAAAGGATATTTGGGAGTGCTTTGAGGCCTATGGTGAAAAAGGAAATATCTCCAGATAAAAACGAGAAAGAAGCTTTCTCAGAAACTGCTTTCTGGTGTGTGCATTCTTCTCACAGACTTAAAATTTTATTTTGATTGAGCTGTGTGGGCACACACTTTTTGTAGAATCTGTGAAGGGATACGTGGGAGTGCTTTGAGCCCTAACATGAAAAAGGAAATATATTCAGAGAAAAACTAGAAAGAAGCTTTCTGAGAAATGGCTTTGTGATATGTGCATTCATCTCATGGAGTTAAACGTTTCTTTTGATTGAGAGGTTTGGAAATAATGTTTTGGTAGAATCTGTGAAGGGATATTTGGGAGCACTTTGAGGACTCCGGTGAATAAGGAAATATCTTCAGAAAAAAACAAAAAGAAGCTTTCTGAGAAACTGCTTTGTGGTAAGTGCATTCATCTCACAGAATTAAACCTTTCTATTGATGAAGCAGTTTGGAAACAATGTTTTTGTAGAATCTGCAAAGGGATATTTGGGAGTGCATTGAAGTCTATGGTGAAAAAGGAAATATCCCCAGAAAAATACTAGAAAGAAGCTTTCTCTGAAATCCTTTTGTGATGTGTACATTCTTCTCACAGTATTAAACCTTTCTTTCGATTGAGCAGTTTGGAAACACTGTTCTTGTAGAAAGTTCAAAGAGATATTTGGGAGTGCATTGAGGCCTATGGTGAAAAAGGAAATATCTTCAGATTAAAAACTGGAAAGAAGACTTCTAGAAATTGCTTTGTGGAGGGTGCATTGTTCTTACAGAGTTAAATCTTCATTTTGATTGAGCAGTTGGGACACAGAGTTTTTGTAGAATCTATGAAGGGATATTTGGGAATGCACTGAGCCCTAGGGTGAAGAAGGAAATATATTTAGAGTAAAACTAGGAAGAAGCTTTCTGAGAAGCTGCTCTGTGATATGTGCATTCATCTCATGGAGTTAAACATTTCTTTTGATTGAGCAGTTTGGAAACACTGTTGTGGTAGAATCTGTGAAGGGATATTTGAGAGCAACTTTTCGTGTATGGTGAAAAGGGAAATAATTTCAGATAAAAACTAGAAAGAAGCTTTCTGAGAAACTGCTTTGTGATGGGTGCATTCATTTCAGACTTAACCTTTTCTTTGGATTCAGAAGTTTGGCTACACTGTTTGTAGAATCTGAAAAGGGATACTGGGGAGTGCTTTGAGGCCAATGGTGAAATGCAAAATAATTAAAAGAAGCTTTCTGAGAAACTGCTTTGTGATGAGTCCATTCATATCACAGAGTTAAACATTTCTTTTGATTGAATAGTTTGGCAGCATTATTTTTGTAGAATCTGAGAAGGGATATTTGGCAGCCAATTGAGGCCTATGGTGAAAAAGGAAATATATTCAGATAAATATGAGAAGGAAGCTTTCTCAGATACCACTTTGAGATGTGTGCATTCTTATGAGAGAGTTAAACCTTTCCTTTGATTGAGCAATTTGGAACCACTGTTTTTATAGAATCTGTGAAGGGATATTTGGGAGTGCTTTGAGGCCTGTGGTGAAAACAGAAATATCTTCAGATAAAAACAAGAAAGAGGCTTTCTCAGAAACTGTTCTGTGATGTGTGCATTCTTCCCACAGAGTTAAACCTTTCTTTTGATTGAGAGTTTGGAACACTGTTTTTGTAGAATCTACGTAGTGATATATGGAAGCACATTGAGGCCTACTCTGAAAAAAGAAATATCTTCAGAGAAAAACTAGAAAGAGGCTTTCTGAGAAACTACTTTGTGATGTGTGCATTCATCTCACAGAGTTCAACCTTTCTTTTGATTGAGCAGTTTGGAAACACTGTATTGGTAGAATCTGCAAAGGTATATTTGGGATAGCTCTAAGGCCTAGGGTGAAAAAGAAAATATCTTCAGATAAAAAATACAAAGAGTCTTTTTGGGAAAATGCTTTGTGATGTGTGCATTCATCTCACTGACTTAACATTTTCTTTTCATTGAGCAGTTTGGAAACACTGTTTTTGTAGAATCTGTGAATTGATATTTGGGAGAGCATAGTGACCTGTGGTGAAAAAGGAAATATCTTCAAACAAAAACTAGAAAGAAGCTTTCTGAGGAGCTGCTTTGTAATGAGTGCACTCATCTCTCAGAGTTAAACTTTTCTTTTGATTGAGCAGCTTTGGAACAGTGTCTTTGTAGAATCTGAGAAGGGATATTTGGGAGCGCTTTGAGGTGTAAGGTGAAAAATGAAATATCTTCAGCTAAAACTAGAAAGAGACTTTTGGGAGTCTGCTTTGTGATGTGTACATTCATCTCACAGATTTAAACTTTTCTCTTCATTGAGTAGTTTGGCCATACTGTTTTGTACAATCTGAGAAGGTGTATTTGAGAGCCCCTTGAGACCTTTGGTGAAAAAAGAAATACCTTCAGATAAAAACTAGAAAGAATCTTTCCAGGAAACTGCTTTGTGATGTGGGCATTCATCTCACAGATATAAAACTTTTTTTTGATTGAGCAGTTTTGAAACACTGTTTTTCTAGAATCTGGGAAGGGATATTTGGGAGTGCATTGTGGCCAATGGGAAAAAGAGAAGAACTTCAGATAAAAACCACAGAAAACTTTCTGAGTAACTGCTTAGTGACGAGTGCATTCAACCCACACAGTTAAACTTTTCTTTTAATACAGCAATTAGGAAACAGTGTTTTTGTAGAATCTGAGAAGGGATATTTGGGAGTGCTTTGAGGCCTATGGTGAAAAAGGAAATACCTTCAGATAAAAACTAGAAAGAAGCTTTCTGAGACACTGCTTTATGATGAGGGCATTCAACTCACACAGATAAACCTTTTTTTTTTTTTTTTTTGATTGAACAGTTTGGGAACAGCGTTTTTGTAGAATCTGAGAAGGGATATTAGGGAGCACTTTGAGGCCAATGGTGAAAAATGAAATATCTCCAGATAAAAACTAGAAAGAAGCTTTCTGGGAAACTGCTTTGTGATGTGTGCATTCATCTCCCAGGTTTAAACATTTCTTTTGATTAAGAAGATTGGAAACACTGTTTTGGTAGTATCTGCGATGGGATATTTGGGATCGCTCTAAGGCCTATCTTGAAAAAAGAAATATATTCAGATAAAAAATAGAAAGAAGCTTTCTGAGAAACTGCTTTATTATGAGTGCATTCATCTTACACAGTTAAACCTTTCTTTAGATTCAGCATTTTGGGAACAGTGTTTTTGTAGAATCTGAGAAGGGATATATGGGAGCGCTTTGAGGTGTTTGGTGAAAAACGAAATATCTTCAGATAAAACTGGAAGGAAGCTCTTAGGAATGTGATTTGTGATATCTGCATTCATCTTACAGAGTTATGCCCTTCTTTTCAGTGTGCAGTTTGGAAACACTGTTATTGGAGAATCTGCAAAGGGATATATGGGAGCCCATTGAGGGCTACAGTGAAAAAGAAAATATCTTCTGATAAAAAGCAGAAAGAAGCTTTCTGAGAAACAGCTTTGTGATGTGTGCATTCATCTCACAGAGTTAAACGTTTCCTTTGATTGAGCAGTTTGGAAACACTCTTTTGGTAGAATCTGAGAAGGGATATTTGGGAGCGCCTTGAGGCCTATGGTAAAAAAGGAACATCAGAGAAAAAGTAGAGAGAAGCTTTCTGAAAAACTCCTTTGTGATGTGTGCATACTTCTCACAGAGAAGGGTGTTTTGAAACACTCTTTTTATAGAATTTGAGACGGGATACTTGGGAGTGCATTGAGGCCTATGTTGAAAAAGTAAATATCTTCACATAAAAATTAGTAAGAAGCTTTCTGAGAAACCACTTCATTATGTGTTCATTCTTCTCCCAGAGTTACAATTTTCTTTTGATTGAGCAGTGTGGAAATGCTGTATTTGTAGAATCTACAAAGGGATATACAGGATGGCATTTAGAACTATGTGAAAAAGTAAGTATCTTCAGAGGAAAACTAGAATGAAGCCTTCTGAGAAACTGCTTTGTGCTGTGTGCATTCATCTCACAGAATTAAACCTTTCTTAGAATCGAACAGTTTGACAAGACTGTCTTTGTATAATCTGCAAAGAGATATTTGGGAGCACATTTAGGCCTATGGTGAAAAAGGAAATATCTTCAGGTAAAAACTAGAAAGAAGATTCTGAGAAACCACTTTGTGATGTGTGGATTCTTCTCATAGAGTTAAACCTTCCTTTTGATAGAGCAGTTTGGAAACACAGATTTTGTGGAATGTACCAATGATATATGGGAGTGCATTGAGGTCTATGGTGAAAAAGGTAATATTGTCAGAGAAAAACTAGAAGGAAGGGTTCTCAGAAACTGCTTTGTGATGTGTGCATTCAGTTCACAGAGTTAAACCTTTCCTTTGTTTAAGCCATTTTGAAACACTCTTTTCGTAGAATCTGCAAAGGGATATTTGGGAGCACATTGAGGCTTCTGGTGAAAAAGGTAATATCTAAGGATAAAAAGAAGAAAGATGCTTCCTGATGAACTGCTTTGTGATAAGTGCATTCATCTCACAGAGGTAAACCTTTCTTTTGATTGAGCAGTTGGCAACACTGCTTTTGTGGAATCTGAGAAGGGATACTGGGAGCACTTTGAGGCCTATGGTGAAAAGCAAAATATGTACAGATAAAAACTAGTAAGAAGATCTTTCAGAAACTGCTTTGTGATGTGTGTATTCATCTCAGAGTTTGATCTTTCTTTTGATTGAGCAGATCTGAAACTCTTTTTGTAGAATCTGCAATGTGATATTTGGGAGCACATTGAGGCTTAAGGTGAAAAAGGAAACATCTTTACATAAATACTGGAAAGAAGCTTTCTCAGAAACTGCTCCATGATATGTGCATTCTTATCACAGAGTTAAAACTTTCTTTTGATTAAGCAATTTGCAAACACTGTTTTTGTAGAATCTACAAAGGGATATTTGGGAGCACTTTGAGGCCTATGATGAAAACAGAAATATCTTCAGATAAAAATAAGAAGGAAGCTTTCCCAGAAACTGCTTTGTGATGTGTGAATTCTTCTCAGAGAGTTAAACATTTATTTTCATACAGAGTGTGGAAACACTGTTTTGGAAGAACCTACACAGGGATATATAGGAGCACATTGAGGCCTATGGTAAACGAGGAAATATCTTCTGAGAAAAACTAGAAAGAAGCTGTCTGAGAAACTGCTTTGGGACATGCGCATTCATCTAATGGAGTTAAACCTTCTTTTTGATTGAGCAGTTTGTAAACACTGTTATGGTACAATCCCCAAAGGGATATTTGGGATCACTTTAAAGCCTAGGGTGAAAAAGGAAATATATTCAGAAAGAATATTTCCTAGAAAGAAGTTTTCTGGGTAACAGCTTTGTGATGTGTGCATTCATCTCACAGAATTAAATCTGTGTTTTGATTGAGCAGATTAGAAACACTGTTTTTGTAGAATCTGCAAAGGGATATTTGGGAGCACATTGTGGCCTATGGTGAAAAAGGAAATGTCTTCAGATAAAAACTTGAAAGAAACTTTCTGAGAAATGGCTCTGTGATGAGTGCATTCATCTCACACAGTTAAACCTTTCTTTTGATTGAGCAGTTTGAGAACAGTGTTTTTGTAGAATATGAGAAGGGATATTTGGGAGTGCTTTGAGTCATAGTGTGAAAAACTATATATCTTCATGTAAAAACTAGCAAGAAGCTTTCTCAGAAACCGCATTGTTTTGTGTTCATTCTTCTCATTGAGTTAAAACTTTGTTTTGATTTAGAAGTATGGAAACACTATTTTTGTAGAATCTACGAAGGGATGTATGGGAATGCATTGAGATCTATGGTGAAAAAGTAAGTGTCTTCAGAGAAAAACTAGAATGAAGCTTTCTGAGAAAGTGCTTTGTGGTATGAGCATTCATCTCACAGAGTTAAACCTTTTTTCTGACTGAACCGTTTGAAAACACTCTTTTGGTTTCAATCTGTGAAGAGATATTTAGGAGCACATTGAGGCCTATGGTGAAGAAAGAAATATCCTCAGATAAAAACTAGAAAGAAGCTTTCTGAGAAACTGCTTTGTAATGATTGCATTCATCTCACAGAGTTAAACTTTTCTTTTGATTCAGCAGTGTGGTCTTACTATTTTGTAGAATCTGAGAAGGCATATTTGAGAGTGATTTGAGTCCTTGGGTGAAAAAGGAAATATCTTCTGATAAGAATTAGGAAGAAGCTTTCTGGGACACTGTTTTGTGATGTTTGCACTCATCTCACGTAGTTAAAACTTTCTTTTGATTGAGCAGCTTGGCAACACTGTTTTTGTAGAATCTGTGAAGTGATATTTGGAAGTGCTTTGAGGCCTAAGCTGAAAAGGGACATACCTTTAGAAAAAACTAGAAAGAAGCGTTTTGAGAAACTGCGTTGTGATGTGTGCATTCATCTCACAGAGTTAAACCTTTCTTTTTATTGAGCAGTTTGGAAACAATTTGGTACAATCTGAGAAAGGATATTTGGGAGTGCATTGAGGTCTATGGTGAAAAAAGAAATATCTTCAGAGAAAAACCAGAAAGCAGCTTTCTGAGAAACTGCTTTGTGATGAGTGCATTCATCTCAGAGGGTTAAACCTTTGTTTTGATAGAGCAGTTTGGAAAAACAGTTTTTGTAGAATCAGAGAAGGGATTTTTGAGAGTGCTTTGAGGACTATGGTGAAAAAGGAAATACCTTCAGATAAAAACTGGAAAGAAGCATTCTGGGAAACTGCTTTGTGATGTGTGCATTCACCTCACAGAGTTAAAAACTTTCTTTTGATGTAGCAGATTGAATATACTGTTCTTGCAGAATCTACAAAGGGATATTTGGGAGTGACTTGAGGCCTATGGTGGAAAAGGAAATATCTTCAGAAAAAGACTAAAAACAAGCTTTCTGAGAAACTGCTTTGTGATGAGTACATTCATCTCACGAAATTAAACCTTTTTTTAATTGAAAGTTTGGAAATACTGTTTTGGTAGAAACTGCTAGCTATATTTGGGAACGATTTAAGTCCTAGGGAGAAGAAGGAAATATCTTCAGATAAAAACTAGAAAGAAGCTTTCTGGGAAACCTCCTTAGTGATGTGTGCATTCACCTCACAGTATTAAATTTTTCTTTTGATTGAGCAGTTTGGAGACCTTGTTTCAGTAGGATGTGCAAAGAGATATTTGGAAGGGCATTGAAGCATATGGTGAAAAAGGAAGTATCTTCTGAGAAAAACTAAAAAGAAACTTTCTGAGAAACTTCTTTCTGATGAGTGCATTTATCTCACAAAGTTAAACCTTTCTTTTGGTCGAGCAGTTGAAAACACTGTTTTGGTGGAATCTGCAAATGGATATTTGAGAGTACTTTTAGGCCTAGAGTGAAAATAGAAATAACTTCAGATGAAAACTACAAAGAAACTTTCTGGGAAACTGCACTCTGATCTGTGCTATCAACACGCAATTAAAGCTTTCTTTTAATTGAGCAGTTTGGAAACAATGTACTCCTAGATCTGTGAAGGGATATTTGGGAGTGCTTTGAGTCATATGGTGAAAAGGGAAATATTTTCAGAGAAAAATTGGAAAGAAGCTTTCTAAGACACTGCTTAGTGACGAGTGCATGCATCACAAAGAGTTAAACATTTATTTTGATCGAGCAGTTGGAACACTGTTTTTGTGGAATCTATGAAGGGACATTTGGAGTGAATTGAGGCCTATGGTGAAAAAGGAAACATCTTCAGATAAATACTAGAAAGAAGCTTCTCAGAAACTTTTTTTGATGAGTCCATTTTTCTCACAAAGTTAAACATTTCTTTGGATTGAGCAGTTTGTAAACACTGTTTTGGTAGAATGAGTGATGGAATATTTGGGAGTGCATAGAGGCTTATGATGAAAAAGAAATTATCTTCAGAGAAAAACCAGAAAGAATTTTTCTGAGTAACTGCTTTGTGATGAGAGCATTCATCTCAAAGGGTTAAACCATTCTATTGATTGAACAATTTTTAAAAACTGTTTTGGTAGGATCTGCAAAGTGATATTTCAGAGCACTTTGAGGCTTATGGTAAATTGGAAATATCTTCAGATAAAAGCTAGAAAGAAGCTTTTGGGGAATTGCTTTGTGATGATTTCCTTCATCTCACAGGGTTAAACCTTTCTTTTGATTGAGCAGTTTGGCAACAGTGTTTTTGCAGTATCTGAGAAGAGATATTTGGTAGAGCTTTGACCCCTATGGTGAAAAATGAAATATCTTCAGATAAAAACTAGAAAGAAGCTTTCTGGGAAACTGCTTTGTGATATATGCATTCATCTCCCAGAGTTAACCCTTTCTGCTGATAGAGCAGTTTGGAAACACTGTTTATGTAGAAACTGCAAGGGAATATTTGGGAGCACATTGAGGCTTATGGTGAAACAGGAAAAACCTTCAGATAAATACTAGAAAGAAGATTTCTGAGAAACTGCTTTGTGATGAGTGCATTCTTCTCAAAGAGTTAAAGCTTTCTTTTGATTGAACAGTTTTGAAACACTGTTTTTGTAGAACCTGCAAAGGGATATTTTGGAGCATATGTAAGCCTATGGTGAAAAAGGAAATATCTTCAGATAAAAACAAGAAAGAAGCGTTCTAAGAAACCACTTTATGATGTTTGCACTCTTCTCACAGATTTAAACCTTTCTTTTGATTGAGCAGTTTGGAAACACTGTTTTGGTAGAATCTGTGAAGGTATATTTTGGATTGCTTTAATTCCTGGGGTGAAGAAGGAAATATCTTCAGTTTAAAACTGGAAAGAAACTTTCTGAGAAACTGCTTTGTGATGTGTACCATCATTTCAAATAATTAAACTTTTCTTTTCATTGAGCTCTTTGGAAACAATGTTTGGCAGAACCTGTGAAGGGATATTTGGAGTGCATTCAGGCATACAGTGAAAAAGGAAATATATTCACATAAAAAGTTGTAAGAAGCTACCTCAGAAACTGCTTTGTGATGTTTGCACTCTTCTCACAGAGTTAAACCTCTCTTTTGATTGAGCAGTTTGGAAACACTCTTTTTGTAGAATGTGGGAGGGGATATTTGGGATTGCTTCAATTCCTAGGGTGAAAAAGAAAATATCTTCAGATAAGAACTAGAAAGAAGCTCTCTGGGAAACTGCTTTGTGATGTGTGCATTCATTTCATAGAATTAAGCTTTTCATTCATTTGAGCAGTTTGGAAACAATGTTTGGTAGAATCTGCAAAGGGATATTTGGGAGCACATTAAGGCCTATGGTGAAAAAGGAAATATCTTCACATAAAAACTAGTAACAAGCTTTCTCAGAAACCACTTTGTTATGCATTAATTCTTCTCAAAGAGTTAAACCTCTCTTTTGATTGAGAAATCTGGAAACATTGTTTTTGTACAATTCACAAACGGATATATGGGAATGCATTGAGACCTATGGCGAAAAAGAAAATATCTTCAGAGAAAAACTAGAATGAAGCTTTCTGAGAAACTGCTTTGGGATGTGTGCATTCATCTCCTGGAGTTAAATATTTTTTCTGATTGAACCATTTGGAAACACTGTTTCAGTAGAATCTGTGAAGGGATATTTGGGAGGTCATTGAGGCCTATGGAGAAAAAGGAAATATCTTCAGATAAAAACTAGAAAGAATATTTCTGACAAACTGCTTTGTGATGAATACATTCATCTCACAGAGGTAACTTTTCTTTTGATTCAGCAGTTTGGCCATACTATGTTTGTAGAAACTGAGAAGGTATATTTGAGAGTGCTTTGAGGCCTATGGTGAAAAAGGAAATATCTTCACATAAAAACTAGTAAGAAGTTTTCTGGGAAGAAAAAAACAAACAACCCCATCAAAAAATGGGCAAAAGATATGAACAGACACTTCTCAAAAGAAGACATTTATGCAGCCAAAAAACACATGAAAAAATGCTCATCATCACTGGCCATCAGAGAAATGCAAATCTAAACCACAATGAGATACCATCTCACACCAGTTAGAATGGCAATCATTAAAAAGTCAGGAAACAACAGGTGCTGGAGAGGACGTGGAGAAATAGGAACACTTTTACCCTGTTGTTGGGACTGTAAACTAGTTCAACCATTGTGGAAGTCAGTGTGGCGATTCCTCAGGGATCTAGAACTAGAAATACCATTTGACCCAGCCATCCCATTACTGGGTATATACCCAAAGGATTATAAATCATGCTGCTATAAAGACATATATACACATATGTTTATAGCGGCACTATTCACAATAGCAAAGACTTGGAACCAACCCTAATGTCCCACAATGATAGACTGGATTAAGAAAATGTGGCACATATACACCATGGAATACTATGCAGCCATAAAAAATGATGAGTTCATGTCCTTTGTAGGAACATGGATGAAACTGGAAACCATCATTCTCAGCAAACTATCGCAAGGACAAAAAACCAAACACTGCATGTTCTCACTCATAGGTGGGAATTGAACAATGAGAACATATGGTCACAGGAAGGGGAACATCACACAACGGGGACTGTTGTGGGATGGGGGAGGGGAGGGGGACAGCATTAGGAGATATACCTAATGCTAAATGATGAGTTAATGGGTGCAGCACACCAGCATGGCACATGTATACATATGAAACAAACCTGCATGTTGGGCATGTGTACCCTAAAACTTAAAGTACAATAATAATAAAATTAAAAACATAAGCTTTCTGGGAAACTGCTTTGTGATGTTTGCATTCATATCACAGAGTTAAAACTTTCTGTCCATTGAGCAGTTTAACAACACCATTTCTGTAGAATCTGTGAAGGGATATTTGGGAGCATGTTGAGGCTTATCATGAAAAAGACATATCTTCAGACAAAACTAGAAAAAAGCTTTCTGAGAAACTGCTTCGTGATGTGTGCATTCATCTCACAGAGTTAAAACTTTCTTTTGATTAAGCAGCTTGGAAACACTATTTGGTACAATCTGCGAAAGGATATTTTGGAGTGCATTGAGGCCCATGGTGAAAAAGGAAATATCTTCAGAGAAAAACTAGAAAGAAGCTTTCTCAGAAATAGCTTTGTGATGAGTGCATTCATCTCACACAGTTAAAACTTTCTTTTGATTGAGCAGTTTTGCTAAGCTGTTTTTGTAGAATCTAAGAAGGGATACTTGAGAGCACTTTGAGGCCTACGGTGAAAAAGGAAATATCTTTAAAAAAATTAAAAACAAGTTGTCTGAGAAACTGCCTTGTGATAAGAGTATTCAACTGACATAGTTAAACCTTTCTTTTGATTGAGCAGTTTGGGAACAGTGCTTTTGTAGAATCAGAGAAGGGATATTTGGGATCATTTTGAGGCCAATGGTGAAAAATGAAATATCTTCAGGTAAATACAAGAAAGAAGCTTTCTCAGAAACTGCTTTGTGATGTGTGCATTCATCTCACCGAGTTAAAGCTTTCTTTTGATTGAGCAGTTTGGAAACACTGTTTTGGTAGAATCTGACAAAATATATTTTTGAGCCTATTGAGGCCTATGGTGAAAAGGGAAATATCTTCAGATTAAAACTAGAAAGAAGCATTCTCAGAAACCAGCTTGTGATGTGTCCATTCTTCTCACAGAGTTAAACCTTTCTTTAGATTGAGCAGTTTGGAAACACTGGTTTGGTAGAGTGTGCAAAGGATATTTGGGAGCACATTGAGGCCTATGGTGTAAAGGGAATTATCTTCAGAGAAAACTAGGAAGAATTTTTTGGAGAAACTACTTTGTGATGTGTGCATTCGTCTCACAGTGTTAAACTTTTCTTTTGAGTGAGCAGTTTGTAAACACTGTTTTTATAGAATCTGTGAAGGGATATTTGGGAACACATTGAGGCCTATGTTAAAAAAGGAAATACCTTCAGATAAAAACTAGAAAGAAACTCTCTGAGAAACTGCTTTGTGATGAGTGCATTCATCTCACAGAGTTAAATCTTTCTTTTGATTGAGCAGTTTGAAAAACTGTGTTTGTAGAACTTTTGAAAGGACATTTCAGAGCTCATTGAGGCTTCTGGTGAAAAAAGAAGTATCTTCATGTAAATAATATAATGAAGCTTTCTCAGAAACTGCTGCATTCTTCTCCCAGAGTTAAAGCTTTCTTTTGATTGAGCAGTTTGGAAACACTGTTTCTAGTGAATCTGCGAAGGGATATTTGGAGAGCACATTGAGGCCAATGGTGAAAAAAGTAATATCTTCAGATAAAAACTAGAAAGAAGCTTTCTCAGAAATGGCTTTGTGATGTGTGCACCCTTCTCACAGAGTTAAACCTTTCTTTTAATTGAGCAGTTTGGAAATATCGTTTTGCTAGAATCTATGAAGGCATGTTTAGAGAACTATGAGGACTACAGTGAAAAACGAGATATCTTCAATTAAAAACTGGAAAGAAGATTTGCGAAAGACTGCTTTGTGATGTTTGCATTCACCTCACAGAGTTAAACCTTTCTTTTGATTGAGCACTTTGGAAGCACTGTTTTGGTAGAATCTGTGAAGGGATATTTGGGAGTGCTTTGGGGACTATGGTGAAAAAGAAATTATCTTCAGATAAAAACTTGAAAGAAGCTTCCTGGGAAACTGCTTTGTGATGTGTGCATTCATCTCACAGAGGTAAACTTTTCCTTTGATTGAGCAGTTTGGAAACACTGTTTTGGTAGAATCTGTGAAGGGATATTTGGGATCACATTGAGGCCTATGATGAAAAAGTAAATATCATCAGAAAAAAAACGAGAAAGAAGCATTCTGAAAAACTGCATTATGATGAGTGCATTCATCTCACAGAGTTAAATTATTCTTTTGATTGAGCTGTTTGGAAACACTGTTTTTTTGTAATCTGAGAGGGGATATCTGGGAGCACTTTAAGACCTAGGGTGAAAAATGAAATAACTTCAGATAAAAAACATAAAGCAACTTTGTACTAAAAATTAAAAACTAGAAATTAGCTTCCTGAGAAACTGCTTTGTGATGTGTGAATTCATCTTACAGAATTAAGTCTTTTTTTTGTTGAGCAGTTTTTTAAACCCTGTGTTTGTGGAATTTGTGGAGGGATATTTGGGAGAGCATAGAGGCCTATGGTGAAAAAGCATATACCTTCAGATAAAAACTACAAAGAGGCTTTCTCAAAAACTGCTTTGGGTTCATTGCATTCTTCTCACAGTGTGAAACCTGTCCTTTAATTGAGTAGTTTGCAGAAACTCCTTTGTGACGAATATGTGAAGGGATATTTGGGAGGCATGAGGCCTATGTTGAAAAAAGAAATATCTTCAGATAAAAACTAGAAAGAAATTTTCTGAGAAACTGCTTTGTGATGAATGCATTCATCTCACTGGGTTAAAACTTTCTTTTGATTGAGCAGTTTGGAAACACTGTCTTTGTAGAATCTACGAAGGGATATTTGGGAGTGTGCTGATGCCTTTGGTGAAAAAGGAGGTATCTTCAGATAAAAACTAGCAAGAAGCCTTCTGGGAAACTGCTTTGTGATGTGTTTATTCTCCTAACAGAGTTACACCTTTCTTTTGATTGAGCAGTTTGGAAACACTGTTTTTGTAGAATCTATGAAGGGAAACCTAGAAGCGCATTGTGGCCTATGATGTAAAAGGAAATATCTTGAGATAAAAACTAAAAAGAAACATTCTGAGAAACTGCTTTGTGATGAGCACATTCATCTCACAGAGTCAATCCTATCTTTGGATTGAGCAGTTTTGCAACACTGTTTTTGAAGAATCTTAGAAGAGATATTTGAGAGTGATTTGAGGACTATGGTGAAAAAGGAAACACCTTCAGATAAAAACTATAAAGAAACTTTCTGGGAAGCTGCTTTGTGATCTGTGCAATCATCTTCTCACAGAGTTAAAAATTGCTTTTGATTGAGCAGTTTGGAAACAATGTTCTTGTAGGATCTGTGAAGGGATATTTAGCAGTGCTTCAAGGCCTATGGTGAAAAAGGAAGTATCTTCAGATAAAAACTAGAAAGAAGCTTTCTGGGAAACTATTTTGTGTTAAGTGCATTCATCTCACAGAGTTAAAGCTTTATTTTGATTAAGCAGTTTGGAAAAACTGTTTTGGTAGAACTTGCCAAAGGATATTTTGGAGCACTTTGAAGCTTATGGTGAAAAAGGAAATATCTTCACATAAAATCTAGAAAGAAGCTTTCTGATAAACTGCTTTTTGATTATTGCATTCATCTTCTTTTGATGGAGATGGATTCATCCATCTTCTTTTGATGGACCAGTTTTGCAACAGTGTTTTTGTAGAATCTCAGCAGGGATATTTGGGAGTGCATTAAGGACTAAAATGAAAAACGAATTATCTTCAGATAAAAACTAGAAAGAATCCTTCTGGGAAACTGCTTTGTGATGTGTGCATTCATCGCAGAGAATTAAACATGTCTTTTCATTGAGCAGTTTTGAAACACTGTTTATATAGAATCTGCAAAGGGATATTTGGGAGCACATTGAGGCTTTGCGTAAAAAAGAAAATATCTTCAGATAAATAATATAAAGAAGCTTTCTCAGAATCTGGTTTGTGATGTGTGCATTCGTCACACAGAGTTAAAGCTTTCTTTTGACTGAGCAGTTTAAAACGCTTTTTGTATAATCGGTGAAGAGATATTTGGGAGCACATTGAGGACTATGGTAAAAAAGGAAACATCTTCAGATAAAAACTAGGAAGAATCTTATTCAGATAATGCTTTGTGATGTGTGCACTCTTCTAACAGAGTTAAACCTTTCTTTTGATTGAGTAGTTTGGAAAGACTGTTTTCGTAGAATGTGTGAAAGGATATTTGGGAGTACTTTGAGGCCTATGGTGAAAAAGGAAATCTCTTCAGATAAAAACTAGAAAGAAGCTTTCTAAGAAACTGCTTTGTGATGCTTGCATTCACCTCACAGTTAAACCTTTCTTTTGATTGAGCAGTTTGGAAACTGTTTTGCTAGAATATGTGAAGGGATATTTGGGAAAATGTTGAGGTCTATGGTGAAAAAACAAATATCTTCAGAGAAAAACTAGAAAGAAGCTTTTGGAAAAACTGTTTTGTGATTAGTGCTTTCATCTCACAGAGGTAAACCTTTTTTTTTGTTTGAGCAGTTTGGAGACACTGTTTTTGTGGAATTTGTGAGGGGACATTAAGGAGCACATTGAGGCCGATGGTGAAAAAACAAATATCTTCAGATAAAAACTAGAAGGAAGCTTTCTCAGAAACTGCTTTGTGTTGCGTGCATTCTTCTCACAGAGTTAAACCTTTCTTTTGATTGAGCAGTATGGCAGCAGTGTTTTTGGAGAATCTCAGGGATATTTCAGAGGGCTGAGGACTAGACTGAGAAATGAAATATCTTCAGATAAAAACTAGAAAGAAGCTTTCTTAGAAACAGCTTTGTGATGAGTGCATTCATCTCAAAGAGTTAAACTTTCCTTTTGATTGAGCAGTTTGGCAATGGTGTTTGTGTAGAATCTGCGAGGGGATATTTGGGTGTGCATGGAGGCCTATGGTGAATAAGGAAATAACTTCAGATAAAAACTTGAAAGAAACTTTCTTAGAAATAGCTTTGTGTTGTGTGTATTCTTATCATAGAGCCAAACCTTTCTTTTGATAGAGCAGTTTGGAAACACTGTTTTTGTAGAATCTGCAAAGGCATGTATGGGAGCCCCTTAAGGTTTATTGGGAAAAAGGAAATAACTTCAGATAAAATTACAAAGAAGCTTTCTCAGAAACAGCTTTGTGTTTTGTGCATTCATATCACAGAGGTAAACCTCTCTTTTGACTGAGCAGTTTGGCAACACTGTTTTTGTGGAATCTGTGAAGGGATATTTGGTAGCACATGGAGGCCTAGGGTGAAAAAGGAAGTAACTTCAGAGAAAATTAGAAAGAAGCTTACTCTGAAACCGTTCTGTAATCTGTTCTTTCTTCTTACAGAGTTAAACCTTTCTATTGATTGAGCAGTTTGAAAACACTGTTTTGGTAGAATCAATGAAGGGATATTTGGGAGCGCATTGAGGCCTATGGTGAAAAAGGAAATATCTTCAGATAAGAACTAGAAAGAAGCTTACTCAGAAAATACTTTGTCATGTGTGCATTCTTCTAGCAGAGTTGAAACTGTCTTTTGACTGAGCAGTGTGCAAACACTGTTTTTGCAGAATCTACAAAGGGATATAAGGGAGCACATTCAGGCCTATGGTGAAAAAGAAAATATCTTCAGGGAAAAACTAGAAAGAAGCTTTCTGAGAAACTGCTTTGTGATGTGTGCATTCATCTCACAGAGTTAAAACTTTCTTTTGATTGAGCAGTTTGGAAACACTGTTTTGATTGAATCTGCCAAGATTTTTTTGGGAATGATTTCAAGCCTATTGTGAAAAAGGAAATGTCTTCAGATAAAAACTAGAAAGAAGCTTCCTGAGAAACTGCTTTGTGATGAGTACATTTATCTCACAAATATAAACCATTCTTATGATTGAGCAGATTGGCAACAGTGTTTTTGTAGAATCTGATTGGGGATATTTGGGATCACTTTGAGGACTACAGTGAAAAATGAAATATCTTCAGAAAAAAACTAGAAAGAAGCTATCTGGAAAACTGCTTTGTGATGAAGGTATTTAACTCACATAGTTAAATATTTCTTTTGATTGAGCAGTTTGGGAACAGCGTTTTTGTAGAATCAGAGAAGGGATATTTGGAAGTGTTTTCATGCTGATGGTGAAAAAAGAAATATCTTCAGATAGAAATTAAAAAGAAGCTATCTTGGAAACTGATTTGTGATGAGGGTATTCAACTCACATAGTTAAACCTTTCTTTTGATTGAGCAGTTTGGGAACAGTGTTTTTGTAGAATCAGAGAAAGGATGTTTGGGAGCATTTTGAGGCCAATGGTGAAAAATGAAATGTCTTCAGATAAATACTAGAAAGAAGCTTTCTCAGAAACTGCTTTGTGATGTGTGCATTCATCTCACCGAGTTAAACCTTTCTTTTGATTGAATAGTTTGGAAACACTGTTTTCAGAGAATCTACCAAAGGATATTTGGGGGCACATTGAGACCTATGCTGACAAAGGAAATATCTTCAGATTAAAACTAGAAAGAAGCTTTCTCAGAAACCGGTTTGTGATGTGTTCATTCTTCTCAGAGAGTTAAACCTTTCTTTTCATTGGGCAGTTTGGAAATACTGTTTTTGTAGAATCTGAGAAATGATATTTGAGAGTGTTTTGAGGCCTATGGTGAAAAAGGAGATATCATCAGATATAAAACTCTAAAGAAACTTTCTGGGAAAGTGTTTTGTGATCTGTGCTGTCATCTCACAGAGTTAAACCTTTGTTTTGATTGGGAAGTGTGGAAACACTGTTCTTGTAGAATCTGTGAAGGGATATTTGGGAGTGCTATGTAGGCCTATGTTGAAAAATGAAATATCTTCAGAAAAAAACTGGAAACAAGCTTTCTGAGACACTGCTTGGTTGTGAGTGCATGCATCTAACAGAGTTAAACTTCTCTTTTGCTTGAGAAGTTTGGAAACACTGTTTTTGTAGAATCTGTGAAGGAACATTTGGGAGCAAATTGAAGGCTATGTTGAAACATGAAGTATCTTCAGATAAATACTAGAAAGAAGATTTCTTACAAACCATTTTTTCATGTGTCCATTTTTCTCACAGAGTTAAACCTTTCTTTGGATTGAGCAGTTTGGAAACACTGTTTTGGTAGAATGTGTGAAGGGTATTTGGGAGCTCCTTGAGGCCTATGATGAAAAAGGAATTATCTCCAGAGAAAACTAAAAAGAAGCTTTTTGAGAAACTACTTTGTGATGTGTGCATTCATCTTACAGAGTTAAACTTTTCTTTTGATTGAGCTGTTTGGAAACACTGTTTTGGAAGTATCTGGATAGGGATATTTGGGAGCGCATTGAGGCCTACGGTGAAAAAGGAAATATCTTCAGATTAAAACTAGAAAGAAACTTTCTGAGAAACTGTTCGGTGATGAGTGCATTCATCTCACAGAGTGAAAACTTTCTTTTGATTGAGCAGTTTGGCAACAGTGTTTTTGTAGAATCTGAGAAGGGATATTTGGGAGCAATTTATGGTCTATAGTGAAAAAGGAAATATCTTCAGATAAAACTAGAGAGAAGCTTTCTGGGAAACTGCTTTGTGATGTGTGCATTCATCTAACAGAGTTAAATCTTTATTTTGATTGAGTACTTTGGAAACATTGATTTTGTAGAATAGTCAAAGGGAAATTTCAGAGCTTTTTGAGGCCTATGGTGAAAAAGAAAACATCTTCAGGTGGAAACGAGAAAGAAGTGTTCTGAGAAACTGCTTTTTGATGAGTTCATTTATCTCAGAGATTTCAACATTTCTTTCAATTGAGCTGTTTGAAAACCCAGTTTTTCTAGAACCTGAGAAGGGAAATTTGGGAGCATTTTGTGGCCTATGTTAAAAAAGGAAATATCTTCAGATAAAAACTAGAAAAAATTTTATAGGTAACTACCTTCTGATGTGTGCATTCTTCTCACAGAGTTAAACATTTCTTTTCATTCAGCAGTTTGGAAACACTCTTTTTGTAGAATCTGTGAAGGGCCATTTTGGAGTGCATGAACGTCTATGGTGAAAAAGGAAATATCTTCAGAGAAGAACTAGAAAGAAGCTTTCAGAGAAAGCAATTTGTGATTTGCACATTCATCTCACAGAGTTAAACCTTTCTTTTGATTGAGGAGTTAGGAAACCTAGTTTTTGTAGAATCTGAGAAGGCATATGTGGGAGCGCATTGAGGCCTATGGTGAAAAAGGAAGTATCTTCAGATAAGAACTAGAAAGAAGCTTTCTCAGAAACTGCTTTGTATTGTCTGCAATCTTCTCACAGAGTTAAATCATTTTTTTTTTTTTGATTGAGCAGTTTGGAAACATTGTTTTTGTAGAATCTGCCAAGGCATATAAGGGAGCGCCTTAAGGCCTACTGTGAAAAAGGAAATATCTTCAGGGAAAAACTAGAAAGAAGCTTTCTTAGAAATTGCTCTGTGATGCATGCATTTGTCTCACAGAGTTAAACCTTTCATTTGATTGAGGCTTTTTGAAACACTGTTTTGGAAGAATCTGTGAATTGATAATTCGGAGATCTTTGAGCCCTTTGATGAAAAAGGAAATATCTTCAGAGGAAAACTGCAAAGAAGATTTCTGAGAATCTGCTTTGTGATATGTGCCTTCATCTCACAGTTAAAGCTTTCTTTTGATTGAGCAGTTTGGAAACACTGTTTTGGTAGAATTTGCAAAGGTATGTTTGGAAGTGCATTGTGGCCTATGGTGAAAAGGAAATATCTTCAGGAAAAAAGTAGAAATAAACTTTCTGAGAAATTGCTTTGTGATGAGTGCATTCATCTCACAGAGTTAAACCTTACTTTTCATTGAGCAGTTTGGGAACAAAGTTTTTGTAGAATCTGAGAAGGCATATGTGGCAGTGCCTTAAGGCCTATTCTGAAAAAGGGAATATCCTCAGGGAAAAACTAG
The DNA here is from genome assembly GCF_028858775.2 of Pan troglodytes. NCBI lineage: Eukaryota > Metazoa > Chordata > Mammalia > Primates > Hominidae > Pan > Pan troglodytes. The sequence goes on from NC_072418.2 coordinate 30,666,503, forward strand.
AAAGAACTTTCTGGGAAACTGCTTTGTGATGTGCACATTCATCTGACAGAGTTAAAACTTTCTGTTGATTGAACAGTTTGGAATCACTGTTTTGGGGGAATCTGTGATGGGATAGTTCGGAGCTTTTTGAGGCCTATGGTGAAAAAGGAATTATCTTCAGATAAAAACTAGAAAGAAGCTTTCTGAGAAACTGGTTTCTGATGAGTGCATTCACCTCACTGACTTAAACCTTTCTTCTGATTGAGCAGTTTGGAAACACTGTTTTTGTAGTATCTGCAAAAGGATATTTGGGATCGCCTTGATGACTATGGTGAAAAACGAAATATCTTCAGATAAATAGTAGACAGAAGCTCTCAGAAACTGCTTTGTGATGTGCACATACTTCTCACAGAGTTAAATCATTCTTTGATTGGGTGGTTTGGAAGCACTGTTTTTGTGGAATCTATGAAGGGATAATTTGGAGCACATGGAGGCCTATGGTAAAAAAAAAATCTTCAGATAAATAATACAAAGAAGCTTTCACAGAAACAGCCTTGTGTTGTGTGCATTCTTCTCACAGAGTTAAACCTTTCTTTTGATTTAGCAGATTGGAAACACTGTTTTGTAGAATCTGCAAAGACATATATGGGAGTGCATTAAGGCCTATTGTGAAAAAGAAGATATCTTCAGGGAAAAACTATAAAGAAGCTTTCTGAGAAACTGCTTTGTGAAGTGTGCATTCATCTCCAAGAGGTAAACCTTTCTTTTCTTTGACAAGTTTGGAAACACTGTTGTGGTACTATCTGTGAAGGGTATTTCAGAGTGCATTGAGGAGCTTGGAGAAAAAGGATATATCAACAGAGAAAAACTGGAAAGAAGCTTTCCGAGAAACTGCTTTGTGATGTGTGCATTTATCTCACGGTGTCAAACTTTTCTTTTGATTGAGGAGTTTGGAAACACTGTTTTGGTAGAATCTGTGAAGGGATATTTGGGTGCTCATTGAGGCCTTTGTGAAAAAGGAAATATCTTCAGAGATAAGAAAGAAGCATTCAGAGAAACTGCTTTGTGATGTGTGCATTCATCTCACAGAGTAAAACCTTTCTTTTGATTGAGCAGTTTGGAAACACTGTTTTGTTAGAATCTGTGAAGGAATATTTGGAAGTGCATTGTGGCCTATTTTGAAAAAGGAAGTATCTTCAGATAAAAACTAGAAAGAAGTGTTCTGAGAAACTGCTTTGTGATGAGTGAATTCATCTCACAGTGTTAAACTTTTCTTTTCATTGAGGAGTTTTGGGAACAGTATTTCTGTAGAATCTGAGATGCGGTATTTTCAAGCCCATTGTAGCCTATGGTGAAAAAGGAAATATCTTCAGATAAAAACTAGAAAGACGGTTTCTGAGAAACTGCTCTGTGATGTGTGCATTCTTCTTAAACTCTTAAACATTTCTTTAGTTTGAGCAGTCTGGAAACACTGTTTTTGTAGAATCTATGAAGGAATATATAGGTGAGCTTTGAGGTCTATGGTGAAAAAGGAAATATCTTCAGAAAAAAACTAGAGAACAGGTTTCTGAGAAATAGCTTTGTGATGAGTACATTCAGCTCACAGCTGAGTAGTTTGGGAACAGCGTTTTTGTAGAATCAGAGAAGGGATATTTGGGAGTGTTTTCATGCTGATGGTGAAAAAAATATCTTCAGATAGAAACTAAAAAGAAGCTATCTTGGAAACTGATTTGTGATGAGGGTATTCAACTCACATAGTTAAACCTTTTAGCAGTTGGCCACAGTGTTTTTGTAGAATCTCTGAAGGGATATTTGGGAGCACTTTGAGGCTGTGGTAAAAAACAAAATATCTGCAGATAAAAACTAGAAAGAAGCTTTCTGGGAAACTGCTTTGCAATGTGTGCATTCATCTTACAGAGTTAAACTTTCTTTTTCTGAGCATTGTAGAAACACTGTTTTGGAAGAATCTGCAAAAAAATATTCAGGAGCACATTGAGGCCGATGGTGAAAAAGGAAATATCTTCAGATAAAAAATAGAAACAAGCTTTCTCAGAAAATTCTTTGTGATGTGTGCAATTGCATCAGAGAGTTAAGCCTTTCTTTCTGAGCAGTCTGGAAACACTGCTTTGGTAGAATCTGTGAAGGGATATTTGGGAGCACATTGAGGCCTATGGTGAAAAAGGAAATATCTTTAGATAAAAACTAGAAATAAGCTTTCTTAGAATCAGCTTTGTGATGGGTGTATTCACCATATACAGTTAAAACTTCCTTTTGATTGAGCAGTGTAGAAACACTGTCTTGGTAGAACCTGTGAAGGGACATTTGGCAGTGCATTGAGGCTTATGGTGAAAAGGGAAACATCTTCAGATAAAAATTAGAAAAGAGCTTTCTGAGAAACTGCTTTGTGATGAGTGCATTGATCTCACTGAGTTAAAAGTTTATTTTCATTGAGCTGTTTGGCCACAATGTTTTTGTAGAATCTGAGAAGGGATATTTGGAAGCACTTTGAGGCCAATGGTGAAAAAGAAAACAATTTTCAGATTCATAGTAGAAAGAAGCTTTGTGGGAAACTGCTTTGTGATTTGGGCATTCATCTCACTGATTTAAAATTTTCTTTTGATTGAGCTGTTTGGAAACACTGTTTTTGTAGAATCTGTGAAGGGGTATTTGGGAGAAATTTGAGCCCAATGGTGACAAAGGAAATATCTTCAGGAAAATATTGATAAAAATATTTACCAGAAACTGCTTTGGGATGTGTGCATTCTTCTCAGAGAGTTTAACCTTGCTTTTGATTGAGCAATTTGGAATCTCTGTTTTTGTAGAATATGGGAAGGGATATTTGGGAGCACTTCAAATACTATGGTGAAAAAGGATATATCTTCAGAGAAAAACTAGAAAGAAGCTTTATGGCAACTGCTTTGAGATGAGTACATTCTTCTGGCAGAGTTAGAACATTGTTTTGATTCAGCAGTTTGCAAACACAGTTTCTGTGAAATCTACCAAGGGATATTTGGGCGTGTATTGAGGCTTACAGTGAAAAAGGAGATATCTTCAGGTAAATATGAGAAAGAAGATTTTCAGAAGCTGCTTTGTGATGTGTGCATTCTTCTGACAGAGTTTAATCTGGCTTTTGATTGAACAGTTTAGAAACACTGTTTTTGTAGAATCTGTGAAGGGATATTTGAGAGCCCTTCGAGGACTACAGGGAAAAAGGAAATATCTTCAGATAAAAACTAGAAAGAAGCATTCTGAGAAACTGCTTTGTGATGTGTGCATTCACCATATAGAGTTAAAACATTCTTTTGATTGACCAGTTTGGAAACTCTGTTTTTGTAGAATCTGCACAGAGATATTTGGGAGCGCCTTTAGGACCATGGGGAAAAAGGAAATATCTTCACATAAAACTAGAAAAAGACTTTCTGAGAAACTGCTTGGTGATGAGTGACTTTATCTCAGAGAGCTAAACCTTTTTTTGGTTAAGAAGTTTGACAAAATTGTTTTTGCAGAATCTGCAAATGGATATTTCTGAGTGCATTGAGGCCTATGGTGATAAAGGAAATATCTTAATATTAAAACTAGAAAGAAACTTTCTCAGAAACTACTTTGTGAATTGTACATTCTTATCACAGAGTTAAACTTTTATTTTGATTGAGCAATCTAGAAGACCTGTTTTTGTAAAATCTACAAAGAGTTGTATGGGAGGGCCTAGAGGCTTATGGTGAAAAAGGAAATAACTTCAGAGGAAAACTAGAAAGAAGTTTTCTTGGAAACTGCTTTTTGATGTGTGCATTTATCTCACAGATTTAAACCTTTCTTTTGATTGAGCATTTGGCAACACCGTTTTTGTATAATCTAGAAGGGATTTTTGGGAGCACTTTGAGGCCTATTTTCCAAAAGAAATATCTTCAGGTAAATACTAGGGAGATATTTGCTGGGAAACGGCTTTGTGATTTGTGTATTCATCTCAAGGAGTTAAATGGCTTTGGGATGTGTGCCTTCTTCTCAAAGAGATAAATTTTTCTTTTCATGGAGCTGTCTGGAAACACAGATTTTGTAGACCCTACAAGGATTATATGGGAGCATGTTTAGGCCTGTGGTGAAAAAGGAAATATCTTCAGAGAAAAACTAGAAAGAAGCATTCTGAGAAACTGCTTTGTGATGTGTGCATTCATGTCACATAGTTAAAACTTTCTTTTGATTGAATAGTTTGGAAATACTGTTTTTGTATATTCTGCGAAGGGATATGTGGGATTGTATTGAGGCCTAAGGTGAAAAAGGAAATATTTTCAGAGAAAAACTTGGAAGAAACTTTCTGAGAAACTGCTTTGTGAAGAGTGCTTTCTTCTCACAGAGTTAAATCTTTCTTTTCATTGAGCAGTTTGGAAACACTGTTTGGTAGAATCTGCGAAGGGATATTTGGGAGTGCATTGAGGCTTATGTTGAAAAAGGAATTATCTTCAGATAAAAACTAGAAAGAAGCTTCCTGAGAAACTGATTTGTGATGACTGCATTCATCTCACAGAGTTAAACCCTTCTTTTGATTGAGCAGTTTGGAAACACTCTTTTGGTAGAATCTGCGAAGGAATATTTGGGAGCGCTTTGAGGCCTATCGTGAGAAATGAAATATCTTCAGATAAAAAGTAGAAAGAAGCCTCTATGAAAATGCTTTGTGATGTGTGCATTCATCTCATAGAGTTAAACCTTTCTTTTGATTGAGAAGTTTTGAAATACTCTTTTGATACAATCTGTGAAGGGATATTTGGGAGTGCGTTGAGGCCTACAGTGAAAAAGGAAATATCTTCAGATAAAATCTAGAAAGAAGCTTTTTGAGAAACTCCTTTCTGATGAATGCATTCATCTCACCGAGTTAAACCTTCCTTTTAAATGAGCAGTTTGGAAGCAACATTTTGGTGTAATCCGCCAAGGGATAATTGGGAGCACATTGAGGACTTAGGTGATAAAGAAATATCTTCAAAGAAAAACTAGAAAGAAGCTTTCTGAGAAACTGCTTTGTGATGTGTGCATTCATCTCACAGAGTTAAACCTTTATTTTCATTGAGCAGTTTGGGAACAGTGTTTGGTAGAATGTGTGAAGGGATATTTTGGAGTGATTTGAGGCCTATGGTGAAAAAGGAAATACCTTCACATAAAACTAAAAAGAAGCTTTCTCAGAAACTGCTTCTCATTCTTCTTACAGAGTTAAACCTTTCTTTTGATTGTGCAGTTTGGAATCACTGTTTTTGAAATATCTGCAAAAGGATATTTTGGTGTGCATTGAGGTCAATTGTTGAAAAGGAAATATCTTCAGATAAAAACTAGAAAGAAGTTACTCAGAAATCACTTTGTGATATGTGCATTCTTCTCACAGAGTTAAACTTTCTTTTGATTGAGCAATTTGGTAACAGTGTTTTTGGAGATTCTCAGAAGAGATATTTTGAAGAGCTCTGAGTCCTATGGTGAAAAAGGAGATATCTTCAGATAATAACTAGAAAGAAGTTTCCTGGAAATTGCTTTGTGATGTGTACATTCATCTCACAGAGTCAAACCATTATTTTGATTGAGCAGCTTGTAAACAGTGTTTATGTAAAATCTACCAAGGGATATTTGGGAGCACTTTGAGGCCTACAGTTAAAAAGGAAATATCTTCAGAAAAAAAATTGAAAGAAGCATTCTGAGAAACTGCTTTGTGATGTGTGCATTCAACATATGGAATTAAAACTTTCTTTTGTTTGAGCTGCTTGGAAACACTATTTTTGTAGAGTCTGAGAAGGGACTTTTTGGAGCACTTTGAGGCTTATGGTGAAAAAGGAAATATCTTCAGCTAAATACTAGAAAGAAACTTTCTCAGAAACTGCTTGTGATGTGTGCATTCTTCTCATAGAGTTAAACCTTTCTTTTGATTCAGCAGTTTGGAAACACTGTTTTTGTGAATTTGCAAATGGATATTGGGAGCGCATTGAAGCCTAGGTTGAAAAAGAAAATATCTTCAGAAAAAAACAAGGAAGCTTTCCAACAAAGTGCTTTGTGATGTTCTCATTCATCTCACAGACTTAAACCTTTCTTTTGATTGAGCACTTTGGCAACAGTGTTTTTGTAGTTTCTGAGCAGGGATACTTGGGAGTGCTTTGAGGTAAATGGTGAAAAAAAGAAATATCTTCAGATAAAAACTAAAAGGAATCTTTCTGAGAAATTGCTTTGTGATGAGTGCATTCATCTCACAGAGTTTAAACTTTCTTTTGATTGAGCAGTTTGGCAACACTGTTTGTGTAAAATCTGTGAAGGGATATTTGAGAGTGCATTAGGCCTATTGTGAAAAAGGAAACATCTTCAGAAAAAAAACTAGAAACAAGCTTTCTGGACACTGTTTTGTGATATGTGCTTTCCCAATGCTGTGAACATCTGCTTCTCTAGGATAGGAATATTGATTATGTGAAACCTCCCTAAATGCACGCTTGTTTATAGGCTCTCTGCAGGGGGAAGCACATCATGTGCTGTTGGCTTATTCTGGCATCCCAACCTGGCATTGTCTTTACACAATCCAACATGCAATTTTGTATTTACAATAATCAGGAGCATTTCATCATTTATCCCGTAGCAATAGTTTCAGGGGTTCCCCCTACCCATTTGGAAGCCCATAAAGGCATATGGCAAGAAACCGAATATCCCCAGATAAAAGCTAGAAAGAAGGTACCTGTGAAAGTGTCTTGTGTTGTGTGGATTCATATCACAGAGTTAAACATTTCTTTGCATGTAGCAGTTTTGGAGCACTCTTTAGGTAGAATCAGTGAAGAAACATTTGGGGCCATGGAAGCCTATAATGAAAACTTGAACATCCCCAGATAAAAACTAGGATGAAGCTGTCTTTGAAACTTCTTAGTGATGTGTGAATTCATCTCACAGAATTAAACATTTGATTTCATACAGCAGGTTTGAAACACTCGTTGGATAGAATCTGCGAAGAGACATTTGGAAACCCATAGAGACCTAGGGTGAATAACCAAATAACCACAGATAAAAATTAGATATAAGCTATCTGTGAAACTGCATTGTGATGTGTGGATTCACCTCACACAGTTAAACATTTGTTTTGATCTGGCATGTTAAAAACACTTTTTTTCTAGGATCTGTGAATGAAAGATTTGGAGTCCATTGAAGCCTATGGGGAAAAAATGAATATTACCAGATAAAAACTAGAAAGAAGCTATCTGTGAAACTGTTGCAGGAAGTCAGAGACCCCAAACAGAGGGAGCAGCTGAAGCCATGGCAGAAGAAGGTGGATTGTGAAGATTTTATGAACATTTATTAGTTCCCCAAATTAATAACTTTATAATTTTTTATGCCTGTCTTTACTTCAATCTCTAAACATACATTGTAAAGATTTCATGGACATTTATCACTTCCCCAATCAATACCCTTGTGATTGCCTATGCCTGTCTTTACTTCAATCTCTTAATCCTGTCAGCTGAGGAGGATGTGTGTCCCCTCAGAACCCTATGATAATTGCATTAACTGCACAAATTGTAGAGCATGTGTGTTTGAACTATAAGAAATCTGGGCACCTTGGAAAAAGAACAGGATAACAGCAATGTTTAGGAAACAAGAGAGATAACCTTAAACTCTGATCACCAGTGAGCCAGGTGGAACAGGGCCATATTTCTCTTCTTTCAAAAACAAACGGGAGACATATCACTGAATTCTTTTTCTCAGCAAGGAACATCCCTGGGAAAGAGAATACACACCCGGGGGTAGGTCTACAGACGGCCCCCCTGGATGTGGTCGTCTTTTATGGTCAGTAGACTGTTGGGATGAAATAGACCCCAGTCTCCCATAGTGCTCCCAGGCTTACTAGGAAGAAGAAATTCCCATCTAATAAATTTTGGTCAGACCGGTTGCTCTCAAAACTCTGTTTCTTGATAAGATGTTATCAATGACAATGGTGCCCAAAACTTCATTAGCAATTTTAATTTTGCCCCAGTCCTGTGGTCCTGTGATTTCACCCTGCCTCCATTTGCCTTGTGAAATTCTATTACCTTGTGAACTACTTGATGTCTGTGACCCACACCCTATTCCTATACTCCCCTTTTGAAACTCCCTAATAAAAACTTGCTGGTTTTACGGCTTGTGGAGTATCACAGAACCTATCAACATGTGATGTTTCCCCCGGACACCCTCCTTTAAAATTTCTCTCTTTTGTACTCTGTCCCTTTATTCTCAAATGGCCAATGCTTAGGGAAAATAGAAAAGAACTTACATGACTATCTGGGCAGGTTCACCGGTATCTGGTGCCCATGTAGTCTTTCTTTTTTCCTAAGTGCATGAGGGAGCCCAATTTCGTTTGGTAGGTGTGGTGAAACGTCATCAGCTTGGTCCACAGATACACGTGTTTGACTCCCTGATGAGTGGTGAGTAGTCTGTGTATGGTCTGGGTTAACTATGAGCCATGTGGGGTCTACGCATCATACTTATCTCTGCTATACTAAACTCCTGTTAAAACAGGGTGGTATTTGAGTGCCTATGGAAAATATGGTCACTCTATTCAGGGCAGTAGAAAAATACTGTCCTTGGTTTCCTGAAAAAGAAACCTTAGGTGTACAACTATGGGATCATGTTGGTACAACATTCAGGGAACTGGTCTCCACAGGGAATTCTGTTCCCATCACTGTTTCGGGTGACTGGACCTTGGTATGTGCTGTCCTGATGACATACCAATCCTGTGACCCCTTACAGTTACCACAATTTTCTGAATCTGATGATCCTCCACATTTTCCTCAGCCTTACTCTCCTGCACAGCTTTCATTATCTGAACAGCCTCTCCCTCCAGCTACTCCTCCCCTACCTGACAATGTAGGGAATTCAATGTCTAACTCCGGTAACTTTGACTTATGGTCACCCCCTGATGATCTTATTTCTTTTCATGAAGAGCCAGTACATGTAACTCCTGTGACCCTGACTCAGACAGCCAGGATCCTATATATGCTAATCCTTCTCTTCTCAAACCTCCAGATCACCTAGTGGCTCTGGGACCAAACTACACTTTACCTACAATTCTGCAGGCCCTGCCCCATCCACTTCAGCCCCTCAACCTCCTGTCATTTTGGTTCCTCAACTGGTCACTTTACTGTCCACTCAGCCTGCTTCTCTGTACCCTTCTTCACATGTGAACACCAGTAATCACCAATATACTTCTGCTCCTCCAATGCCCCTTTCTCACACTCTCATTCTGGTCTGACCCTCTCACCCTCAGTTTCCCTTATCTACACATGCTTTTCCTGTCACTTCTATGCCGACTCCATCTCAGATGCCTACTCTTGAAACTTCAATGCAATGCTTATTACGCCAAAACAAAGAAACAAGTGGATTAGATACATGGACTTATCTGGTCGCGCTAGGCCCACCTAACTTCCAAGGGTTACAAATGCATCATTATGTACCTCTTAATCTTACCTTTTTTAAAGAATTTAAGGATGCTTGTACAAGTATGGTCCTACTTCTCCTTATGTTAAAATGGTTTTACAAACTTTTTGTACTGAGTTCACTTTACTTCCTTTTGATTGGGACATGTTGGCAAAAGCTGTTCTAACCCCAGCTCATCATTTACAATTCTGTATCTGGTGGTCAGAGGAGGCCCTTTTGCAGACTCAGCTAAATTGGAGTAATGGCATTCTAATTACTCAGGCTCAGCTCACAGGCTCCAATAGTTTCTCTGATGCTTATGCCCAATTAAACTTTGATGCCCTTACCACAGAACAATTAACAAAGGTGTATATGAGAGTTTGGGATAAATTATGCCCTCCAGGCCAAGTTCCTGTTTCTTTTACCATGGTTAAACAAGGCCACTCTGAATTATATCCTGATTTTTTAGCTAAATTACAAGATGCTGTTGAAAAATCTGTCTCTGATGAGCATGCTCAAGGCATTCTCCTTCGTATGTTAGCTTTTGAAAATGCAAACCATGAATGTAAAATGGCCATGCGTTCTGTGTAACGACAAAATTTGCCTGATCACGAGGTGTTGCTAGCATGTATTAAAGCTTGTGAAGGCATTGGATCAGACACCCACAAAGCTATTCTGTGGGCATGGGCCATGAAGGACATCAACCAAACTGGTCCCACTAATTCTTCTCTTGCAGCCTGCTATAATTGTGGCCAACTTGGTCATATTTGAAAAATGTGTGCTGTTAAAAACTTACAAGTGGCCAAGCTGGTTCAACAAACACAGCCAAATCCTGCTCCTACTGTTTGTCCACGTTGTCACAAAGGTAAATATTGGGAAGTATTTGTCACTCTAAGTATGATATAGATGGAAACCCTCTACCACAATGTCAGGGAAATCAGGAGCAGGGCTGATCCCAGGCCTGACATCAAATGGGACACTTCCAACTCAGAACAATGTTGTGTTTCCACTTCTGGTGGTCCCAACGCAACCTGCAGCACAAACAAATCTACCTACAGCCAAACCATATGGGTCCCAGCCTCTTCTTCTGTCTCAGTACAATGCTTGTCCATCTCCATATTAAGAGGTGGGGCAGTGGATCTCTGTAGTACTATTCCTCTGAATTTACTTCCTGATTCTTTGCACTTGGTTGTCCCCACGGGGGTCACTGGCCCTTTACTTCAAGGTTCGGTGGGTCTGGTGTTAGGTAGGGCATCCACCACTGCTAAAGGAATCACCATTCATACTGGTCTCATTAATTCTGATTCTGTTGATGAGATTAAATTAATCATTTCTGCCAAGGTTCCTGTTTCCATTCCAGCCAGTGAGTCAATTGCTCAATTGCTTTTACTACCTAATATCATTTTAAAGATTTGAAACACTGGTTGGATAGAATCTGCAAAGGGACATTTGGAAACCCATAGAGGCCTAGGGTGAATAACAAAATAACCACAGATAAAAACTAGAAATAAGCTGTCTGTGAAACTGCATTGTGATGTGTGGATTCACCTCACACAATTAAACATTTCTTTTGATACGGCATGTTAAAAACACTCTTTTCTAGAATCTGTAAAGGAAAGATTTGGAGCCCATTGAGGCCTATGGGGAAAAAACGAATATTACCAGATAAAAACTAGAAAGAAGCTATCTGTGAAACTGCTTTGAGATGTGTGGATTCTTCTTACAGTTTTAAAACTTTCTTTTGATGCAGTTGGTTGGAAACACTTTTTTGGTAGAATCTGAGAAGGGACATTTGCAAACCCATTGAGGATATGGTGAAAAACAGAATATCCCAACATAAAAACTAGAAAGAAACCGTTAATGAAACTGCTTCATGATGGGTGGATTCACCTCACAAAGATTAAACTTTTTTTTATTCAGCAGGTTGGAAACACTCGTTTTGTAGAACCTGCAAAGGGATATTTGGGAGTCCACTGAGGTCTATGCTGAAAAATGGAATATCGCCAGATAAAACTAGAAAGAGGTTATCAATGAAACTGTATTGTGATGTGTCGATTCTTCTCACAAAGTTAAGCATTTCTTTTGATTCAGCAGCTTGGAAACACTTTTTGTAGAAGCTGCAAAGGGACATTTGAGAGCCCATAGAGGTCTATGGTGAATAACCAAATATCTTGAGGTAAAAACTAGAAAGATGCTATCTGTGAAACTGCTTTGTGATATGTGGATTCATCTCAAAAAGTTAAACATTTCTTCTGATTCAGCAGGTTGCAAGCACTTTTTTTGTAAAATCAGTGAAGGGACATCTGGAGCCCTTTGAGGCCTACTGTAATAAACCAAATATTTCCATAAAAAATAAGAGAGAAACTATCTGTAAAACTGCTTTGTGATGTGCTTATTCATCTCACAGAGTTACACCTTTCTTTTGATACTGCAGCATTGAAATACACTTTAGTATTCACCAATCTGTGAATGGACATTTTGGAGCCCTTAGAGGCCTATGGTGAAAACCCAAATATATCCAGATAAAAACTTCAAAGAAGCTATCTGAAAATTCTTTGTGATTTGAGGATTCATCTCACAGAGCTAAAACTTTCTTTTTCTTCAGAAGGTTGGAAACATTATTTTGGTAAAATCTGTGAAGGGACACTTGGGAGCCCATTCTGAAAAATTGAATATCCCCAGAAAAAAACCCCCAAAAATCTATCTTTGAAAACGCTTTGTCATGTGTGGATTCATCTCACAGAGATAAACCTTTTTTTAATTCAGCATGTTGGAAATGCTCTTTGGATAGAATTACAAAGGGAAAGTTTTGAGCATATAGAGGCCTATATAGTGGTGAAAACTTAATATCCCCAGATAAAAACTACAAGGAAGCTATCATTGAAAGTGCTTTGTGATGTGTGGATTCAACTCACAAAATTAAACCTTTCTTTTTGATTCAGGAGTTTGCAAATACTTCCTTTCCAGAGTCTGGGAAGGGATATTTGAGAGCCCATTGATGCCTATGGTGAGAAACTGAATATCAACAGATAAAAACTAGTTAGAAGCTATCTGTGAAATTGCTTTATACTGTGTGGATTCATCTTACAGAGTTAAACATACGTTTTGATTCTGGAGGTTGGAAAGACACTTCAGGTAGAATCTGTGAAGGGACATTTGGGAGCCCATTGACGCTGATGGTTTAAAACCGAATATTCCAAGGTAAAAACTATAAAAAACAATCTTTGAAACTGCATTGAGATGTGTGGATTCATCTCACAGAGTTCAACTTTTCTTTTGATTCAGCAGGCTGCATACACTTTTTTGGTATAATCTGTGCAGGGACATTTGGGAGCACTTTCACACCTGTCATGAAAAGACAAATAATCCCAAATAAAAACTAGACAGAAACTACCTATGAAACTGTATTGTGGTGTGTGGATTCATCTCATTAATTTAAACCTTTCTTTTGATGCTGCAGATTGAAAAACTCTTTTGGAAGAATCTGCAAAGGGACATTTGGAAGCCCATAGAAGATGATTGACAAAAACCAAATAGTCCAAGATGAAAACTAGAAACAAGCTATATTTAAAGCTGTATTGTGATGAGCAGCTTCATCTCACAGAGTCAAACCTTTCTTTGGAAACAGCAGGATGGAAACTCTCTTTTTGTAGAATCTTCAAGGGACATTTGGGAGCCCTTTTAGGCCTATGGTGAAAAACCAAATATCCCCAGATAAAAACTAGAAACAAGCTATCTGTGAAACTGCTTTGTGATGTGTGGATTCATGTCACAGATTTCAACCTTTCTTTTCATTGAGCGAGCTGAAAACACTCTTTTTTTTGGAATCTGCAAAGGGAAACATGGGAGCCCATAAAGGCCTGTGGTGAAAAACTGAATATCCCCAGATGAAAACTAGAAACAAGCTGTCTGTGAAACTGCATTGTGATGTGTGATTTATCTCCCATAGTTAAACATTTCTTTTGATTCAGCAGGTTGCAAACACGTTTTAGTAGAATCTGTCAAGGTATATTTGGGAGCCTATTCAGGCCTATGGTGAAAAACCGAATACTTTCAGAAAAAAACCTGAAAGAAGCTATCTGTGAAACTGCTTTTTGATGTGTGGATTCATCTCACAGAGATAAACATTTCTTTAGATACAGCAGTTTTGAAATATTCTTTAAATAGAATCTGTGAAGAGACGTTTTTAAGCCCCTATAGGCCTAAGTTGAAAAACAGAATATTGCCAGATAAAAACTAGAAGAAGCTATCTGTGAAACTGCTTTGTGATGTACGGATTCATCTCATAGAATTAAACCTTTCTTTTGATTCAGCAGCTTGGAAATACTTTTTTGGCACAATTTGCCAAGGTACATATGGGAGCCCTTTGAAGCCTATGGTGAAATACCGAATATCTCTGGATAAAAACTAGAATGAAGTTATCTGTAATAGTAGTTTCCGACGTGTGGATTCTTTGCAGAGTTTAAAGTTTATTTGATTCAGCAGGTTGCAAACACTCCTATGCTAGAATCTGCAGAGGGACATTCCAAGCCTACTGTAGCCTATGGAGTAAAACAGAATATCCCAGGATAAAAACTAGAAAGAAGCTATATGTTAAACTGCTTTGTGATTTGTGGATTCATCTCACAGAGTTAAAGGTATCCTTTGCTTAAGTAGCTTGCAAACACTCCTTTTGTAGGATCTGCCAAGGGACATTTTGTAGTACTTTGAGAACTGTAGTAAAAAACAGAATATCCTCAGATAACAACAGGAAAGCAGCTATAGTTACAACTGCCTTGTGGTGAACGCATTCATCTCACACAGTTAAACCTTTCTGTTGATTTAGCTGTGGTGAAAACACTCTTTTTGTAGAATCTGAGAAGGGATCTCAGGGAGCCCATTGAGGCCTTTGGTGAAAAACAAAATATCCCCAGAATAAAATTAGAAAGAAGCTATCTGTGCAATTGCTTTGTGATGTGTGGATTCATCTCACAGTTTTAAAACTTTCCTCTGATTTAACGGCTGGAAACCCTATTTTTGTAGAATCTGCAAAGGGATATTTGAAGTCCCTTTGAGGACTCTTGTGAAAAACTGATTATCCCCAGATAAAAACAAGAAAGAAGCTATCTGTGAAACCACTTTTTGATGTGTGGATTCGTCTCACAGAGTTAAACCTTTCTTTTAATTCACCTATTTGCATACACTCCTTTTGTAGAATCTGTGAATGAATAGTTGGGAGGCCATTTCAGCCTATGGTGAAAGATAAAATATCCCCAGGTAAAAACTAGAAAGAAGTTAGCTGTGAGACTGCTTTGTGATATGGGAATTCATGTCACAGAGTTAAACCTTTGTTTTGACTGAGCATGTTGGAAATAATCTTTTGGCAGAATCTGTTGAGGTACATTAGGGAGCCCTTTGCAGGTTATGGTGAAAAACCAAATATTCCCAGATAAAAAGTTGAAAGAAGCTATCTGTGAAACTGCTTTGTGATGTGTGGATTCACCTCACAGAGTTAAACCTAACTTTGATTCAGCAGTATGAAACACTCTTTCACAGAATCTGCGAAAAGACATTAGAAGGCGAATGAAGCATACAGTGAACATCCCCAGATAAAAACTAGAAAAGAGCAATCTGTGAAACTGCTTTGTGAAGGGTGGATGCATCTCACAGAGTTATACCATTCCTTTGGTTGGGCAGGTTGCAAATACTTCTTTTGTAGAATCTGCAAGGGACATTCAGGAGCCCATCGAGGACTATGGTGAAAAACAAATTTCCCCAGATAAAAATTAGAAAGAAACTATCTGTGAAACTACTTTGTGATGTGTGGATTCATCTCAAAGAGTTAAACCCTTCTTTAGTTTCAGCAGGTTGGAAACACTCGTTCTGTAGAATCTGCAAAGGGACATTTGTGAGTCAATTGAGCCTTATGATGAAAAACCGAATATACGCAGATAAAAACTGGAAAGAAGCTATCTGCGAACCTGCTTTATGATGTGTGGATTCAACTCACAGTGTTAAACCTTTCTTTTCATTCAGCAGCTTGCAAATACCCTTTTTGTAGTATCTGAAAAGGGACACTTAGGAGCCCTTTGAAGACTGTAGTGAACAACTTAATATCTTCACATAAAAACCAGAAAGATGCTATCCGTGAAACTGCTTTTTTGATGAGTGGATTCATCTCACAGAGTTAAACCTTTCCTTTGATTCAGCAGGTTGGAAGCACTCATTTTGTAGAATCTGCAAAAAGATATTTTGAAGCCCATTGTGGCATATAGTGAAAAACCCAATATCCCCAGATAAAAACTAGAAAGAAGCTCTTTGTGAACTGCTTTGTGATGTGTGGATTCATCTCACAGAGGTAAGCCTTTCTTTCAATTTACCGTGTTGGAAACACTCTTTTGGTAAAATCTGCAAAGGGATATTTGGGAGCCTTTTGTGGCCTATCGTGAAAAACCAAATGTCCACAGGTAAAAACACTCATTTTGTATAATATGCTAAGTGACATTTGGAAGCCCATTGAGGCCTATGGTGAAAGAGAGAATATCACCAGGTATCTGTGAACTGCTTTGTGACGTCTGGATTCATCTCAAAGAGCTACAACTTTCCTTAATAGTGTGTTGGAAACACTCTTTTTGTAGAATCTGCAAAGCCCTTTGAGGCCTATGGTGAAAAACCAAATGTCCATAAATGAAAACTAGAAAGGAGCTATCTGTGAAATTGCTTTGTGATGTGTAGATTTCTCTCACCAAGTTAAAGCTTTCTTTTGATACAGCAGGATTGAAACACTCTTTAGCTAGAATTTGTGAAGGGACATTTGAAAGCCCATAGAAGCCATTGTTGAAAAACAGACTATCCCCAGATAAAAACCAGAAATAAGCTATCTGTGAACCTGCTTTTTTATGTGTGGAATCATCTCAGAGAGTTAAACCTCTCTTTTGATTCAGCAGGTTGTAAACATCTGCTAGTATCTGAGAAAGGACGTTTGTGAGCCCAATGTAGCACACTGTGAAAAATTGAATATTCAAAGATAAAAGCTAGAAAGAAGCTTTTAGTGAAACTACTTAGTAATGTGTGGATTCTACTCACAGAGCGAAACTTTTCTATTGTTCAGCAGTTTGGAAACACTCGTTTGGTAAAATCAGGAAATTGACATGTGGGAGCCCATTGAGACCCATGGTGAAAAACCGTATATTCCCAGATAAAAACAATAAAGAAGCTACCTGTGAAACTGCTCTGTGATGTGTGGATTCATCTCAGAGAGTCAAACATCTATTTTGATTAAGCAGTTTGGAAACAATTGTTTGGCAGGATCTGTGAAGGGAGATTTGGAAACTTTTTGAGGCCTATGGTGAAAAGCAGAATATCCACAGATGAAAACAACAAAGCAGCTATCTGTGAAATGGCTTTGTGATGTGTGTATTCATCTCAGAGGGATAAGCCTTTGCTTTGATTCAGCAGGTGGGAACACTCGTTTTGTAGAACTGTGAACGGATATTTTGAAGCCCATTTGAGGCCTATGGTGAAAAAATAATAACCCCAGTTCAAAACTAGAAGGAAACTACCTGTGAAACTGCTTTGTGATGTGTGGATTCACCACTCAGATTTAAACCTTTCTTTTGATACAGCAAATTTGAAATACTCTTTAGGTAGAATATGTGAAGGGTCATTTGGGAGCCCATGGGGACCTAGGGTGAAAAAATAATATCCCCAGATAAAAACTAGAAAGAAGCTATCTGTGAAACTGCTTTGTGATGTCTGTATTCATATCACAAAGTTAAACCTTTCTTTGATTCAGCAGTTACAAACACTCTTTTTATAGAATCTGCGAAGGTACATATGGAAACCCTTTCAGGAATGTAGTGAAAAACCAAATACACACAGATACAAACCAGAAAGAAGCTATTTGTGAAACTGCTTTTTTTTTGTGGATTCATCTCATGGAGGTGAATTTCCTTTGATTGAGCAGGTTGGAAACACTCTTTCATATAATCTGAATGGGGCATTTTGAAGCCCTTTGAGGACTATGGTTAAAAAAAACACACAGTATCCCCAGATAAAAACTAGGAAGAAGCTATCTGTGAACTTTTTTGTGCTATTTTGAGCTATTTGTGAAAATGTTTTGTGATGAGTGGATTCTTCTCACAGAGTTAAACCTTTTCTTTTATTAACCAGGTTTGAAACACTCTTTTGGTAGAATATGGGAAGGGAGGTTTGGAATCCAATAGAGAACTATGGTGAAAAAATATCCCCAGATGAAAACTAGAAAGAAGCTCTCTGTGAAACTGCTTAGTGATATGTAGATTCATCTCAAAGGGTTAAACTTGTTTTTGATTCACTAGGTTAGAAACACTCTTTTTCTGGAACCTGCAAAGGGACATTTATGAGCCCACTGTAGTCTATCGTAAGAAACCAAATATCCCAAGATCAAAACTAGAAAGAGGTTATCTGTGAAACTTCTTTGTGATGTGTGGATTCATCCCAGAGAGTCGAACCTTTCTTTTAATTCAGCAGGTTGCAAACTGTACTTTTTCAGAGTCTGTGAAGAGAATTTTGAAAGCTGTTTGAGTCCTTTGGTGAGAAACCATATGTCCACAGATAACCACTAGGATAAAAGTATCTGTTAAACTGCTTTTTGTATGTGGATTGATATCACAGAGATAAACATTTCCTTTGATTCAGAAGGTTGGAAACACTCGTTTTGTAGAATCTGCATGGGGCATTTTGAAGCTCTTTGAGGCCTATTTAAAAAAATACAATATCTCCAGATAAAAACTAGGAAGAAGGTATCTGTGAACTTCTTTGTGATGTGTGGATTCATCTCACAGAGGTACACGTTTCTTTTGTTATAGCATGTTGGAAACACTGTTTTCATAGAATCTGCAAAGAGAAATTTGAGAGCTTTTTGTGGCCCATGGTGAAAAACCGAATGTTCACAGATGAAAACTAGAAAGAAGCTATCTGTGAAACAGCCCTGTCGTCTGTGGATTCATCTCACAGAGATAAACCTGTCTATTGAATCAGCAAGTTGCGTACACTCTTTTTATAGAGTCTGCAAATAAATTTTGAGAGTCCATTGAGGCCTATGGTGAAAAACAGAATATCCCCAGATAAACACTGGAAAAAAAGTGATCTGTGAAACTGCTTTGTGATGTGTGGATTCATCTCACAGGGTTAAACCTTTCTTTGGATTTAACAGGTTGGAAACACTCTTCGGTTAGAATTTGTGAAGGAATATTTGGGAGCCCCTGGGAGCCTATGGTGAAAAACAAAATATCCCCAGATTAAAACCAGAAAGAAGCTGTCTTTGAAACTGCTTTGTGATGTGTGGATTCCTCTCAAAGACTTAAATCTTTCTTTTTACTCAGTATGTTGGAAACACTCTTTTGCTAGAATCTGCAAAATGAGATTTGTGAGCCCACTGTAGTCTAGGGTAAATATATAGATAGATAGATAGATAGATAGATAGATAGATAGATAGATGATAGATAGATAAAAACTAGAAAGATGTCAGTGAATGTGCTTTGTGATGCGTGGATTCATCTCACAGAGTTAAACTTTTATTTTGATTCAGCAGGTTGGAAACACCTTTTTGTAGAATCTGCCAACAGAAATTTGAGAGACCTTTGAGGCCTATAATGAAAACCAGAAAATCCCCAGATAAAAACTAGAAGGAAGCTCTTTCTGAAACTGTTTGGGATGTGTTTATTCATCCAACAGAGTTAAACTTTTCTGTCAATATAGCATGTTTGAAATATTTTTTGGATAGAATCTGTGAAGGGACATTTAAGAGCCTATATAGGCCTATGATGGAAAACAGAATATCCCAAGATAAAAACTAGAAAAAAGCTAAATATGTAACTGCTTTGAGATGTGTGGATTCATCTCACAGAGTTAAACATTTCTTTAAACACAGCAGCTATGAAACACTTTTTAGTTAGTATCTGTGAAGGGATATTTAAGAGCCCGTAGATGACTACAGTGAAAAACTCAATAACTTCAGATGAAAACTAGAAAGAAACCATCTGTTTAACTGATATGTAATGTCTGGATTTATCTCAGAGAGATAAACATTTCCATTGATTCTGCAAATTGGAATCACTCTTTTGGTAGAATCTGCCAAGTGACATTTGGGATCCCATAGAGGCCTACTGTGAAAAACTGAATATACCTTGATAAAAACTAGAAAGAAGCTATCTGTGAAACTGCATTGTAAAGTGTGGTTTTAGGTCACAGAGTTAAACATTTCTTTTGACTCATCAGGTAAGAAACACTCGTTTTGTAGACTCTGTGAAGAGACATTTTGGAGCCCATTGAGTCCTATGGTGAACAACATAATATTTCCAGATAAAAACCAGAAGGAAGCTCTCTGTAAAACCCCTTTGTGTTGTGTGCATTCTTCTTACAGAGTTAAACCTTTATTTTGATTGAACAATACGGACACACAGTTTTTGTAGAATCTACGATGGGATATATGGGAGCACATTGAGACCTACAGTGAAAAAGGAAATATCTTCAGAGAAAAACTAGAAAGCTTTCTAAGAAACTGCTTTGCAAAGTGGGCCTTCATCTCACAGAGTTAAACTTTCTTTTGATTGAGCAGTTTGGAAACAGTGTTTTGGTAGAATCTGCAAAGGGTTATTTGGGAGCGCATTGGAGACTATGGTGAAAAAAGAGATATCATCAGAGAAAAACCAGAAAGAAGCATTCTGAGAAACTGTTTTGTGATAAGTGCATTCATCTCACAGAGTTAACACTTTCTTTTGATTGGGAAGTTTGGCAACACCGTTTTTGTAGAATCTGAGAAGGGATATTTGGGAGTATTTTGAGGCCTATGGTGAAAAAAGGAAATATCTACAGAAAAATACTAGAAAGAAGCTTTCTCAGAAATCCCTTTGTGATTTGTGCATCCATCTCACAGAGTTAAACGTTTCTTTTGATTGAGCAGTTTGGAAACACTGTTTTTGTAGAATCTGCGAACGGATATTTGGGAATGCTTTAAGGACTGTGGTGAAAAAGGAAATATCTTCAGAAAAAAACAAAAAGAAGCTTCTTGAGAAATTGCTTTATGATGAGTGCATTCATCTCACAGAATTAAACCCTTCTATTGAATGAGCAGTTTGGATACACTGTTTTTGCAGAATCTAAAAAGGGATATTTGGGAGCACATTGAAGCCTATGGTGAAAAATGAAATATCTAAAGAAAAATACTAGAAAGAAACTTTCTCAAAAATCCCTTAGTGATGTGTGCATTCTTCTCACAGAATTAAACCTTGCTTTTGGTTGAGCAGTTTGGAAACACTGTTTTTGTAGAATCTGTGAAAGGATATTTGAGAGTGCTTTGAGGCCTATGGTAAAAAAGAAAGTGTCTTCAGATAAAAACTACAAAGAATCTTCTCAGAAGCTGCATTGTAGTGTGCGCATTTTTCTCACAGAGTTAAATCTTTATTTTGATTGAGCAAATTGGACACACCCATTTTATGGAATCTAAAAAGGGATACTTGGGAGCCCATTGGGCCCTAGGGTGAAAAAGGAAATATATTCAGAGAAAAACAGAAAGAAGCTTTCTGAGAACACTGTTTTGTGATGTGTGCATTCACCTCAAAGAGTTAAACATTTCTTCTGATTAAGAGGTTCGGAAACACTTTTTTTGTAGAATCTGCCTAGGGAAATTTGGGAGTGCATTGAAGCCTATAGTGAAAAAGAAACTATCTTCAGAAAAATACTAGAAATAATTTTTCTCAGAAATCCCTTTGTGATGTGCACATTCTTCTCACAGAATTAAACTTTTCTTTTGATTATGCAGTTTGGAAACACTGCTTTGTAGAATCTCAGAAGGGATATTTGAGAGCTCTTTAAGGCCTATGGTGAAAAAGAAAATATCCTCAGGGAAACACTAGAAAAAAAAATCCTGAGAAATTGCTTTGCAAAGTGTGGATTCATATCACAGAGTTAAACCTTTTTTTGATTGAGCAGTAGGAAACACTGTTTTGGTGGAATCTGCAAAGGGATATTTGGAAGTGCCTTGAGGCCCAAGGTATAAAAGGAAATATCTACAGATCAAAACTAGAAAAGCTTTCTGAGAAACTGCTTTGTGATGTGTGCATTCATCTCACAGAGTTAAACCTTTATTTTGATTGTGTAGTTTGGAAACACTGTTTTTGCATAATCTGTGAAGGGATATTTCGGAGCACTTTGAGGCCTATGGTGAAAAAGGAAATATCTTCACATAAATACTAGAAGGAAGCTTTCTGTGAAACTGCTTTTGGATTTGGGCATTCATCTCACACAGTTAAACGTTTCTTTTGATTGGGAAGTTTGGAATGACTGTCTTTGTAGAATCTGTGAAGGGCTATATAGGAGTGCTTCGAGGCCTATGGTGAAAAAGGAACTATTTTCAGAAAAATACTAGAAAGAGATTTTCTCAGATACCACTGTGTGATGTGTGGTTTCTTTTCACAGAGTTAAATGTTTCTTTTGATTGAGCAGTCTGGAAACACTGTTTTTGTAGAATCTACATAGGTGTGTATTGGAGCACATAGAGGCCTATGGGGAACAAGGAAATACGTTCAGAGAAAAACTAGAAAGAAGCTTTCTGAGAAACTGCTTTGTGATGTGTGAATTCATGTCAGAGTTAAACTCTTTTTTTTTTTTTGATTGAGCAGTTTGGCAACACTGTTTTTGTTGAATCTGAAAAGCAATATTTGGGGACGCATTGAGGCCTATGCCAAAAAAGGAAATATCTTCAGATAAAAACTAGAAAGAAGCTTTCTGGGAAATGGCTTTGTGATGTGCACATTAGTCCCACTGAGTTCAGCCTTTCTTTTGATTGAGCTGTTTATAAACACTCTTTTTGTAGAATCTGCAAAAGGATCTTTGGGAGTGCTTTGAGGCTTACGGTGAAAAAGGAAATATCTTGAGAAAAACTAAAAAGAAGCTTTCTGAGAAACTGCTTTGTGATGAGTGCATTCATCCCTCAGAATTAAACTTTTCTATTTACTGAGCAATTTGGAAGCACTGTTTTTGTAGAGTCTGCAAAGGGATACTTAGGAGCTCCTTGAATCCTATGGTGAATAAGGAAACATCTTCAGATAAATACTAGAAAGAAGCTTTCTCACAAACCCGTTGGTGATGTGTGCATTCTTCTCACAAAGTTAAACCTTTCCTTGATTGAGCAATTTGTAAACACTGTTTTTGTAGAATGTGTGAAAAGATATTTTGGAGCAAATTGAGTTCTATGGTGAAAAAGGAAATATCTTCAGAAAAAACGAGAAAGAGGCTTTCACAGAAACCACCTTGTGATGTGCACATTCATCTTATAGAGTTAAAACTTTGTTTTCATTTAGCAATTTGGAGACACTGTTTCTGTACAATCTGCGAAGGGCTATTTGGGAGCTTATTGAGGCCTATGGAGAAAAAGGAAATATCTTCAGAGATGAATTAGAAAGAAGCTTTCTGAGAATCTACTTGGTGACAAGTGAATTCATCTCATGGAGTTAAACATTCCTTTTGATTGAGCAGTTTGGCAACAGTGTTTTGTAGAATCTATGAAGGGATATTTTGGAGCACTTAGAGGCCTATGGTGGAAAATGAAATGTATTCAGAGAAAAACTAGAGAGAAGCTTTCTGAGAAACTGCTTTGTGATGAGTGTTTTCCTCTCACGAATTAAAACGTTCTTTTGATTGAGCAGTTTGGAAACACTGTTTCTGTAAATTTTACCAAGGTGTATTTGGGAACTCATTGAGACCTATGGTGAAAAAGGAAATATCTTCAAATAAATACTAGAAAGAAGCTTTCTGAGAAGCTGCTTTGTGATGAGTGTATTCACCATATAGAGTTAAAACTTTCTTTTGATAGAGCAGTTTGGAAACACTGTTTCTGTAAATTTTACCAAGGTATATTTGGGTGCACATTGAGGCCTATGGTGAAAAAGGAAATAGCATCAGATAAAAACTAGAAAGAAGCTTTCTGAGAAGCAGCTTTGTGATGTGTGTATTCATGATACAGAGTTGAAACTTAGTTTGGAAACACTGTTTTTGTAGGATCTGCGAAGGGATGTTGGGAGCATATTGAAGCCTATGGTGAAAAAGTAAATATCATCAGATAAAAACTAGAAAGAAGTTTTCTCAGAAACTGCTTTGTGCTGTGTGCATTCTTCTCACAGAGTTAAACCTTTCTTTTGATTGAGAAGTTTAGAAATACTGTATTGGTAGGAAATTCAAAGGGATATTTGGGAACGACTTGAAGCCTATGTTGAAAAAGGAAATATCGCCAGATAAAAACTACAAAGAAGTTTTCTCAGAAACATCTTTGTGTTCTCTGCATTCTTCTCACAGATTTAAAACTTTCTTTTGATTGAGCAGTTTGGAAACACTGGTTTTGTAGAATCTGCAAAGACATATGTGGGAGCCCATTAAGACTTACTGTGAAAAAGGACATATCTTAAGGGAAAAACTAGAAACATGCTCTCTGAGAAACTGTTTGTGATGTGTGCATTCATATCACAGAGTTAAACTTTTCTTTTGCTAGGACAGTTGGGAAACACTGTTTTGGTAGAATCTGTGAGGGGATGTTTGGGACTGCATAGTGGCCTATGGTGAAAAATGAAATATGTTCAGATAAAAAGTAGAAAGAATCTTTCTGAGAAGCTGCTTTGTGATGAATGCATTCATCTCAGAGAGTTTAAACTTTCTTTGACTGAGCAGTTTGGCAACAGTGTTTTTGTAGAATCTGAGAAGGAATATTTGGGAGTGATTTGAGGCTTATGTTGTAAAAGGAAATATCTTCAGATAAACACTGAAACAAGCTGTCTGGGAAACATTTTTCTGATGTGTTCATTGATCTCACAAAGTTAAACCTTTCCTTTAATTGAGCAGTTTGGAAACTCTGTTTTGGTAGTATCCGTGTAGCAATATTTGGGAGCTCATTGATGCCTATGGTGAAAAAGGAAATATCCTCAGATAAAAACGAGAAAGAAGCTTTGTCAGAAACTGCTTGGTGATGTGTTCATTCTTCCCACATAGTTAAGCCTTTCTTTTGAGTTAGCAGTGTGGAAACACTGTTTTTGTAGAATCTACAAAAGGATATAAGGGAGCCTATTGAGGCCTATGGTAAAAAAAGGCAATATCTTCAAATTAAAACTAGAAAGAAGTATTCTCAGAAACCACTTTGTGATGTTTGCTTTCTTCTCACAGTGTTAAATCTTTCTTTTAATGATGAGTAGTTTGGAAACACTGTTTTGGTGGCATCTGTGAAGGGATATTTGGGAGCTGTTTGAGTCCTATGGTGAAAAATGCAATATCTTCAGATAAAAACTAGAAAGAAGCTTTCTCAGAAACAGCTTTGTGATGTGTGCATTCTTCTCACAGAGTTAAATCTTTCTTTTGATTGATCAGTTTGGAAACACCGTTTTGGTAGCATCTGTGAAGGGATATTTGGGAGCTCTTTGAGAACTATGTGGAAAAAGGAACTCTCATCAGATGAATTCTAGAAAGAACCTTTCTGAGAAACAGCTTTGTGATGAGTGCATTTGTCTTACCAAGTGAAACCTTTCTTTTGATTGAGCAGTTTGGAAACACAGTATTTGTAGAATCTGATAAGGGATATTTGGGAGCATTTTGAGGCCTAAAGTCAAAAACGAAATATCTTCAGATAAAAACTAGAAAGGAGCTTTATTTTTTAATACTTTAAGTTTCAGAGTACATGTGCACAACATGCAGTGTTGTTACATATGTACACATGTGCCATGCTGGTGTACTGCACCCATTAAATCGTCATTTAGCATTAGGTATATTTCCTAATACAATCCCTCCCTCCTCCCCCACCCTACAACAGTCCATGTTTTATGATGTTCCCCTTTCTGTGTTCATGTGTTCTCATTGTTCAATTCCCACCTATGAGCGAGGACATGTGGTGTTTCGTTTTCTGTCCTTGCGATAGTTTGATGAGAATGATGGCTTCCGGGTTCAACCTTGTCCCTACAAAGGACATGTACTCATTATTTTTTATGGCTGTATAGTCTTCCAAGGTGTATATGTGCCACATTTTCTTAATCCAGTCTATCATTGTTGGATATTTGGGTTGGTTCCAAGTCTTTGCTATTGTGGATAGTGCTGCAATAAACATGTGTGTGCATGTGTCTTTTTAGCAGCATGATTTATAATCTTTTGGGTATATACCCAGTAATGGGATGGCTGGGTCAAATGATATTTCTAGTTCCAGATCCCTGAGGAATGGCCACACTGACTTCCACAATGGTTGAACTAGTTTACAGTCCCACCAACAGTGTAAAAGTGTTCTTATTTCTCCACATCCTCTCCAGCACCTGTTGTTTCCTGACTTTTTAATAATTCCCATTCTAATTGGAGTGAGATGGTATCTCATTGTGGTTTTGATTTGCATTTCTCTAATGGCCAGTGATGATGAGCATCTTTTCATGTGTCTTTTGGAGATTGCAAAAATTTTCTCCCATTCTGTGGGTTGCCTATTTACTCTGATGGTAGTTTCTTTTGCTGTGGAGAAGCTCTTTAGTTTAATTAGATCCTATTTGTCAATTTTGGCTTTTGTTGCCATTGCTTTTTGTGTTTTAGACATGAAGTCCTTGCCCATGCCTATGTGCTGAATGGTATTGCCTAGGTTTTCTTCTAGGATTTTTATGGTTTTAGGTCTAACATTTAAGTCTTTAATCCATCTTGAGTTAATTTTTGTATAAGGTGTAAGGAAGGAATCCAGTTTCAGCTTTCTCCATATGGCTAGCCAGTTTTCCCAGCACCATTTATTAAATAAGGAATCCTTTCCCCATTTCTTTTTTTTGTCAGGTTTGTCAAAGACCACATAGTTGTAGGTATGTGGCATTATTTCTGAGGGCTCTGTTCTGTTCCATTGGTCAATATCTCTGTTTTGGTACCAGCACCATGCTGTTTTGGTTACTGTAGCCTTGCAGTATAGTTTGAAGTCAGGTAGGGTGATGCCTCCAGCTTTGTACTTTTGGCTTAGCATTGACTTGGCAATGCAGGCTCTTTCTTGGTTCCATATGAACTTTAAAGTAGTTTTTTCCAACTTTGTGAAAAAAGTCATTGGTAGCTTGATGGGAATGGCATTGAATCTATAAATTACCTTGGGCAGTATGGCCATTTTCACGATATTGATTCTTCCTACCCATGAATATAGAATATTCTATTTGTTTGTATCCTGTTTTATTTCATTGAGCAGTGATTTGTAATTCTCCTTGAAGAGGTCCTTCCCATCCCTTGTAAGTTGGATTCCTAGGTATTTTATTCTCTTTGAAGCAATTGTGAATGGGATTTCACTCATGATGTGGCTCTCTGTTTGTCTGTTATTGGAGTATAAGAATGCTTGTGATTTTTGGACATTAATTTTGTATCCAGGAATTGAACTCAGCTCTGCACCAAGTGGACCTAATAGACATCTACAGAACTCTCCACCCCCAAATCAACAGAATATACACTCTTTTAAGCACCACATCACACCTATTCCAAAATTGACCACATAGTTGGAAGTAAAGCACTCCTCAGTAAATGTAAAAGAACAGAAATTATAACAAACTCTCTCTCAGACCACAGTGCAATCAAACTAGAACTCAGGATTAAGAAACTCACTCAAAACCGCTGAACTACATGGAAACTCAGCAACCTGTTCCTGAATGACTACTGGCTACAAAACAAAATGAAGGCAGAAATAAAGATGTTCTTTGAAATTAATGAGAACAAAGACACAACATACCAGAATCACTGGCACATATTTAAAGCACTATGCAGAGGGAAATTTATAGCACTAAAGGCCCACAAGAGAAAGCAGGAAAGATCTAAAATTGACATCCTAACATCACAATTAAAGGAACTAGAGAAGCAAGAGCAAACACATTCAAAAGTTAGCAGAAGGCAAGAATCGACTAAGATCAGAGCAGAACTGAAGGAAATAGAGAAACAAAAGACCCTTCAAAAAATCAATGAATCCAGGAGCTGTTTTTTTTAAGAGATCAACAAAATTGATAGACCACTAACAAGACTAATAAAGAAGAAAAGAGAGGAGAATTAAATATATTCAATAAAAAATGATAAAGGGGATATCACCACCAATCCCACAGAAAGACAAACTACCATCAGAGAATACTATAAACACCTCTAGGAAAATAAACTAGAAAATCTAGAAGAAATGGATAAATTCCTCAACACATACACTCTCCCAAGACAAAACCAGGAAGAAGTTGAATCTCTGAATAGATCAATAACAGACTCTGAAATTGTGGCAATAATTAATAGCTTACCAACCAAAAAAAGTCCAGGACCAGATGGATTCACAGCCAAATTCTACCAGAGGTACAAGGAGGAGCTGGTACCATTCCTTCTGAAATGATTCCAATCAATAGAAAAAGAGGGCATCCTGCCTAACTCATTTTATGAGGCCAGCATCATCCTGATGCCAAAGCCGGGCAGAGACACAACCAAAAAAGAGAATTTTAGACCAATATCCCTGATGAATATTGATATAAAAATCCTCAATAAATACTGGCAAACCGAATCCAGCAACACATCAAAAAGCTTATCCACCATGATCAAGTGGGCTTCATCCCTGGGATGCAAGGCTCTTTCAATATATGCAAATTAATAAGCGTAATCCAGCATATAAACAGAACGAATGACAAAAACCACATGATTATTTCAACAAATGCCGAAAAGACCTTTGAAAAAATTCAACAACCCTTCATGCTAAAAACTCTCAATAAATTAGATATTGTTGGGACGTATCTCAAAATAATAAGAGCTATCAATGACAAACCCACAGCCAGTATCATACTGAATGGGGAAAAACTGGAAGCATTCCCTTTGAAAACTGGCACAAGACAAGGATGGCCTCTCTCACCACTCCTATTCAACGTAGTGTTGGAAGTGTTGGCCAGGGCAATTAGGCAGGAGAAGGAAATAAAGGGTATTCAATTAGGAAAAGAGGAAGTCAAATTGTCCCTGTTTGCAGATGACATGATTGTGTATCTAGAAAACCCCGTTGTCTCAGCCCAAAATCTCCTTAATCTGATAAGCAATTTCAAGAAAGTCTCAGGATACAAAATCAATGTACAAAAATCACAAGCATTCTTATACACCCATAACAGACAAACAGAGAGCCAAATCATGAGTGAACTCCCATTCACAATTGCTTCAAAGAGAATGTGTTTGCTTTGCTTTTCTAGTTCTTTTAATTGTGATGTTAGGGTGTCAATTTTGGATCTTTCCTGCTTTCTCTTGTGGGCATTTAGTGCTATAAATTTCCCTCTACACACTGCTTTGAATGCAACCCAGAGATTCTGGTATGTTGTGTCTTTGTTCTCATTTGTTTCAAAGAACATCTTTATTTCTGCCTTCATTTCGTTATGTACCTAGTAGTCATTCAGGGGCAGGTTGTTTAGTTTCCATGTAGTTGAGTGGTTTTCAGTCAGTTTCTTAATCCTGAGTCCTAGTTTGATTGCAGTGTGGTCTGAGAGATAGTTTGTTATAATTTCTGTTGTTTTACATTTGCTGAGGATAGCTTTACTTCCAAGTATGTGGGCAATTTTGGAATAGGTGTGGTGTGGTGTTGAAAAAAATGTATATTCTGTTGATTTGGGGTGGAGAGTTCGGTAGATGTCTATTAGGTCCTCTTGGTGCAGAGCTGAGTTCAATTCCTGGGTATCCTTGTTGACTTTCTGCCTCTTTGATCTGTCTAATGTTGACAGTGGGGTGTTAAAATCTCCCATTATTATTGTGTTGGATTCTAAGTCTCTTTGAAGGTCTCTAAGGACTTGCTTTATGAATCTGAGTGCTCCTGTATAGGGTGCATATATATTTAGGGTAGTTAGCTCTTCTTGATGAATTGATCCCTTTACCATTAGGTAATGGTCTTCTTTTTCTCTTTTGAGCTTTGTTGGCTTAAAGTCTGTTTTATCACAGACTAGGATTGCAACCCCTCCCTTTTTTTGTTTTCCATTTTCTTGGTAGATCTTCCTCCATCCCTTTATTTTGAGCATATGTGTGTCTCTGCATGTGAGATGGGTTTCCTGAATACAGCACACTGATGGGTCTTGACTCTTAATCCAATTTGCCAGTCTGTGTCTTTTAAATAGAGCATTTAGCCCATTTACATTTAAGGTTAATATTGTTATGTGTGAATTTGATCCTGTCATTATGATGTTAGCTGGTTATTTTGCTTTTTAGTTAACGCAGTTTCTTCCTTGCCTTGATGGTCTTTATAATTTGGCATGTTTTTGCAGTGACTGGTACCAGTTGTTCCTTTCCATGTTTAGCACTTCCTTCAGGAGCTCTTTTAGGGCAGGCCTGGTGGTGACAAAATCTCTCAGCATTTGCTTGTCTGTAAAGTATTTTATTTCCCCTTCACTTATGAAGCTTACTTTGGCTGGATATGAAATTCTGGGATGAAAATTCTTTTCTTTAAGAATGTTGAATATTGGCCCCCACTCTCTTCTGGTTTGTACAGTTTCTGTTGAGAGATCATCCGTTAGTCTGATCGGCTTCCCTTTGTGGGTAACACGACCTTTCTCTCTGGCTGGCCTTAACATTTTTTCCTTCATTTCAACTTTGGTGAATCTGTCAATTAAGTGCCTTGGAGTTGCCCTTCTGGAGGAGTATCTCTGTGGTGTTCTCTGTATTTACTGAATTTGAATGTTGGTCTGCCTGGCCAAATTGGGGAAATTTTCCTGGATAATATCCTGCAGAGTGTTTTCCGACTTGATTCCATTCTCCCCATCACTTTCAGGTACACCAATCAGATGTAGATGTGGGCTTTTCACATAGTCCCATATTTCTTGGAGGCTTTGTTCATTTCTTTTCTTTCTTTCTCTAAACTTCTCTTCTCGCTTCATTTCATTCATTTGATCTTCCATCACTGATACCCATTCTTCCGGTTGATTGAATCGGCTACTGAGGCTTGTGCATTTGTCACTTAGTTCTCGTGCCATGGTTTTCAGCTCCATCAGGTACTTTAAAGACTTCTCTGCATTGGTTATTCTAGTTATACATTTGTCTAATCTTTTTTCAAGGTTTTTAACTTCTTTGCTATGGGTTCAAACTTCCTCCTTTAGCTAAGAGTAGTTTAATCATCTGAAGTCTTCTTCTCTCAACTCATCAAAGTCATTCTCTGTCCAGCTTTGTTCCATTGCTGGTGAGGAGCTGCGTTCCTTTGGAGAAGGTGAGGCACTCTGATTTTTAATATTTTCAGTTTTTCTGCTCTGTTTTTCCCCATCTTTGTGGTTTTATCTACTTTTGGTCTTTGATGATGGTGATGTACTGATGGGGTTTTGTTGTGAATGTCCTTTCTCTTTGTTAGTTTTCTTTGTAACAGTCAGGACCCCCAGCTGCAGGTCTGTGTGAGTTTGCTGGAGGTGCACTCCAGATCTCGTTGCCTGGGAATCAGCAGCAGAAGCTGCAGAATAGAGGATATTGGTGAACAGCAAATGTTGCTGCCTGATCGTTCCTCTGGAAGTTTTTTTTTACAGAGGAGTACCTGGCTGTGTGTGGTGTCAGTCTGCCCCTACTGGGGGATGCCTCCCAGTTAGGCTACTTGGGTTTCAGAGACCCACTTGAGTAGGCAGTCTGTCCATTCTCAGATATCAAGCTGTGTGCTGAGAGAACAACTACTCTCTTCAAAGCTGTCAAACAGTGATATTTAAGTCTGCAGAGGTTTCTGCTGCATTTTGTTTGGCTATGCCCTGCCCCCAGAGGTGGAGTCTGCAGAGGCAGGCAGACCTCCTTGAGTTGTGGTGGGTTCCTCCCAGTTCAAGCTTCCTAGCCACTTTGTTTACCTACTTAAGCTTCAGCAAAGCCCCCTCCCCCAGCCTCGTTGCTGCCTTGCAGTATGATCTCAGACTGCTGTGCTAGCAATGAGTGAGGCTCCATGGGCATGGGACCCTCTGAGCCATGCACGGGATATAATCTCCTTGTGTGCCATTTGGTAAGACCATTGGAAAAGCACAGTATTAGGGTGGGAGTGACCCGATTTTCCAGGTGCCCTCTGTCACCTCTTTCCTTGGCTAGGAAAGGGAATTCCCTGACCCCTTGCACTTCCTGGGTGAGGTGATGCCTTGCCCTGCTTTGGTTCACTCTCAGTGCACTGCACACACTGTCCTGCAACCACTGTCTGATACTCCCCCATGAGATGAACCTGGTACCTCAGTTGGAAATGCAGAAATCATTCATCTTAGAAAAAGGCTTTCTGCAGACTGCTTTGTGATGTGTACATTCGTCTCACAGAGTTAAACCACTGTTTTGATTGAGCCATTTGGAAACACTTTCTGTACAATCTAACAAGGGATACTTGGGAGCACATTGAGGCCTCTGGTGAAAAAGGAAATATCTTGAGATAAAAAGTAGAAAGAGGCTTTCTAAGAAACTGCTTTGTGATGTGTGCATTCTTCTCAAAGAGTTAAGTCTTCCTTTTGATTGTGCAATCTGGAACCACTGTTTTAATAGAATCTACAAAAGGAATATATGGGAGTCAATTGAGGCTGATTGTGTAAAAGGAAATGTCTTCAGATAAAAACTAGAAAGGAGCATTCTGAGAAACTGATTTGTTATTAGTGCATTCATCTAACTGAGTTAAAACTGTCTTCTGATTGAGTAATTTGGAAATACTGTTTTGGTAGAATCTGGGAAGGGATACTTGGGAGCACATTGTGGCCTATGGTAAAAAAGGAAATAACTTCAGATAAAAATTAGAAAGAATCTTTCTGAGGAAATGCTTTGTGATGAGTGCATTCATCTCACAGAGTTAAACAATTCTTTTGATTGAGCAGTTTGGAAACACTGTTTTTGTAGAATCTGAGAAGGGATATTTGGGAGGGCTTTGAGGCCTATGATGAAAAACTAAATATCTTCAGATAGAAACTGAAAACAAGCTTTCTGGGAAACTGATTTTTGATATACACATTCATCTCACAGAATTAAACCTTTCTTTGGATGGAGCATCTTGGAAACACTGTTTTGGTAGAATCTGCAATGGGATATTTTAGAGCACATCGAGGACTATGGTGAAAAAGGAAATAAGTTGAGAGAAAAGCCAGAAAGAGGCTTGCTGAGGAACTTTATTGTGATGTGTGCATTCATCTCACAGAGTTAAACCTTTCCTTTTATTGAGAAGTTTGGAGAAATTGTATTGGTAAAATCTGTGAAAGGATATTTGGGAGCGCTGTGAGTCATATGGTGAAAAAGGAAATATCTTCAGATAAAAACTAGAAAGAAGCTTTCTGAGAAACTACTTGGTGATATGTACATTCATCTCATAGAGTTAAGCCTTTCTTTTGTTTGAGCAGTTTGGAAAACCACATTTGGTAGAATCTGTGAAAGGATCTTTAGGAGCACTTTAAGGTTTATGGTTAAAATAGAATTATCTTCAGATAAAAACAAGAAACATGATTTCTCAGAAACCACTCTTTGATGTGAGCATTCATCTCACAGAATTAAACCTTTCTGTTGATTGTGCAGTTTTGAAACACTGTTTTGTCAGTATCTGTGAAGGGATATTTGGGAGCACATTGAGGATGATGATGAAAAAGGAAATAGCTTCAGATAAAAACTAGTAAGAAGCTTTCTGAGAAACTGCTTTTTGATGAGTGCATTTGTCTCACAGTGTTAAACCTTTTTTTTTATTAAGCCATATGGAAACACAGTTTTTGTAGGATCTTAGAAAGGATATTTGGGAGCACCTTGAAGCCTACGGTGAAAAAGGAAATATATTCAGAGAAAAACTAGAAAGAAACTTCCTGGGTAACGGCCTTGTGTTGTGTGCATTCATCCAACAGAGTTAAACCTTTCTTTTGATTGAGCAGTTTGGAAACACTGTTTTGGTAGTATCTGTGCAGAGATATTTGGGAGCACATAGTGGCCTATGGTGAAAAAGTAAATACCTTTAGATAAAAACTAGAAAGGAGCTTTCTCTGGAATCTGCTTTGTGATATGAGCATCCTTGTCACAGAGTTAAACCTTTCTTTTGATTGAGGAGTCTGTAAACACTGTTTTAGTAGAATCTACAGAGGGATATAAGGGAGCGTATTGAGACCTATGTTGAAACAGGAAATATACTGAGATAAAAAATAGAAAGAAATTTTCTGAGAAACTGCTTTGAGATGAGTGCATTCATCTCACAGAGGTGACCTTTCTTTTGATTGAGTAGTTTTGCAACACGGTTTTTGTGGAATCTAAGTAGGGTTATTTGGGAGTGCTTTAAGGCCTAGAATGAAAAATGAAATATCTTCAGATAAAAACTAGAATGAAGCTTTCTTAGAAACTGCTTTGTGATGAGTGCATTCATCTCACAGAATAAAACCTTTCTTTAATTTGAGCAGTTTGAATAAACTGTTTTTGTAGAATCTACAAATGAATATTTGGGAGTGCTTTGAGGCATATGGTGATAAAGGAAATCTCCTCAGATAAAAAGTAGAAGGAAGGCTTCTGGATAACTGCCTTGTGATGTGTGCATTCATCTCAAAGATTTAAATGTTTCTTTTGATTGAGCAGTTTGGAAACACTGCTTTTGTAGAATGTGCGAAGGGATATTTGGGATGGCATTGAGGCCTATGGTGAAAAAGGAAATATCTTCAGATAAAAACTAGAAAGAAATTTTCTGGGAAACTGCTTTGTGATGTGTTTATTCTCCCAATAGAGTTACACCTTTCCTTTGATTGAGCAGTTTGGAAACACTGTTTTTGTAGAATCTATGAAGGGAAACCTGGAAGTGCATTGTGGCCTACGATGTAAAAGGAAATATCTTGAGATAAAAACTAGAAAGAAGCTTTCTGAGAAACTGCTTTGTGATGTGTGCATTCATCTCACAGAGTTAAACCTTTCTTTTGTTTGAGTGGTTTGGAAAAACTCATGTGGTAGCATCTGCCAAGGGATATTTAGGAGCACATTGAGGGCTATGGTTAAAAACGAAATATCTTCTGATAAAAACTAGAAAGAAGATTTCTCAGAAAAAGTTTTGAGATGTGATCATTCATCTAACAGAATTAAACCTTTCTTTTGATTGTGTAGTTCAGAAACACTGTTTTGGGAGTATCTGGGAAGCTATATTTGGGAGCGCTTAGAGGCCTATGGTCAGTAAGAAAATATCTTCAGATAACAACTAGAAAGATGGTTTCTGAGAAACTTTTGTGATGTGTGCATTCTTCCAACAGAGATAAACCTTTCTTTAGATTGAGCAGTTTGGAAACACTGTTTTCATAGAATCTATGAAGGGATATATGGATGTGAAATTGAGGCCTTATTATGAAAAAGGAAATATCTTCTGAGAAAAACTAGAAAGAAGCTTTCTGAATAACTGCTTTGTGATGTATGCATTCATCTCACAGAGTTAAACCTTTCTTTTGATTGAGCAGTCTGGAAAGACTGTTTTTGTAGAACAAATGTGGGATTTATGAGACTGCATTGAGGACTAGGGTGAAACAGGAAGTATCTTCAGAGTAAAACCAGAAAGAAGCATTCTGAGAAACTGCTTTGTGATATGTGCATGCATATCCCAGAGTTAAACTTTTCCTTTAATTGAAGAGTTTGGAAACACTGTTTTTGTAGAATCTGCAAAGGGATATTTGGGAGCACTTTGTGGGTTATGGTGAAAAATGAAATATCTTCAGAGAAAAACTCAAAAGAAGTTCTCTCAGAAACTGCTTTGTGAAGTGTGGTTTCTTCTCACAGAGTTACACCTTTCTTCCAATTGAGCAGTTTGGAAACACTGTTTTGGTAGAATCTGTAAAGGGATATTTGGGAGTGCATTGAGGCCTATGGTGACAAAGGAAATATTTTCAGATAAAAACTAGAAAGAAGGTTCTTCAGAATCTGCTTTTTGATGTGCTCATTCTTCTCATGGAGGTAAACCTTTCTTTTGATTGAGCAGTCTGGAAACACTGTTCTTGTAGAATCTGCAAAGTGATATATGGGAGAGTATTGAGGCCTACTGAGAAAAAGGAAATACCTTCAGAGAAAAACTAGAAGGAAGATTTCTGAAAAACTGCTATCTGATGTGTGCATTCTTGTTACAGAGTTAAACCTTTCTGTTTATTGTGCAGTTTGGCAACACAGTTTTTGTGGAATCTGAGAAGGAATATTTGGGAGCACTTTGAGGCCTATGGTGAAAAAGCAAACATCATCAGATAAAAACTAGAAAAAAGCATTCTGGGAAACTGCTTTGTGAAGAGTGCATTCATCACACAGAGTTAAAACTTTCTTTTGATTGAGCAGTTTGGAAACACTTTTTTGCAGAATCTGGGAAAGGATATTTGGGAGTGCTTTGAGGCATATGGTGAAAAACAAAATATCTTCAGATAAAAACTGGAAACAATCTTTCTGGGAAACTACTTTTTGGTGTGTGCATTCATCTCACAGAGTTAAACCTCTCTTTTGATTGACCAGTTTAGAAACACTGTTTTTGTATAATCTGAGAAGGGATATTTGGAACCACTTGGTGACCTATGGTGAAAAACAAAATATCCTCAGATAAAAACTGGAAGCAAGCTTCCCAGGAAACTACTCTGCAATGTTTGCATTCATCTCACAGAGGTAAACCATTCTTTTGATTGAGCAGTTTTGAAAAATGTTTTTGGTAGAATCTTCAAAGGGATATTAAGGAATGCATTGAAGCCTATGGTGAAAAAGGAAATATCTTCAGAGAAAATCTAGAAAGAAGCTTTCTGAGAAACTGCTTTGTGAAGTGTGCATTCTTCTCACAGAGTTAAACCTTTCCTTTGATTAAGCAGTTTGGAAACACTGTATTGGTAGTATCTGTGAAGGGATATTTGGGAGCACTTTGGGGCCTATGGTGGAAAAGGAAATATCTTCAGATAAAAACTAGCAAGAACCTTTCTGAGAAACTTCTTTGTGATGTGTGCATTCATCTCACAGATTTAAACCTTTCCTTTCTTTGAGGAGTTTGGAAAAACTCTTTTGGTAGAATCTGCGAAGGGATATTTAGGAGCACATTGAGGGCTATGGTTAAAAAAGAAATATCTTCAGATAAAATCTAGGAAGACAGTTTCTGAGAAACTGCTTTGTGTTGTGTGTATTCATCTCACATAATTAAACCTTTCTTTTGATTGTGCATTTTGGAACCATGGTTATGGGGGTATTGCAAAAAAAGATATTTGGAGCACATTGAGGATGATGGTGAAAAAGGATATATCTTCAGATAAGAACTAGAAAGCAGCTTTGTCAGAAACCACATTGGATGTGTGCATTCTTCTCACAGAATAAATGTTTCTTTTGATTGTGCCCTTTCAAAAGTCTGTTTTGGTAGCATCTGCAAAAGAATATTTGGGAGTGCTTTGAGGCCTATGGTGAAAGACAAAATATCTTCAGATAAAAACTAGAAAACTATAAAAACTGATAAACTGCTTGGTGATGAGTGAATTCACCTCACAGAATTAAACTTTTCTTTTGATTAAGCAAGTTGGAAACACTGTTTTGGTAGAATTTGCAAAGGGATATTTGGGAGTGCATTGGGGCCTATGGTGAAAAAGTTAATATCTTCACATAGATACTATAAAGAAGCTTTCTCTGAAACTGCTTTGTGATGTGTACCTTCTTCTCAAAGAGTTAAACTTTTCTTTTGATTCAGGCTTTGGAATCACTGTTTTTGTAGAAACTGTGAAAGGATATTTGGGAGTACATGAGGCCTATGGTGAAATAAGTTATAGCTTCAGATAAAAACTACAAAGAAGCTTTCTCAGAAACAGCTTTGTGTTATGCACATTCTTCTCACAGAGTTAAACCTTTTTTTGGATTGAATAGTTTGGAAACACAGAATTTGTAGAATCTGCAAATTTATATTTGGGAGCACATTGAGGCTTATGGTGAAAAAGAAAATATCTGCAGATAAATACTAGAAAGAACCTTTTTCAGAAACCAGAAACTGCTTTGTGACGTGTGCATTTTTCTCACACATTTAAGTCTTTTTTTTGATTGAGCAATTTGGAAAGACTTTTTTTGTAGAATCTGTGAAGGGATATTTTGGAACACATTGAGGCCTACGGTTAAAAAGGAAATAATTTCAGATAAAAAATAGAAAAACCTTTCTGAGAACCTGCTTTGTGATGTGGGAATTCTTCTCACAGAGCTAAACCCTTCTTTTGATTCAGCAGTTTGTAGACAGTTTTGGTAGAATCTGGGAAGGGATATTTGGGAGCATATTGAGGCCAATGGTAAAAATGGAAATATCTTCAGATAAAAACTAGAAAGAAGCTTTCTTAGAATCCACTTTGGGATGAGTGCATTCATCTCACAGAGTTAAACCTTTCTTTTGATTGAGCAGTTTGTCACACTGTTTTTGTGGAATCTTGAAAGGGATATTTAGCTGTGGTTTGAGGCCTACGGTGAAAAAGGAATTACTTTCAGATAAAAACTAGAAAGAGGCATTCTGGGTAACTGCCTTGTGGTGTGTGTATTCATCTCACAGAGTTAAACCTTTCCTTTGGTTGAGCAGTTTCACAACAGTTTTTTTGTAGAACCTGAGATGGGATATTTAGGAGAAGTATGAGACCTATGGTGAAAAATGAAATATCTTCAGATAAAACAAGAAAGAAGCTTTCTGGGAAACTACTTTGTGATGTGTGCATTCATCTCACAGAGTTCAACCTTTCTTTTGATTGAGCAGTTTGGAATACTGTTTTGATAGAATCAGGAAAGGGAAATTTGGGAGTGCATTCAGGCCTATGGTGAAAAAGGAAATATCTTCAGATAACAACTAGAAAGAAGCTTTCTCAGAGGCCATTTTGTGATCTTTTCATTCTTCTCACAGAGTTAAACCTTTTCTTGGTTGATTGCTCTGGAAAAACTCTATTGGTAGAATTTTTGAAGAGATATTTTTGAGTGCATTGAGGCCTATGGTGAAAAAGGAAATATCTTCAGATAAAAAACAGAAAGAAGCTTTCTGGGAAACTGCTTTGTGATGTTCTCATTCTTCTCCCAGAGTTAAACCTTTCTTTTGATTGAGCAGGCTGGAAACACTGTTTTTGTAAAATCTGCAAAGAGATATTTGGGAGCACATTGAGGCCTATCATGAAAAAGGAAATATCTTTAGATAAAAACTTCCAAGAAGCTTTCTCATAAACCACACTGTGATGTGTTCATTCTTCTCACAGAGTTAAACCTTTCTTTTGATTGAGCCATCTGGAAAAACTGTTTTGGTAAAATCTGCAAAGGGATATTTGGAAGTGCATTGAGGCCTATGGTGAAAAAGGAAATATCTTCAGATAAAATGTAGAAAGAAGATTTTGCAGAAACTGCTTTTTTATGTGTGTATTCTTTTAACAGAGATAAACATTTCCTTTGATTGAGGAGTTTGTTAGCACACTTTCTGTGGAATCTGAGAAGGGATATTTTGGAACTAGTTAAGGCCTAGGGTGAAAAAGGAAATATCTTCAGATAAAAAGTAGAAAGAAGCTTTCTGCGAAACTGCTTCATGATATTCATATTCATCTCACAGAGTTAAACTTTTCTTTTGATTGAGCAGTTTGGCAACAGTGTTTTTGTAGAATCTGAGAAGAGATAATTGACAGTGGTGTGAGGCCTATGGAGAAAAAAGAAATGTCTACATATAAAACTAGAAAGAAGCTTTCTGGAAAACTGCTTTGTGATGTATGCATTCGTGCACAGTGTTAAATCTTTCTTTTGCTTGAGAAGTTTTGTAACACTGTTTTTGTAGTATCTACAAAGGAATATTTTGGAGCACATTGCTGCTTAAGTTGAAAAACGAAATACCTACAGATTAATACTAGAAAGAAGGTTTCTCACAAACTGCTTTGTGAAGTGTGCATTCTTCTCACAGAGTTAAACCTTTCTTTTGATCAAGCAAATTGGAAACACTGTTTTTGTAGAATCTGTGAAGGGATATTTTGGAGCGCTTATAGGCCTACGCTGAAAATGGAAATATCTTCAGATAAACACTAGAAAGACGTTTTCTCAGAACTACTTTGGATGTGTGCATTCTTCTCATAGATTTAAACCTTTCTTTTGATTGGGCAGTTTGGAAACACTGTTTTTGTAGGATCTATGCAGGGATATTTGGGAGGGCATTGAGGCCTATGGTGAAAAACTAAATATCTTCAGATAAAAACTGAAAACAAGCTTTCTGGGAAACTGCTTTGTGATGTGTGCATTCACCTCACAAAATTAAACTTTTTTTTGATTGAACAGTTTGAATATACTGTTTTTGTAGAATCTGTGGAGGGATATCTGGGAGCAGTTGGAGGCCTACTGTGAAAAAGGAAATGTCTTCAGACAAAAAGTAGAAGGAAGATTTGCCAAAAACTGCTTTGTGATGTGCACTCTTCTCACAGTGTTAAATCATTCTTTTGTTTGAGCAGTTTGGGAAACTGTTTTGGTAGAATCTGTGAAGGGATATTTGGGAGCACATTGTGGCCTGTGGTGAAAAAAGAAATATCTTCAGAGAAAAACTAGAAAGAAGCTTTCAGAGAAACTGTTTTGTGTTGGGTGCATTCATCTCACAGAGTTAAACTTTTCTTTTCATTGAGCAGTTTGGAAACACTGTTTTTTTAGAATCTTCAAAGGGATATTTGGGAGCCAATAGAGGCCTATGTTGAAAAACAAAACATATTTGAGAAAAACCTGAAAGAAGCTTTCTGAGAAACTGCGTTGAGATGGGTGAATTCACCTCACAGATTTAAACTTAAATTTTGATTGAGCAGCTTGGAAACCCTGTTTTGGTAGAATCTGTGAATGGATTTCTCAGAGCACTTTTAGGCCTATGATAAAAAAGGAAACTTTTTTTATCAGGGTTTTTGTGAAATCTGAGAAGGGATATTTGGAAACATTTAGAGGCCTATGGTGAAAAATGAAATATCTTCAGAGAGAAACAAGAAAGAAGCTTTCTAAGAAACTGCTTTGTGGTGTGTGCATTCATCTGACACAGTTAAGCCTCTCTTTTGATTGAGCAGTTTGGAAATTCAGTTTTTGTAGAATCTTTGAAAGGATATATGGGAGAGAATGGAAGTCTATGGTGAAAAAGGCAATACCTTCAGAGGAAATCTAGAAAGAAGCTCTCTGAGAAACTGCTTTGTGAAGAATGCATTCATCTCACAGATTTAAACCTTTCTTTTGATTGAGCAGTTTTGAAACGCTGTTTTTGTAGAGTCTGCAAAAGGATATTTGGGAATGCTTTGAGGCCTATGGTGAAACAGGAAATATCATCAGATAAAAACTAGAAAGAAGGTTTCTGAGAAACTGCTTTTTGTGATGAGCACATTCATCTCACAGAGTTAAACCTCTCTTTGGATTAAGCAGTTGGAAAGAGTGTTTTTGTGGAATCTGAAAAGGGATATTTGGGAACATTTAGGGGCCTATGGTGAAAAATTAAGTATCTTGAGATAAAAACCAGAAAGAAGCTTTCTAAGAAACTGCTTTGTGATGTGTGCATTCATCTCACAGAATTAAACCTCTATTTTGATTGAGCAGTTTAGAAACACTGTTTTTGTAGAATCTGTGAAAGGATATATGGGAGTGTATTAAAGCCTATGGTGAAAAAGGAGATATCTTCAGAGAAAATCTACAGAGAAGCTTTCTGAGAAACTGCTTTGTGATGTGTGCATTCTTCTCACAATGTCAAACCTTTCTTTTGATTCAGCAGTCTGGAAACACTGTTTTTGTAGAATCTATGAAGGGGTATATGGGAGTGCACTGAGGCCTATGGTGAAAATGGAAATAACTTTGAGAAAAACTAGAAACAGGTTTTCTGAGAAATTGCTTTGTGATACGTGCATTGATCTCACTGAGGTAAACCTATCTGTTGATTGAGCAGT
The DNA here is from genome assembly GCF_028858775.2 of Pan troglodytes. NCBI lineage: Eukaryota > Metazoa > Chordata > Mammalia > Primates > Hominidae > Pan > Pan troglodytes. The sequence continues at coordinate 30,707,662 of NC_072418.2, forward strand.
TTGGAAACACTGTTTTGGTAGAATATGCAAAAGGATATTTCAGAGTGCTTTCATACCTATGGTAAAATAGGAAATATCTTCAGATAAAACCTAGAAAGAAGCTTTCTGAGAAACTGCTTTGGGATGAGCACATTCATCTCACGTAGTGAAACCTTTCTTTTTATTTAGCAGTTTTGTGACAGTGTTTTTGTAGTATCTGAGAAGGGCTATTTTGGAGTGCATTGAGGCCTATGGTGAGAAACAAAATATCTTCAGATAAAAACAAGAAGGAAGCGTTCTGGGAAACTGCTTTGTGATGTGTGCATTCATCTCACTGAGTAAAACTTTTCTCTTGGTTGAGCAGTCTGGAAACACTGTTTTCGTAAAATCTGCAAAGAGATATTTGGGAGCCCATTGTGGCCTACGCTGAAAAATGAAATATCTTAAGAGAAAAACTAGAAAGAAGCTTTCTGAGACACTGTTTTGTGATGAGTCCATTCATTTCAGAGAGTTAAACCTTTCCTTTGGTTGAACATTTTGGAAACACTCTTTTCATAGAATCTGCAAAGGGATATATGGGACTACATTGAGACCTATGGTGAAAAAGGAAATATCTTCAGATGAATAGTTGAAAGAAGTTTTTCAGAATCTCCTTTTTGTTGTGTGCATTCTTCTCACAATGTTAAACCTTTCTTTTGATTAAGCAGTTTGGGAACACTGTTTAGTATAATCTGCAAAAGCATATATAGGAACACATTAAGGTCTATTTTGAAAAAGGAAATATCTTCAGATAAAAACTAGAAAGAAGCTCTCTGAGAAACTGCTTTGTGATGAATGCATTTGACTCGCAGAGATAAACCTTTCTTTTGATTGAGCAGTTTGGTAACACTGTTTTTGTAGACTCCTCGAAGGCATATATTTGAGCTCATTAAAGCTTATTTTAAAGGAGGAAATATCTTCAGGGAAAAACTATAAAGAAGCTTTCTCAGAAACTGTTTTGTGATATGCTCATTCTTCTCACAGAGTTAAAACTTTTTTTTTTATTAAGCAATCTGGAAACAATGTTTTTTTAGAATCTGCAAAGGGATATTTGGGAGCTCCTTGAGGCTTTTGGAGTTAAAGGAAATATCTTCAGAGAAAAACTAAAAAGAAGCTTTCTGAGAAAGTGCTTTGTGATGAGAGCACTCATCTCACAGAGTTAAAACGTTCTTTTGATTGAGCAGTGTGGAAACACTGTTTTTGTAGAATCTGTGATGGAATATTTGGGAGTGCAATGAGGCCTATGCTGAAAAAGGAAACATCTTCAGATAAAAACCTGAAAGAAACTTTTTCAGAAACTGTTTTGTGATACACGCATTCTTCTCAAAGAATTAAACCTTTCTTTTTATTGAGCAGTTTGGAAACACTGTTTTTGTAGAATATGCCAACGGATATTTGGGAACATATTGATGCCTATTGTGAGAAAGGAAGTATCCTCAGATAAAAACAAGAAAGATTGTTTATGAGAAACTGCTTTGTGACATGTGCATTCTTCTCACAGAGTTAAACCTTTCTTTAGATTGAGCAGTCAGGAAGCACTGTTTTTGTAAAATCTACGAAGGGATATATGGGTGCACATTGAGGTCTATGGTGAAAAAGGAAATTCCATCAGAGAAAAACTAGAATGAAGCTTTTTGAGAAGCTGCTTTATGATGTGTGCAATCATCTCACAGAGTTAAAGTTTTAGTTTGATTGACCAGTTTGGAAACACTGATTTTGTAGAATCTGTAAAAGGATATTTGTGAGCACATTAAGGCCTATGGTGAAAAAGGAAATATCTTCAGATGAAAACTAGAAAGATGCTTTCTGAGAAACTGATTTGTGTTGTATGCATTCATCTCACAGAGTTACATCTTTGTTTTGCTTGAGCAGTTTGGAAATACTGTTTTGTTAGAATCTGCAAAGGGATATTTGGGAGCTTCTTGAGGCCTATGGTCAAAAAGGACATAACTTCAGATAGAAACTAGAAAGAAGAATTTGACGCACTGCTTTGTGTTGTATGCATTCATCTCACAGAGTTAATGCTTTCTTTTGATTGAGCAGCTTGGGAAGACTGTTTTTGTAGAATCTGTGATGGGATATTTGGGAGTGCATTGAAATCTATGGTGAAAAAGGAAATATCCTCAGAAAAAAGTAGAAATATTTCTGAGTAACAGTTTTGTGAGTTGTGCACTCATCTCACAGAGTTACACCTTTCTTTTGATTGAGCAGTTTGGAAACACTATTTTTGTAGAATATGCAAAGGGATATTTGAGAATGTAATAAGACCTATGGTGAAAAAGGAAATATCTTCACATAAAAATTAGGAAGATTTCTGAGAAACAGCCTTGTGATGTCTGCTTTCATCTCACAGTGTTAATCCCTTCTTTTGATTGAGGAGCTTGGAAAGACTTTTTTGTAGGATCTGCAAAATGATATTTGGGAGCACGTAGAGGCCTATGGTGAAAAAGAGAATATCTTGTGATGAAAACTAGTAAGAAGCTTTCTGAGACACTGCTTTGTGATGTGTGCATTCATCTTAAAGATTTAAACCTTTCTTTTGATTCAGAAGTTTGGCAGCACTGTTTGTGTAGAATGTGAAAGGGATATTTGGGAGTGCATTGAGGCCTATGGTGAAAAAGTAAATATCTTCACAAAAAAAGAGAAAGACCCTTGCTGAGGAACTGCTTTGTGATGTGTGCATTCATCTCACACAGTTAAATCTTTCTTTTGATTGAGCAGTTTGGAAAACTGTTTTTATAGACTCTGTCTAGGGACATATGGGAGTGCATTGAGGCTTAGAGTGGAAAAGGAAATATCTTCACATAAAAACTAGAAGGAAGCTTTCTCAGAAACTGCTTTGTGATGTGTGCATTAATCTCACAGAGTTAAAGTTTTCTTTTGATTGACCAGTTTGGAAACACTGATTGTGTAGAATCTGCAAAAGGATATTTGGGAGTGCCTTGAGGGCTATGTTGGAAAACAAAATATCTTCAGATAAAAACTAGAAAGATGCTTTCTGAGAAACTGCTTTGTGATGTGTGCATTCATCTCACAGAGTTAAACCTTTCTTTGGATTGAGCAGTTTGCAAAGACTGCTTTTGTAGAATCTGCAAAGTTGTATTTGGCAGCACATTGAGACCCACAGTGAAAAAGGAAATATCTTCAGATAAAACCAGAAAGAAGCTTTGTGAAACACTGCTTTGTGACGGATGCATTCATCTCATAGAGTTAAACCTTTCTACTGATTGAGCAGTTGGGAAACACTATTTTGGTAGATTCTGCAAAGGGATATTTGGGAATGCACTGAGGCCTATGGTGAAAGAGGAAATATCCTCAGATAAATCTGGAAAGATTTCAGATAAATACTAGAAAGAATCTTTTGGAGGAACTGCTTTGTGATATGTGCATTCATCTCACAGAGTTAAGCTTTATTTTGATTTGCCAGTTTGGAAAAACTGATTTTGTAGAATCTGTGAAGGAATATTTGGTAGCATATTGAGGCCTACAGAGAAAAAGGAAATATCTTCAGATAAATCTAGAAAGAATCTTTGTGAGAAACTGCACTGTGATGGGTGCATTCATCTCACAGGGTTAAACCTGTCTTCTGTTTGAGCCTGTTGGAAACAGTATTTTTGTAGAAACTGCAAATGAATATTTGGGCCCACTTTGAGGCCTATGATGAAACAGGAAATGCCTTCAGATAAAAACCAGAAAGAAGCTTTCTGAGAAACTGCTTTATGATGTGTGCATTCATCTCACAGAATTAAAGCTTTCTTTTGATTGAGCTATTTGGAATCATCATTTTTGTAGAATCTGCGAAGGGACATTTTGGAATTCAATGAGGCCTATGTTGAAAAAGGAAATATCTTCACATAAAAACTAGAAAGAAGTTTCTGATTAACTGCTTTGTGATGTGTGCATTCATCTCACCCAGATAAAGCTTTCTTTTGATTGAGCATCCTAGAAGCACTGGTTTTGTTGAATCTGCAAAGGGATAATTTGGAGCACATTGAGGCCTATGGTGAAAAAGGAAATTTCTTCAGATAAAAACAAGAAAGAATGTTTCTGAGAAACTGATTTGTGATGTGTGCATTCATCTCACAGAGTTAAACTTTTCTGTTGATTGAGATTTTGGAAACACTGTTTTTATAGAATCTGTCATGTGATATATGGGAGTGCACTGAGGCCTATGGTGAAAAAGGAAATTTCCTCAGATAAGAAGTAGAAAGAAGCTTTCTGATTAACAGCTTTCTGATGTGTCTATTCATCTCACAGAATTAAAACTTTCTATTGATTGAGCATCTTAGAAACACTGTTTTTGTAGAATATTTGAAGGGATATATGGGAGCATGTTGAAGCCTATGGTGAAAAAGAAAATATCTTCACATAAAAACCAGAAAGAAACTTTCTGAGAAACTGCTTTGTGATGTGTGAATTCATCTCAAAGAGTTACACCTTTCTTTTGATTGAGGAGTTTGTAAGAACCATTTTTGTAGAATCTGCTAGGGATATTTGGGAACATATTGAGGCATATGGCGGCAAAGGAAATAACCTCAGATAAAAAGTAGAAAGACTTCTGAGAAACAGCTTTGTGATGTATGCATTCATCTCACAGAGTTAAATTATTCTTCTGATTGAGCACTTTGAAAACACTGTTTTTGTAAAATCTGTCAAGGGATATAAGGGAGCACATAGAGGCCTATGGTGAAAAAGGAAATTTCCACAGATAAAAATTAGCAAGAAGCTTTCTGATTAACATCTTTGTGATGTGTCTATTCATCTCACAGAGTTAAACTTTTCTATTGATTGAGCATCTTGGAAAAACTGTTTTCATAGAATCTGTCTAGGGACATATGAGAGGGTATCGAGGCCCATGGTGAGAAGGGGAATATCTTCACATAAAAAATAGAAAGAAACTTTCTCAGAAACTGCTTTGTGATGTATTCATTCATCTCACAGTGTTAAACTTTTGCTTTGATTGAGCAGTTTGGAAACATTGTTTTTTTAGAATCTGAAAAAGGATATTTGGGAGCGCCTTGAGGCCTGTGGTGGAAAAGGAAATATCTTCAGATAAAAATTAGAAAGAAGCTTTTTGGGAAACTTCTTTGTGATGTGTGCATTCATCTGACAGAGTTAATCCTTCCTTATGATTGAGCAGTTTGGAAAGTAGAATCTGCAAAGGTATATTTGGTAGCATATTGAGGCCTACTGTGAAAAAGGAAATATCTTCAGATAAATCTAGATAGAAGCTTTGTGAATAACTGCTTTGTGATGAGTGCATTCATCTCACAGAGTTAAGCCTTTCTTATGATTGAGTAGTTTGGAAACACTATTTTTGTATATTCTGTGAAGGGATATTTGGGAACGCATTTAGGCTTATGGTGAAAAAGGAAATACCCTCCAATAAAAACTAGAAATATTTCTGAGAAACAGCTTTGTGCTGTGTGTCTTCATCTCACAGAGTTAATCCTTTCTTTTAATTGAGCAGTTTGGAAAGTGTTTTTCTAGAACCTGCAATGGGATATTTTAGAATGCTTTGGTGCCTATGGTGAAAAAGGAAATATCTTTAGATAAAAACTAGAAAGAAGCTTTCTAATAAACAGCTTTGTGGTGTCTGCATTCATCTCACAGAGTTAAAACTTTCTTATGATTCAGGAGTTTGGAAACACTGTTTTTGCATAATCCTTGAAGGGATGTTAAGGAATGCATTGAGGCCATGTTGTAAAAGGAAATATCTTCAGATAAATACTAGAAAGAAGCTTTCAGTGAAACTGCTTTGTGATGTGTGCATTCATCTCACAGTGTTCAAGTTTTCTTTTGATTGACCAGTTTGGAAGCACTGATTTTGTAGAATCTATGGAGGGATATTTGGGACTGCAGTGAGGCCTATGGTGAAAGAGGAAATAACTTCAGATGAAAACTAGAAAGAATCTTTCTGTGAAACTGCTTTGTTATGTGTGCATTCATATCACAGATTAAAACCTTTCTTTTGATTGAGCAGTTTGGAAACCCTGTTTTTGTAGAATCTGCGATGGGATATTAGGGAGTGCCTTGAAGTGTATGTTAGAAAAGGAAATATCTTCAGATAAAAACTAGAAAGAAGTTTTTCAGACACTGCTATGTGATGTGTGCATTCATCTCACAGAGTTAATACTTTCTTTTGATTCAGCAATTCGGAAAGACTGTTTTTGTAGAATCTGTGAAGGCATATTTGGGAGTGTATTGAGTCCTACAGAGAAAAAGAAATTTCTACAGAGAAAAAGAAAATATCTTTAGATAAATCTAGAAAGAGCTTTTTGAGAAACTGCTTTGTGATGGGTGCATTCATCTCACAGAGTTAATACTTTCTTCTGATTGAGCAGTTTGAAAACACTGCTTTTGTAGAAACTGTGAAAGAATATTTGGGATGCTTTGAGGCCTATGGTGAAAGAGGAAATGCCTTTAGATAAAAACTAGAAAGAAGCTTTCTAGTTTTCTGATGTGTGTATCATCTCACACACTGATGTGTGCATTCATCTCACCGAATTAAAGTTCTCCAGTTTTCTGATGTGTGCATTCATCTCACCAAGTTAAAGTTTTCTTTTTATTGAGCTGTTTGGAAACCCCATTTTTGCAGAATCTGTGAAGTGATATTTGGGAATGCAATGAGGCCAATGGCAAAAAAGTAAATATCTTCACATAAAAACTAGAAAGAATCTTTCTGACTAACTCCTTTGTCATGTGTGAATTCGTATCATACAGATAAAGCTTCCTTTTGATTGAGCATCTTGGAAACACTTTGTTGAACCTGCACAGGGAAATTTTTGAGCACATTGAGGCCTATGGTGAAAAAGTATATATGTTCAGAAAAAAACTAGAAAGAAGCTTTCTGAGAAACTGCTTTGTGACGTGTGCATTTATCTCACAGAGTTAATCCTTTCTTTTAATTGGACAGTTTGGAAACACTGTTTTTATAGAATCTGTCAAGGGATATATGAGAGTGCATTGAGGCCTATGGAGAAAAAGGAAATTTCCTCAGATAAAAACTAGCAAGAAGCTTTGCAATTAACAGATTTGTGATGTGTCCATTCATCTCACAGAATGTAACCTTTCTATTGATTGAGCATCTTGGAAAATCTGTTTTTGTAGAATCTGTGAAGGGATATATGGGAGCATATTGAAGCCTATGGTGTAAAAGGAAATATCTTCATATAAAAACTAGAAAGACACTTTCTGAGAAACTGCTTTGAGATGCCTGCATTCGTCTCCCAGAGTTTAAGCATTCGTTTTTGTAGAATCTGTGAAGGGATATTTGGGAGCACATTGGGGCCTATGGTGGGAAAGGAAATATCCTGAGATAAAACCCAGAAAGATGTTTTGAAAGAATTACTTTGTAATGTGTACATTCGTCTCCCAGAGTTAAATTTTGTTTTGATTGACTGGTTTTGGAACACTATTTTGTAGAATCTGTGAAGGGATATTTGGGAGTGCATTGAGGCCTGTGGTGAAAAAGGAAATATCTTCAGAGAATTCTAGAAAGAAGCTTTGTGAGAAACTGCTTTGTGATGGGTGCATTCATATCACAGAGTTAATCCTTTCTCCTGATTGAAGCATTTGGAAACACTGTTTTTGTAGAATCTGCAAAGCTAGATTTGGGAATGCTTTGAGGCCTATGGTGAAAAAGGAAATATCCTCAGATAAAAACTAGAAAGATTTCTGAGTAACATCGTTGTGATGTGTGCATTCCTCTAACAGAGTTAAACCTTCCTTTTTATTGAGCAGTTTGGAAACACTGTTTTTGTAGAATTTGTGAAGGGATATTTCAGAGCACGTTGAGGCCTACGGTGATAAAGGAAATATCTTTAGATAAAATGTAGAAGAAGTTTTCTGAGAAACTTATTTGTGATGTGTGTATTCATCTCAGAGAGTGAAACCTTTTCTTTGATTGAGCAGTTTGGAAACACTGTTCTTGTAGAATCTGTGAAGGCACATTTGGGAGCGCAATGAGGCCTACGGTGATAAAGGAGATATCTTCAGATAAATACTGGAAAGAAGTTTTCTGAGAAGCTGCTTTGTGATGTGTGCTTTCATCTCATAGAGGTAAACCTTTCTTTTGATTTAGTAGTTTAGAAACACTGTTTTTGTAGAATCCACAAAGGGGTATTTGGGAACACATTGAGGCTTACGGTGACAAGGAAATATCCTAAGATGAAAACTAGAAAGATTTCTGAGAAACAGCTTTGTGATGTGTACATTCATCTCACAGAGTTAAAGCTTTCTTTTGATAGAGCAGTTTGGAAACCCTATTTTTGTAGAATCTGCAAAGTGATATTTGGTAGTGCATTGAGGCCTATGGTAAAAAAATGAAATATCCTACAGTATAAACTAGAAACTTTGATTTTCAGTTTGGAAACACTGTTTTTGTAGACTCTGCCAAGGGATATCCTTGTAGATATAGGAGAGCATTGAGGTCCGGTGTGAAAAAGGAAATGTCTCCACATGAAAACCAGAAAGATGATTTCTGAGAAACTGATTTGTGATGTGTGCATTCATCAAACGGAGTTAAACCTTCCTTTTGATTGAGCATATTGGAAACCCTGTTTTTGTAATATCTGTGAAGGGATATTTGGGAGTGCTTTGAGGCCTATAATGAAAAAGGAAATGTCTTCATATAAAAATTAGAAGGAAGGTTTCTGAGAAACTACTTTGTGATGTCTGCATTCATCTCACTGAGTTAAACCTTTCTTTTTATTAAGCAGTTTGGAAACACTCTTTTTTTATAATCTGTGAAGGGATACTTTGGAGTGAATTAAGGCCTATGGAGAAAATTGAAATATTTTCACCTAAAAAATAGACAGAAGCTTTCTGAGAAACTGCTTTGTGATGTCCGCATTCCTCTCACAGAGTTTAAGCTTTCTTTTTATTGAGTAGTTTCCAAACACAGTTTTAAAAACATCTCTGAAAGGATATTTTGAAGCACTTTAGGGAACATGGTGAAAAAGGAAATATCTTCAGATTAAAAGTAGAAAGAAGCTTTCTGAGATACTGCTTTATGATGTGTGCATTCATCTCACAGAGTTAAATGTTTCATTTGATTGAACAGCTTGGAAACCCTTTTTTTCTAAAATATGTGAAGGGATATTTGGGAGTGAATTGAAGCCTATGGTGAAAAAGGAAATATCCTCAGATAAAAACTTGAAAGCAGCTTTCTGAGAAACTGCTTTTTGATGTGCTCATTCTTCTCACAGAATTAATACTTTCTTTTGATAGGGCAGTTTGGAGACACTGTTTTTGTAGAAACTGAGAAAGGATATTTCAAATTGCATTGTAGCATATGGTGAAAAAGAAAATATCTTCAGAATAAACTAGAAAGAAGCACTGTGAGACACTGCTGTGTGATATGTACATTCCAAAAGCTATAAACATCTGCTTCTCTGGGATAGGAATATTGATGATGTTAAACCTCCCTGACTGCACGTGTGTTTATCAGGCCTCTGCAGGGGGAAGTACATCATGTGCTTTTGGCTCATTCTTGCACCCCAACCTGGCATTGTCTTTACAAAATCCTGCATGCATTTTTGTATTTACAATAATCAGGAGCATTTCATATTTTATTCTGCAGCAATAGTTTCAGGGGGTCCTCCTACCCATTTGGAAGCCAATAAAGGTGTAGGTGAGAAACTGAATATCCCCAGATAAAAACTAGAAAGAATCTATCTGGAAAGTGCTTTGTGTTGCATGGATTCATCTCACAGAGTGAAACATTTCTTTTCATGTAGCAGTTTTGAAACACTCTTTAGGTAGAATCAGTGAAGAAACATTTGGGGCCATGGAAGCCTATAATGAAAAACTGAATATACCCAGATAAAAACTAGAATGAAGCTGCCTGTGAAACTTCTTAGTGATGTGTGAATTCATCTCACAGAGTTAAGCCTTTCTTTTCATACAGCAGGTTTGAAACACTCATAGGATAGAATCTGCAAAGGGACATTTGGAAACCCATGGAGGCCTATGGTGAATAACTAAATAACCCCAGATAAAAACTAGAAATAAGCTATGAGAAACTGCACTGTGATGTGTGGATTCACCTCACACAGTTAAACATTTCTTTTGATATAGGATGTTAAAAACACTCTTCTCTAGGATTTTTGAAGGAAAGTTTTGGAGCCCATTGAGGCCTATGGGGAAAAAATGAATATTCCCAGATAAAAACTATAAAGAAGCTATCTGTGAAACTGCTTTGAGTTGTGTGGAGTCATCTCACATAGTTAAAGATTTTTTTAATTCAGCAGGTTGGAAACACTCATTTTGCAATATCTGCGAAGGGACAACATCAAGGCCTATGGTGAAAAACCCAATATCTTTAGATAAAAACTAGAAAGAAGCTATCCGTGAAACTGCTTTGTGATGTGTGGATTCTTCACACAGAGTTAAAACTTTCTTTTGATGCAGTTGGTTGGAAACACTTTTTTGTTAGAATCTGTGAAGGAACATTTGCAAACCCATTGAGGACTATGGTGAAAAACTGAATATCCCAACATAAAAATTAGAAAGAAACTGTTAGTGAAACTACTTTGTGATGGGTGGATTCACCTCATAGATGTTAACCTTCCTTTTGATTCAGCAGGTTGGAAGCACTCTTTTTGTAGAACCTGCAAAGGGACATTTGGGAGTCCATTGAGGTCTACATTGAAAAACCAAATATTACCAGCTAAAAACTAGTAAGAGGTTATATGTGAAACTTCATTGTGATGTGTGGATTCATCTCACAAAGTTAAACATTTCTTTTGATTCAGCAGCTTGGAAACACTCTTTTTGTAGAATTTGCAAAGGGAAATTTGGGAGCCTTTTGAGGCCTATGGTAATAAAAAACGAATATAACCAGATAAAAACTAAAAAGAAGCTATCTGTGAAACTCATTTGGGATGTGTGGATTCAATTCACAGAGTCAAACCCTTGTTTTCATTCAACAAGTTGGAAAACACTCTTTTTGTAGAAGCTGCGAAGTGACATTTGAGAGCCCATAGACTCCTATGGTGAATAACCAAATATCTTGAGGTTAAAAACTAAAAAGATGCTATCTGTGAAACTACTTTGTGATATGTGGATTCATCTCACAAAGTTAAACCTTTCTTCTGATTCAGCAGGTTGCAATCACTTTTTTTGTAAAATCAGCAAAGAGACATTTGGAAGCCCTTTGAGGCCTTCAATAATAAACCAAATATTTCTAGAAAAAAAACAAGAGAGAAGTTATCTGTAAAACTGTTTTGTGATGTGTGTATTCATCTCACAGAGTTACACCTTTCTTTTGATACTGCAGTATTGAAACACTCTTTTGCTAGAATCTGCGAATGGACATTTTGGAACTCTTAGATGCCTATGTTGAATAACCAAATATATCCAGATAAAAACTTCAAAGAATCTATCTGTGAAACTTCTTTGTGATGTGGGGATTCATCTCACAGAGCCAAACCTTTCTTTTTTATTCAGCAGGTTGGATATATTATTTTGGTAGAATCTATGAAGGGACACTTCGGAGCTCATGGAGTCTTATGCTGAAAATCAGAATATCCCCAGATAAAAACTAGAAAAACATCTGTCTTTGAAAATGCTTTGGATTCATCTCACAAAGATAAACCTTTCTTTTGATTCAGCAGGTGGGAAATGCTCTTCGGATAGAATTACCAAGGGAAAATTGGGAGCACATAGAGGCCTGTGGTGAAAAACTGAATATCCCCAGATAAAAACTAGAAAGAAGCTATATGTGAAAGTGCTTTGTTATGTGTGGATTCATCTCACAAAGTTATACCTTTCTTTTTGATTCAAGAGTTTGCAAATACTTCCTTTGCAGAATCTGCAAAGGGACATTTGAGATCCCATTGAGGTGTATGGTGAGAAACAGAATATCAACAGATAAAAACTAGAAAGAAGTGATCCGTAAAACTGCTTTGTAAGATGTGTTTTCATCTTACAGTGTTAAACATACTTTTTGATTCCAGAGGTTGGAAAGATGCTTTAGGTAGAATCTGCAAAGGGACATTTGAGAGCCCATTGATGATGATGGTTTAAAACCAAATATTCCAAGATAAAACTAGAAAAAACTATCTGTGAAACTGCATTGGGATGCATGCATTCATCTCACAGAGTTAAAGTTCTCCTTTGATTTAGCAGGCTGGATACACTTTTTTGGTATAATCTGTGTAGGGAATTTTGGGAGCCCTCTCACACCTGTCAAGAAAAACCAAATATCCCCAGATAAAAACTAGACAGAAACTATCTATAAAACTTAATTTTGATGTGTGGATTCATCTCATTGATTTAAACCTTTCTTTTGATTCTACAGATTGAAAAACTCTTTTGGAAGAATCTGCGAAGGGACATTTGGAAGCCCATAGATGCTGATTGTGAAAAAAAAATATTCCAAGATGAAAACTAGTAAGAAGCTATATTTGAAACTGCATTGTGATGCGTAGATTTATCTCACAGAGTTAAACTTTTCTTTGGATTCAGCAGGTTGGAAACACTTGTTTGGTAGAATCTGTAAACGGATATTTGGGAGCCTATAGAGGCCTATGTTGAAAAACCAAGTATCCATAAATAAAAACTAGAAGGAAGCTACCTGTGAAACGGCTTTGTGATGTGTGTATCCATCTCACTGAGTTAAAACTGTCTTTTATTCAGTAGGTTGTAAACCCTCTTTTGGTAGAATCTGCAAAGGGACCTATCACAGCCTGTTGAGGCCTATGGTGAAAAAACGGATATCCCCAGATAAAAACTAGAAAGAAGCTATTTCTGAAACTGCATTGTGATTTGTGCATTTATCTCACAGAGTTAAATGTTTTATTGATTCAGCAGGATGAAAGCACTCTTTTTGTAGAATCTGCAAAGGGACATTTGGGAGTTCTTTTAGGCTTATGGTGAAAAACTGAATACCCCCAGAAAAAAAACTAAAAACAAGCTATCTGTGAAACTGATTTGTGATGTGTGCATTCCCCTCACAGATTTTAATCTTTCTTTCCATTCAGTGAGCTGAAAACACTCTTTTTTTAGAATCTGCAAAGGGACACATGGGAACCCATAAAGGCCTATGGTGAAAAATTGAATATCCCCAGATAAAAAGTAGGAACAAGCTGTCTGTGATACTGCATTGTGATGTGTGATTTATCTCACATAGGTAAATATTTCTTTTGATTCAGCAGATTGCAAACACTGTTTTAGTAGAATCTGTGGAGGTACATTTGGGAACCTATTCAGGCCTATGGTGAAAAGCAGTATACATTCAGAAAAAAACCTGAAAGAACATATCTGTGAAACTGCTTTTTGATGTGTGGATTCATCTCACAGAGATAAACATTTCTTTAGATACAGCAGTGTTGAAATATTCTTTAAATAGTATCTGTGAAGAGACGTTTGTAAGACCATGTAGGCCTAAGTTGAAAAACAGAATATCACCAGATAAAAACTACAAAGAAACTATCTGGGACATTTCTTTGTGATGTGTGGTTTCCCCCACAGAGTTAAACCTTCTTTCAATTTAGCATGTTATAAACACTCTTTTACTAGGATCTGTGAAGGGAAATTTGTGAGCCCATTTTAGCCTATGTTGAAAAACTGAATATCCCAAGATAAAAAGATAAAAACCAGAAAGAAGCTGTTAGTGAAATTGTTTTGAATGTGTGGATTCATCTCACAGACTTAAACCTTTCTTTTGTTTAAGCAGGTTTTAAACACTTTTGGTAGAATCTGTGGAGGGACATTTTGGAGCCTATTAAGTCCTATAGTGAAAAACCGAATATCCCCAGATTAAAACTAGAAAGAAGCCATCTGTAAAACTGCTTTGTTATGTGTGGATTCATCTCACAGAGTTAAAACTTTCTGTCAATTCAGCAGGTTTGCAATAATCTTTTTGTAGAAGCTGTGAAAGGACATTTGGGAGCCCTTTGTGAATAACCAAATGTCCCCAGATAAAAACTAGGAAGAAGTTATTGGTGAAATTGCTTTGATATGTGTGGATTCATCTCAGAGTTACATTTTTCTTTTCCCAGCAGGTGCGAAACTATTTTTGGTAGAATCTGTGAAGGGACATTTCGGAGCCCATAAAGTCCTATGATGAAAAACAAATTATCCCCAGATAAAAACTAGAATCAAGCTATCTGTGAAATAACTTTGTGACATGTAGATTCATCTCACAGAGTTAAACTTATTTTTTGATTCAGCAGGTGGGAAAAACTCTTTTGGTAGGATTTGCAGAGGGACATTTTGGAGCCCATTGAGACCTATGTTGTAAAACAAAATATCCCTAGATATAAACTAGAAAGAAGATCTCATGAAACAGCATTGTGGTTTGTGGATTCATCTGACACAGTTAAAAATTTCTTTTGATTCAGCAGTTTGGAAACACTGTTTTGGTAGATCCTATGAAGGGACATTTTGAAGCCCTTTGAGGCATATGGTAAAAAACATAATTTCCCCAGATATATTAAGAGGAAGCTAACTGTGAAAGTGCTCCGGGATGTGCGTATTCACCTAAGACTTAAACCTTTCTTTTGATTCAGGATGTTGGAAACACTCTTTTGGTAGAATCTGCAAAGACATATTTGGGAACCCATTGAGGCTTATAATGAAAAACTGAACATTCAAAGATAAAAACTACAAAGAAGCTATATGTGAAACTGCTTTTTGATGTATGGATTCATCTCACAGAATTAAACCTTTGTTTTGATTCAGCAGGTTGGAAACACTATTTTGGCATAAATTGCCAAGGTACATATGGGAGCCCTTTGAAGCCTACAGTGAAGTGCTGAATATCTCCAGATAAAAATTCGAATGAAGCTATCTGTAAAAGTAGTTTCTGACGTGTGGATTCTTTGCACACAGTTAAAAGTTTCTTTGATTCAGCAGGTTGCAAACACTCCTTTGCTAGAATCTGTGAAGGGACATTCTGAGCCCACTGTAGCCTATGGAGAAAAATGGAATATCCCAGGATAAAAACTAGAAAGAAGCTATATGTTAAACTGCTTTGTGTTGTGTGGATTCATCTCTCAGAGTTAAAGGTATCTTTTGATTATGTAGCTTGCAAACATTCCTTTTGTAGAATCTGTGAAGGGACATTTGGTAGCACTTTGAGGGGTGTAGTAAAAACAGAATATCCCCAGATAAAACTAGAATGCAGCTATAGTTATAACTGCTTTGTGATGTGTGGATTCATCTCAGAGAGTTAAACCTTTTTTTTTGATTCAGCAATTTGCATACAATTCTTTTGTAGGATCTGTGAAGGAATATTTTGGAGTCCGTTTTGGCCTATGGTGAAAGATCAAATATCCCCAGATAAAAACTGAAAGAAGTTAACTGTGAGACTGCTTTGTGATATGGGGATTCATGTCACAGAGTTAAACATTTGTTTTGACTGAGCAGGTTGGAAATATTCTTTTGGAAAAATCTGTTGAGTTACGTTAGGGAGCCCTTTACAGCTTATGGTGAAAAACCAAATGTTCCCAGATAAAAAGTTGAAAGAAGCTATCTGTGAAACTGCTTTGTGATGTGTGGATTCATCTCACAGACTTAAACCTATCTTTGGTTCAGCAGTATGAAAACACTCTTTTGGTAGAATCCGTGAAAAGACATTTGAAAGCCGATTGAGGTATATGGTGTAAAACTGAATATCCCCAGATAAAAACTAGAAAAGAGCAATCTGTGAAACTGCTTTGTGAAGGGTTGATGCATCTCACAGAGTTATACCATTCCTTTGATTGGGCAGGTTGCAAATACTTCTTATGTAGAATCTGCAAGGGACATTCAGGAGCCCATTGAGGCCTATGGTGAAAAACAAATCTCCCCAGATAAAAACTCGAAAGAAGGTATCTGTGTAACTACATTGCAATGTGTGGATTCACCTCACAGAGTTAAACCATTCTTTTGTTTCAGCAGGTTGGAAACAGTCGTTTTGTAGAACCTGCAAAGGGACATTTGTGAGCCCATTGAGCCTTATGATGAAAAACTGAATATACCCAGATAAAAACTGGAAGGAAGCTATCTGTGAAACTGCTTTATGATGTGTGGATTTAATTCACAGTGTTAAACCTTTCTTTTGATGCAGCAGCTTGCAAATACTCTTTTTTGTAGAATCTGATAAGGGACAGTTAGGAGCCCTTTGAGGACTGTAGTGAAAAACTGAATATCTTCACATAAAAACTAGAAAGAGCTATCTGTGAAACTGCTTTTTTGATGCGTGGATTCATCTCACAGAGTTAAACCTTTCCTTTGATTCAGCAGGTTGAAAGAACTCGTTTTGTGGAATCTGCAAAAAGATATGTTGAGGTCCCCTGCGGCATACAGTGGAAAACACAGTATCCCCAGATAAAAACTAGAAAGAAGTTCTTTGTGAACTGCTTTGTGATGTGTAAATTCATCTCACAGAGTTAAACGTTTCTTCAATTTAACATGTTGGAAACTCTCTTTTGGTAGAATCTGTGAAGGGATATTTGGGAGCCCATTGAAGCCTATGGTGAAAGACAGAATATCACCAGGTATCTGTGAACTGCTTTGTGAGGTCTGAATTCATCTCAAAGAGCTAAAACATTCCTTAATACAGCGTGTTGGGCACACTCTTTTTGTAGAACCTGCAAAGGGACATTTGTAAGCCCTTTGAGGCCTATGGTGAAAAACTGAATGTGCACAAATAAAAACTAGAAATGAGCTGTTTGTGAAATTGCTTTGTGATCTGTGAATTCATCTCACTGAGTTAAACCTTTCTTTTGATACAGCAGGATTGAAACCCTCTTTAGTTAGAATCTGCGAAGGGACATTTGAAAACCCATAGAGGCCTATATTGAAAAACCAAATATCCCCAGATAAAAACTAGAAATAAGCTATCTGTGATCCTGCTTTGCTATGTGTGGAATCATCTCAGAGAGTTAAACCTCTCTTTTGATTCAGCAGGTTGCAAACATTCCTTTACTAGTATCTGAGAAAGGACATTTGTGAGGCCAATGTAGCCTACTCTGAAAAATTGAATATCCAAAGGTGAAAACAAGAAAGAAGCTATCGGTGAATCTGCTTTGTGATGTGTGGATTCTTCTCATAGAGTTAAACTTTTCTTTTGATTCAAAAGTTTGGAAATATTCTTTTGGTAAATCAGGGAAGGGATATGTGGGATGCCATTAAGGCTTATGGTAAAAAAAAATATTCCCAGATAAACACTAGAAAGAAGCTATCTGTGAAACTGCTTCCTGATGTGTGGATTCATCTGACAGTGTTAAACCTTTCTTTTGATTCAGCAAGTTGGAAACCCTCTTTTGGTACAATCTGTGAAGGGACATTTTGAAGCCCTTTGAGGCCTATGGTGAAACATCGAATATCCCCAGATAATAACTACAAAGAAGCTATCTCTGAAAATTATTTCTGATGTCAGGATTCATCTCACAGAGTTAAACCTTTATTTTGATTCACCAGGTTGGAAACACTCGTTTTGTGAAAACTGCAAAGGGACATTTCAGTGCCCACAGAGGTCTATGCTTAAAAAAAAAAAAAAAAAAAATCCCTAGATAAAAACTAGAATTAAGCTATCTGTGAAACTGCTCTGTAATGTGTGGATTCATCTCACAGAATTAAACCTTTCTTTTGATTCAGCAGGAGGGAAATACTCTTTTGGCACAATCTGCAAAGAAAAATTTGGGAACCCTTTGAGGCCTGTGGTGAAAAAACATCCCAGATAAAAACTAGAAATAAGGTGTTTGTGAAACTGCTGTGTGATATGTGGATTCATCTCACAGGGTTAAACCTTTGTTTTGACTCAGGAGTTGTGAAACACTTTTTGGTAGAATCTGCGAAGGTATATTTTGAAGCCCATTGAGGCCTATGGTGAAATACAAATTATCCCCAGATTAAAAAAAAAAAAAGAAGCTATCTGTGAAACTGATTTGTGATGTGTGGATTCATCTCACAGTGGTAAACCTTTCTTTTGATTCAGCATGTTGGAAACACTTCTTTGCTAGAATCTGAGAAGGGACATTTTTGAGCCCCCTGTAATATGGTGAAAAATGGAATATAGCAAAATAAAAACTAGAAAGAAGCTGTCTGTGAAACTTCTTTATGATGTGTGGATTCATCCCCCAAGGGTTATCTTTTCTGTTGATTTAGCAGGATGCCAACACTCCTTTTGTAAAATCTGCAAAGGAACATTTGGGGGTCCATTGTGGTTTATGTTGCAAAATCAAATATCCCGAGATAAAAACTAGAAAGAAGCTATCTGTGAAACTACTTTGTGATGTGTGAATTCATCACATAGAGTTGAAACTTTCTTATGATAGAGCAGTTTGCAAACACTTTAGGTAGATAGAATCTGTGAAAAGACGTTTGATAGCCAATAGAGGCCTACACTGAAAAGCAGAATATGCCCAGATAAAAACTAGAAAGATGATATCTGTGAAAATTCTTTGTGATGTGTGGATTTATCTTACAAAGTTAAACCTTTCTTTTGATTCAGCAGGTATGAAACGCTATTTTGGTAGAATCTGCAGAGGGACTCTTGGGAGACAATTGAGGCTTATTGTGAAAATCAGTATGTTCCCAGATGAAAACTACAAAGAAGGCATCTGTGAAACTGAGTTGTGATGTTTGGATTCATCTCACAGATGAATCCAATCCTTTGATTCAGCAGGTTGGAAACAAACACTCTTTGGATAGAATCTGTGAAAGGACATTTGGGATCCTTTTGAGGCCTATGGTAAATAACCTAATATCCCCAGATAAAAACTAGAAAGAAACTATCAGTGAATCTTCTTTGTGATGCGTGGATTCATTTCACAGAGTTAAAACTTTCTTTTGATTCAGCAGGCTGGAAACACCTTTTTCTAGAATCTGCGAAGGGGTATTTGTGAGACATTTTAGGTGTATAATGAAAAACTGAAAATCCACAGAAAAAACCATAAGGAAGCTCTTTGTGAAACTGTTTGGGATGTGTTTATTCATCTAACATAGTTCAACCTTTCTGTCAATATAGCGTGTTTGAAAAATGTTTTAGATAGCATCTATGAAGGGATATTTAAGAGCCCATAGAGGCCTATGGTGGAAAACAGAATATCCCCAGATAAAAAGTAGAAAAAAGCTAAGCATATAACTGCCTTCTGTTGTATGGATTCATCTCACAAAATTAAACCTTTGTTATGACACAGCAGGTATGAAACACTCTTAAGTTAGTATCGGTGAAGGGACATTTACAAGCCCATAAGGGTCTATAGTTAAAAACTCAGTAACTCCAGATTAAAAACTAGAAAGAAGCTATCTGTTTAACTTACTTGTAATGTCAAGATTTATCTTAAAGAGATAAACATTTATATTGAATCAACAAGTTGGAATCACTCTTTTTGTAGAATCTGCCAACAGACATTATGATCCCTTAGAGGCCTATTGTGAAAAACTGAATATACCCTGATAAAAACTAGAAAGAAGCTATCTTTGAAACTGTATTGTAAAGTGTGGATTCATCTCACCTGGTTAAACATTTCCCTGAATTCATCAGGTTGGAAACGCATTTTTGTAGACTCTGTGACGAGACATTTTGGAGCTCATTGAGTCCTATGGTGAACAACCCAATATTTCCAGATAAAAACCTGAAGGAAACTATCTGTGAAACTGCTTTGTGATGTGCAATTCATCTAACAGATTTCAACATTTTTTTTATTCAGTAGGTTGGAGACACTCATTTGTAGAATCAGCAACAGGATATTTCAGAACCCATTGAGGCCTATGGATGAAAACCAAATATCCCAAGATCAAAACTAAAAAGGAGCTGTCAGTGAAACTGCTTTGGATGTTTTGATTTAGCTCACAGAATCAAAACTTTGTTTTGATTCAGCAGGCTGTAAACAGTCTTTTGGTAGAATCTGCAAAGGAACTTATCACATCCCATTGAAGCCTAAGCAGAAATAATGGATATCCCCAGATAAAAACTAGAAAGAAGTGATTTCTGAAACTGCATTGTGATTTGTGCATTTATCTCACAGGATTAAATCTTTCTATTCATTCAGCAGGATGGAAACACTTTTTGTAGAATCTGCAAAGGGATATTTGGGAGCCCTTTTAGGCCTATGGTGAAAAACCGAATATCCCCAGATAAAAACTATAAAGAAGTGATCAGTGAAACTGCTTTTTTGCTGTGTGTATTTATCTTACAGGCTTAAACCTTTCCTTTCATTCCACAGGTTTGAAACACTCATTTTGCAGAATCTGTGAAGGGACATTCTGGAGCCCCTAGAGGCCTATTGTGGAAAAGAAAATATTCCCAGATGAAAACTAGAAAGAAGGTATCTGTGAAGTGCTCTGTGATGTGTGGAGTCATTGCACAGAGTTAAACCCTTCTATTGATACAGCAAGATGGAAACAATCTTTAGATAGAATCTGCAAAGGAACATTTATAAGCCCTTAGAGGACTATGGTGAAAAACAGGATATCCCCCCATAAAAACTATCAAGAAGCTATCTGTGAAACTGCTTTGTTAAGTGTGGAATCAGCTCAAAGGCTTAAAACTTTCTTTTGAATCTGCAAGTTGCAAACATTCTTTTGCTGGAATCTGTGAAGGGACATTTGCAAGCCCATTGTAGCACAGTGTGAAAAATGGAATATTCAAAGACAAAAACTAGAAAGAAGATTTTAGTGAAACTACTTTGTGATGTGCAGATTCTACTCACAGAGTTTAACTTTTCTATTGATTCAGCAGGTTGGAAACACTCTTTTAGTAGAATCAGGAAAGGGATATGTGGGAGCCCTTTGAGACCTAAGGTGAAAAACTGAATATTCCCAGATAAAAATAGAAAGATGTTATTTGTGAAACTGCTATATGATGTGTGGATTCATATCACAGAGTTAAACCTTGTGTGGGCTGGTAGAGTCTCCTATTAGAATACCTGGGGTTGCCCTGTTGTCTTTACCATTAGACTGCTTGGGGTCAGCCAGGAGTCTCTCCCACTAGAATGCATAGGGTTGCCAAGGTATCTCTATCATTACACTTCCTGGGGTCAGAGAGGAGTTTCTTCCTTTAGAATCCCTGCAAACCCCCACTTTTCTCATCGTTAGACTTCCAGGGGTTGGCTGAGAGTCTCTCCCACTAGAATGCCTAAAGTCGACCAGGTATACCAACCTTAGACTGCCTAGGGTCAGCCAGGAGACTCTTCCATTAGAATGCATGGGTTTGCTAAGGTGTCTCCATCATTACATTGCCTGGTGTTGGCAAGAAGTCTCTCCCATTAAAATACCAAAGGCCAGCCAAGAGTCTCTCCCATTAGAATGCCTAGAGTCACCCAGTTGTCTCTATCAGTAGAATGCCTGGGTTCAGCTGTGAGTCTCTTTCATTAAAATGCCTGAGATCGTCCAGCTGTCTCTAACATTACACTGCTTATAGTCGGCTGGGAGTCTCTCCCTTTAGAATACCTGGGGTCAGCCAGGTGTCTGTACCATTAGACTGCCTGGGGTTGGTGGGAATCTCTCCCATTAAAGTGCCTGAGATCACCCAAGTGTCTTTATCATTACACCCCAGACTGCAGTTGGCCAGCAGTCTCTCCCATAAGAATGCCACAGACCACCCACGTGATTCTGACATTAGACTATCTGGGGTTGGCCAGGAGTCTCTCCCATTGGAATGCATGTGGTCAGCCAGGTGTCTCTATCATTAGACTGCCTGAAGTTGGCCAAAGGACTTTTCCATTATAATGTCTGGGGTCACCCAAGTATCTCTCTAATTAAACTGCCTGTGGTCAGAAAGAAGTCTCTCCCATTAAAATCCCTGGGGTCACCCAGGTGTCTCTCTCCTTAGGCTGCCTAGGGTGGGACAGGAGTCTCTGCATTAGAATGCGTGGGGTTGGTGGGGAGCCTCTCCCATTAGAATGCCTACAGTCGCCCAGGTGTCTCTATCATTAGACTTCCTGGGGTCGCCTGAAACTCTCTCCCATTAGAATGTCTGGGTGCGTGCAGGTGTCTTTATTGTAAGACTGCCTGGGGTTGACCAGGAGTCTCTCCTATTAGAATGCCTGGGGTTGTTCAGATGTCTCTATCATTAGAATGCCTGGGGCCAGCAAGCAGTCTTTCCTGTTAGAATGCCTGTGGTGGCCCAACTGTCTCTATTATTAGACTGACTGAGGTCAGCCAGGAGTCTCTCCAAAAAGAATGCCTGGGGTCATCAGGGAGTCTCCCTCATTAGAATGACTTTGGTCTCACATATTTCTCTATCGTTAGGCTCCCTAAGAGTGGCTGGGAATCTCTTTCATCAGAATGCCTGGGACGCCCAGGTGTCTTTATAATTAGACTGCATAGGGTAAGCAAAAACTCTCTCCCATTAGAATGCCTGGTTTCTTCTGAGAGTCTCTCCCATTAGAATGACTGTGGTGACCCAGGTTTCTCTATAATTAATTAAACTGCCTGGGGTCGGCCATTACAATGCCTGGGGTCTCCAAGGTGTCTTTATTATTCGACTGACTGTGCTCGGCTGGGAGTCTCTCCCATATGAATGCCTGTGGTGGCCAAGTTGTCTCTATAGTTACACCACCTAAGGTCAAACAAAAGTCTCTCATTAGCATGCCAGGAGTCACAGAGGTGTCTATCATTAGACTGCCTGGGGTTGGCTGGGAGTCTTTCTCATTAGAATGCTGAAGGTCGCCCAGGTGTTTCTGTCATTAGGCTACCTGGGGTTGGCCAGGATTTTCTCTCATTGGAATGCCTGGAGGGACGCCCAGGTGTCTCTATCATTAAACTGCATAGGGTCAGCAAGGAGTCTTTCCCATTAGAATGCCTGGGGTCAGCCAAGTGTTTTCATTCTTAGACTGCCTGGTGTCGGCTAAAAGGCTATCCCATTAGAATGCCTGGGGTCCCCCGGGAGTCCCTCCCATCAGAATGCCTGGAGCCACCCAAGTGTGTCTGTCATTAAACTGCCTGGGGTTGGCCCGGTGTCTCTCATATTAGAATGCTTGGGTTTGCACAGGTGTCTCGATATTTAGACTGCCTGGGCTCAGCCAGGAGTCTCTCCAATTAGAATATCTGGGTTTGTCCAGAGTCTATCCCATTAGAATGACTGGGATCTCCCAGGTCTCTATAATTAGACTTCCTGAGTCAGCCAGGAGTTTCTCCCATTAGAATGCATAGAATTGACGAGGTGTCTCTAACATTAGACTGCCTGGGGTTGGCTGGGTGTCTCTCCCATTAGAATTCTTGAGGTTGGCTGGATGTTACTATTTTTAGAATGCCTGAGGTCGCCCAGGTGACTCTATTATTAAAATCCCCAGGTTCGGATGGAAGTCTCTCCCGTTAGCATGCCCAGGGTCACTCAGGTGTCTCTACCATGAGACTTCTTGAGGTTGGCTGGGAGTGCCTCCCATTATAATGCCTGGGGTCACCCAGGTGTATCTATAATTAGAGTGCCCGGAGTCAGCCAGGAGTCTCTCCCATTAAAATGCCTTGGGTTGCCCAGGTGTCTCTATTATTAGACTGCCAGGGGTCCGACAGGAGTTACTCCTATAAGATTGCCTGTGATCGCTTGGGTATCTCTATCATTAGACTGCCTGAGAACAGCCAGGAGTCTCTCTCTCCAATTAAATTGCCTGGAGTCAAGTGGGAGTCCTTCCCATTAGAATGCCTGTGGTTGTCCAGGTGTCTCTGTCATTAGACTGCCTGTAGTCAGCCGAGAGGCTCTCCCATTAGAATGCCTAAGTTCACCTAGGTGTCTTTATTATTACACTGCATTGGGTCAGCCAAGAGTCTCTCCTACTAGAATGCCTGGAATCTGCCAAGATTCTGTCCCATTAGAATGCCTGGGGTGGTAAAGGTGTCTCTATTATATAATGTCTGGGGTTGGCCGGGAGTCTCTCTTATTACAATGCCTGGGGTCAACCAATTATCTCTATAATTACACTACCTGGGGTCGACCAGGAGACTCTCCCATTAAAATGCCTGGGGTCACTTAAGTTTCTCTATAATTTGATTGCCTGGGGTCAGCCAGGAGACTCTTCCAAGAAAATGCCAGGGGTTGGCTGGGAATCTCTTTTATTAGAGTGACTGGGGTCCACCAGGTGTCTCTATTATTATGCAACCTGGGGTTGGTCAGGAGTCTTTTTCATTAAAATACCTGATTTTGTCCAAAAATCTATTACATTAGAATGACTAGGGTCACCCAGGTGTTTCTATAATTAGACTGTCTGGGTCTGCCAGTAGTTTCTCCCATTAAAATGCCTAGGGTCGCCCAGGTGTTTCTATAATTAGACTGTCTGGGTCCACCAGTAGTTTCTCCCATTATAATGCCTAGGGTCAACAAGGTGTCTCTATAATTAGACTTCCTGGGGTCAGCCAGGAGTCTCCCATAAAAATGCCTAGGGTTGCCCAGGTGTTTCTATCATTAGACTGCCTGGCATCAGCCAGAAGTCTCTCCAGTTAAAATGCTTGGGTCACCCAGGTGTATCTATCACTAGACTGGCTGGGGTCAGGTGGGAGTTTCTCCCATTGGAATGCTCGGGGATGAAAAGGTGTCTCTATCATTAGACTGCCTGAGGTCAACCAGGAGTCTCTCCCATTCAAATGCCTGTATTTGCCCAGGAGTCCCTATTCTTAGACTGCCTGGGGTTGGCCAGGAGACTCTCCAATTAGAATACCTGGATTCCTCTGGGAGTCTTTCCTATTAGAATGACTGTGGTGGCTCAGGTGTCTCTATAATTACACTACCTTGGGTTGGCCAGGAGTCTCTCCATTAAAATGCCTGGGGTCGACCATGTGTCTCTATCATTAGACTACCTGAGGTCAGCCAGAAGTCTCTCCCATTGGATTGCCTGGGGTCGGATAAGAGTCTCATTTTTTTAGAATTTCTGGGGTCACCAAGTTGCCTCTATCATTAAAATGCCTGGGGTCTACTGGGAGTTTCTCCCATTAGAATGTCAGTGGTCGCAAAGGGGTCTCTGAAATTATACTGTCTGGGGTTGGTCAAGAGTCTCTCCCATTAGAATGACAGTGGTCTTCAGGTGTCTCTATAATTAGAATGCCTGGAGTTAGCCAGGATTCTCTGTCAGCACAATGCCTGGGATCTCTCAGGTGTCTCTATAAATAGACCACCTGGGTTCGGACAAAAGTCTCTCCCATTAGAATGCCAAGGGTCACCAAGGTGTCTCTATTATTAGACTTCCAGGGGTGGGCTGGGAGCCTCTTCCATTAGAATTCTGGGGATCACCTAGGTGTTTCTGTCATTAGACTACCTGGGGTCAGCCAAGAGTCTCTCCTATTGAAATGGCTGCGGTCACCCAGGTATATTTATCATTAGACTGCCTGGGGTTGGCCAGGAGCCTCTACCATGGAAATGCCTGGGAGTCTTTCCCATTGAAATGCCTGGGTTGGCCTAGTTGTCTTTATCATTATGCTTCATCACTTCGGACAGATGACTCTCCAATTAGCATGGCTGCAGTCGCCCAGGAGTCTCTCCCATTAGAATGCCTAGGGTCAGCTGAAAGTCTCTTCCATTAGAATGTCTGGACTCTCCTAGGTGTCTCTACCTTTAAAATGCTTGGGTTTAGACAAAAGTCTCTCCCATTAAAATGCCATGGCTCTTGAAGCTGTCTCTATCATTAGAAAGTATTGGGTCAGACAGCAGACTCTCCGATTAGAATGCCTAGTGTCACTCAGATGTCTCTATAATGAGACTGCCCTGGGTTGGCCAGGAGACTCTACCATTATAATACGTGGGGTGGCCCAAGTGTCCCTATAATTAGACTGCCTGTGGTCAACAAGTTGTCTCTCACATTAGAATGCCTGGTCTCGCCCAGGTGTCTTCATTCTTAGACTGTCTTGGGTCAGCCAGGAGTCTCTCCCACTAGAATGCCTGGGGTCTGCCCAAAGTCTCTCCCATTAGAATGCCTGGAGTCACCCAGGTGTCTCTATCATTAGACTGGATGGGGTTGG
Source organism: Pan troglodytes (assembly GCF_028858775.2). NCBI lineage: Eukaryota > Metazoa > Chordata > Mammalia > Primates > Hominidae > Pan > Pan troglodytes. The sequence continues at coordinate 30,733,564 of NC_072418.2, forward strand.
GCCAGAGTCTCTCCCGTTAGAATGTCTGGGGTCGCTGAGGTGTCTCTATAATTAGACTGCCTGGATAAGGTAAAAGTCTCTCCCTTTAGAATATCTGTTGTCGCCCAGATGTCTCTATCCTTAGACTGCCTTGGATAGGCCAGAAGTCTCTTCTATTAGAATGCCTGTGGTCATTGGGGATTCTCTTCCATTATAATGACTGGGGTCGTCTAGGAGTCTTTTTTATTAGACTGCCTGGGGTTGGCCAGGAGTCTCTGTATTAGACTGCCTGGGGTTGCCCAGGTGTCTCTAATAATGAAACTGCCTGGGGTCAGACAGGAGTCTCTCTAATCTGAATACCTGGAATCAACCAGGTGTCTCTATCATTAGACTGCATTGTGTCAGCTGGGAGTCTCTCCCTTTAGAATGCTGGAGGTCACCCAGGTGTTTCTGTAATTAGACTACCTAATCTGCCCAATGGAATGTCTGATGTTTCCCATGTGTCTCTATCATTAGACTGCCTTGGGTCGCCCAGGAGCTTCTCTTATTAGAATGTCTGGGGTCACCCAGGTGTCTCTATAATTAGAATGCTTGTGGTCAGCAAGGCCCTGTTGAATATCTGGGGTGGGTCAGGTGTCTCCATCCTTAGACTTCCTGGGGTTAGCCTGGAGTCTTTCATTAGAATGCTCGGGGTCAGCCTAGATTATCTCCTATTAGAATGCCTGGAGTTGCCCAGGTTTCTCTATCATTAGACTGCCTGGGGTTGGCCGAGAGTCTCTCTCATTAGAATGCCTGGGGTCTACTGAGAATCTCTCCCTTTAGAATGCCCAAGGTCACCTAAATGTCTGTATCACTAGGCTGTCTGGGGTCTGCCAATTGTCTCTCCAATTAGAATGTCTGTGGTCGACCATGTGTCTCTATCATTAGACTGACTGGTGTTGGCCAAGAGTCTCCCATTAGAATACCTTCAGTTGGCCGTGAGTCTCTTCCATTAGAATGCCTTGGGTAGTCCAGAGTCTTTCATATTAAAATGCTTGGGGTTTCCTACTTGTCTCTATCATTAGACTCTCTCGGATTGGACAGGAAACTCTCCCATTAGAAAGTCTGTGGGCTCCCAGGTGTCTCTATCATTAGCTGTCCTGGGAATGTCCAGGAGTCTCTCCCATTAGAATGCCCGAGGTTGGCCGGAAGTCTCTCCCGTTAGAATGCCTGCAGTCGCCCAGGTGTCTCTATCAATCATTAGAATGCTTGGGGTTGGCTGGGAGTCTCTCCCATTAAAATGCCTTGGGTGGTTCAGATGTCTCTATCATTAAAATGAATGGGGTCGGCTGGCAGTGTCTCCCATTAGAACACCTGATGTCACCAAGGTGTCTCTATAAAGACTGGTTTTGCTCGGCCAGGTGTCCTTATTCTTAGACTGCCTGTGGTCAGCCAGAAGTCTCTTTCATTAGAATGCGTGGGGTCAACCAAAAATCTCTCCATTATAAAGACTGTGGATGCCCAACTCTCTCTATAATTAGACTGCCTGGGGTCAACCAGGAGTCTCTCCTATTAAAACGCCTGTGGCAAACCAGGTGTCTTCATCATTAGACTGCCTGGTGTCAGTGAGGAGTGTCTGCCATTAGAATGCTTGTGGTCAGTTGAGAGTCTTTTCTATTAGAATGCCTGGGCTCTCCAAGGTGTCTCTATTATTAGAAAGCCTGGGGCCATCCGGGAGTCTCTCCAATTAGAATGCCTGGAGTTGCCCAGGTGTCTCTATTATTAGACTGCCAGAAGTCAGCCAGAAGTCTCTCCCATTAGAATGCTTGGGGTCGCCCAGAAGGCTTTATTTTTAGAATGCCCATGGTGGGGCAAGAGTCTCTTCCATGAAAATGGCTGGTGTCTCCCAGGTGTCTCCATCATTAGAGTGCCTGCGGTCGGCTGAAATTCCCTCCCGTTAGAATCCCTGAGATCACTCAGGTGTCTTTTTCATTAGACTGCCTGCGGTTGGCCGGGAGTGTTTTCCATTAGAATGTCTGGTGTCAACCAAGAGTCTTACTCTTTAGATTGCCTGAGGTCGGCCAGGAGTTTCTTCATTAGAATTCCTGGGGTCGGCTGAAAGTCTCTCTTATTAGAATGACTGGGGTTGTCCAGGTGTCTGTATCATTATAGTGTCGTGGGTCGCCCAGAATGTGTCCTATTAGAATGCCTAGGGTCACCTAGGTGTCTTTATAATTAGACTGCTTGGGCTCAGTCAGTGATCTCTCCCATTAGAATGCCTGGTGTGGCACAGGTTTCTCTATTATTAGACTGCATGCAGTCTGCTGGGAGTCTCTCCCATTAGAATGTCTGGAGTCATCCAGGGCTCTCTAGCATTAGACTTGCTGGGGTCGGCCGGAAGTCTCCACATTAGAATGCTTGGGGTCGGAGGGAGTATCTCCCATTAGAATGACTGGTGTCGTCCAGGTGTCTCTAATATTAGAATGCCTGGAGTAGGCCAGGAGTCTTTCACTTTAGAATGCCTAATGTCGTGAGGTTTCTCTATAATTAGACTGGGGTCAGCCAGGAGTCTCTCCCAAAGGAATACCTGGTGTCTGCTGAAAATTTCTCCCATTAAAATGCCATCAAAATGCTTGTGGTCAGTTGGAAGTTTTTTCTATTAGAATGCCTGGCATCTCCAAGGTGTCTCTATTATTAGAAAGCCAGGGGCTAGCCGGGAGTCTCTTCAATTAGAATGCCTGGAGTCATCCATTTGTCTCTATCATTAGAATTCCTGAAGTCATCCAGGAGTCTCTCCCATTACAATGACATGGGTCGGCCAAATGTTTCCATCATTAGAATGCCTGCCATTGGCGGTGAGTCTCTCCCATTAGAATGCCTGGGATCACCCAGGTGTCTCTATCATTAGACTGCCTTGGATCAGCCAGGAGTCTCTCCCATTATAATGCCTGGGTTTACTTAAATGTCTCTATAATTAGGCTGCCAGGCTCTTCCATGAGTCTCTCCCATTAAAATGTCTGGAGTCGCCCAGGTGTCTCCATCTCTAGGCTGCCTGGAATTGGCCAGGAGTCTCTCCCAGTAGAATGCCTGGGGTTGTCCAGGTTTCTCCATCACTAGTCTGCCTGGGTTCGACTGGGAATCTCTTCCATTAGAATGCCTGGGGTTGCTCAGGTAGCTCTTTCATTAGACTGCCTGAGGTCATCCAGAAGTCTCTCCCATTAAAATTCCTAAAATCGCCCAGGTTTCTCCATAATTAGACTGCCAGGGATTGGTTAGGAGTCTCTCCCATTAGAATGCCTGTGGTCGCCCAGGTGTCTGTATACTTTGACTGCCTGCTGTTGTCCAGGAGTCTCTCATTAGAATGCTTGAGGTCGTCCCCGAGTTCCTCCCATTAGAATGCCTGGGGTCACCCAGGTGCCTCTACCATTAGACCACCTGGGTTCCATCGGATATCTCTCCCATTACAACTCCTGAAGTTGCCCAAGTGTCTTTATTATTATACTGCCAGGGTTTGGCCAGAAGTCTCCTTCATTAGAATGCCTGGGGATGCCCAGGAGCCTCTAACCTTAAATTGCCAGGGGTTGGCCTAAATCCCTCCCAAGAGAATGCTTGGGGTCGGCCAAAAACCTCTTCAATTAGAATGCTGTTTGTTGCCCAGGTGGCCCATCATTAGAAAGCCTGTGTTCAGCTGAGAGTCTCGCCCATTAGAATGCCTGGGGTAATTTAGATGTCTGTACAATTAGACTGCCTGGAGTCAGCCAGGAATAATACCTGCATTTGACTGGGAGTCTTTCCCATTAGAATGCCTATGGTTGCTCATGTTTCTCTATCATTAGAATGTCTGGGTTCGGCCAGGAGACTCTCCCATTAGAATGTCTGTAGCCACCCAGGTGTCTCTATCATTAAACTGCCTGGCATCAACTGGGAGTCTCTACATTAGAATGCCTTGGGTCGACCAGGTGTCTCTATTGTTTGACTGCCTGGTGTCAGCCAAAAGTCTCTCCATTAGAATGCATGGGGCTGGCCAAGAATCCCTACCATTAGAATTACTGGGATTGTCTGGGTGTCTGTATCATTAGACTGTCTGGGGTCGGCTGGGAATCTCTCCCATTAAAATGCCTAGGGTAGCCCAGGTGTCTCTATCATTGGAATGTCTGGGGCTGGCCGGGTGTATTTCCCATTAGAATGACTGGGATTCTCCAGGTGTCTCTATCATTAGACTGCCTGGGGTCGGCTGGGAGTCTCTCCAATTAGAATGACTGGAGTCGCCCAGGGGTCTCTATCACTGGGCTGCCTGGGGTCGGCCAGGAGTTTCTCCCATTAGAATGCTTTGGGCTGACTGGGAGTCTCTCCCATTAGAACATGTAGGGTTGCCCAGGTGCCTCTAACATTAGGCTGCCTGGAGTCGGCTAGGAATCTCTCTCATTAGAATACCTGGGGTCGCCTAGGTGTCTCTTTAATTATTCTACCAGGAATCCACCAGGAGTCTCTCGCATGAGAATCCCTGTTGTTGCCCATTTGCCTCCATCATTGGACAGCCTGGGGTCAGCTGAGAGTCTCTCTCATTAAAATGCCTGGGGTCGCCTAGGTGTCTCTAACATTAGACTGCCTGTGTTCATCCAAAACTTCTCCCGTTAGAATGCCTGAAGATGCTAATGTGTGTCTATAATTAGAATACCTTGGGTCTGCCAGGAACTTCTCCCATTAGAATGCCAGAGGTCGCCCAGGTGTCTATTCTTAGACGGCCTGCATTCAGCCAGGAGTCTCTCATTAGAATGCCTGGTGTTGGCAGAAATTATCTTCATTAGAATGCCTGGGGTCACCCAGGTGTCTCTATTATTAGGCTGTCTGAGTTTGGCAGTGAATCTCCTTCATTACAATGCCTGAGGTCGCCCAGGTGTCTCTATTATTAGGCTGTCTGAGTTTGGCAGCGAGTCTCTTTCATTACAATGCCTGAGGTCGCCCAGGTGTCTCTATCATTAGACTGCTTAGGGTTGGCCAGGAATCTCTCCCATTCGAATTCCTAGTGTTGCCCAGGTGTCCGTAATTAGACTTCCTGGGTTCAACCAGAAGTCTCTCCCATTACAATGCCTGGGGTTGCTCAGGTGTGTCTATCATTAGACTGCTTAGGGTTGGCTAGCAACTCTCTCTCATTCGAATTCCTAGTGTTGCCTAGATGTCTCTATAATTAGACTCCCTGGGTTCAACCAGGTGTCTCTCCCATTAGAATGCCTAGGGTCGCTCAGGTGTCTCTATCCTTAAACTGCCTAGGGTCAGCCAGGAGTCTCCCATTAGAATGTTTGGGGTAGGCTGGAAGCCTCTCCAGTTAGAATGCCTGGGGTCGCCAAGGTGTCTCTATTATTAGAATGACTGGAGTCAGTGGGGAGTCTCACCTCCATTAGAATGCCTAAGGTCATCTAGATGTCTCTATAATTAGACTTTTTGTGGTCAGCCAAACCTCTCTTCCAAAAGAATGCCTGCATTCTTCCAGAAGTCTCTCCCATTAGAATGCCTGAAGCTGCTCATGTCTGTCTGTAAGTAAACTGCCTGGGTCGGTCAGGAGTCTCTCTCATTAGAATGCCTGAAGCTGCTCATGTCTGTGTGTAAGTAGACTGCCTGGGTCGGTCAGGAGTCTCTCCCATTAGAATGCCTGAGGACCCCAAGCTGTCACTATCATGAGACTGCATGGTGTAGCCCAGGTGTCTTTATCATTAAACTTCCTGGGGCCAGCCAGGAGTCTATTTCATTAGAATGCCTGCAGTAGCCCAGGTGTCTCTATTGTGAGACTTCCTAGGGTAGGAAGGGAGTCTCTCCCATTAAAATGCCTGGCGTCTCCCAGGTGTCTCTACAATTAGTCTGCCTGGGGTCAGCCAGTATCCTCTACCATTAGAATGCCTGGTGTCTCCCAGGTGTCTCTATAATTATATTGTCTGAGTAAGCTAAGAGTCTCTCCCATTTAAATTCATGGGGTCACCCAGGTTTAATTATTCTTAGACTGCCTAGTGTCAGCCAAGAGTCTCTGGTATTAGGATGACTGATGTCGCCCTGGTGTCTCTATAATTACCTGGGTTTGGCCAAGAGTCTCTCTCATTAAAATGCCTAAAATCGACCAGGTATTTTTATCATTAGACTGCCTGGGGTCGGCCAGGGGTCTCTCCCATTAGAATGCCTGGCGTTGGCCAGGAGTCTTTTGGATTAGAATTCCTGGGGTGGCCCAGGTGTCTTTATTATAATGCCTAGGGTCTTCTGGGAGTCTCTCCCATTAGAAAGCATGCTGTCGCCCATGCGTCTCTATCATTAGACTCACTGGGGTCGGCTGGGAGTCTCTTTTATTAGAATGCTTGGAGTGGGCTGGAAGTCTTTCCCATTAGAATTCCTGTGGTTGGCAGGGAGTCTTTCCCATTAGAATTCCTGGGATCGCCCAGTTGTCTTTATCATTAGAATGCCTGGGATAGGCCGGGAGTCTCTCCCAGTAGAACTCCTACTGTCACCCAGGTGTCTCTACCATTAGAATGCCTAGGGTCAGCCAGGAGTCTTTCCAATTAGAATTACTAAAATCGCCCAGGGTTCTTTATTATTAGACAGCCTGGGTTCGGCTGGGAGTCTCTCCCATTAGAATGACTGGCATTGCCCAGGTGTTTCTATCATTAGACTGTCTAGGTTTGGCCAGGAGTCATTCACATTAGAATACCTGTGGTCGCCCAGTTGTCTCTACAATTAGAATGCCTAGGTTCTTCCAGGAGTCTCTCCCATTTGAATGCCTTGGGTCACCCAGGTGTTTCTATCATTAGACTGCCTTAGTTCTGCCAGAAATCTCTTATTTTAGAATGCCTGTGGTCGACCTCGAGTCTCTCCCATTAGAATGACTTGGGTTGCCTAGGGGTCTCTATCATTGAACTGCCTAGCATCTCCTGTGTGCCTCTTCCATTAGAATGCCTGTGTCACCCTGTTGTTCCTATCTTTAGAATGCCTGGGGTCAGACGGGAATCTCTCCCATTAGAAAGCCAGGAGTTGCCCAGTTGTCTCTATCATTAGACTGCCTTGTGTTATCCAGGAGTCTCTCCTACTAAAATGCCTGGTGTCACCCAGGTGTCTTTATTATTAGACTACAGGGTGTTGGCCAAGGGCCGCTACCATTAGAATGCCTGGGGTGGGCCAGGAGTTTCTCCCATTTGAATGCCTGAGGTCGTTTAGCTGTCTCTGTTATTAGACTGCCTGGAATCGACGGGAATATCTTCTATCAGAATGCCTGGAGATGCCCAGGTGTCTCTCTTGTTAGACTGCCTGTGGTCAGCCAGGTGTCTCTCCCATGAGAATGCCAGGAATCGCCAAGTTGTCTCTATCACTAGACTGCTTGGAGTCAGCCAGGAGTCTCTCCCATTAGAATGCCTTGTGTCACCCAGGTGTCTCTATCTTTAGAATGCCTGAGGTCAGCCAGGAGTCTCACCCATTAGAATGCCTGGGGTCACCCAGGTGTTTCCATCATTAGACTGCCTGTGGTTGGCTGTAAATCTCTATCATTAGAATGCCTGGGGTCACCCAGGTGGTTCTATTATACTGCTCTGGGTCCACCAGGAATCTCTTCCATTATAATGCCTGAGCTTTTTCAGGTGTGCCTATAATTAGGCTTCCTGGGCTTGACCAGAAGTCTCTCCATAGAATGCCTGGGGTCGCCCAGTTGTCTCTGTCATTAGTCTGCCTGTATTTGGCTGGGAGCCTTTCTAATTAGAATGCCTGGGGTCACCCAGGTTTCTCTATTATTAGAATGACTGTAATAACCCCGTGTGTCTACAATTAGACCCTCAGGGGTTGGCCAGGAGTCTCTCCCATTAGAATGCCTGTGGCCACTCAGGTGTCTTTATCCTAACATTGCCTGTGGTCAGCCACAAGTCTCCCATTAAAATGCCTGGGGTTCACCGGGAGTCTCTCCGATTAGAATGCCTGGGGTGGATATTGTGTCTCTATCAGACTGCCTGGGTTCAACTGGGTGGGTCTCTCTTTAATTTGCCTGAGGTCCTTAAAGTGTCCTATCATTAGATTGCCTGGGGTCACCTGGGAGTCTCTCCCATTAGAATGCCTGTGGTCGACCAGGTGTCTTTATTCTTAGACGGCCTGGGGTCGACCACGAGTCTTTCCCATTAGAATGACTGGAGTCATCCAGAATTCTCTCCCATTAGAATGACTGTAATCGCCTGGTGTCTCTATAATTAAACTGCCTGGCATTGGCCAGGATTGTCTTCCTTTAAAATGCCTGGTTGTGACCAGGTGTCTCTATCATTAGACTGCTTGGGCTTAACCAGGAGTCTCTCCTATTAGAATGTCTTACATCACCCAGGTGTTTCTATAATTAATTGCCTGGAGTTGGCCAAGTATTTCCTTCATTAGAATGCCTGCTGTCACCCAGATGTCTCTGTCAATTGGCCCTGTGGGGTCAGCCGAGAGTCTTTTTCAGTATAATGCTTTGGGTTGCACAGGTGCCTCTCTCATTAGACTGCCTGGGGTTGTCCAGGTGTCTCTCAAATTAGAATGTCTGGGATCTCCCAGGTGTCTCTATCATTAGACTTCCTGAAGTCTGCTGGAAATCTCTACCATTAAAATGACTTGGGTCACCCAGGTGTCTCTATCATTAAGCTGCCTGGATTTGGCAGTGAATCCCTGCCATTAGAATACCCGGGGTCTCCTGGGTGTCTCTATCAATCGACTGCCAGGATCAGCTAGAAGTCTCTCCCATTGTAATGACTTGGGTACCTCAGAGTCTCTCCCATTAAAATGCTTGGGGTGGTCCAGGTATCTTTAGCATAGAATGCCTGTGGCTGGCTGGGAGTTTCTCTTATTGGAATGCCAAAAGTCGACCAGATGTCTCTATCATTAGGCAGCCTGTGGTCGGCCAGGAGTTTCTTTCATTAGAATGCCTGGGCTCTGCCGTTAGAATGCCTGGCATTGCAAAGGTATCTTTACCATTAGAATGCCTGGTGTCAACCTACAGTCTCTTTCCTTGGAATGCCTGAAGTGGCTCAGTTGTCTCTATCATTAGACAGCCTGTGGTCAGATGGGAATCTCTCCAATTAGAATGCCTGAGGTCGTTCAGGTGTATCTATAATTAGACTGCCTGGAATCAGCCAAAAGTGGGTCCCAAGAAAATGGGGTAGGCTGGGAGTCTGTCCAATCAAAATGCCTGGGGTGCCTCAGGTGCCTGTATCATTAAAATACTTGGGTTAGTTCGGGAATCTCTCCTATTAGAATGCCTAGGGTCACCCAGTTGTCTCTATCATTAGACTGCCTGTGGTTGGCTGGCTGTCTCTCCCACTCAAATGCCTGGGCTCACCCAGGTGTCTCTATCATTAGATGGCCTGGGGTCAACTTGGAGTCTCTTAAATTAGAATGCCTGTGGTAGCCTTGGTGTCTTATAAGGACTTATCATTAGACTGCCTGGGCTCAGTCAGGAGTCTTTCTTGTTAGAATGAATGAGGTTGTCCAGGTGTCTTTATTATTAGACTGGCTGGCGTTGACCAGGAGTCTCTCCCTTTAGAATGCCTGGGATCCCGCAAGTGTATGTAACATTAGACTGCCTGTGGTCAGCTGGGAGTCTCTCCCATTAGAATGCCTGGGATCTCCAAGGTGCCTCTATCATTAGACTGTATGCGGCGTTTCAGGAATCTCCCATTACAATGCCTGGGGTCAGCCAGGAGCTCTCCCATTAGAATGACTAGGGTTGTTCAGGTGTCTGTATCATTAGACTGCCTGGGCTTGGCCAGGAGTTTCTCCCGTTAGAATACCTGGGGTTGCCCAATTGTGTCTATTATTAGAGTGTCCAGGGTCAACCAGAAGTTTCTCCCATTACAATGCCTTGGCTTGCCCTGGTTTCTGTTTCATTAGAATGCCTGGGGTCAGCCGGAAGTCTCTCTCTTTAGAATGCCTGACGTGGCCCAGGTGTCTCTATCATTAGTCAGCTTGGTCAGGGCTAGGAGTCTTTCTCATTAGAATGCCTGGGGTCTCACAGGTTTTGCTAATATTAGACTGCATGATGTCAGGCAAGAATCTTTTCCATTAGAATGCCTGGGGCTGGCCAATAGACTTTCACATTAGAATGCCTGGAGGCACTCAGGTGTCTCTATCTTTAGATTGCCTGAGGTTGGATGCAAGTTTCTCCAATTAAAATGTCTGGATTCGCCCAGGTGTCTCTATGATTGGACTGTCTGGGTTTGGCCAGAATTCTTTCCCATTAGAATACCTGGGGTGGGCTGGGCATGGTGGCTCACACCTGTAATCCCAGAACTTTGGGAGGCCAAGAGGGGTGGATCACGAGGTCAGGAGATGGAGACCCTCCTGGCTAACACAGTGAAACTCCGTCTCTACGAAAAACACAGAAACATTAGCTGGGCATGGTGGCAAGCAGCTGTAGTCCCAGTTACTCAGGAGACTGAGGCAGGAGAATGGAGTGAACCCAGGAAGCAGAGCCTGTAGTGAGCCAAGATCACACCACTGCCCTCCAGCCTGGGGAACAGAACGAAACTCAAAAGAAAAAAAAAAGAAAAAGTAAAAGAAAAAGAACACCTGGTGTCACCTAGGGGTCTGTATTCTTAAACTGCCTGGAATAGGCCAGGAGTCTTTCCCATTAAAATGCCTAGGTTTGGCCAGGAGTTTCTCCAATTAAAATGCCTGGAATCAATAATGTATCTCTATCATTAGACTGCCTGAGGTTGGCCAGGAGTTTCTCCTATTAGAATGCCTAGTGTCAGCTGGCAGTCTCTTCCATGACTGGGATAGCCAAGGTGTCTCTATCATTAGAACGTCTGAGTTGGCTCAGCTGTCTCTACCATTAGAATGCCTGAGGTCAGCCTAAGGTCTCTCCCATTATAGTTTCTGGGGTCGCCCATGTGACTGTATCATTAGATTGCCTGCGGTCAGCCAGTTGTCTCTCCCATTAGAATGCCTGGGGTTGCACTTGGGTTCAGCCAGGTGTCTCTACTTTTAGACTGCCTGGGATAGGCCAGGATTTGTTCCCATTAGAATGCTTGAGTATGCCCAAATGTCTCTATCATTAGAATGCCTGGGTGTTAGAAATGCTCATTCCTTTGTGCTGAAAAGAAGAACTAGTGCTCAAAGAACGTTCTCAGCAAAGCAATTTTACTTTCTGCAGAAAGGGTGCTGTCCATCAGCAATCCTGCCACGAGAGCACAATGAACAAAGAAGGACAAGAATATGTATCCCTTATGCATTGGGTCCTTACTACTGTGTCCTATCTCCATTGGTGGGAGCTGGACCTCACAGTCTAAACTAAACCCGATTGACTAACAACTTAAACTTTCCTAAATAGGTAAAGGTAATGGAGAACAAAAGGAAAAGAGGAAGTTGCTTGCAAAAGAACTTAGAAAAGTAATATTTCCAAATAAGGAAGGGGCATAAGCTGTGAGATGGGACATGCTTGAGCGTGTCTAGAACAAATCTCTTGGTTAAAGTACGAGGACATAGAATGTACTTATTCCCTCATGTCCAACAGCTACATAAGATAGGGTTTAATAAAGAGTTCTTAGTGTTAAAGCAAGGAGGCTTGAAGGAAGTTAGTTTTTAAAAGAAACTATTATTTCTAACGTTTATTATTTAACAAGAAGGGAAACTTTGAAGAGGAACTTTCCACTTTCCACACTGGGGTTGGTGGAAAGTCTCTTCCATTGGAATGCATGGGGTTTCCCAGGTGTATCTATCATTAGACTGCCTTTGGTCTGCCTTGAGTCTCATCTGTTTGAATGCTTGGGGTCACCGAGGTGTCTCCATCATTAGAGTGCCTGGCCTTGGTCAGGAGTCTCTCCCATTAGAATGCCTGGTGTCAGCTGGGAGTCTCCTATTATGATGCCTGCAATTTCCCAGTGTCTCTATCATTAGACTGCCCAGGGTCAAGCAGAAGTTCCTTCCATTAGAATGCCTGGGTTCTCCCAGGTGTCTCTGTCATTAGGCCACTTGGGGTTGGCTAGGAGTCTCTCCTATGAATATGCCTGAAGCTGCCCATGTGTCTCTATCATTAGTTTGCCTGTGGTCAGCCAGGAGTCTCCATATTAGAATTACTGGAGTCAGCCATGTGTCTGTATCATTAGAGTGCCTGCATTCGGCAAGAAATCTTTCTATTTAGAATGCCTGGGGTCAGCCTATTTAGAAATCTTTCTATTTAGAATGCCTGGTCTCTGCCATAATGATGCCTTGGGTCACCCAGGTGTCTCTATCATTAAAATGCCTGTGATCAGCTGGGAGTCTCTCCCATTAGAATGCCTGGGGTTGCCAGGAAGCAGAGCTTGCAGTGAGCCAAGATCACACCACTGCACTCCATCCAGTCTGGGTGACAGAGCAAGGCTCCGTCTCAAAAAAAAAAAAAAATGCCTGGAGTTGCCAAGGCATTTCTATTCTTAGACTGCCCAGGGTCTGCCAGGAGTCTCTTTAATTAGAATGCCTGAAGTCAGCCAGGAGTATTTTCACAGATAGCTTGTTTCTAGTTTTTATTGTTTGATATTCTGTTCTTCACTATAGGCCTCAATTGGCTCACAAATATCCCTTTGTAGATTCTACAAAAAAAGTGTTTTCAACCTGGTGAATTGAAAAATAGGTTACATTCTTTGAAATTAATCCATAACTTAGCATTTTCACAGATAACTTTTTCTAGTTACTATCATGAAATATTCGGTTTTTCACTGTAGTCCTCAATGGGAAAGAAATGTTGATTAACAGATTCTTAAAAAAGGGTGTTTCCAACCTGTTGAATCAAAACAAAAGTTGAAGTCTGTGAGATGACTCCACATATCTTCAAAACATCATGACAGATAGCCTGTTTTTCATTCTTATCTCTAGATATGACTCCACACATCACAAAACATCCTCACAGATAGCCTGTTTTTCTTTCTTATCACTAGATATTTTGTGTTTCACCATAGGCCTCAATAACCTTGGAAATGTCCCATTGTAGATTCTACAATAGATTGTTTGAAACCTGGTGAATCAAAACACAGATGTAATACCATGAGCTGTATCCACATATCACAAACCATTTTCACAGATAGTTTGTTTCTACATTTTACCACAGAATATTCGATTTTTCTCTATAGACCTCATTAGGCTAAGAAATGTCTCCTCATAGATTGTGCAAAAACAGCATTTACAAGCTGAAGAATCGAAACAAAGATTGAACTCTGTGAGATAAATCCACACATCACAAAGTATTTTCAAAGATAGTTTGTTTTAAATTTTTGTTGCAGGATATCTGGTTTTTCACTATAGGCCTCAGTGGGCTCAAAATTGTCCCTTTGCAAATTCTACAAAAAGAGTGTTACCAACCTGGTGAATCAAAACACTGGTTGTTTCAGTGAGATGAATCCACAAATCATTAAGGATTTTCACACATAGCTTGTTTCTAGTTTTTACCTTGGGATATTTGGCTTTTTACTATAGGATTTGCTGGGCTCAGAAATGTACCTTCATAGATTCTACAAAACGATTGTTTCCAACCTCGTGAATCAAAACACAGGTTCTGTTCATGAGATAAATCCACAGATCATAAAGCATTTTCACAGATATCTTGTTTCAAATTTTTATGGTGAAATGTTTGTTTATTCACTATAGGACTCAATGGGCTCAGAAATGTTTCCTCGTTGAGTCTACAAAAAGATTGTCTTCAACCTGTTGAATCAAAGCAAAGGTTTAACTCTTTGAGATGAATCCGCATGTCAAAAGCTTTTTCAAAGATAGAATTTTTTATAGTTTTTATCCCAGGAAATTTGGTTTTCCACAATGGGTCTCAATGGGCTCAGAAATGTCCCTTTGCAGATTCTACAAAAAGAGTGTTTCCAAAGTGGCCAATCAAAACATAGGTTTAAATAAGTTAGATAAATGTATATATCACAAAGCATTCTCATAGATAGCTTGTTTATACTTTTATCATGAAATATTTCTTTTTTTTACTGTAGGGCTCAATGGGCTGTTTAACAACAGGTCTCTAAGGCCTCAAAAATTTCCCTTAGTAGATTTCACTAAAATCTACTCCCAGCTGTCCCTTAGTAGATTTTACTAAAAAAGGATTTTCAACCTTTTGAATTATAACAAAGGTTTAATCCTGTGAAATGAATCCACACATCGAAAAGCATTTTCACAGATAGCTAGTTCCTAGTTTCATTGTGGGATAGCTAGTTCCTAGTTTCATTTGTCTTTCAGTATAGGCCTCAATGGGTTCAGAAATTTCCCTTCATAGATTCCACAAAAAGAGTGTTTTTAACTTGGTGAATTAAAACACAGGTTATAATTGGTGAGATGAATCCACACATGACTAAGGATTTTTGAAGATAGCTTGTTTCTGATTTCTACCTTGGTATTTGGTTTTTCAATATCAGCCTCACTGTGCTCAAAAATATCCATTAATAGATCAAAAAAAAAAAAAAAAGAAATTTCCCTTCGTAGATTCCACAAAAAGAGTGTTTTAACCTGGTGAATTAAAACACAGGTTCTAATTTGTGAGATGAATCCACACATTACTAAGGATTTCTGCAGATAGCTTGATAGCTTGTTTCTGGTTTCTACCTTGGGATATTTGGTTTTTCAATATCAGCCTCACTGGGCTCAAAGATATACATTCGTAGATCAAAAAAAAAAAAAAAGAGTGTTTCCAACCTGGTGCCTCAAAGCAAAGGTTTATCTTTCTGAGATAAATACACACATCAAAAACATTTTCACAGACAGCTTGCTTCAAGTATTTGTTGCGGGATATATGGTTTTTCAATATAGGCCTCAGTGGGCTCAGAAATGTACCATTGTAGATTCTACAATAAGAGTATTTATAACCTGTTGAATCAAAACACAGGTTTAAATTTGTTAGGCAAATGCCCATATTAAAAAGCACTTTCACAGACAGCTTGCTTTAAGTTTTTATCACATGATATTTGGTTTTTTATTATTGGCTTCAATATGCTCAAAAATATTCCTTCATAGATTGTACAAAAAAAGTGTTTCCAACCAGGTGTATCAAAACAGAGGTTCCATTGGATGATATGAATCCACACTTTGCAAAGTGTTTTTCCTGATAGCTTGTTTCCGTTTTCCTTCATAGTTTCCACAAAAAGAGTGATTACAAACTTTTGAATCAAAGCAAAGTTTTAGCTCTGTGACATGAATCCACACACGGCAAAGCATTTTCACAGATAGTTTCTTTCAAATTTTTATTACACAATATTCGGTTCTTCACTATTTGACTCAATGGACTGAGAAATGTCCCTTCATAGATTCTACAAAGAGAATGTTTCCAACATTTTGAATCAAAACAAAAGTTTAACCGTGTGAGATGAATCCACATATTGAAAAGCATTTTCACAGCATGTTTCTAGCTTTTATCACAAAATATTCGTGTTTTTACTATAGGCCTCAATGGGCTCAGAAATCTCCCTTCGTATAGTAAAAAAAAAAGTTTTTCCAACCTGGTGATTCAAACACATGTTTCCTTGGGTGAGATGAATCCACACATCACAAAGCACTTTCACAGATAGCTTGTTTCTAGTATTTCTCAGAGTGTATTCAGTTTTACACCACAGGCCTCAATAGACTCAGAAATACCCCTTCATAGATTCTACACAAAGAGGGTTTCCAACCTGCTGAATTCAAAGAAAGGTTTCACTCCGTGAGATGAATCCACACATTGCAAAGCTGTTTCACAGATAGCTTCTTTCTAGTTTTTAATCACAGGATACTTGGTTTTTCACTATAGGCCTCAATGGGCTCTGAAATGTCCATTCATAGTTTCTGCAAAAACAGTGTTTCAAACCTGTAGAATCAAAACAAAGTTTTGATGATGTGAGATGAATCCACACATCACAAAGCCTTTTCACAGATAGCTTGTTTCTATTTTTTATCACCAGATATTCCCTCTAGGCCTTAATCAGCTCAGAAAGGTTTTCTCAGAGATTCTATAAAAGGAGTGTTTCTTACCTGTTGAATTAAAACAAAGTTTTAACTATGTGAGATAAATCCACATATTGTAAAGCATTATTACAGATAGCTTGTTTCTAGCTTTTATCTCAGGATATTTGGTTTTTCACAATAGGCCTCAGTGGGTTCATAAATCTTCCTTTGTAGATTCTACAAAAACAGTTTCCAACCTAGTGAACCAAAACAAAGGTTTAACTTTGTGAAATGGATCTATATATCATGAAGCATTTTCATAGATATCTTTCTCCTAGTTTTTATCATGGGATATTTAGTTTTTCACTATAAGCCTCAGTGGGCTCAGAAATGTCCTTTTGTAGATTGTACAAAAAGAGTTTTTCCAACCTGTTGAATCAAAACACAGGTTTAAGTCTGTGAGATAAATCCACACATTGCAAAATATTTTCACAGACAGGTTGTTTGCAGTTTTTATTTGCGGACTTTTTTTTTAACTGTAGGCCTAAATGGGCTTAGAAATGTTTTTTTTTTTTCATAGATTCTGCCAAAAGAGTTTTTACAACCTGTTGAATGAAAAAAGTTTTAAATCTGTGACATAAATCCACACATTTCAAAGCATTTTACAGGTAGCTTGTTACTGGTTTTTATCATGGGAAATTCAGTTTTTCACTACATGCCTTTATGGGCTAAGAAATGTTTCTTCTTCATTTCCACAGAAATAGTGTTAACAACTTGGTGAATCAAAATACAGTTTCCACTCGATGAGATGAATCTACACATAACAAATCATTTTCACAGATAGCTTGTTTCTAGTTTTTTTTTTTTTTATCAGATATTCGGTTTTTCACTATAAGCCTCAATGGGCTCAGAAATGTCTCTTCATAGATTCTACAAAAAGAGTGTTTCCAACCTGGTGAATCAAAACACAGGTCTCATTCAGTGAGATGAATTCATATATCACAAAGCATTTTCACACATAGCTTATTTTTGGTTTTCATCACAAAATATTTTGTCTTTCACTATACACTTTAAAGTGTTCAGAAATGTCCCATTTTAGATTCTACCAAAGAAGTGTTTCCAACATTTTGAACCAAAACAAACATTTATCTTCGTGAGATGAATCCACATATTGCAAAACATTTTCACAGATAGTTTAATAACAGTTTTCATCTCGGGATATTCTGTTTTTCACTCTAAGCTTCAATGGGCTCAGAAATGTCCCTTTGTAAATTCTACAAAAAGAGTATTTTCAAGGTTTTCAGTAAACACAAAGGTTTAACTCTGTGAGATGAATCCAAACTTTGCATAGCATTTTCACAAATAGCTTATTTCTTGTTTTTATCACAAGACTTTCAGTTTTTTACTATTGGCATCAATGAGCTCAGAAATGTCCCTTTGTAGCTTCTATAAAGAGGGCTTCCAACCTGTTGAAAAAAAAAGTTTAACTCTGTGAAATAAATCCACACATCAGTAAGCGTTTTCATGGATGTTTTGTTTCTAGTTTCTATCATGGGATATTTGATTTATCACAATAGACCTCAATCAGCTGAGAAATGTCCCCGCCTAGTTTCTACAATAAGAGTTTTTTTAACAGGTTGAATTAAAACAAAGGTTTAACGCTGTAAGATGAATTTACACATCACAAAGCATTTTCACAGATAGCTTCCTCCTAGTTTCTATTTTGTGATATTCAGTTTTTCACTACAGGCCTCTGTGGGTTAAGGAATGTCACTTTGTTGTTTCCAGAGAAAGAGTGTTTTTAACCCCTTGAATCAAAGTGAAGGTTTAACTCTGTGAGATGAATCTACAAATCAGAAAGGGTTTTCACACGTAGCTTGTTTCTAGTTTTTATCCGGGGATATTTGGTTTTTCACAATAGGCCTCAGCGAACTCAGAAATGTCCCTTTGTAGATTCTACAAGAAGAGGACTTCTAATTTGGTAAATCCAAACTCAGGTTCCATTTGGTGAGATGCATTTACACATCACAAAACATTTTCACAGATATCTTGTTTCTAGTTTTTATCATGGCATATTCGGTTTTATATTGTAGGACTCAATAGACTCAGAAATATTTTTTCACAGATTCTACAAAAAAAGTGTTTACTAACTGTTGAATTAAAACAAAGGTTCAACACTGTGAGATGGATCCGCACATGGCAAAACATTTTTACAGTTAGCTTGTTTCTAATTTTTAATGAGGAATATTCAGTTTTTCACTGTAGGCCTCAAAGGACTCAGAAATATCCCTTCATGAATTCTACAAAAAAAAGGTTTCCAATCTGGTGAATAAAAATAACAGTGTGACTTGGTGAGGTAAATGCACACATCAAAAAGTATTTTCACAGATAGCTTGTTCCCACTTTTCATCACAGGATATTTGGATTTTCCTGTAGGCCTCATTGCGCTCAGAAATGTCCCTTTATAGAGTGTACAATAAAAGTGTTTCCAGCCTGATGAATCAAAACACAGGTTCCATTCAGTGACATGAATCTACATATCAGAAAGTATTTTCACCAATAATTTGTTTCTAGTTTTCATTGCAAAACATTCTGTTTTTCAGTACCGGCATCAATGGTCTCAAAAATGTCCCTTCATTGATCCTACAAAAAAAGTGTTTCCAATCTGGTGAATCAAAACCATGGTTTAGCTCTTTTAGATAAATCCATGCATCACAAAGCATTTTGACAAATAGCTTGTTTCTCTTTTTTATTGTGTGATATTCAGTTTTTTACTCTTGGCCTCAATCTTCTTAGAAATTCTCCTTTGTGTTTTCTATAAAAAACTGGTTCCAATGTCGTTATTCAAAACACAGGAGCCAATCTGTGAGATGAATGCTCACATCACAAAACATTTTCACAGAGAGAGTTTCTTCCTAGTTTTCCATATGGAGTATTAAGATTTTCACTCTTGTCCTTAGTGGGCTCAGAAATGTCCCTTCCTATATTCTACCAAAAAAAAGTGTAGCCAACATGTTGAATCAAAAAAGAGCTTAAGCTCTGTGAGATGAATATGCACACCACAAAGCATATTCAGAGGTAGTTTATTTTTAGTTTTTGCCATGGGTATTCAGGTTTTCACTATAGGCCTTCATGGGTTCAGAAATGTCCCTTCATAGATTCTACAAGAAGAGTGTTTCCAACCTAGTGAATCCAAAAGTGGCTTAAATCTGTGAGATGAATATATACATGGAAAAGCATTTTCACAGACAGCTTGTTTCTAGTTTTTATCATGGGATATTCAGTTTTTCTGTATAAGCCTCAATGGGTTCAGAAATATTTCCTCATGGATTCTATAGGAAGAATGTTTACAAACTGTTGAATTAAAAGAAAGTTTTAAGTCTGTGAGATTAATTGATGCATCAGAATTCATTTTCACAGATAGCTTGTTTCCACTTTTTATCATAAGAAATTCAGTTTTTCAATATTGGCCTCAATTGGCTCAGAAATGTTTTCTCTTACATTCCACAGGAAGCATGTTTCCAACCTGATGAATAAAAATACAAGTTCCATTCCTTGAAATAAATTCACACTTCAGAAAGCATTCTCACAGAGGGCTTGTTTCTAGTGTTTATCACAAGACATTCAGTTTTTCACTATAGGCCAAAATGGGCTCAGAAATGTTTCTTCATAGAGTCTACAAAAAGAGTGCTTCCAATCTGTTGAATTAAAACACAGGTTCCATTCGGTGTGATGAACTTGCACATCACAAAGCAGTTTGGCAGATATCTTGTTTCTAGTTTTTATTGCAGGACATTTGGGTTTTTTTATAGGCTTCAATGTGCTTAAAAATGTCCCTTTCTAGATTCTACAAAAAGAGTGTTTCAAGCCTGGTGAATCAAAACATGAGTTCCATTCGGTTAGATGAATGCACATCAGAAAGTATTTTCCCAGATACCTTGTTTTTAGTTTTCATCGTGGTTCCAACTGGTTGAATCAAGAAAGAGGTTTAACTCTGTGAGATTAATCCACACGTCACCAAGCATTTTCACAGATAGCTTGTTTAGAGATTGTGTAGCAGAATATTTGATTTTTTTCCTATAGTCCTCAATGCGGTAAGAAATTGTCCCTTTGTAGATTCTACAAAAAGAGTGTTTCCAACCAGATAAGTCAAAACACAGGTTTTATTCACTGAGATGAATCCACACATCTGAAAGCATATTCACAGATATTTTGTTTCTAGTTTTTATCACAAAATATTTTGTTTTTCACTATAGGCATTTATGACCTCAATAATGTCCCTTCATGGGTTCTACAAAAAGAGTGTTTCCAACTTGTTGAATCAAAACGAAGGTTTAACTCTGTGAAATGAATCTACACACAAATCCTTTTCACAGATAGCTTGTTTCTAGTTTATATCATGGGATATTTGGTTTTTCACTATAGCCCTCCACGGGCTCAGGATTATCCCTTAGTAGAATCCACAAAAAAAGTGTTTCCAACTTTTTGAATCAAAAAATGGTTTGACTCTGTGAGATGATTTCACACATCGTAAAGCATTTTCACAGGTAGCTTATTTCTAGTTTTTATTGCAGGTATTCTGTTTTTCACTATGGGCCTCAATGGGCTCAGAAATATTCCTTCATAGATTCTACAAAAAGAGCATTTCCAACCAGGTGAATCAAAACAATGGTTTAAGTCTTTTAGATGAATCCACATATCCCAAATAATTTTCACTAATAGCTCATTACTGGTTTTTAATCATGAAATATTCATTTTTTCACTATAGGCCTGGATTTGCTCAGAAATTTTTTTTTTGTGGATTTGATTGCAAAGTGTTTCCAACCTCATGAATCAAAACACAAAATCCTATGGGCCTCAATGAGCTCAGAAATGTCCCTTTGTAGATTCTACAAAAAGAGTGTTTCCAACCAGGTGAATCAAAACAATGGTTTAAGACTTTTAGATGAATCCATACATGGCAAAGCATTTTTACAGATAGCTTGTTTCTAGCTTTTATCAGGGGATATTCAGTTTTTTACTAAAGGACTCAATGGGTTCAGAAATGTGCCTTCATAGATCCTACAAGAACAGTATTTCCAATCTGGTGAATTAAAACACACGTTCCCCTCCGTGAGTTGAATCTACGTATCTCAAATCATATTCACTGATAACTTGTCTCTAGTTTTTATCACAGGAGATTTTATTTTTTACTGTAGGCCTCCATGACCTGAGTAATGACCCCTCATAGAGTCTACAGAAGAGTCTTTCCCACCTGTGAATCAAAACGAAGGTTTAACTCTAATTCACACATGGCAAAGCATTTTCACAGATTGCTTGTTTCTAGTTATTAGCACAAGAAATTTTGTTTTTCACTATTGGCCTCCATGCACTCAGAAATGTTTTTTCATAGATTCTTCAAAAATAGTGTTAATCTTTTAAATTAAAAAAAAAAGTTTTGTCTCTGTGAGATTATTCCACACATCACAAAGCATTTTCACAGTTAGCTTTTTTCACCGTAGGCCTCAAAGAACCCAGAAATGTTGCCCAGGTGTCTCTATCATTAGACTGCCTGGGGCTAACCAGGGGTCTCTCCCATTAGAATGTCTGGGGTTGCACAGGTGTTTCTATCATTAGATTGTCTAGGGTTGCCCAGGAGTCTCTCCAATTAGAACGCATATGTTTGGCTGGGTGTCTCTCACATTAGCATGCCTGAGGTTTGCTGAGAGTCTCTCTCATTAGAATGCCTGTGGTTGAGTGGAGCCTCTTTCATTAAAATGCCTGAGGTCAGATGGAAGTCTCACTTATTAGAATGTTTGAGATCACCTGGGTGTCTCTATTATAATGCCTGTGGTTGCCTTGGAGTCTTTCCGATTAAAATGCCTGGGGTTGCCCTGGTGTCTCTATCATTATACAGCCTGGGTTCAACCAGGAACCTCTCTCATTAGAATGCCTGGTGTCACCAAGATGTCTTTACCATTAGACTGCCTGGGTTCAGCCAGTAGTCTCTCCCTTTAGAATGCCTGGGTTCTGCAATGAGTTTCTTCCATTAAAATGCCTGTAGTTGATAGGTGTCCCGATTATTAGATGGCCTGAATTCGGCCAGAAGTCTCTTCCATTAAAATGCCTGGGGTCACCCAGGTGTCTCCAGAATTAGACTACTTGTGCTTGGCCAGAAATATCTCCCATTAGAATGCATGGTGTTGCCCTGGTGTATCTATCATTAGACTGCCAGGGGTTGGCCAGTTGTCTCTTTAATTAGAACGTCTGATGTTGCCCAGGTGACTCTATTATTAGACTGCCTGTGGTCAGCTGGGAGTCTCTCCCATTAGTACACCTGGGATCTCCCAAGTGTCTCTGTCATTAGACTGCCTGGGGTCAGTGGTTGTCTCTTTCATTAGAATGCCAGGGGTTGCCCAGTTTTCTCTATTATCAGAATACCTGTGATCAGCCAGAAGTCTCTCCCATTAAAACGTCTGAGTTCGCCCAGGTGTCTCTATTATTAGAATGCCTGGAGTCAGCCAGGTGCCTATTCCATTAGAATGCTTGGTGTTGCCCAGGGGTTTGTATCTTTAGAAAACCTGGGTTCAGCCAAGTGTTTGCCCCATAAGAATGACTGCAGTTGGCTGGATATGGTGACTCATGCCTGTAATCCCAGCACTTTTGGAGACCAAGCCAGGAGGATCCCGAGGTCAAGAGATCGAGACCATGCTGGCCAACATGTTGAAACCCCGTCTCTACTAAAAATACAAAAATTACCTGGGTGTTGTGGTGCATGCCTGTAGTCCCAGCTACTAGGGAGGCTGAGGCAAGAGAATCACTTGAACCTGGGAGGCAGAGGTTGCAATGAGCTGAGATCATGCCACTGCACTCCAGCCTGGTGACAGAGCCAGAATCAAAAAAACGAAAAGACAAAGAAAAAAACAAAACAATGGCTGCAATCACATAGGTGTCACTATCATTAGACTTCCTGGAGACAGTCAAGAGTATCTCCCATTAGAATGCCTGGGGTCAGCAGGGATTGTCTCCTATTAGAATGCCTGTGGTTGCCCAGGTGCCTCTATCATTAGACTGCCTGGGGTCGGCTGGGGCACTCTCTTGTAATAATGTGTGGGGTCGTGCAGTTGTCTCTATCATTAAAATGCCTGGGTCCCCCAGTTGTCTCTATCATTAGAATGCCTGCTGTCTGCCAGGAGTCTCATTCATTAGAATGCCTGGGATCACCCAGGTTTTTCCTTTATTAGACAGGATTGGCCAGGAGTTTCTCCAATTAAAATGTCTGGCATTGCCCATATGTCTCTATCATTATACTACCTGGGGTCAGCTAGGATTCTCTGCCATTAGAATGTCTGCGCTTGGCCAGGAGTCTCTCACATTATAATGCCTTTGGTTGCCCTGATGTCTCTATCATTAGAATGTTTTTGGAGGGACAGGAGTCTCTGCCATTAGAATGCCTGTGGTTGTTCAGATGACTCTAACTTTAGACAGCCTGCCGTTGGCCAGGAGTCTCTCCCATTAGAATGCCTAGGCTGGATCCAAGTCTTTCCCATTTGAATGTGGGGTTGCCCTGACGTTTTTATTATTAGACTGCCTGGTATCAACCGGGAGTCTCTCCCATCAGAATCCCTAAGGTCTCCCAGATGTCCTTATTATTAGAATGCCTGGAAGTGACAAAAAGTCTCACACATTAGAATGCCTGAAGTCGCCCAGGTGTCTGTATTATAAGACTGCATGAGGTTGACGCAGAGTCTCTCCCATTAGAATGCTTGGGGTGGCCCAGGTGTCTCTATCATTAGTATACCTGGGGTCAGCCAGGAGTCTTTCCCATGAGAATGCCTGGGGTTGCCCAGATGTCGTTATCATAAGACTACAGTGCCTGTGGTTGTTGAGGTGTCTCTATCATTAGAAAGCCTGGCATCAGCCGGGAGTCTCTCCCTGTAGAATGCCTGAGGTTACTCAGGTGTCTCTATTATTAGACTGTCTGGGGTTAGCCAGGAGTCTCTCCCATCAGAATGCCTAGGTCACCCAGATGTCTCTATCATAAGACTCCTTGAGGTCAGCCAAGAGTCTCTTCCATTATAATGCCTGTGGTTGCCCAAGTGTCTCCATCTTTATACTACCTGCAATCAGCTGGGAGTCTCTCCAGTTAAAATGTGTGGGGTCTCCCAGGGTATCCATCATTAGAATGCCTGGGGCTGGCCAGAAGTCTCTCCCATTAAAATGCCTGGGGTCCACCAGGTGTCTCTATTATTTGACTGCCTGTGGTCGGCCCAGAGTCCTCCATGTACAAAGCCTGGAATCACCCAGGTGTTTCTATCATTACATTACCTGGATTTGGTTGCCAGTCTCTCCCATTAGAATGCTTGTGGTCACCCAGGTGCCTCTATCATTAGACTGCCTGGTGTTGGCTGGGAGTCTGTTCCATTAAAATGCCTTATGTTGCCCATGTGTCTCTGTAATTAGATGGCCTGAAAGCAGTGGGAGTCTCTCCCATTAGAATGTCTGGGGTCGCCTAGGAGTCTTTTTCATTAGACTGCCTGGGGTCAACCAGGAGTGTCTCTCATCAAAATGCCTGGGGTGGCCCTGATGTCTCTATAGAGTGCATTTTGTCGGCGAGGAGTCTCTGCCATTAAAATGCCTGTGGTCGGTCAGGTGACTCTAACCTGAGAGTTCCTGTGGTTCACCAAAAGTCTCTATTATTAGAATGCCTGGGGTGGGTCAGCAGTCTCGTACATTAGAACGAGAGGTTGCCCTGGTGTCTCTATTATTAGACTGCCTGGCATCTGACAGGAGTCTCTCTCACTAGAATGCCTGGGGCCACCTAGGGCTCTCTATAATTAGGCTGCCTGGAGTCGGCAGAAAGTCTCTCTTAGTAGACTGTCTGGAGTAGGCCTAGAGTCTCTCCCATTAGAATGCCTGTGGTCGCTCAGGTGTCTCTATCATTTGAATGCCTAGGGTAGACTGGGATTTTGTCACATTAGAATGTCTACAGTCGCTCAGCTGTCTCTATCATTAGACTGCCTGCGGTCTGCCAGAATTCTCTTGTATTATAAAGCCTGAGGTCACTGAAGTTTGTCTATCATTAGACTGCCTGGTGCAGGCCATGAATCTCTCCCATTAGAATGCCTGGGGTTGCCCTGTTGCCTCTAACCTTAGACTGCCTGGGGTCGGCCATGAGTCTCTCCCATTAAAATTCCTGGAGTCTATTGGAGTTTCTTCCATTAGAATGCCTGGGGTTGCCAAGGTGTCTCTATGATTACACTGTCTGGGATTTGCCTGGTATCTCTCCACTTAGAATGTTTGAGGTCACCCAGGTTTCTCTATAATTATACTGCCTAGAGTCAGCCAAGGGTCTCTCCCAAGAGAATGCCTGGGGTCGCCCGGTAGTCTCTTTCATTAGAATGGCTGTGATCACCAAGATGCCTTTATTTTTTACAATGCCTGGGGTTGGCCACGAATCTCCCCAATTAGAATGCCTGAGTTTGGCTGAGAGTCTCCCCTATTAGGATGCATCATGTTGCCCAGATGTCTCTATAATTTTATTGCCTGGGGTTGGCCAGGAGTATCTCCCATTAGAATGCCTGGGATCGCCCAGTTGTCTTTATCATTAGACTGACAGAGGTTGGCCGAAAGTCACTCCTGTTAAAATGGCTGGATTCGCCCAGGTGTCTCTATCATTTGACTGCCTGGTGTTGGCCAGGAGCCTCTCCCACTAGAATGCCTTGGGTCACTTAGGTGTTTCTATAATTAGAATGCCATTGGTCTGGCAGAAGTCTCTGCCATTAGAATGCCTGTGGTCGCCCAGGAGAACCTAACCTTTGACTGCCTACATAAACCAGGAGTCTCTTCAATCAAAATGTGTGGGGTAGGTCTGGAGTCTCTTCCATTAGAATGCAGGGACACCCTTGTGTCTCTATCATTGGATTGCCTGTGGTTGGGCGGGAGTCTCTCCCATTAGAATGCCTGGGGTCGCCCAGGTGTGTCTATCATTAGACAGCCTTGGGTTGGCAAGCAGTCTCTCTCATTACAATGTCTGGGGTCGCCCCAGTATCTCTATCATTAGACTGCGTGGGGTCAGCAGGGTGTCTCCCCCATTAGAATGCCTGATGTCACCAAGGTGTCTCTATCATTAGACTGCCTGGGGTCAGCTGAAGTCTTCACTAGAATGCCTGGGGTTTGGCTGCGAGTATCTCCCATTAGAATGCCTGCTGTCCCCCAGGTGTTTCTATGATTAGAATGCCTGGAATCGGTGGGGAGTCTCTTTTATTAGAATGCCTGGGGTCACCTAGGTGTCTCTATCATTAAGCTGCCTGCAGTCGGCAGGCAGTCTCTTTTGTTGGAACGCCTGGAATCGCCCTGTTGTCTCCATCATTAGACTGTCTGGGGTTGGCCAGGAGTCTCTCCCATTGGAATGTTTCAGGTCGGCCAGGAGTCTCTTTCATTAGAATGCCTAGTGTGGCCCAGTTGTCTCTATCATTAGACTGCCTGGATTTGGCCGTGAGTCTCTCTCATTAGAATGCCTGGCATCACCCAGGTGCCTCTATCATTAGACTGCCTGCGTTTGGCCAGGATTTGCTCCCATTAGAATGCCCGGGATATCAAAATTGTCTCTTTCATTAGACTGCCTTGGGTTGGCTGGGAGTTCCTCCCATTAAAATTCCCAGGGTCGCCAAAGTGTCTTTATCATTAGGCTGCCTGGCGTAAGCCAGGAGTCTCTCCCATGAGAATACCTGGTGTCGCCGGGTGTCTCTATCCTTAGACTGCCTGAGTTCAGACATTTGTTTCTATCGTTAGACTGCCTGGGGTCTGCAAGGAGTCTCTCCCCTTAGAATGCCTGGGTTCGCCCATGTGTCTCTATAATTAGAATGCCTGGTGCCTGTGGGAGTCTCTCCCACTAGAATGCCTTGGGTCGCCCAGGTGCCTTTATCAGTAGACTGCGTGGGGTTGACCAGGTGTCTCTCCCATTAGATTTCCTAAGGCTGTTCAGTTTTCTCTAACATTAGACATCCTGGAGTCCACCAGGGGTCTCTGCCATTAGAATGCCAGTGGTCGCCCAGGAGACTTTATCCTTTGACTGCCTGTGGTCGGCCAGGGGGTGTCTCTGATTAGAGTGCCTGCTGTGGGTCAGGAATCTCTTATTAGTATGTACTTTCACCCAGTTGTCTCTGCCATTAGACTGCCTGGGGTCAGCCAGGAGTCTCTCCCATTAGAATGCCTGCGGTTGTCCATATGTCTCTATCAGTAGAATGTCTGGGGTCAGCCGTGAGTCTCTCCCATTACAATGCTTGCGGTCACCCAGGTACCTCTATCATTAGACTGCCTGTGATCAGCCAGGAGTCTCTCCAATTAAAATGCATGGGGTCTCCTAGGATCTCCATTATTAGAATGCCTGAGGTCGCCCAGGTATTTCTATCATTAGAATACCTTATGTCTGCCAGGAGTCTTTCTGATTAGAATTCCTCGGGTGGCTCAGGTATCTTTGTCATTAAAATGCCTGGGGTCAGCCAAATGTCTCTCACATTAGAATGCCTGGGGTCGATAACGTGTATCTACCATTAGAATGTCTGGGGTCGGCTGGGAGTCTTGCCCAGTAAAAAGCCTGGGGTCACCCAGGTGTTTCTATTATTAGACTGCCTGGGTTCAGCTGCAAGTCTCTCCCATTAAAATGCTTGGGGTAGCTCAGATGTCTCTTCATTAGACTGCCTGGTGTTGACCAGAAATCTGTATCATTAAAATGTCTCAGGTCGTCCATGTGTCTTTATAATTAGACTGACAGAAGTTGGCAAGAGTTCCTCCCGTTAGAATGCCTGGCATCACCAAGGATTCTCTATTATTAGACTTCCTGGGGTAGGCCAGGACTGTCTCCTAATAGAATGCCTGAGGTTACCCAGGTGTCTTTATAATTAGAGTGCATTTCATCAGCAAGGACTCTCTGCCATTAGAATACCTGTGTTTACCCAGGTGACTCTCACTTGAGAGTGCCTGGAGTTGGCCAAAAGTCTGTCTCATTAGAATGCCTAGGGTGGGTCAGTAGTCTCTTTCATTAGAATGTGGGGTCGTCCAGGTATCTCTATCATTAAACTGCCTGGGGTTGGCTGGGAGTCTCTTCCATTAGAATGCCCGGGGTCACCCAGGTGTCTCTATAATTAGACTGCCTGGGGTCAGCCAGGAGTCTCTCCCAAAAGAGTGCCTTGGGTCAGCCGGGAGTCTCTCATATTAGAATGCCTGGGTTTGCCAAGATGTCTCTATTATTAGAATGCCTGGGTTTGGCCAGGATTCTCTCCTATTAAGATACCTGGGGTCACCCAGGTGCCTCTATCATTAGACTGCCAGGAGTCAGCCAAAAGTCTGTCTTATTAGAGTGCTTGGGGTCACCCAAGTGCCTCTATAATTAGACGACATGGTGTCAGCTAGGTGCCTTTCCCATTAAAATGCCTGGTGTTGCCCGACTGTCTCTATTTTTTGACTGCCTGGGGTAGGCTGGGAGTCTCCACAGTAGAAAGTCTGTGGTTGACAGGGAGTCTTCTTAGAATGCCTGAGTTCCTGTAGGTGTCTTTATCATTAGACTGCCTTGGGTCAGCCGAAATTATCTCCAATTAAAACGCCTGGGTTTGCCCAGGTGTCTCTATAATTAGACTGCCTGGGATCATCCAGGAGTCTCTAAGAGAATGCCTGGAGCGGCCCAGGTGTCTCTATCTTTAAAGTGCCTGGTGTCAGCCAGGAGTGTCTCTCATGAGATTGCCTAGTGTCCATTGGAAGTTTCTCTTATCAAAATGCCTTATGTCGTCCAGGTGTCTCTATCATTAGAATGCCTATGTTTGGCACGGAGTCTCTCCCCTTAAAATGCCTGTGGTTGGCCAGGTTTCTCTATTATTAGTCTGGCTAAAACCGGCCATGTGTATCTTACATTAGCATGCCTGGGTCACCCAGATGTCTCTATTTTTAGACTGCCTCGGTTCAGCTGGGAATGTCTCCCAATACAATGCCTGCAGTCGCCCAGGTTTCTCTATAATTAGAATGCCTTTGGTCAGCCAAGAGTCTCTACCATTAGAATGTCTGTGGTCCCCCGGGTGACTCTAACCTTAGACTGCCTGCAGTCAGCCAGGGTCTCTTCCATTAGAATGCCCAAAGTGGGTCAGGAGTCTCTTCTATTAGAATGCAGGGTTGCCCTGGTGTCCCTATCATTAGACTTTATGGAATCGGCTGGAAAATCTCTCTCTTTAGAATTCCTGGGTTCATCCAGGTGTCTCTATCATTAGATGGCCTGGCATCAGCCAGAAATCTCTCCTATTAGAATGTCTGAAGTTGCCCAAGTATCTATTTTTAGACTGCCTGTGTTCAGCCAGGCGTCTTTCCCATTAAAACGTCTGGAGTCGCCCAGGTGTCTCTATCATTAGACTGTCCGGGTTTGGCCACCAGTCTCTCCCATTAGAATGCTTGGGATCACCCATGTGTCTCTATTATTGAACTATCTGGTGTCAGCTGGAATTCTTTCCATTAAAATGCCTTGGGTCTCCCATGTGTCTCTATAATTAGACTAGCAGAAGTCGGTGGGAGTTTCTCCCGTTAGAATGCCTGGGGTCGCCCAGGAGTCTCTATTATTAGACTGCCTGAGGTAGGCCAGGACTGTCTCCCAGTAGAATGCCTGGGGTCACCCAGGTGTCTTTATAATTAGAGTGCATTTGGTCATCGAGGAGTCTCTGCCATTAGAATGCCTGTTTGCCCAGGTGACTCTAACCTGAGAGTGCCTGCAGTAGGCAAAAGTTATCTCTCATTAGAATGCTGGGGTGGATCCGGAGTCTCTTCCATTAGAATGTGGGGTTGCCCAAGTGTCTCTATCATTAAACTACCTGGGGTTGGCCAGGAATCTTTCCCATTAGAATGCCTGGGGTCACCCAGTTGTCTCTATAATTAGACTGCCTGGGATCAGGCAGGATTCTCTCCTGAGAGGATGCCTTGTGTCTGCCGGGAATCTCTCATATTAGAATGTATGGATTCGCCAAAATGTATCTATTGTTAGAATGCCTGGAGTCGTCTGGGATTCTATCCTATTAAGACGTCTGGGTCGCCCAGGTGTCTCTATCATTAGACTGCCATGGTTCAGCTGAGAGTCTCTCTTATTAGAATGTCTGGGGCAACCCAAGAGTCTCTAAAATTAGACTGCCTGGTGTCGGCCAGATGTCTTTCCCATTAAAATGCCTGGTGTTACCTGAGTGTCTCTATTTTTAGACTGCCTGGAGTCAGCTGGGTCTCTCCCATTAGAATGCCTGGGGTCAACAAGGTGTCTTCATCATTAGACTGCCAGGGGCAAGCTGGGAGTCTCCTTTATTAAAATGCCTGAGTTGCCCAGATGTCTCTACAATTAAACTGCTCAATTTTGTCCCTGGGTGCTCGAGACTGGAGAATGGCGATGACTTTTACCAAGCATACTTCCTGCAAACACATTTTTAACAAAGCACATCCTGCACAGCCCTAAATCCATTAAACCTTGAGTCAACACAGCACATGTTTCTGTGAGCACATGGTTGGGGCTAGGGTTACAGATTAACAGCATCTCAAGAAAGAAGAATTTTTCTTAGTACAGAACAAAATGGAGTTTCTTACGTCTTCTTCTTTCTACATAGACACAGTAACAGTCTGATCTCTCTTTCTTTCCCCCACAGTGTCTTCCATTAGAATGCCTAAAGTCACGCAACTGTCTCTATCCTTAGACTGCCTGGGTTCAGTCAGGAGTCTCTCACATTAAAATGCTTCCCTTTAGAATGCTCAAAATTGGCCAGGAGAATCTCCCATTAAAATGCCTGGAGTCACCCTGGTGTCTCTATCATTAGAATGCCTGGGTTCAGCCAGGAATCTCTCCCATTAGAATTCCTGGGGTCACCCATGTGTCTCTATAATTAGACTGCCTGGGTAGGCAAGGAGTCTCTCCTGTTAGAATGCCTTGGGTCAGCCTAAAGTCTCTTTCATTAGAATGACTGTGATCGTTCAGGTGTCTCTATAATTCGACCACCTGTGGTTGGTCAGGGACCTCCCCCATTAAAATGCCTGAAGTCAACTAGGTGTCTCCATTATTAGACAGCCCGAGGTCGGCCAGGAATCTCTCCCATTAGAATGCCTGAAGTCAGCCAGGAGGTTTTGTTTGTTTTTATTTTTGCTTTTATGGAGTCTCACTGTCTTCAGGCTGGAATGCAATGGCATGATCTCGGCTCACTGCAAACTCCACCTCCAGGGTTCAAGCAATTCTACTACCTCACTCTCCCGAGTAGCTGGGACTACAGGCACAGGCCACCACACCCAGCTAATTTTTGTATTTCTAGTAGAGACAGGTTTTCACCATGTTGGCCAGGATGGTATCAATCTCTTGCACTCGTGATCCACCCCTCTCAGCCTCCCAAAGTGCTGAGATTACAGGCATGGGCCACTGCGCCCAGCCAGGAGTCTGTTTGTTTAGATTGCCTTGGGTTGCCCAGTTGTCTCTGTCACTAGCCTGCTGGTCTCGGCCGAGAGTCTCTCCCATTATGGAGACGTTAATGTGTCTCTATAATTAGACTGCCTTGGGCCCGCTTGGTGTCTCTCACATTAGAATGCCTGGGGTCTCCCAGGTGTCTCCGTCATTAGACTCCCTGGGTTCTGTGAGGAATCTCTCACATTAGAATGCTTGGGCTCCCAAAGGTGTCTCTGTAAGACTACTGTCAGCCAGGAGTCTCTCCCATTAGAATGCCTGGGGTCACTTGGGAGTCTCTCCCATTAGATTACCTGTGGTGGCTCAGGTGTCTCTATCATTAGAATGCCTCAGGTTGGCTGGAAGTCTCTACCATTTTAAGGCCTGGGGTCGCCAAGGTGTCTCCATCATTAGAATACCTGGAGTCGATAAGGAGTCTCTCCCATTAGAATGCCTAGAGTGTGCCAGGAGTCTCTCCCATTAAAATGCCTGGGGTCGCCCAGGTGTCTCTATCATTAGACTGCCTGGGGTCAACCAGGAGTCTCTCCCATTAGAATGCCTGTGGTCCATCAGGTGTCGCTATCATTAGAGTGCCTTTGTTCAGCAGGAAGTCTCTCTCCTTAGAATTCCTGGGGTTGTAATCCAAGCACTTTGGGAGGCCGAGGGCAGTGGATCACCTGACGTCAGGAGATCAAGAGCAGCCTGGCTAATATGGTGAAACCCTGTCTCTACTAAAAATACAAAAATTAGTTGGATGCAGTGGCACACATCATTAATCCCAGCTACTTGGGGGGCTGAGGCAAAAGAATCACTTGAATCCAGAAAATGGAAGTTGCAGTGAGTTGAGATTGTGTCACTCTATTTTAGCTTCTGTGACAAAATGAGACTCTGTCTCAAAAAAAAAAATGCCTGAGGTCAGCCTGGAGTCTCTCCAATAATGATGCCTGGGGTCGCCCAGGTGTCTCTATCACAATAAAGCCTGGGGTCGACCGGGAGTCTCTCGTGTTAGAATGCCTGGAGTCGTGGAGGTGTCTCTATCATTACAATGCCTGGGCTCAGCCAGGAGTCTCTCCCATTAGAATGCTTGAAGTCACCCAGGTGTCTCTATCCTTAGACTGCCTGAGGTGGGCCAAAAGTCTCCCCCATTAGAATGCCTGGATTGGCCTGGAGTATTTTCACAGATAGTTTCTAGTTTTTCTTGAGGAATATTCAGTTTCTCACAATAGACCTCAATGTGCTCAGAAATGTCCCTTCACAGATTCTACAAAGCAGTGCTTTTAGCCCATTGAATCAAAACACAGTTTCCATTCGGTGAGATGAATCCACACATTACAAAGCATTTTCACGTGTAGCTTGTTTCTACTTTTCATCGTGGGAAATTTGGTTTTTCACTAAAGGCTGCAATGGGCTCAGAAATGTCTTTTCATAGGTTCTACTAAAAGAGTGTTTACAATGTGTTGAATGAAAACATAGGTTTAACTCTATGAGATGAATCCACACATCACAAAGCATTTTCACAGAAAGTTTCTTTTTAGTTTTTATCGTGAGATATTTGTTTCTTTACTACAGGATTCAAAGGGCTCAGAAATGTCTTTTTGTATATTCTACAAAAAAAGTGTTTTCAAACTGTTGAATCAAAACAAAGGATTAACTCTGTGACATGAATCCACACATCATAAAACGTTTCCACAGATAGCTTGTTTCCAGTTTGTATTGTGAGATACCCATTTTTCCAAATATGCCTCAGTGAGCTCAGAAATGTTTCTTCATAGATTCTACAAAAAAAGTTTCCAACCTGTTGAATTAAAACAAAGTTTTAAGCCTTTGATATGAATCCACACATTGCAAAACATTTTCACAGATAGCTGCTTTCTAGTTTTTATCACGGGATATTAGCTTTTTCACAATAGGTTTCAATGGGCTCAGAAATGTCCCTTCGTAGATTCTACAAAAAAAGTTTCCAATCTGTGGAATTAAAACAAAGTTTTAACTCTGTGCATTAAATCTACACATCGGAAATTATTTTCACAGATATCTTGTTTCTAAATTTTAGGTGGGATATTTTGTTATTCACTATAAGCCTTAATGAGCTCAGAAACGTCCCTTTGTAAATTCTACAAAAAAAAAGTTTTTCCAAGGTGTTGAATAAAAACAAAAGTTTAATTTTGAGAGCTGAATTAACACATCACAAAACGTTTCCACGGATAGTTTGTTTCAGTTTATATTGTAGAAAATTTAATTTTTTACTATAAGCATCAACGGGTTCAGAAATATCCATTTCTAGATACTACAAAAAGAGTGGTTTCAGCGTTTGAAATCAAAACAAAGGTTTTACTCTGTGATATGAAACCACACATCACAAACATTTTCCCAGATAGTTTGTTTCTAGTTTTTATCATGGGATATTTGGTTTTTTACTAAAGACCTCAATGGGCTCAGGACTGTCCCTAAGTAGATTTTACAGGAAGAACGTTTTGAACCTGTTGAAACAAAACAAAGGTTAACGTCTGTGAGATGAATCCACACATCACAAAGCATTTTCACAGATACCCTGTTTCTGGTTTTTATCACAGGAAATTTGGTTTTTCACGATAGGTTTAAAAGGACAAAGAAATGTACTGTCATAGATTCTGCTAAAAAAGTCGTTCCAACCTGTTGAATCAAAACATAGGTTAAATGCTGTGAGATAAACCACATATACCAAAGCATTTTCAAAGATAGGTTGTTTCTAGTTTTTATCACAGAATATTTGGTTTTTCACAGTAGGCCTCAATGGGCTCAGAAATGTACCTCTGTAGATTCTACAAAAAGTGTTTCCAACCTTGTGAATCAAAACACAGGTGCCACTCAGTTAGATGAATGCACACATCACAAAACATTTTCACATACAGCTTGTCTCTAGTTTTTATTGTGGGATATTAGTTTCTTACTATAGGTCTCAAAAAGCTAAGAAATTTCTATTTGTAGATTCTAAAAAATAGTGTTTCCAATGTGTTGAATAAAAACAATGGTTTAACTTTGTGAGATGAATCCATACATCACAAAGTATTTTCACAGATAGGTTGTTTCAAATTTTTACCATGGGATAATTGATTTTTCACAATAGGCCTCAATGGGCTCTGAAATGTCCCTTCGTAGATTCTACAAAAAGTGTGTTTCCAACTGGGTGAATCAAAATACAGGTTCCATTTGGTGAGATGAATCCACACATCACAAACATTCCACACGCATCTTGTTTCTAGTTTCTATTTCAGGATATGCAGTTTTTCACTATACTTCTCAATGAGTTCAGAAATGTTTTTTCATAGATTCTACAGAGAGAGTGTTTCCAACATGTTGAATCAAAACAATGGTTTAACTTTGTGAGATAAACCCACACATCACAAAGCATTTTCACACATAGCTGGTTTCCAGCGTTTGTTCAAGAAATTCAGTTTTTCACTGTAGGCCATAATGGGCTCAGATATGTCTCTTTTTATACCTTTTTTTCTACAAAAAGAGAGTTTCCAACCTGATGAATCAATACAAAGATTCATCTCTGTGAGATGAATCACATTTCTCAAAGCATTTCCATATTTAGGTTGTTTCTAGTTTTTGCCACAGGATCCTTGGTTTTTCAATACAGGCCTCGATGGGCTCAGAAATGTTCCTTCATAGATTCTACAAATAGAAGGTTTCAGACCTGATGATTTACAATGCAGGTTTAATTCGGTGAGAAGGATCCACACATCATAAAACATTTTCACAGCGTATTTCTAGTTTTTATCATTGGATATTCGGTTTGTCACTGTAGACTTCAATGAGTTCAGAAATATCCCTTCATAGATTCTACAAAAATAGTGTTTCCAGCATCTTGAATCAAAATGCATTTTTCATTCAGTGAGATAAATACAGACATCAAAAAACATTTTCACAGAAAGCTTGTTTCTAATTTTTGTCAGGGGATATTCTGTTTTTCACTAAGTCTCAACGGGCTTCGATATGTCCCATCATAGATTCTTCAAAAATTGTGTTTTCAACCTGTTGAATCAAAACAAATGTTGAACTCTCTGACATGAAGCCTCACATGGCAAAGCATGTTTACACATACCATGTTTCTAGCTTTTATCATATAATTTTTGATTTTTTCACTGTATGCACCATGGGCTCAGAAATGTCTTTTTGTAGTTTCTACAAAAAGAGTGTTTCCATCTGTTGAAAAAAGCAAAAGTTTAACTATGTGAGATGAATCCACACATCACAGAATATTGTCACAGATAGCTTGTTTCTAGTTATTATGGGTTATTCGGTTTTTCACTCTAGGCTACAATAAGTTAAGAAGTGTTTTTTCATAGATTTTACAAGGAATATGATTCCAACATTTTGAATCAAAACAAAGGTTTCATTCTGTGAGATAAATCCATATACCACAAAGTATTTTTATAAATAGCTTCTTTCTAGTTTTTGTTGTGTGATATTTGGGTTTTCACACTAGGCCTCAATGGGCTAAGAAATGTTCCTTCATAGATTTTACAAAGAACCTGGTTTTAACCTGTTGAATCAAAATAAAGGTTTAACTCTGTGAGAAATATCCACCCTTCATGAAGCATTTTCATGTATAATTTCTTTCTAGTTTTATGGTGGGATATTCAGTTTTTCAGTATAGGTTTCAAAGGCTCAGAAATTTCTCTTTGTAGTTCCATAAAAAGATTATTTTCAATTTGTTGAATCAAAGCATAGGTTTAACTCTGTGAGATAAATCCACTCATCACAAAACATTTTCACGTATAGCTTGTTTCTAGTTTATATTGCAGTATATTTGTTTTTTCACTATAGGCCTTAATGGTCTTTGAAATTGTCCCTTCATATATTCTACACTAAGAGTATTTCCAACCTGTTGAATCAAAACAAAGATTTCACTCTGAGATAACTCCACCCATCACAAAGCATTTTCATACATACCTAGTTTCCAGTTTTTATTTCAGGATATTCGGTTTTACTCTATAAACCAGAATAAGCTCAGAAATGTCTTTTCATAGATTCTACAAAAA
Organism: Pan troglodytes; assembly: GCF_028858775.2. NCBI lineage: Eukaryota > Metazoa > Chordata > Mammalia > Primates > Hominidae > Pan > Pan troglodytes. Next base: position 30,769,840 of record NC_072418.2, read on the forward strand.
GAATGCTTTCAACCTGTTGAATAAAACAAGGGTTTAACTGCATGAGATGAATCCACCTAATGCAAAGCATTTTCACAGATAGCTTGTTTCTAGTTCTTACCATGAGATAATCAATTTAATATAGGCCTCAACGGGCTTAGAAATATCCTTTGGTAGATTCCACAAAAAGAGTTTTTCCAACCTGCTGAATCAAAACACAGGTTCCATGTGGTGAGATGAATCCAAAGATCACAAAGCGTTTTCACAGGTAGGTTGTTTCTAGTTTTTATCGCAGAATATTCTGTTGTTCACTATAGGCCTCGATGGCCTCAGAAATGTCCCTTCATAGATTCTAAAAAAAAGTGTTTCCAACCCAGTGAATCACAACACAAGATCCATTCAGTGAGAAGAATTCCCATATAACAAAGCATTTTCACAGAGAGCTTGTTTGTACTTTGCATAGCGGGATATTCAGTTTCTCACCTTACATCTCGATAAGCTCACAAACGTCTCTTCATAGATTCTACATAAAGAGTGTTTTCAACCAGTTGAATCAAATCAAAAATTTAACACTGTGAGATAAATCCACAAATCAAAAAGCATTTTCGTAGGTAGTTTGTTTCTACTGCCTATTTATCAGGGGATGCTTGGTTTTTCACTACAAGTTTCAATGGGCTCAGAAATGATGTCCCTTCATAGATTCTAAAAAAAAAAAAAAAAAAAAGAGTGTTTACCACCTGTTGAATCAAAATTAAAATTTAACTCTATGAGATAAATCTACACCTCGCAATGCATTTTCATTGATAGATTCTTTTTAGTTTATATCACGAGATATTTGATTTTTTACTACAGGCCTCAATGGTCTCAGAAACATCCCTTTGTAGATTCTACAAAGAAAGGATTTCCAACCTGTTAAGTCAAAACAAAGATTTAACTCTGTGAGATAAAACCATGCATTGCAAAGCATTTCACAGATAGCTTGTTTCTAGTTCTTTTCGTGGAATATCCATTTTTTCACTATAGCCCTCAATAAGCTTAGAAATGTTCCTTTGTAGATTTTACAAAAAAGTGTTTTCAGTCTGACGAATTAGAACAAGGCTTTAACTCAGTGAGACAAATCCAGACATTAAAAAGCATTTTCTCAGATAGCTTGTTTCTAGTTTTATCATGGGATATTTCATTTTTCACTATAGGCCTCAATGGTCTCATAAATATCCCTTTGTAGATTCTACAATAAGAGTGTTTCCAACTTGTTGAACCAAAACACAGGTTTGATTCGGTGAGACAAATTCACAGCTTGCAAAGTATTTTCACAGAAAGCTTGTTTCTAGTTTCTATAGTGCAATATTCGAGTTTTCACAGTAGGCCTCAATGGGCTCAGAAATGACTCTTCATTGATTTTACAAAAAGAGTCTATCCAACTTGAATCAAAACGCAGGTTTCATTCAGTGGGATAAATCCACACATCACCAAACATATTCGCAGATAACTTGTTTCTACTTTTTATCATGGGATATTCAGATCTTCACTATAGGCCTTCATGCACTCAGTAATGTCTCTTCTAGATTCTAAAAAAGAATGTTTCCAACTTGCTTAATCAAAACCAAGGTTTAACTCTGTGTGATGAATCCACACATCACAAAGCATTTTAATTGATAACTTGTTTTTAGTTTAAATATTTGAATTTTCACTATAGGCCTCAATAGACTCAGAAATGTCTCTTTGTAGATTCTATATAGAGTGTTTTCAACCTGTTGAATAAAAAAAAAGTTTAACTCTGTGAGATAAATCCACACATTGCAACGCATTTTCACAGAGAGCTTGTTTTAGTTTGTGTCACAGAATATTCACTTTTTCACAATAGACCTCAAAGGGCTCAAAAATGTTTCTTCATAGATTGTAAATAAAAGTGTTTCAAACCTAGTGAATCAAAACACAGGTTTTATTTAGTCAAATGAATTAATACATTACAAAGCATTTTCACAGATAGCTTCTTTCTTGTTTTTAACATGGGATATTTTGTTTTTCACTAAAGGCCTCAATGGTCTCAGAAATGTCCCTTTCTAGATTCTACAAAAGGAGTGTTTCCAACCTCTTGAATGAAAATAAAGGTTTCACTCTGTGAGATAAATCCACACATTGCAAAGCATTTTCACGTATACCAAGTTTCTAGTTTTTATCACAAAATATTTGGTTATTCTCTATAAACATGAATAAGCTCAGAAATGTCTTTTTGTAGATTCTACAAAAAGAACGTTTTCAATCTGTTGAATTAAAACAATGGCTTACCTCTGTAAGATGAATCCACACAAGGCAAAGCATTTTCACAGATAGCTTGCTTCTACTGTTTATCACAGGATAATAGATTTTTTTACTATAGATCCTCAATGGGCTCAGAAATATCCTTTCATAGATTCTACAAAAAGAGTGTTTTCCACACTGTAAATCAAAACACATCTTTAATTTGGTGAGGTGAATCCAAATAACACAATGCATTTTCACAGATGGCTTGTTTCTAGTTTTTATCATGGAATACTCAGTTTTTCACTATAGGTTTCAGTGACCTCAGACATGTCCCTTTATAGATTCTAGAAAAAGAGTGTTTCCAGTCTGGTGTATCACAACTCAGGCACCACTCAGTGAGAAGAATCCACATATCACAAAGCATTTTCACAGATAGCCTGTTTCTACTTTTCAGAGCAGGATATTCAGCTGCTTACTATAGGCCTGAAGAACTTCAGAAATATCCCTCTGTAGATTTTACTAAAAGAGTGTTTCCAACCAGCTTAATGCAAACAAAAATTTAACACTGCAATATAAATCCTCAAATTACCAAGCATTTTCTCTGATAGCTCGTTTCTAGTATTTATCGTGGAATATTTGTTTTTTTACTATAGGGCTTAATTGGCACGGAAAAGTTCCTTCATAGATTCTAAAAGAAGTGTATTTCTAACTGTTGAATCAAAACCAAGGTTTAACTCTATGAGATGAATCAACACATCACAAAGCATTTTCACATAGTTTGCTTCTAGTTTTTATCAAGGGATATTCATTTTTTTGCTATAAGCCTAGATAGCATCAGAAATGTTCCTTTGTAGATTCTACAAAAAGCCTGTTTCAAACTGTTGAATCAAAATAAAAGTTTAACTCTGTGAGATGTATCCACAGGTTGCAAAGCATGTTAACAGATGCTTCTTTCTATTTTTTATCACAGGATATTCAGTTTATTACTATAGGCCTCAATGGGCTCAAAAATGTCACTTCGTAGATTCTACAAAATAAGTGTTTCCAATCTGTTAGATCAAAACAAAGTTTTATCTCTATGAGATGAATCCACACTTAGCAATGCATTTTCATAGATAGCTTCTTTTTAGTTTATATCGTGAGATATTCAATTTTTAATATAGTCCTCAATGGGCTCAGATACATCCCTTTGTAGAGTCTACAAAAAAGTGTTTTCAACCTGTTGAATCAAAACAAAGCTTTAACCCTGTAAGATGAATCCACACATCACAAATAGCTCAGATCACATCACAGATAGCTTGTTTCTAGTTTTTATTGCAGAATATTTGTTATTTTACTATAGGCCTCAACAGGCTCAGAAATGGTTTTTTGTAGATTCTACAAAAATCCTGTTTCCAACCTGATGATTGAAAAGGAAAGTTTACTTCTGTGAGATAAATCCAGACATTGGAAAGTATTTTCACAGGTAGCTTGTTTCTTGTTTTTATTGTGGGATATTCAGGTTTTCACTATAGACCTCATTGGGCTCAGAAATGTCCCTTCATAGATTCTACAAAAAGAGTGTTTCTAACTTTTTGAGTCAAAACACAGGTTTGATTTGGTGAGATGAATCCACAAATAGCAAAGTATTTTCATACAAAACTTGTTTCTAGTTTTTATCGCAGGATTTTTTTATTACAGGCCTTAATGGGCTCAGAAATGTCTCTTTGTAGATTCTATAAAAAAGTGTTTCCCATCTGTTGAATCAAAACAGAGGTTTAACACTGTGAGGTTAATCCACACATCACAAAGCATTTTCACAGATAGCTTGTTTCTAATTTTTATAGGGCAATGTTCAATTTTTTACTGTAGTCCTCAATGGGCTCAGAAATGTCCCTTTGTAGATTTTACAAAAAGAGTGTTTTTAACTTGGTGAGTCAAAACACAGTTTCCATTCTGTGAGATAAATCCACACATCACAAAGCATATTCCCAGATTTTTTTCCTACTTTTTATCACAGGATATTAGGTTTTTCACTATATGGGCTCAGTGATGTCCCTTCTCAATTATACAAAATTGAGTGTTTCCAACCAGTTGAATAAAAACAAAGGTTTAAACCTGTGAGATGAATCCTCACATCTCAAAGCATTTTAACTGAGGCTGTTTTTAGTTTTTATCATGGCATATTCTGTTTTTCACTATGCACCTCAATGGGCTCAGAAATCCCTTTATAGATTTTATAAAAAGTGTATTACCAATCTTTTGAATCAAAATAGAGGTTCTACTCTGTGAGATGAATCCACACATTGCAAAGCATTTTCACAGATTGCTTGTTTCTAGTTTTTGTCATGGGATATTCCATTTTTCAGTATAGGTCTTAATGAGTTTAGAAATGTAACCTTGTAGATTCTACAAAAACAGTGTTTCCATAATGTTAAATGAACAAGGAAGTTTAACTTTGTCAGATAAATCTACACATCTCAAATCATTTTCACAGATAGTTTGTTTGTAGTTTTTATCATAAGATATTTGTTTTTTTACTATAGGCCTCAGTAGGTTCCAAAATGTCCATTTGTAGGTTCTACAAAACTAGTGTGTCCTGTTGAATCAAAACAGAGGTTTAACTCCGTGATATGAATCTACATATCACAAAGCATTTTCTCAGTTAGCGTTTTTTCTAGTTTTTATAGCACGTCTATTTCATTAGAATTCCTGGGATCACCCAGGTGTTTCTTTCATTAGACATGCTAGGGTGGGCCAGGGGTCTCTCTCATTAGAATGTCTGGGGTCACCCTGGTTTCTCTATCATTAGAGTGCCTGGGGTCAGCCAAGTATCTCTCCCATTAGAATGCCCAGGCTTGACAAAATGTTTTTATCATTAGACTGCCTGCAGTTGGGTGAAAGTCTCTCCCATTAAAATACCTGTGGTTGATCAAGTGTCTCTATCATTAGAATTCCTGTGTTCGGCTGGAAATCTCTCTTAATAGAATGCCTGGGGTCAGCCAGTTGTCTCCATCATTAGACTGCCTGGGTTTGGCTAAGAGTGCCTCTCATTGGAATGCCTGGGATTGCCCAGGTGGCTCTACGATTAGACTGCCTGTGGTCCCCCAGATGTCTCTTTCATTTGAATGCCTGGGGTCATACAGGTGTCTCTATAATTAGACTGCCAGGAGTCAGCAAGTAGTCTTTTCCATTAGAATACCTGTGGTTGCCAAGTAGTCTCTATTTTCACACTGCCTGCAGTCACCCAATAGTCTCCCATTAGAATGTGTGTTGTCGACTGGAAGTCTCTTGCATTAGAATGCCTGTGTTGGTCAGGATTCTCTTCCAGTAGAATGCCTGGGGTTGGCTAGTTGCCTCTGTAATTAGAAAGCCTGGGGTCTTCCTTGAGCCTCTCCCATTACATGGCTTTCAGTCGACCAGGTAGGTGTTTCTATCATTAGACTGCCTGGGGACGGCCAGGAATCTCTTTCATTGGAATGCCCACTTTTGCCCAGATGTCTTTATCATTAGACTCCTGGTGTCAGCCGGGAGCCTCTCCCATTAAAATGCCTAAGGCAGCTCAGTTGTCTTTATCATTGGACTGCCTGGGGTTGGCCAGGAGTCTTTCCAACTAGACTGCCTGGGGTCTGCCGGGAGTCTCTCAGATTAAAATGCTTTTGATCACCCAGGTGTCTCTATTATTAGACTGCCTGGGGTCAGCAGAAAATCCCTGCCATTAGAATGCCTTTGGTCGCCCAGGTGTCTCCATCATTCAACTTCCGGAGTCAGCTAGGAGTCCCTCCCATTACAATGCCTAGAATCGCTGGGAGTCTCTCCCATTATAATGCCTGGGGTTGCTTAGGTATCTTTAGCATTAGAATGCCTGTGGTCAGCCAGGAGTCTTTCCCAATAAAATGCAAAGTGTTGCCCCATGTCAATATTATTAGAAGGCCTGGGGTCAGCTGGGAGTCTCTCCCATTAGAAAACCTGGGGTCTGCCAAAAGTATTTTTCATTAGAATGCCTGGCATCTCACAGGTTTCTCTATTATTAGAATACCTGGAGTCGGCATGGAGCCTCTCCAATTAAAATGCCCATGTCACCCAGATGTCTCTATAATTTGACTGCTTCAGGTCAGCCAAGAGACTCTTTCAAGAGAATGCCTGGGGTTCTCTAGAAATCTCTCTTATTAGAATGCCAGGTGTCTGTATTATTAAAATACCTGGGGTAGTTCTGGAGTTTCACCCATTCAAATGCCTGTGGTTGCCCAGGTGTCTCTATCATTAGACTGCCTGTGGTTGGCTGGGTGTCTCTCCCATTAGAATGTGTGGGGTTGATTTGGTGTCTCTATTATTAGGTTGCCTTGGGTCAACCAGGAGTCTCTTTCATTAGAATGCCTGGGGTTGGCCATGAGTCTCTCCCATTAGAATGTCTGGGGTCGCCCAGGTGTCTCTATCATTAGACTTGCCTGGGGTCAGCTTGGAGTTGCTTACATTAGAATGCCTGGGGTCACCCTGGTGTCTTTATAGTTAGACTGTCTGGGCTCAGTGTGAGGTTTCTCTCATTAGAATGCCTGAGTTTGCCCAGTTGTCTCTTTCATTAGACTGCCTGGGATCGGCCAGGAGTCTCTCCCATTAGAATCCCTGAGGCAGCCCAGCTGTCTCTATCATTAGATTGCCTGAGTTCGGTGAAAATTTCTCCCATTAGAATGCCTCAGGTTGCCCAGGTGTCTCTATTATTAGACTGCCCATGGTTGGCCAGGTGTATCTCCCATTAGAATGCCTCAGGTCCCTCAGGTGTCTCTACTATTAGACTGCTCATGGTTGGCCAGGTGCCTTTCCCGTTCGAATGCCTGGGATTGCCCAGGTGTCTCTATAATTAGACTCCTTGGGATCGGTCAGAAGTGTCTCCCATTCGAATGCCTGTTGTTACCCAGGTGTCTGTATCATTATACTACCTGTCATCAGCCAGTCATTTCCCGTTAGAGTGCCTAGGTTGCACCAAAAATCCCTTGCATTAGAATGTTTGGGGTCTCCCAGGTGTCTCTATTGTTAGACTGCTTGGGTTCAGTCAGTAGTCTTTCCCATTACAATGCATGAGGTCGCCCAGGTGTCTTTATCACTAGACAGCCTGGGGTTGGCTGGGAGTCTCTCCCATTAGAATGCCTGGGGTCATTCAGATGTCTTCATAATTAGACTGCCTTGGGTCACCCAGGAGTCTCTCCAGTTAGAATGCTTGATGTCGCCCATGTATCCTTATCCTTAAACTGTCTGGTGTCTGCTAGGGGTCTGTCCAATTAGAATGCCTGGGGTTGGACGGGAGAAAGCCTGTGGTTGCTCAGCTGTCTCTATCATTAGAATGCCTGGGGTCAGCCGAAAGTCTCTCCCATTCGAATGCCTGGAGTCACCCATGTGTCTCTCTTATTAGCCTTCCTGGCATCAGCCAGGAGTTTCTTCCATTAAAATGCCTGAGATCACCAAGATGTCTCTTTCGTTAGACTTCCTGGGGTCAGCCAGGAAGCTCTCTCATTACAATGCCTTGTGTGAGGTGAAAGTCTTTCCCAGAAGTATGCCTGGTTTCTCTATCATTAGACTTCCTGGGGTCAACCAGGAATCTCACACACAAGAATGCCTGTGGTTGCCCACGTTTCTCTATAATTAGACTGCCTGGGTTTGGCCAGAACTCTCTTCCATTAGAATGTCTGGTGTTGCCCAGGTGACTCTACCATTAGAATGCCTAGAATTGGCCAGAAGTCTCTCCCATGAAAATGCCTGGGTCACCCAGGTGACTCTATCACTAGACTGCCTGGGATTGGGTGGGAGTCTCTCCCATTATAATCCCTGTGGTCAATCAGGTGTCTCTATCATTAGAATCCCTGAGGTCTGCTGGCAATCTTTCTATTAGAATTTCTGTTTGCCCAGGTTTCTCTATCATTAGACTGCCTGAGGTCAGCCGGCACGTTTTCCCATTATTATACCTGGGATAATAATTTCCCATTATTATACCTGGGATAATATTGCTCATGCACCTCTATCATTAAACAACCTAAGTTTGGAAGGGGTCTCTCTCATTAGAATGATTGGGGTTGCCCAGGTATCTCTTTCATTACACTACCTGGGGTCAGCTGGGAATCTCTCCCATTAGGATTCACACCAAGTGTCTCTATAATTAAACTGCCTGGGCTCAGCCAGGAGTCTTTCCCATTAGAATGGTTATGGTCACCCAGGTGTCTTTACCTTAGACTGCTTGAGGTAAGCCAAGAGTCTCTCCCATTAGAATTCCTGGCATCGTCTGAGAGTCTTTAACATTAGAATGCCTGGGGTCATGCAGGTGTCTCTATAATTAGACTGCTTGAGGTCAGCAAAGAGTCTCTCCCAAGAGAATACCTGGGGTTGGCTGAAAGTTTTGCCCATTACAATGCCTGGGGTTGCCGAGGTGTCTCTATCATTAGAATGCCTGGGGTTGTCCAGGAGTCTCTCCCATTAGAATGCCTAGGATTGCCTAGGTGTCTCCATCATTAGACTGACTGCAGTCAGCTGTAAATCTCTCCCATTAGAATGCATGGGATCACCCAGGTGTCTCTATCACCAGACTGCCTTGGGTCCGCCGGGAGTCTTTTCCATTTCAATGTTTCAGATTGCCCCCATGTCTCTATAATTAGGCTGCCTAAGCTCGTCCAGGAGTCTCTCCCAATAAAATGCCTGTGGTTGGCCAGGTGTCTCTATCATTAGTCTGTCTAGGTTCAGCTGGGAGTATCTCCCATTAGAATGCCTGGGGTCATTCAGTTGTCTGTATCATCACATTGCCTGGGGTCGCCAAGGAATCTCTTTTGTTAGAATGTCTGGGGTGGCCCAGGTGTCTCTATAATTAGACTGCTGGGGGTCAGCCAGGAGTCTCTCCCATTAGAATACCTGTGGTCTCCCAGGTGTCTTCTTTCTAAGACTGCCTGTGATCGACCTCAAGTCTTCCATTAAAATTCCTGGGATCTGCTGGGAGTCTTTTTCATTAGAATGCCTGGGGTCACCAAAATGTCTTTATCATTAGACTGCTGGGGTTTGACCAGGAGTCTCTCCCATTAAAATGTCTGAGGTCTCCAAAGTGTCTCTATCATTAGACTGCCTGGGATCAGCTGGGAGTCTCTCCCATTAGAATGCCTGGGGTCGACCAGGTGTTGTTATCTTTAGTCTACCTGGGTTGGCCAGGAGTTTCTTCCATTAGAATGCCTGATGTCAGATGGAAATTTCTCCTATTAGAATGACTGAGGTAGCCCAGTTTTCTCTGTCACTAGAATGCCTGGGATCACCCAGGTTTCCCTATCATTATAATGCCAGAGATCGGTCTAAATTCTCCTTCATTAGTGTTCCTTGCATCACCAAGGTGACTCTCTCCTTAGACTGACTTGGTTGGGTGGGTAGTCTCTCTCATTAGAATGCCTGGGGTTGCCCTGTTGTCTGTAACATTAGACTGCCTGAAATTGGCCGGAAGTCTCTTCCATTGGAAGGTCTGGGTTCGCCAAAATGACTCTATCATTAGACTGTCTGGTGTCAGTTGGAAGCCTCTCCCATTAGAATGCCTGGGGTAAGATGGAATTCTCTACCATTAGAATGCCTAGGGTTGGCTGGGAGTCTCTCCCATTAGAATGTCTGTGGTGTCCCAAATGTCTCTATCATTAGAATGCCTGGGGTTGACCAAGAACCTCTTTCATTAGAATGTGTGGGTTTGCCCAAGTGTATCTATCATTAGACTGCCTGTGGTCAATGGAGAGTCTCTCTGGATTGAATGCCTGGGGTCGCTCTGGTGTCTCCAACATTAGACTGCTTGGGGTTGCTCAGAAGTCACCCCCAATGCCTGGAGTCAGCATGGAATCTCTCCTTTTAAAATGCCTGGTGTCTCCCAGGTGTCTCTATCATTAGACTACTTGGAGTCATCCAGGAGTCTCTCCCATGAGAAGACCTGGGGCTGCCCATGTGTCTCTATTATTAGACTGCCTTGTGGTCAGCCTTACATTAGAATGCATGGGGTAGCCCAGGTGTCTCTATCATTAAATTGCCTGAATTTGGCTAGAAGTCTGTCTGTTTAGAGTGACTAGAGTGAACCTGGAGTGTCTCCCACAACAATGCCTGGTGTTGCCCAGGTGTCTTCACCATTAGAATGCCTGGTATCAGCCAGGAGTCTGTCTCATTAGAATGCCTGGAGTGACGCAGGTGTCTCTATCATTAGACTGGCTGGGGTCGGCTAGGAATGTCTCCCATTAGAATGCATGGGGTAACCCAGATGACTATCTTTTGACTGCCTGGGGTTGGTCAGGAGTCTCTCCCATTATAATGCTTGAAATCAACCAGTATTTTCACAAATAGCTTGTTTCGAGTTTTTATTGAGGGATATTCATTTTTTCACTACAGGCCTCAATGGGCTCAGAAATGTCCCTTTTGTAAACTCTACAAAAAGAGTGTTTCCAACATGGTGAATCAACAGGTTAGATTCGTCTAGATTAATCCACACATTAGAAAGAATTTTCACAGATAGCTCTGGTTATTATTACAAGGTATTTGGTTTTTCTTTTTTCTTTTTTTATTATACTTTAAGTTTTAGGGTACATGTGCACAATGTGCAGGTTAGTTACATATGTATACATGTGCCATGTTGGTGTGCTGCACCCATTAACTCGTCATTTAACATTAGGTATATCTCCTAATGCTATCCCTCCCCTCTCCCCCTACCCCACACCAGGCCCCAGTGTGTGATGCTCCCCTTCCTGTGTCCATCTGTTCTAATTGTTCAATTCCCACCTATGAGTGAGAACATGCAGTGTTTGGTTTTTTGTCCTTGCGATAGTTTGCTGAGAATGATGGCTTCCAGCTTCATCCATGTCCCTAAAAAGGACATGAACTCATCATTTTTTATGGCTGCATAGTATTCCATGGTGTATATGTGCCACATTTTCTTAATCCGGTCTATCATTGTTGGACATTTGGCTTGGTTCCAAGTCTTTGCTATTGTGAATAGTGCTCCAATAAACATACCTATGCAAGTGTATTTATAGCAGCATGATTTATAATCCTTCGGGTATATACCCAGTAATGGGATGGCTGGGTCAAATGGTATTTCTAGTTCTACATCCCTGAGGAATCACCACACTGACTTCCACAAGGGTTGAACTGGTTTACAGTCCCACCAACAGTGTAAAAGTGTTTGTCTTTCTCCACATCCTCTCCAGCACCTATGGTTTCCTGACTTTTTAATGATTGCCATTCTAACTGGTGTGAGATGGTATCTCATTGTGGTTTGGATTTGCATTTCTCTGATGGCCAGTGATGATGAGTATTTTTTCATGTGTGTTTTGGCTGCATAAATGTCTTCTGTTGAGAAGTGTCTGTTCATATCCTTTACCCACTTGTTGATGGGGTTGTTTGTTTTTTTCTTGTAAATTTGTTTGAGTTCATTGAAGATTCTGGATATTAGCCCTTTGTCAGATGAGTAGATTGTAAAAATTTTCTCCCATTTTGTAGTTTGCCTGTTCGCTCTGATGGTAGTTTCTTGTGCTGTGCAGAAGCTCTTTAGTTTAATTAGATCTTATTTGTCAATTTTGGCTTTTGTTTCCATTGCTTTTGGTGTTTTAGACTTGAACTCCTCGCCTATGCCTATGTCCTGAATGGTATTGCCTAGGTTTTCTTCCTGGGTTTTTATGGTTTTAGGTCTAACATGTAAGTCTTTAATCCATCTTGAGTTAATTTTTGTATAAAGTGTAAGGAAGGGATCTCATTTCAGCTTTCTACATATGGCTAGCCAGTTTTCCAAGCACCATTTATTAAATAGGGAATCCTTTCCCCATTTCTTGTTTTTGTCAGGGTTGTCAAAGATCAGATGGTTGTAGATGTGCAGCATTATTTCTGAGGGCTCTGTTCTGTTCTATTGGTCTATATCTCTGTTTTGATACCAGTACCAAGCTGCTTTGGTTACTGTAGCCTTGTAGTATAGTTTGAAGTCAGGTAGTGTGATGCCTCCAGCTTTGTTCTTTTGGCTTAGGATTGACTTGGCGATGCGGGCTCTTTTTTGGTTCCATATGAACTTTAAAGTAGTTTTTTCCAATTCTTTGAAGAAAGTCATTGGTAGCTTGATGGGGATGGCATTTAATCTATAAATTACCTTGGGCAGTATGGCCATTTTCACGATATTGATTTTTCCTATCCATGAGCATGGAATATTCTTCCATTTGTTTGTGTCCTCTTTTATTTCATTGAGCATTGGTTTGTAGTTCTCATTGAAGAGGTCCTTCATATCCCTTGTAAGTTGGATTCCTAGGTATTTTATTCTCTTTGAAGCAATTGTGAATGGGAGTTCACTCATGATTTGGCTCTCCGTTTGTCTGTTACTGGTGTATAAGAATGCTTCTGATTTTTGCACATTTATTTTGTATCCTGAGACTTTGCTGAAGTTGCCTATCAGCTTGAGGAGATTTTGGGCTGAGACGATGGGGTTTTCTAGATATACAATCATCTCATTGGCAAACAGGGAAAATTTGACTTTCTCTTTTCCTAATTGAATACACTTTCTTTCTCTTGCCTGATTGCCCTGGCCAGAACTTCCAACACTATGTTGAATAGGAGTGGTGAGAGAGGACATCCCTGTCTTGTGCCAGTTTTCAAAGGGAATGCTTCCAGTTTTTGCACATTCAGCACGATATTGGCTGTGAGTTTGTCATAAATACCTCTTATTATTTTAAGATACATCCCATCAATACCTAATTTATTGAGAGTTTTTAGCATGAAGGGCTGTTGAATTTTGTCGAAGGCTTTTTCTGCATCTATTGAGATAATCATATGGTTTTGTCATTGGTTCTGTTTATATGCTGGATTACATTTATTGATTTGCCTATGTTGAACCAGCGTTGCATCCCAGGGATGAAGCCCACTTGATCATAGTGAATAAGCTTTTTGATGTGCTGCTGGATTCGGTTTGCCAGTATTTATTGAGGATTTTTATATCCATGTTCATCAGGGATATTGTTCTAAAATTCTCTCTTTTTTTGTTGTGTCTCTGCCAGACTTTGGTAACAGGATGATGCTGGCCTCATAAAATGAGTTAGGGAGGACTCCCTCTTTTTCTATTGATTGGAGTAGTTTCAGAAGGAATGGTACCAGCTCCTCCTTTTTCCTCTGGTAGAATTCAGCTATGAATCCATCTGGTCCTTGACTTTTTTTGCTTGGCAAGCTATTAATTATTGCCTCAATTTCAGAGCCTGTTATTAGTCTATTCAAAGATTCAACTTCTTCCTGATTTAGTCTTGGGAGGTGTATGTGTCGAGGAATTTATCCATTTTTTCTATATTGTCTAGTTTTATTTGTGTAGAGGTGTTTATAGTATTCTGTGATGGCAGTTTGTATTTCTGTGGGATCGGTGGTGATATCCCCTTTATCATTTTTTATTGAGTCTATTTGATTCTTCTCTCTTTTCTTCTTTATTAGTCTTGCTAGTGGTCTATCAATTTTGCTGATCTTTTGAAAAAACCAGCTCCTGGATTCATTGATTTTTTGAAGGGATTTTTGTGTCTCTATTTCCTTCAGCTCTACTCTGATCTTAGTTGTTCTTGCCTTCTGCTAGATTTTGAATGTGTTTTCTCTTGCTTCTCTAGTTCTTTTAATTGTGATGTTAGGGTGTCAATTTTAGATCTTTCCTACTTTCTCTTGTGGGCATTTAGTGCTATAAATTTCCCTCTACACACTGCTTTGAATGCATCCCAGAGATTCTGGTATGTTGTGTCTTTGTTCTCGTTGGTTTCAAAGAACATCTTTATTTCTGCCTCCATTTCGTTATGTACCCAGTAGTCACTCAGGTGCAGGTTGTTCAGTTTCCATGTCATTGAGCGGTTTTCAGTGAGTTTCTTAATCCTGCATTCTAGTTTGATTGCACTGTGGTCTGAGACACAGTTTGTTATAATTTCTGTCCTTTTACATTTGCTAAAGAGTGCTTTACTTCCAACTATGTGGTCAATTTTGGAATAGGTGTGGTGCTGAAAGGATTTATGTTCTGTTGATTTGGGGTGGAGAGTTCTGTAGATATCTATTAGGTCCACTTGGTGCAGAGCTGAGTTCAGTTCCTGGATATCCTTGCTAACTTTCTGTCTCGTTGATCTGTCTAATGTTGACAGTGGGGTGTTAAAGTCTCCCATTATTATTGTGTGGGAGTCTAAGTCTCTTTGTAGGTCTCTAAGGACTTGCTTTATGAATCTGGGTGCTCCTGTATTGGGTGCATATATATTTAGGATAGTTAGCTCTTCTTGTTGAATTGATCCCTTTACCATTATATAATGGCCTTCTTTGTCTCTTCTGATCTTTGTTGGTTTAAATTCTGTTTTATCAGAGACTAGGATTGCAATTCCTGCCTTTTTATGTTTTCCATTTTCTTGGTAGATCTTCCTCCATCCCTTTATTTTAAGCCTATGTGTGTCTCTGTATGTGAGATGTGTTTCCTGAATACAGCATACTGATAGCTCCTGACCCTTTATCCAATTTGCCAGTCTGTGTCTTTTAATTGGAGCATTTACCCCATTTGCATTTAAGGTTAATATTTTTACATGTGAGTTTGATCCTGTCATTATGATGTTAGCTGGCTTTTTTGCTCATTAGGTGATGCAGTTTCTTCCTAGCCTCAATGGTCTTTACAATTTGGCCTGTTTTTGCAGTGGCTGGTATCAGTTGTTCCTTTCCATGTTTAGTGCTTCCTTCAGGAGCTCTTTTAGAGCAGGCCTGGTGGTGACAAAATCTCTCAGCATTTGCTTGTCTGTAAAGCATTTTATTTCTCCTTCACTTATGAAGCTTAGTTTGACTGTATATGAAATTCTGCGTTGAAAATTCTTTTCTTTAAGAATGCTGAATATTGGCCCCCACTCTCTTCCGGCTTGTAGAGTTTCTACTGAGACATCTGCTGTTTGTCTGATGGGCTTCCCTTTGTGGGTAACCCGATCTTTCTCTCTGGATATCCTTAACATTTTTTCCTTCATTTGAAATTTGGCGAATCTGACAATTATGTGTCTTGGAGTTGCTCTTCTCGAGGAGTATCTTTGTAGCATTCTCTGTATTTCCTGAATTTGAATGTTGGCCTGCCTTGCTAGATTGGGGAAGTTCTCCTGGATATTATCCTGCAGAGTGTTTTCCAACTTGGTTCCATTCTCCCTGTCACTTTCGCATAAACCAATCAGATGTAGATTTGGTGTTTTTACATAGTCCCATATTTCTTGAAGGCTTTGTTCATTTCTTTTTATTCTTTTTTCTATAAGCTTCTCTTCTCACTTCATTTCATTCATTTGATCTTCCATCACTGATACCCTTTCTTCCAGTTGATCGAATTGGTTACTGAGTCTTGTGCATTCATCATGTATTTTTCGTGCCTTGGTTTTCAGCTCCATCAAGTCCTTTAAGGACTTCTCTGCATTGGCTATTCTAGTTAGCTATTCATCTAACTTTTTTTCAAGGTTTTTAACTTCTTTGCCATGGGTTCGAACTTTCTCTTTTAGCTCAGAATAGTTTGATCATCTGAAGCCTTCTTCTCTCAAGTCGTCAAAGTCATTCTCCATCCAGCTTTGTTTCATTGCTGGTGAGGAGCTGCATTCCTTTGGAGGAGGAGAGGCACTCTAATTTTTAGAGTTTCCAGTTTTTCTTTTCTGTTTTATTCCCCATTTTTGTGGTTTTTTTCTACCTTTGGTCTTTGATGATGGTGACGTACAGATGGGGTTTTTGTGTGGATGTCCTTTCGGTTTGTTAGTTTTCCTTCTAACAGTCAGGACCCTCAGCTGCAGGTCTGTTGAAGTTTGCTGGGGGTCCACTCCAGACCATATTTGCCTAGGTATCAGCAGCAAAGGCTGCAGAACAGCGGATATTGGTGAACAGCAAACGTTGCTGCCTGATTGTTCCTCTGGAAGTTTTGTCTCGGAGGAGTACCCGGCCTTGTGACGTGTCAGTCTGCCCCTACTGGGGGGTGTCTCCCAGTTATGCTACTTGGGGTTCAGGGACCCACTTGAGGAGGCAATCTCTCCATTCTCAGATCTCCAGCTGCCTGCTGGGAGAACCACTACTCTCTTCAAAGCTGTCAGACAGGGACAATTAAGTCTGCAAAGGTTTCTGTTGCCTTTTGTTTGGCTATGTCCTGCCCCCGGGGGTGGAGCCTACAGAGGCAGGCAGGCCTCCTTGAGCTGTGGTGGGCTCCACCAAGTTCGAGCTTCCTAGCCACTTTGTTTACCTACTCAAGCCTTGGCAATGGTGGGCGCCCCTCCCCAAGCCTCTCTGCCACCTTTCAGTTTGATCTTATACTGCTGTGCTAGCAATGAGCAAGGCTCCATGGGTGTAGAACCCTCCAAGCCATGCAAGGGATATAATCTCCTGGTGTGCCATTTGCTAAGACCATTGGAAAAGTGCAGTATTATGGTGGGAGTGACCTGATTTTCCAGGTGCCATCTGTCACCACTTTCTTTGACTAGAAAGTGAATTCCCTGACCCCTTGTGCTTCCCAGGTGAGGTGATGCCTCACCCTCTTTTGGCTCATGCTGGGTGTGCTGCACCCACTGTCCTGAACCCACTTTCCAACACTCCCCAGTGAGATGAACCTGGTACCTCAGTTGGAAATGCAGAAATCATCCATCTTCTGTGTGGCTCATGCTGGGAGCTGTAGACTGGAACTGTTCCTATTTGGCTTTTTTGGCTCCACCCCTGATGTTTGGTTTTTCACAGTAGGCCTCAATGAGCACAAAAATGTCCCTGCATAGATTCTACAAAAGAAAAAAAAAAGGTTTTTTAACCTGTTGAATCAAAAGAAAGGTTTAACTCTGTGAGATGAATCCACCTATCACAAAGCATCTTCACAGATAGCTTGTTTTTAGTTCTTGTTGCACAATATATCATTTCTCACTATAGGCCTCAAGAGGCTCAGAAATTTTCCTTTGTAGATTCTACAAACACAGTGTTCCCAACCTGGTGAATAAAAACACATGGTTTAGTCAATGAGATGAATCACCGACTAAACTGAAGATCTTCACAGGTAGCCTGTTTACAGTTTTTGCCTTGGGACATTCGGTTTTTCACTATAGGCCTCATGGAACTCAGGCCTAATTTTGAACAATTCCTTCGTAGATTCTACAAATAGAGTGTTCCCAAACTGGTAAGTCAAAATGCAGGTTCTATTCAGTGAGATAAATCTATATATCACAAAGCATTTTCACAGATTTCTTGTTTCAAATTTTTATGACAGGATACTTGTTTTTTCACTATAGGCCCCAATGGGCTCAGAAATGTCCCTTCATAGATTCTAGAATAAGAGTGTTTCCAGCCTCTTAAATCAAAAGAAAGTTTCCATTTCGTGAGATAAATCCACACATCATAAAGTATTTTTACAGATGGCTTGTTTCTATTTTTTATCTTGTGATATTCTGTTTTTCACTGTAGGCCTCAAGTGGCTCATAATGTATTGTTGTAAATTGTAAAAAAAAAAAAAAAAAAAAAAAAAAAAAAGAGTGTTTTTAACCTTGTGAATCAAAACAAAAGTTTAACTCTTGGGATGAATCCACACATTGAGAAGCATTTTCACAGAGAGCTTGTGTCTAGTTTTTATCATGAGATATTTGGTTTTTGACTATCAGCCTCAATGTGTGCTAAAATGTCCCTTCACATATTGTAAAAAAAAGGGTATTTCCAACCTGGTCAATCAAAATGCAGGTTACATTACAGAAAATGAATCCACACATCACAAAACATTTTTACAGAGAGGTTGTTTCTAGTTTTTATCATGGGATTTTCAGTTTTTCACTATTGGCTTCAATGGGCTCAGAAATGTTCCTTTGTAGATCCTACAAAAGTAGAGTTTCCCATTTGGTGAGTTAAAAAGCAGGTTCCATTAGGTGAGATGAATTCACAAATTGCAATGCATTTTCACAGAGAGCTTATTTCTCATAAAAAATTGCAGGATAGTCAGTTTTTCACAATAGGCCACAATAACGTCATAAATATCCCTTCGTAGATACTACAAAAGGAGTGTTTACAACCTGCTGAATCAAAACACAAGTTTTATTAAGTACAATAAATTCACACACTACAAAGCCATTTTCAACAGATAGCTTGTTTCTCGTTTTTAAGGTGGGATATTCAGTTTTTCACTATAGGTCCCAGTGGGCTCAGAAATGTCACTTCATAGATTCTACAAAAACAGTGTTTCCAATCTGGTGACTCAAAACACCGGTTCCATTCAGTAAGATTAATCCATATATCACAAAAGATTTTAACAGAGAGCTTGTTTCTAGTTGTTATCACAAAATATTCGGTTTTTCAATATAGGCTTCAAAGAGTTCAAAAATGTACGTTCTTAGATTCTACAAGAAGAGGGTTTCCTACCTGGTGAATCATTGCATAGACTCAATTCAGTGAGATGAATCCACATATCACAAATCATTTTCACAGATAGATTGTTTCTAGTTTGTATCCAGGGTTTTTTGTTTTTTGTTTTTTGTTTTACTATAGGCCCCAATAGACTCAGAAATGTCTCTTCATAGGTTCTGCAGATGTTCCCAACCTATTCAATCAAAATGAAGCTTTAACTCTGTGAGGTGAATCTATTGGGGAACCTGCCCCGATAGGCACATAGGTTCTTTTCTATTTTCCCTAAGCTTCAGCCAGCTTGAGAAATAAAGGGGCAAAGTACAAAAGAGAGAAATTTTAAACCTGGGCATCCAGGGGAGACAACACATGTGGGTAGGTTCCATGATGCCCCACAAGCCGTAAAACCAGCAAATTTTTATTAGGGAGTTTCAAAAGGGGAGGGAGTATATGAATAGGTGTGGGTCACAGACACCAAGTACTTCACAAGGTAACAGAATATCACAAGGCAAATGGAGGCAGGGTGAGATCACAGGACCACAGGACCGGGGTGAAATTAAAATTGCTAATGAAGTTTCTGGCACCACTGTCATTGATAACATCTTGTCAGGAGACAGGTTTTGAGAGCAACCAGTCTGACTAAAATTTATTAGGCAGGAATTTCCTCTTCCTAATAAGCCTGGGAGTGCTATGGGAGACTAGGTCTATTTCACCCCTGCAGTCTACAGACCATAAAAGACAGGCATTCCTGGGGGTCCGTCTATAGACCTATACCCCCAGGCATGTATTCTCTTTCCCAGGGATGTTCTTTGCTGAGAAAAAGAATTCAGCAACATTTCTCCCATTTGCTTTTGAAAGAAGAGAAATGTGGCTCTGTTCCACCTGGCTCACCAGTGGTCAGATTTTAAGGTTATCTCTCTTATTCTCTGAACAATTGCTGTTATCCTGTTCTTTTTTCAAGGTGCCCAGATTTCATATTTGTTCAAACACACATGCTCTACAATTTGTGCAGTTAACGCAATTATCACATTGTCCTGAGGCAACATACATCTTCCTCAGCTGACAGGATTAAGAGATTAAACTAAAGACAGGCATAGGAAATCACAAGGGTATTGACTGGGGAAATGATAAGTGTCCATGAAATCTTCACAATTTATGTTTAGAGATTGCAGTAAAGACAGGCATAAGAAAATTTAAAAGTATTAATTAGGTGAAATAATAAATGTCCATGAAATCTTCACAATCCACATTCTTCAGCCATGGCTTCAGCTGGTTCCTCCATTTGGGATCCCTGACTTCCCACAACATCTCTCCCTTTCTTTTTATATAAATGTGCCATGGTGATGAAGGCTTGTTTGTTCTCTTGATTTTGACGCAGGATTCTTTGACTGGTCTGGCACACTAAAAACAAGCTGATTAAACAGAGAAACATAATTCCAAAATTTACTACAGTGGAGGCCCCAATAAACTTAATCCAAGTCGTGGGCTTTAATCCATAAAGATTTTCTGCCACCTGATCTAACACCTCAGCTCCAGGCAGAATGGATAAGTGAGCTTGAGAGGATTCAAAAATTTGTTTCTTTAATTTAGTTGTGTCCAATGATAAATTATCTTCCCTACCTAGAAGGTGTCCTTTGACCATTTCCCATGAATGATCAGTCTCATTATAGGAATATGGGGTGATGCAGAAATCCAAAGTATTCCACTCGCACTGCATTTGCATGCAATGTTCGAAACTCACTACCCAATCTCCAAGCCAAATAACAGACTGTTTTAAATCATTAATTTGATTTGCCAATTTTTGATCAATGCCTTGTTGAGAATTCCACATTTGGGTGGAATTGGCTTGCCAATCATTAACAAAATGAGCCGTTTGAATGGATTGGTGTAATGCCATTCCGGCAGTGGTGGTCATTGCAGTGACTGTAATTAGGCCCATGATAACAGTGATCAAAGTGAAAACAAATCTCTTGGACCTTTTTAGAATTCGCTGTCGCACTTCATTAATTAAATGTATTGAGGGGGAGGATTCCCAAGGTCTAGGTAAAGTTACTGGAATCCAGATTCCTTCTCAAGATCGAACCAATATTATGCTTCTCTTGGAGTCAAAATGGGAGTTAACACAAGTGTATAGATGACAATTAACGCATTGGACAGTTTGATTATTCGTCCAAATTTTGATATTTCCTACTAACAGCATGTAAGGAGGCTTAACACAACTCTGTATGGGAATAGTCAGGTTGGAGGTAAGTAAAGCAGAATGTCTCGGTCTAAGTTGATAAGGAGAGAGTGGGACAGTAGTGGGAAAAACAGTCAGAAGAGTTTTCCTTTCCCATACTTGCAGTCCAGACATGGCAATAGCCAATTTCCAAAGTTCTGGGTGTTCAGGCTCAGAATGGGGAGTATCATACGAGGCCTGGGTGGGGGGTAATGCCTTTATCTTCCCATTTTAAGAGAAAGCATAAGCTGATCCTCCTATGCAAAGTAGAATGATGATTCTTGTTCTCCCGATAAGAAAAAAATAAGTAGCCTCCAGGCATTCCCTTCCACCAGAGGAGCAATTGTTTTTTAAATAGCCCTTTGGTGCCCAGCCTATTATTAAACCATATGAGTCATTTTTTAATATTACTGCATGTGAGTTAACACAATATTCCCAAATTAAAGTTTTAGATGGGCCCTCAAAATTTTTAGGGCATGATTTTCCTGCAGGTTTATATTGAAAGTATGGGGTATCTCCCATTATTCTTCCTTTCATTTGTTTTAAAGGAGAAAGAGAGAGGCCAGAGACCAAATGTCCTGTTTTATCTGTAATTGATCTTTCCGGAAGATAAGCAGCCTAGACTTGAGTTTCCAGATGGATGCAACCAGGTGCATGTCTGAGGCACAGAGGCGAGTATTTACAACCTATGGTAACATTAAATGCAGTGCCTTCTTCTCCTGGTTGAGCAGGGCAATGGTCATCTGTGGCTCCAGGCATTCACACACTATCATTAGTGTAGATTTGTGCAGGAGCATCTACCCAGGTGAGAGGTCGAATAAGTGGAGGAAGAGGCACATAAGCCCAATAAGAATAATTATGTGTAGCAGGTAAATCAGTGTGAGAGGAAACTGGTGAGACAGTATAAGGAGGAGAATCAATAAATAAAACCTAGTGTAAATGAGATTGAAGGCTGAAGGAGGAAGAGAAGAACAGAGGGATGTTATTTTCAGGCTAATAGAAATGGTGAGATTTTTAGGTTTCTAAGGAGAAAAAGAAAGGTAATCAGGAGAAGTGGGATTAGTTAGATGGGTCTCCATTGCCATCAGGGAGGATTGATTTAAACCCATTGTGATTTGGTGTGCCTTTTTCTGAGCAGTTGGCTCAGATCTTACCACTTCTGAAGGTAGTCTCTGACACAGACGTCTTTTCTCTGTGGTTTTCATTGTCAGTGTTCACCCGAAGCTTGAATCTTCTGGTGGGTTCCCAGACAGGGGATTGATGATCTCCTGGTGAAACCAGGCCTATCCTCTTCCCTACGTTATAATTGTGCCAGATTCCCAGGTATTGGCTTGGGAGTTTTTCCATAACACTGGCTTGCCTTCGTTTAAGGAAAATTTTTTGCCTGTATAATGGCGTTCAGCTGCAGTTAGAGTATTATCTTTAGAAACATTTAAAAAAATTAAAGTAAACAATGCCAAATGTAATTGGGAGTGGGGAGTAGTTAAATCATGTTTAGGTTGTTCAGACTGTTTGGACAATTGGGTTTTTACAGTGCGATTGGCCCGTTCCACCACAGCCTGTCCCTGAGGATTGTAAGGGATTCCAGTAATATGGGAAATTCCCCACTGTTGCATAAATGAATCAAAAGCCTTACTAACATATCCAGGGACATTGTGTCTTTATTTGATATGGAAGCCCCATAACTGCAAAGCAAGAATACAGATTTTTTTTAACATAGGCCCTGCCTTCCCCTGTTTGGCAAGTAGCCCAGATAAAACCTGAGAAGGTATCTGCAGAGACATGCACATATGACAGTATGCCAAAGGAGCTAACATGAGTCACATCCATTTTCCATAAAGCATTAGGAGTTAGGCCTCTAGGATTAACACAAGGTTCCTGATTTGGAAGTACGAAGACCTGGCACTGAGGGCAGCCATGAACAATAAACTTAGCCTGTTTCCAGGTAAGAGCAAATTTATCTTTTAATCCAGCGGCATTGACATGAGTGAGATTATGGAACTCCTGAGCTTCTTGGGTTGTAAAAGAGACCAAACAGTTGACTTTATGGTTACCAGCAGACATGGGTCCTGGTAAAGTGGTATGAGACCCAATATGTGTAATATAGAAAGGGTGTCTACGTTGGTGAACCACCTGTTGTAACCTTGAAAATAAAGAAGCCAATTCAGAATTATCAATATGTTTGATAGCAGCAGTTTCTATATTTTTAGTGGCATGTACAACATAAGCAGAATCTGAGACAATATTTAAAGGTTTGAGGAAATCCTGTAAGGCAGTAATCACAGCAATTAACTCCACCTTTTGAGCAGAAGCATAAGAGGTAGAAATAAGTTTGTCCGTAGGACCTACGTAACCAGCATTGCCATTACTGGAGCCATCAGTGAACACTGTAATGGCCTCAGGAATGGGTTGATCTTTGGTTAATCGAGGAACCACCCAAGACATCATTTTTATAAAAATCAAACAATTTTTTTTTGAATAATGATTGTCAATAACGCCAATAAAATCAGCCAAGTGAATTTGCCACAGTACAGAATGATGAAAGGTAGATTGAACTTCAAGCCAATTTAAAGGAAGTACAATTACATTTGGATCAAATCTAGAAATTTGAAGTATTCTACACTGAGCCTGTCCAATTAATATGGCTATTTGGTCTACATAAACAGACAAAGTTTTGGACATAGAATGAGGAAGGAAATGCCACTCCACTAAATCATTATGTTGAACTATTAGTCCAGTAGGGGAGTGTGATGAAGCAAAAAACAGAAGCTGAAAAGGCTGAAACGGCTGTACTCTAGATAACTGGGAGGTCTGGATTCTTTCCTCTATGAATTCCAGTTCTAGTAAAGCCTCAGGGGTCAAAGTCCCGGGGCTGTGGAGATTGGAATCTCCCCACAGCATAGAGAACAAGTTACACAGCGCATAAGTTGGAATTCCTAAAGTAGGTTTTAAATAATTTACGTTACTCAAAAGGTTTTGAAAGTCATTTAAAGTGTTTAAAGAATCTCTCCTAATTTGAAATTTTTGAGGTTGAATACATTGTTTATCGATCACCATTCCTAAATATTGAACAGGAGTGATCTGTTGAATTTTATCCTGAGCGATGTGTAATCTGTCATCAATATAATGAAGAATATACACCTCAGGAAATTGGGCTTGAACTGGTGAAAGCTCTTGTCCAACATAAAGCTGGCAGATTGTAGGGCTATTTAGCATTCCCTGAAGAAGTACTTTCCAACAATTATGAGCTGCAGGCTCCTGATTATTGATAGATGGTACAGTAAAAGCAAATTTTTCACAATCCGATTTATGTAAAGCAATATGAAAAAAAGCAATCTTTAAGATCAATAACTATGAGAGGCCAATTTTTAGGTATTAGAGCAGGGGCAGGCATGCCAGGTTGGATGGCCCCCATAGGTTTAATTACAGTGTTAATGGCCCTTAAATCAGTTACCATCCGCCATTTGCCTGATTTCTTTTTTACTAGAAACACAGGAGAATTCCAAGGGGAAAGAGAAGGTTCCACATTTCCAAGTTGCAACTGCTCAGAAACCAATTGATTTAAATCTTCCAGTTTTTCTTTAGAAAGCGGCCACTGCTGAACCCAAACGGGTGTGTCAGATTTCCATTGCAAAGGAATAGGATCAGGAGGCGTGGCAGCAGCCGCCACAAAAAAGGATAGCCTAAACCATCCCTGTTTTCTTTTATAGTAACTGGGAGGGGTTTAGTAATCCCTTCGTGCTGTGGTCTGAGACCGAGTCCAGGAACAAACCCCATATTTTCCATCATATGCTGACTGGGAGCACTATAAGAGTTATGTGGAATATTAATTTCAGCCTGCCATTGTGCCAGTAAATCTCTACCCCAAAGATTAATGGGAATTGGCATGATATAGGGCTGAATTTTACCCTTTTGACCATCAGGGCCAGTGCAAGGCAAAATAAATGTGCTCTCATAAACTTCCTTGGCCTTTCCAACACCTACTAGTCCCATGTTAGTGGGATGTTTAAGCCAAGAGGAAGGCCATAAACTAGAGGAAATAAGAGAAACATCACCACCAGTATCTACTAAGCCCTCAAACTTTCTTCCTTCAATGTGTATGGTGCAGGTGGGCTGTTGTTTAGCAATTACATTAATCCAATAAGCGGCCTTTTCACTGCCAGAGCCCATCCCAGGGCCATGTGTCTTATCTCCTTTGTTTAAAATGATATTAGGTAGTAAAAGCAATTGAGCAATTGACTCACCAGCCAGAAAGGAAACAGGAACCTTGGCAGACACGATGAATTTAATCTCGTCAACGGAATCAGATTTAATGAGACCAGTTTGAATGGTGACTCCCTTAGCAGAGGTGGATGCTCTACCTAACACCAGGCCCACCGAACCTTGAGATAAAGGGCCAGTGACCCCCGTGGGGACAATCAAGGGCAAAGAATCAGGAAGTAAATTCAGAGGAATAGTACTACAGATATCAACCATCCCACCTCCTACTGTGGAGGTTGACAAGCATTATAGTGAGACAGAAGGAGAAGCTGGGACCCATTTGGTTTGGCTGTAGGTAGATTTGTTTGTGCTAGGGGTTGCATTGGGACTGCCTGAAGTGGAAACACAATGTTGGTCTTAGTTGGAAGTGCCCCATTTGATGTTGGGACCTGGGACTGGCCCCACTCCCTATTTCCCTGGGACTGTGGTAGGGGGTTTCCATCTATATCATACTTAGAGTGGCAAATATTTGCCCAAAGTTTACCTTTGCGACAACGTGGGCAAACAGTAGGAGCAACATTTGGCCATGTTTGTTGAACTGGCTTGGCCTCTTGTAAGTTTTTAACAGTGCAATTTTTTCAAATATGACCAAGTTGGCCACAATTATAGCAGGCTCCAAGAGAAGAATTAATGGGACCAGTTTGGTTGGTGTCCTTCATGGCCCGTGTCCACAGAATAGCTTTGTGGGTGTCTGATCCAATGCCTTCACAAGCTTTAATATATGCAGGCAACACGTGATCAGGTAAATTTTGTTGTTGGACAGAACGCATGGCCAATTTACATTCAGGGATTGCATTTTCAAAAGCTAATATACGAAGGAGAATGCCTTGAGCGTGCTCATCAGAGACAGATTTTTTCAACAGCATCTTGTAATTTAGCTAAAAAATCAGGGAATAATTCAGAGTGACCTTGTTTAACTATGGTAAAAGAAACAGGAGCTTGGCCTGGAGTGCATAATTTATTCCAAGCTCTCATACACACCTTTGTTACTTGTTCTGTGGTAAAGGCATCAAAGTTTAATTGGGCATAAGCATCAGAGAAATTATCAGAGCCTGTGAGCTGAGCCTGAGTGATTAGAATGCCATTACTCATATTTAGCTGAGCCTGCAAACAGGCCTCCTCTGACCACCAGGTACAGAATTGTAAATGCTGACATGGGGTTAGAACAGCTTTTGCCAAAAGGTCCCAATCTAAAGGAATTAAAGTGACCTCAGTACAAAAAGTTTGTAAAACTATCTTAACGTAAGGAGAAGTAGGACCATACTGAGTACAAGCATCCTTAAATTCTTTTAAAAAGGTAAGATTAAGAGGTACATAAAGATGCATTTGTAACACTTGGAAGTTAGGTGGGTCTAGCACAACCAGAGAAGTCCATTAATCTAATCCACTTATTTCTTTGTTTTGGCATAATAAGCATTGCATTGAAGTTTCAAAAGTAGGCATCTGAGATGGAGTCAGCATAGAAGTGACAGGAAAAGCATGTGTAGTTAAGGGAAACTGAGGGTGAGAGTGTCGGACCAGGATGAGAATGTGAGAAAGAGGCATTGAGGGAGCAGAACAAGCAGAAGTATACTGGTGATTACTGGTGTTCACGTGTGAAGAAGGGTATAGAGAAGCAATCTGAGTGGATGGTAAAGTGACTGGTTGAGGAGCCGAAACGACAGGAGGGTGAGGGGCTGAAGTGTATGGTGGGAGGGCCTGGAGAATGATAGGTAAATTGTAGTTTGGTCCTGGAGCCATTAGCTGACTTCAGAGGTTTGAAGAGAGAAGAATTAGCATATCTGTGGTACTGGGCTGTGTACTTTGCAGCCGTGGGAGTTTCAAGTACCGGCTCTTCATGAAATTCGTGAAAAGAAGTAAGATAAGTAGGGGGTAACTTTAAACCAAAGTTACCATAGTTAGACATTGAATTTTCAGCATCATTAGGTGGGGGAGGAGTAGCCAAAGGGAGAGTCTGATCAGATGGGGGCCCTGTGGGAGAGGAAGGCTGAGGGAAAGGTGGAGGATCTGAGGAAAAGGCAGAAAACTGTGGCAACTGCAGGGGGTCATGAGATCCTCACACCACTAAGACAGCAGGTACCAAGATCCAACCACCCCAAACAGTGACAGGAACATAATACCCTGCTGAGACCAGCTACCAGAATGCTGTACCAACACAATCCCACACTTTTACATCTATGGTTCCTTTTTCAGGAAACCAAGGACAGAATTTCACCACTGCCCTGAATAGAGTGACCATATTTTCCATGGTTACTCGGACACTGCCCTGTTTTAACAGGAGTTTAATATAGCAGATATAAGTATGATGCTTAGACTCTGCATGACCCGTAGTTAACCCAGACCATACATAGACTACTCATCACTCATCAGGGAGTCTAACAAGTGTATTTGTGGACCAAGCCGATGATGTTTCACCACACCTACCAAAGGGAATCGGGTTCCCTCATGCACTTAGGGAAAAAGAAAGACAATGTGTGTGCTAGATATTGGGGAACCTGCCCCAGTAGTCACATATGTTCTTTCCTATATTCCCTAAGCATTGGCCAGTTTGAGAAATAAAGTGACAGAGTACAAAAGAGAGAAATTTTAAAGCTGGGCGTCTGGGGTAGACATCACATATCGGTAGGTTCCATGATGCCCCACAAGCTGTAAAACCAGCAAGGTTTTATTAAGGCATTTCAAAAGGAGAGGGAGTATACGAATAGGTGTGGGTCACGGACATCAAGTACTTCACAAGGTAATAGAATATCACAAGGCAAATGGAGGCAGGGCGAGATCACAGGACCACAGGACCATGGTGAAATTAAAATTGCTAATGAAGTTTTGGGCACCATTGTCATTGATAACATCTTATTAGGAGACAGGGTTTTGAGAGCAACTGGTCTGACTAAAATTTATTAGACAGGAATTTCCTCTTCCCAATAAGCCTGGGAGCGCTATGGGAGACTGGGGTCTATTTCACCCCTGTAGTCTACAGACCATAAAAGAGGGGCACGCACAGGGGGGCCATCTATAGACTTATACCCCCGGGTGCATATTCTCTTTCCCAGGGATGTTCCTTGCTGAGAAAAAGAATTCAGCAATATTTCTCCCATTTGCTTTTGAAAGAAGAGAAATATGGCTCTGTTCCATCTGGCTCACCAGCAGTCAGAGTTTAAGGTTATCTCTCTTATTCCCTGAACAATTGCTCTTATCGTGTTCTTTTTTCAAGGTGCCCAGATTTCATATTTGTTCAAACATACATGCTCTACAGTTTGTGCAGGTAACACAATTATCACATTGTCCTGAGGCAACATACATCTGCCTCAGCTGACAGGACTAAAAGATTAAAGTAAAGACAGGCATAGGAAATCACAAGGGTATTGATTGAGGAAATGATAAGCGTCCATGAAATCTTCACAATTTATGTTTAGAGATTGCAGTAAAGACACGCACAAGAAATTATAAAAGTATTAATTTGGTGAACTAATAAATGTCCATGAAATCTTCACAATCCACATTCTTCTGCCATGGCTTCAGCCAGTCCCTCCATTTGGGGTCCCTGACTTCCCACAACATGAATCCACACATTGCAAAGCGTTTTTACTAATAGCATGTTTCTCATTTTTAAGGTGGGATATTCAGTTTTTCACTATAGGTTTCAAAGGGCTCAGAAATGTGCCTTCATTAATTTTACAAAAACAGAGTTTCCAACCTGTTGAATCAAAGAAAAAGTTTTGCACTGTGAGATGAATGCACATATCACAAAGAATTTTCATAGATGCCTTGTTTCTGGTTTTTATTGCGGGATATTCGGTTTTTCACTATAGGTCTCAGTGAGCTCAGAAATTACAATTTCTAGATTCTACAAGGAGAGTGTTTCCAAGCTGTTCAATCAAAATAATAATTTAACTCTGAGATGAATCAACATATCACAAGCATTTTTCACAGATAGCTTCTTTCTAGTTTTTATCACAAGATAGTCTGTTTTATATTATAGGCCTCAATGGGCTCAGAAATGTCCCTTTGGAGATTTTACAAAAAGAGTATTTCCAATCAGGTGATTCAAAACACAAGTTATATTTGGTGAGATGAATGTACACATTGCAAAGCATTTTTTCAAATAGCTTCCTTCTAATTTTTATCACGAAATATTTGGTTTCTTACTGTAGGTCTCAATTGACTCATAAATGTCCCTTCATAGATTCTACAACAACAGTGTTTTTAACTAGTGAATCAAACAAAGGGTTTCATTCAGTGAGATAAGTCCATGCATTACAAAGCACTTTCAGAGCAAGCTTGTTTCTAGTTTTTATCATGGGCTATTCAGTGTGTAACAATAGGAGTCGAAGGTCTCAGAAATGTCCCTTCGTAGATTCTACAACAACAGTGTTTCCAACCTATTTAATTAAAGCAAAGGTTTAACTTTCTAAGATGAATCCAGACACCACAAAGCATTTTTATACCTGCCTTGTTTCTAGTTTTTATTGTGGGATATTCGATTTTTCAACATAGGCCTGAGTGGGCTCAGAAATGTCTTTTCATTGATTCTACAAAAAGAGTGTTTCCAACCCGTTTAATTAAAACAAAGATTTAACTCTGTGAGATGAATCCAAACATCACAAAGCATTTCCACAGATAGCTTGCTTCTAGTTTTTATCACTGGATATTCCGTTTTTCACTATAGGCCTCAATGAGCTCAGAAATGTTGCTTCATAGATTCTACAAAAAGCAAGTTTCCAAGGTGATGAATCAAAACAAAAGTTTAAATCTGTGATGTAAATCCAGAAAACCCAAAGCATTTTAACTTATAGCTTGTTTCTACTTTTTAACATGGAATATTCAGTTTTTCATTATAGGCCTCAGTGAGCTCTGAAATGTTCCTTAGTAGATCTACAAAAAGAGTGTTTCAACCTATTGAATCAAAACAAATGTGTAACTTTGTAAGAGGAATTCCCACATGGCAAAGCATTTGCACAGATAGGTTGTTTCTACTTTTCATTGCGGGATACTCTGTATTTTATTATAAGCATCAATGCTCCCAGAAATCTCCCTTCATAGATTCTACAACAAGAGTGTTTCCAACCTGTTGAATCAAAACAAAGGTTTAACTCTGTTAGATGAATCCACATATTACAATCCATTTTCAGAGATAACTTTTCTCTGGTTTTATTTTGGGATATTCTGTTTTTCAGTATAGGTTTCAATTGGGTCAGAAATGTTTCTTCATAGATTCTAAGAAAAGCGTGTTTACAAATTGATGAATTAAAAGAGAGGTTTAACTCTGTCAGATGAATTCAGACCTTGCAAAGCATTTCAACGGATAGCTTGTTTCTACTTTTTATCACAGGATATTCTGTTTTTTGCTATAAACTTCAATGGGATCAGAGATGTTTTTTGTAGATTCTGTAAAAAAGGGTTTTTCACTTGTTGAATCCAAACAAAGCTTTAACTCTGTGAGATGAATCCATGCATCACAAAGCATTTTTACAGATAGCATTTTTCTACTTCTTATAGCAGGATATTGGGTTTCTCAGTATAGGCCTAAATGGACTCAGAAATGTCTCATTGTACATTCTACAAAAACATTGTTTCCAACCTGGTGAATCAAAAGAGAGATTCCATTCGGGGAGAAGAATCCACACATCACAAAGCAACTTCACATATTGCGTTTTTCTAGTTTTTATCACAGGATCCTCGGTTTTTCACTATGTGCCTCAATGGGCTCAGAAATTTCCCTTCCTAGATTTTACAAAAAAAGTGTTTCCAACCTGGTGACTCAAAACCCAGGTTCGATTCAGTGAGAAGAATCCAGATATCACAAAGCATTTTCACATACAGCTTGTTTCTATATGTTTCTTGTTTTATTGTGGGATATTTGTTTCTTTATTATAGGCCTCAATGGCCTCTGAAATGTCCCTTCATAGATTCTACAAAGAAACTGTTTCCAAACTGATGAATCAAAACAATGGTTTAACTCTGTGAGATAAATACACACATTGCAAAGCATTTTCACAGTTAGCTTCTTTAGAATGTTTAGTGCAGTATATTCAGTTTTTCAGTGTAGGACTTAATGGCCTCAAAAACGTTTCTTCATAGATAATACAGTAAAAGTGTTTCCAACCTGTTGAATCAAAACAAAGTTTTAACTGTTGGAGATGAATTCACATATGGCAAAGCATTTTCACACATAGCGTTTTTATACTTTTTATCACAGGATATTAGATTTTTCACTACCAGTCTCCATGAGCTCAGAAATTTATTTTCGTAGATACTACAAAACGAGGCTTTCCAGCCTATTGAATCAAAACAAAGTTTTAACTCATTGAAATAAATCCACATTTCATGAAGCATTTTCACAGATAGCTTGTTTCTATTTTTTATTGCAAAATATACTGTCTGTCACTATAGGCCTACATTGTCTTAGAAATATCCCTTCATAGATTCTACAGCAAGAGTGTTTTCAACCTGGTGAATCAGTACACAGGTTCCATTTGGTCAGACTAATCCACACATCCTAAAGCATTTTCACAGATAGCATGCCCAGGGGTCTCTATCATTATACTGCCTTGGGTCAGCCAGCAGTCTCTCCCATTATTATGCCTGGAGTCGCCCAGGTTTCTCTATCATTAGACTGCCTGGGGTCAGCCTGAAGTCTCTCCCGTTAAAATGCCTGGGGTTGCCCAGGTGTCTCTATAATTAGACTGCCTGGTATCAGCCAGGAGTCTCTCACATTAAAATGCTTAGTGTGACATTGGTGTCTCTATCATTAGACTGCCTGAATTGGGCCAGGAGTCTCTTTCATTGGAATGCCTGGGGTTGACCAGGTGTCTCTAACCTTAGGCAGTCTAGGGTTGGACCAGAGTCTCTCCCATTGGAATGTCTAAGGTCACCCAGGTGTCTTTTTCATTAGACTGCATGAGGTCTCCCAGAGCCCCTCCCATTAGGATGCCTGGATTCGCGGATGCATTTTCATCATTAGTCTGGTGCAGGTCGGTCGCTGATATCTCCAATGAGAATGCCTGGCATCTCCCAAATTCTCTCAAATTAGAATGTCTGGAATCGGCTGGGAGTCTCTCCCATTAGAATGCCTGTGGTGCCCAGTTGTCTATCATTAGACTGCTTCATATCAGCCGGGATTCTTTTTTTTTAGAATGCCTGGGGTGGCCCAGGTGTCTCTGCCATTAGACTGCTTGGTGTCAGCCAGGAGTCTCTCTTATTCGACTGCCTGGTGTCGCCCAGGTGTCTATTTTAAGACTGCCTGGGGTTGGCCAGGAGATCTTTCATTAGAATGCATGGATTTGGCTGGGAATCTCTCCCATTAGAATGTTTGGGTTTGCCCATGTGTCTCTATCATTAGACTGCTGGGTTCAGCCAGCAGTCTCTCCCATAAGAATGCCTGGGATTGCCCAGGTTTCTCTATTATTAGACTACCTGGTGTCGGTCAGGAGTCTCTTCCATTAGAATTGCCTGTGGTTGGCCAGGAGTCTTACCCATTAGAATTACTAAGGTCGCCCAGGTGTCTTTATAATTAGACTGCCTGGGGTCAGCTCGAAGTCTCTTCTATTAGAATGCTTGGGGTCCATCAAGTGTCTCTATTATTAGACTGCCTGGGGTCAGCCAGAAGTGTCTCCCATTAAAATACCTGCAGTCGTTCAGATTTCTCTGTCATTATACTGCCTGCGATTGGCCAGGAGTCTCTTTCATTAGATTGCCTGTGGTTGCACAGATGTCTCTATCATTAGACTGCCTGGGCTGGCTTGGTGTCTTTCCCATTAGAATGCCAGGGTTCAGATGGAAGTCTCTACCATTAGAATGCTTTAGGTCACCCGGGTTTCTGTATTATTAGAATGCCTGGGGTCAGATGATAGTCTTTTCCATTAGAATGTCTAGGATCACCTAGGTGTCTCTACTATTAGACTGCCTGTGTTCGACCATTAGTCTCTCCCATTACAATGACTGGGCTCAATCAGTGTCTCTAGCATTAGACTGCCTGGGGTTGACCATGAGTATCTCCCATTAGAATGCTTTCTGTCGTCTGTGAGTCTCTCCCATTGGAGTGACTGGGGTCACCCACGTGTCTCTAACATTAGACTGTTTGTGGTTGCACAGCTCTCTCTAACATTAGATTGCTTGGGGTCATCTGAGCGTTTCCCCCATTAGAATGCCTGGAGTCCCCCAGGTGTCTCTATTATGAGACTGCCTGGTGTCAGCCAGCAGTCTCTCCCATTAGAATGCCTGTGGTATCCCAGGTGTCACTATTATTAGAATTCCTGGGGTCAGTGGAGGGTATCTCCCATAAGAATGCCTGGTGTCACCCAGGTGTCTCTAACATTAGATTGGCTGGGTTCCTTTGGAAGTCTCCACTATTAGGATGCCTGGGGTCACCCAAGTGTCTCTACCATTAGACTGCCTGTGGTCAGTTGGGAATCTCCCCCATTAGAATGCCTGGGGTCACCTAGGTGTCTCTATGCATGGATTGCCTGGGTTTGTACAGAAGTCTTTCTAATTAGAATGCCTGAGGTCATCCAGGTGTCTGTATTATTAGACTGCCTGGGGTCAGGCAGGAGTCTCTCCCATTAGAATATCTGGTGTCAGTTGGAATTCTCTCTCATTAGAATGCTTGGGGTCGCATAGGTGTATCTATTATTTGCATGCCTGGGCTTGTCCTGTAGTCTCTCCCATTAGGATGCCTGTGGTTGCCCAGTTGTGAACATTAGACTGCCTGGGGTCCGCCAAGATTGTCTCTTATTAGAATGCCTTGAGTTATCTGGGAGTTTCTCCCATTAGTATGCCTGGGTTCGCCCAGGTGTCTCTATCATTAGACTGCCTGGGGTCAGCTGGTAGGCTCTCCTATTAAAATGCCTTGGGTGGCTTAGATTCCTCCACAGTTTGACTGCCTGTGTTCAGCCAGCAATCTCTCCCATTAGAATACCTGGGCTCTCCCAGGTGTCTCTATTGTTAGACTGCCTGAAGTCAGCCAGGAGTGTCTCTCATTAGAATACCTGTATTCATCCCTATTTCTTTATTAGACTGCCTGCGGTTTGGTGGGAGTCTCTCCCATTAAAATGCCTGTCCTCGATAAGGTGTCTATCATTTGAATGCCTGGGTTCAACCAGGAATCTCTCTTATTAGAACGTCTCTGGTCATCGAAGTGTCTCTATCATAAGACTGCCTGCATCAGCTAGGTGTCTCTACCATTAGGGTCCCTGAGGTCAGCCGGGAGTCTCTATTGTTAGAATGCCAAGGGTCATTCAGATGTCTCTATCATTAGAGAGTCTATGGTCAGCCAGGAGTCTTTTTTATTAGAATGCCTAGTGTCGGCCCAGAGTCTCTCCCGTTAGAATGCCTGGAGTCACAGAGGTGTCTCTATTATTAGAATGTCTGATGTCGGTCTGGAGTCTCTCCCATTAGAATGTCTTAAGTCACATAGATGACTTTATCATTAGACTGCCTGTGATCAGCTGGGAATCTCTCCAATTAAAATTCCTGAGGTCACCCAGGTGTCTCTATAATCAGACTGCCTGGGGTCAGCCAGACATCTCTTTCAAAAGAATGCCTGGGTTTGGCTGGAAGTCTCTCCTATTAGAATGCCTCGGGATGCCCAGGTGTCTCTATCATTAAAACGTCAAGTCATCTGAGAGTCTCTTCCATTAAAATGCCTGCAGTCACCCAGTTGTCTCTATCATTAGATTTCCTACAGTTGGTCGGGTGTCTCTCCCACTAGAATTCCTGGGTTTTTCAGGTGTCTCTATCATTAGACTGCCTGGGGTAGGCCACGAGTCTCTCCCATTAGAATGCCTGGGGTAAGTGGTGAGTCCCTCCCATTAGAATGCCTAGGGTCACCCAGGTGTCTCTATCATTAGACGGCCTGGAGTCGGCTGGGAGTCACTCCCCTTAAAATGCCTGGGGTCGATTTGGCATATATAATTATATTGCCTAGGTCTGGCCAGAAGTCTCTCCCATTAGAATGCCTGGGTTTGCCCAGGAGTTCTATCATTAGACTGTCTGGGGTCAGCTGGGAGTCTCTTCTGTTAGAATGCCTGGGGTTGCTCAGGTGTCTTTATTATTAGACTGCCTGGGATCCACCAGGAGTCTCTTTCCTTAGAATGCCTTGGGTCACCGAAATGTCTTTATAATTAGACTGCTTGGGTTCGGCAGGAGTCTATCTCATTAGAATGACTGAGGTTACCCAGGTGACTCTATCGTTAGACTAACAGGGGTCAGCCATGAATCTCTCCCATTAGAATGCCTGAGGTTGCCTAGGTGTCTCTATCCTAAGACTGCCTTTTGTCGGCTAGAAGTCTCTTACTAGAATGCCTGGGGTTGGCTAGGAGTCTCTTCTATTAGAATATTTGGGGTTGCCCAGGTGTCTGTATCATTTGATTGCCTGGGCTCTGCTGGGAGTCTCTCCCATTAGAATGCCTGTGGTTGCCCAGGTGTCTCTATCATTAGACTGCCTGGGGTCCACCGGTAGTCTCTTCTATTAGAATACCTGGGGTCACCTGGTGTTTCTGTAATTAGGCTGCCTTGGGTCAGCATGGAGTCTTTCCATTAAAATGCCTGGGGTCGCCCAGGTGTTTCTATCCTTAAACTGCCTGTAGTCGGCCAAGAGTCTCTCCCATTAGAATGCCTGGAATTTCCCGGGAGCCTGTACCATTAGAATGCCTGGGGTCACCCAGATGTCTCTGTCATTAGCCTGCCTAAGTTCAGCCAGGAATCACTTTCATTAGAATGCCTGGGGTTGCCCAGGGGTTTCTATCAGACTGCCTGGTGTCAGCCAGCAGTCTCTCCCATTAGAATCACTGGGGTTGGCAGGGAGTCTCTCCCAGTAGATTGCCTTGGGTCGCCACAGTGTCTCTATCATTGGAATGCCTGGGGTCGACCAGGAGTCTTTTGTATTAAAATGCCTGGGGTTGGCTGGATATCTCCATCTTTAGACTGCCTGCGTTTGGCATTCAGTTTCTCCAATTATAATGCCTGCGATCATCCAGGTGTCTCTAACATTAGACTGCCTGTGGTTGGCTGGGTGTCTCTCCAGTTTGAATGCCTGGTTTTGGCTGGCAGTCTCTCCTATTAAAATGCTAGGGGTCACAAAAGTGTCTTTATCATTGAAGTGCCCGTGGTAGACCAGAAGTCCCTCTCATTAGAATGTTGGAGGTTGCCCCAGTGTCTCTATCGTTACAGTGTCTGAATTCGGCAAGAAGTCTCTCTCCTTAGAATGCCTGGGGTCGGCCTGGAGTCTCTCTCATAAAAATGTCTTTAGACGCACAGTTGCCCCTATCACAAGAATGCCTAAGGTCGGCATAAGGTCTCTTTCATTAAGATGCCTGGAGTTGCACAGGTGTCTCTGTCATTAGAATGCCAGCAGTCTGCCAGGAGTCTCTCCCATTAGAATGCCTCAAGTCTCCCAGGAGTCTCTATCCTTAGACTGCCTGGGGTCAGCCGGGAGTCTCTCATATTAGAATACCCGGGGTCAGTTGGGAGTATGTTCACAGACAGAATGTTTGTAGTTTTTATGGTGGGATATTCGGTTTTTAACTACACTCCTCAATTTGCTCAGAAATGTCCCTCATAGATTCTAAAAAAAAAGTGTTTCAAACCTGTTGAATCAAAAAAATGGTGTAACTCTTTGACATGAATCTAAACATCAGAAAGCATTTTCACAAATAGCTTCTTTCTAGTTTTCATCACGAGATATTTGGTTTTTCACTATATGCCTCATACAGTGAAATGTCCCTTCGTGGATTCTATCAAAAGAGTGTTTCAAACCTGGTGAATCAAAACACAGGTTTCATTCAATGAGATGAATCCACATACCATAAAGCATTTTTGCAAATAGCTTGTTTCTAGCTTTTAACATGGGAAGTTTGGTTTTTCTTTATAGGCCTCAATGGGCTCAGAAATGTCCCCTCATAGATTCTACAAAAAGTGTGCATTTATAGTGTTGCATGGAAACAACAGTTTGACACTGTGAGATAAGTCCACACAACACAAAGCATTTTCCCAGATACCTTCTTTCTAATTTTTATTGGAGGATATTCTGTTCATTACTATAGGCCTCAAGGGACTCAAAAATGTCCCTTCGTCCAAATACAAAAAGAGTGTTTCCAACCTGTTGAAACAAAACAAAGGTTTAAATCTGTGAGGTGAATCCACACATTGCAAAGCATTTTCACACATAGCTTGTTTCTAGTTTTTATAGCAGGATATTCGTTTTTTCACTATAGGCCTCAATGTGCTCAGAAATGTCCCTTCACAGATTTTACCAACAGAGCATCTTTAACCTGGTGAAGTAAAACACAGGTTGCATTCAGTGAGATTAATATACATTTCCGTAGATAACTTGTTTCTCATTTATATCACAGGATATTCAATTTTTTACTATAGGCTTCAATGGTCTCAGAAATGTTTCTTCATAGATTCTACAAAAAGAGTGTTTCCAACCCGATGAATCAAACACAGGTTTAACTTTGTGAGACAAATCCACACATTGCAAAGCATTTTCACAGATAGCTTGTATCTAGTTTTTATCATGGGATATTCAGTTTTTCACTAGAGACCTCAATGGTCTCAGAAATTTTTTTTTGTAGATTCTACAATAAGAGTGTTTCCAATGTAGTGGATCAAAACCAGGTTTAACTCTGTGAGATGAACCACACATCACAAAGCATTTTCACATATCACTTGTTTTGAGTTTTTATCATGGGATATTTGGTTTTTCACTACCGGCCTCAATGGGCTCAGAAATATGTCATTGTAGATTCTACAAAGTATGTTTCCAACCTGTTGAATCAAAACAAAAGTTTAACTCTGTGAGGCCAATACCCACACATCTCAAAGCATTTTCACAGATACCTCGTGCCTAGTTTTTATCACGAGATATTCGATTTTTCAACATATGACTCAATGCACTCAGAAATGTTTCTTTATAGACTGTACAAAAAGAGTGTTCCCAACCAGGCAAATCAAAATACACGCTTATATCTGTTAGATGAATGCACATATTACAAAGCTTCTTCACAGATAGCTTGTTTATAGTTTTAATTCTGGGATATTCAGTTTTTCACTATAGGCCTCAATGGGCTCAG
Source organism: Pan troglodytes (assembly GCF_028858775.2). NCBI lineage: Eukaryota > Metazoa > Chordata > Mammalia > Primates > Hominidae > Pan > Pan troglodytes. The sequence continues at coordinate 30,807,928 of NC_072418.2, forward strand.
AAATGTTCCTACGTAGATTCTACAAAAAGGGTTTTCCAACCTGTTGAATCAAAGCACAAGTTTCATTCTTTGAGATGAATAGACGAATCACAAAGCATTTTCACAGAAGGTTGTTTCCAGTTTCTATTGCAGGACATTCGGTTTTTCACTAGAGGCCTCAACAGGCTAAAAAGTATCTCTGTAGATTCTACAAAAAGAGTGTTCTGAACAATGTTGAATCAGAACAAAGGTTTAACTCTGTGAGAAGAATCCACACATTACAAAGCATTTTCACAGATAGCTGCTTTCCATTTCTCATCACAGGAATTTTGGGGTTTTTTTTTCTCCCATAGGTTTCAATGGTTTCAGAAATGTTTCTTCATAGAGTCTACAAAAATAGTGTTTTTAACCTGTTGAATTAAAACAAAGGCTTAATTCTGTGAGATGAATCTACAATTCACAAAGCATTTTTGCAGATAGCTTGTTTCTACTATGTATTGCGGGATATTCGGTTTACCTTTATAGGCCTAACTGGGCTAAGAAATGTCCCTTTGTCTGTTCAACAAAAAGAGTGTTTCGAACCTGGTGAATAAAAACAAATGTTTAACCCTGAGACACTCATCCACACAACATAAAGTATTTTCGCAGATAGATTTTTTCTAGGTTTATTGCAGGATATTTAGTTTTTCACTATTGGCCTCAATGGGTTCAGAAATGACCCTTCGTAGCTTCTATAACAAGAGTGTTTCCAGCCTGTTGAATCAAAATAAAGTTTGAAATCTGTGAGATGGATCCATGCATCACACAGCATTTTCATTAATAGATTGTTTCTAGATATTAATGCAGGAGATTCATTTTTTCACTATAGTCCTTGAGGGGCTCATAAATGTTTCTTTGTAGATTCTACGAAAAGAGTGTTTCACCCTTGTCGAATCAAAATGAAGGTTTAACTGAGTGAGATGAATTCACCCATTGCAAAGCATTTTCACAGCTAGCTTGTTTCTAATTTTTGTCATGAAGTATTCAGTTGTCCACTATAGTGTACAATAGGGACAAATATATTTCTTCATAGATTCTTAAAATAGAGTGGTTCCAACCTGTTAAATCAAAACAAAGGTTTAATTCTGTGAAATAAATCTACACATCTCAAAGCATTTCCACGGATATCTTGTTTCTAGTTTTTATTGCAGGATACTCAGTTTTTTGCTATAATCTCCATAGGCTCAGAATTGTCCCTTCGAAGATACTACAAAAACAAGTTTTTTAACTTATTGAATCAAAACATAGGTTTAACTCAGTGAGATGAATCCACATATTGCAAAGCATTTACACAGCTATTTTGTTTCAAGTTTTTATTGTGGGATATTCATTTTTTTGCTATTGGCCTCAATGGGCTCAGAAATGTCTCTTTGCAGATTCTACAAAAAGAAGCTTTCAACTTGTTGAATTAAAACAAAGTTTTAACTCTGCAAGATAAATTTACACATCACAAAATTATTTCGCAGAGAGCTGGTTTCTGCTTTTTATTGCAAGAGATTCACTTTGCAATAGGCCTCAACGGGCTCAGAAATGTTTTTTCATAGATTCTACAAAAAGAGTGTTCTTAACCTGTTGATTTAGAACAAAGGTCTAACTCTCGATGAATCCACACATCAAAACTCATTTTCATAGTTTGTTTTATATTTTAAAATGGGATATTAGCTTTTTCACTACAGACTTCAATTGGCTCAGAAATTTTTTTCATAGATTCTACAAAAAGAATGTTTCCAAGGTGTTGAATAAAAACAAAGGTTATCCCTGTGAGATGAATGAACGTATCACACAGCATTTTCCCACAGAGGTTGTTTCTATTTTTGCTCACAGGATTTTCGATTTTTCACTATAGGCTTCAATGGGCTTTGAAATGTCCCTTTATATAATCTACTAAAACAGTGTTTCCAATTTGTTCAATCAAAACAAAGGTTTAAATCTGTGACATGAATCCACATATTGCAAAGCATTCACAGATAGCTTTGTTTCTAGATTTTAAGGTGCATTATACATTTTTTACTGTAGTTTTTAATGGTCTCAGAAATGTCCCTTTGTAGATTCTACAAAAAAAGTGTTTCCAACATGTTGAATCAAAACAAAGCTTCATCTCTGTGAGATAAATCCACACATCACAGAGCATTTTCGCAGATAACTTGTTTCTAGTTTCTATCCCGGGATATTTGGTATATCACTATACACCTCAATTGGCTAAGAAATGTCCCTTCATGCATTCCACAAAAGAGTGTTTCCAAACTGGTGAATCAAAACACAGGTTCCATTTGGTGAGATAAATGCATACATCACAAAAAATGTTCACAGATAGCTTGTTTCTAGTTTTTATTGACGGATATATGGCTTCTTGCTATAGGCCTCAATGGGCTCAGAAATATTCCTTCATAGATTCTACAAAAAGAACGTTTCTAACCTGTTAAATAAAAACAAATGTTTAACTCTGTGAGATTAACCCACACATCGGGAACCATTTACACGGAGAGCTTTTTTTCTAGCTTGTATTGCAGGATATTCAGTTTTTCTCTACAGGCCTCAGTGGGCTCAGAAACGTCTTTTCATAGATTCTACAAAAAGAGTGATTTCAACCTGTTGGTTAAAAACATAGTTTTAACTTTTTGAGATAAATCCACACATCACAAAGCATTTTCACAGATGGCTTGTTTCTAGATTTTATCACCAGAAATTCGTTTTTTAACTATAGGCTTCAATGGGCTCAGAAATGTCCCTACATTTTTTACTGTAGGCCTCAATGGGTCAGAAATGTCCCTTCATAGATTCTACCAAAAAAGCGTTTTCAAGGTGTTGAATTGAAACAAAGATTTAGCTCTGTGAGGAGAAGCCACACATTGAAAAGGATTTTCAGAGATAGCTAGTTTCTAGTTCTTATCATGGAATATTCAAATTTTACAATATGCCTCAATGGGCTCAGAAATGTCGCTTCATAGATTTCACAAAAAGTGTTTCCAACCTGGAGAATCAAAACACAGGTTCCATTGGGAGAGACGAATCCACACATCACAAAACATTTTTACATATAGCTTGTTTCTAGTTTTTAATGCTGGATATTCAGTTTTTCACTATAGGTCTCCATGGGCTCAGAAGTGTCCTTTCATAGATTCTACAAAAAGACTTTTTCCTACCTGTTGAATTAAAACATAGTTTTAAATCTGTGAGATAAATGCTCACATCATAAATCATCTTCACAGATAGATTGTTTCTAGATTTTAAGGAAGGATATTCTGCTTCCCTTCATAGATGTCCCTTCATAGATGCTACAAAAAGAGTGTTTCCAAGGTGTTGAATAAAAATATAAGTTTAACTCTGTGAGATGAATCCACACATCACAAAGCATTTTCACACAGGGCTCACTTCTAGTTTTTATCATGGGATATTCAGTTTTTCACTATAGGCCTCAACGGACTTTGAAATATCTTTTTGTAGATTCAACTAAAAGAGTGTTTTTATCTTGTTGAATCAAAAAAAAGGTTGAAATCTGTGACATGAATGAAAATATTCTAAAGCATTTTAACAGATAGCTTGTTTCTAAATATTAAGGCAGGTTGTTTGATTTTTTTACTATAGTTCTTGATGGTCTCAGGAATGTCCCTCTGTACTTTCTACAAAAAAAAGTGTTTGCAGACTGTCAAATCAAAATAAAGGTTTAATTCTGTAAGATAAATCCACACGTTGCAAAGCATTTTTGGAAATAGTTTTTTTCTAGTTTCTATTATGGGATATTTTGTTCATCATTATAGGCCTCAATGGGCTGAGAAATGTCCCTTCATAGACTCTACAAAAAAGTGTTTCCAACCTGGTGAATCAAAACACAGGTTCCATTTGGTAAGAAGAATCCACACACCAATAAGCATTTTGACAGATAGTGTTTTTCTGTTTTTCTTCATGGAATCCTTTATTTTTCGCTACAGGCTCAAAGGGGCTCAGAAATATCCTTCGTAGATTCTACAAAATGAGTATTTCCAACCTACTAAATCAAAGCATAGGTTCCATCCAGTGAGATGAATCCACACATTGCAAAGCATTTTCACAGATATCTTTTCTCTAGTTTATATCACGGAATGTTCAGTTTTCCACTATAGGCCAAAATTGGTTCAGAAATGTTCCTTCATAGATTCTGCAAAAAGAGTGTTTGCAACCTGTTGAATCAAAACAAAGCTGTAACTTTGTGATAGGAATACACGCACAGCAAAGCATTTTTACAGATAGCTTTTTTCTAGTTTTTGTAGCAGAATCCTCAATTTTTTACTATAGGCCTCAATAAGCTCAATTATGTCCCTTCATAGATTCTACAAAAAGAGTGTTTCCAACTTGTTAAATCAAAATAAATGTTTAACTCTGTGAGATAAATGCACACAACCCAAAGCATTTTCACACAAGCCTGTTTCTAGTTTTTACCACTAGTTTTCTGATTTTTCACCACAGGCCTATAAATAGGCCCCGAAATGTTCCTTTGTAATTTTTACAAAAAGTGTGCTTCCAACCTAATGAATCAAAAGAAAGGTTTCACTCTGTGAGATGAATCCAGACATCACAAAGCATTTCCACAGATAGCTTGTTCGTAATTTTTATTGAGGGATATTCAATTTTTCACTGTAGGCCTCAATGAGGCCTACAATTTTTCACTGTAGGCCTCAGAAATGTGCCTGCACAGATTCTACAAAAAAAGTGATTCCACCTGTAATACCAACACTTTGGGAGGCCAAGGCAGGCAGATCAGGAGGTCAGCAAATCAAGACCATCCTGGTTAACATGCTGAAACCCCATCTTTTATAAAAATACAAAAAAACTGCCAGTTGTGGTGGCTGGCACCTGTATTCTCAGCTACTTGTGAGGCTGATGCAGGAGAATTGCTTGAACCAGTGAGCCGAGATTGTGCCATTGCATTTCAGCCTGGGTGACAGAGCAAGACCCTGTCCAAAAAAAAAAAAAAAAAAAAAAAGAAGAAGAAGAAAAGAAAAGTTATTCCAACCTTTTGAATCAAAAGGAAGGTTTAATTTTGTGAGATGAATTCACCCATCATAAAGCATTTTCTCAGATAACTTGTTTCCAGTTTTTCTTGTGGAAACCTCAGTTTTTCACAACAGGCCTCAGAAATATCTCTTCATACATTCTACAAAAAGAGTGTTTCCAACCTGTTAAATCAAAACAATGGTTTAATTCTATGAAATGAATCCACACATTGCAAAGCATTTTCACAGATAAGTTGTTTCTAGTTTTTATCATGGGATATTTGGTTTTCACCATAACCCAGAGAGGGCTCAGAAATGTCAACTCGTAGATTCTACAAAAAGCATGTTTCCAACCTGTTGAATCACAGCAATGGTTTAACTCTGTGAGATGAATCCACACATCACAAGGCATTTTCATAAGTAGTTTTTTTTTGTTGTTTATTTGTTTTTATTGCAAGATATTTGGTTTTTCACTATAGGTTTCAAAGGGCTGAAAAAGTCCCTTTAGAGACACTAAAAAATGGTGTTTCCAACGTGTTGAATAAAAAAAGGTTTAACTATGAAAGAAATTCACCAACTGCAAAGCATTTTCACAGATAGCTTGTTTCTAGTTTTATCACAGGATCCTTGGTTTATCACTGTAAGACTCAATGGGCTCCCCAATGTCTTTTTGTAGGTTCTACGAAAACAGTGTTTCCAGCCTGTTGAATCAAAATAAAGTTTAATTCTTTGAGATGAATCCACATATCACAAAGCATTTTCACAGATAGCTTGTTTCTAGTTTTTATCATCGGATATTTTGTTTTTCACTATAGACTTCAATGCACTCAGAAATGTTGATTCTTAGATTCTACAAAAAAGCGTGTTTTCAAACAGATGAATCAAAACAAAGGTTTAACTCTGTGAGATGAATCCACACATGACAAAACATTTTCATAGATAGCTTGTTTGTAGTTTTTATCATGGGATATTCGAATTTTCAGCATATGCCTCAATGGGATCAGAAATATTCCTGCATAGATTCTATAAAAATAGTGTTTCCAAACTGGTGAATCAAAGCACAGGTTTCATTTGGTGAGATGAATCCAGCCACCATAAATGATTTTCACAGATAGCTTGTTTCTACTTATTACAGTGGGATATTCTGTTTCTCACTATAGGCCTAAATGGGCTCAGAAATTTCCCTTCATAGATTTTACAAAAAGAGTGTTTCCGATCAGTTGAATCAAAACAAAGGTTTAACTTTGTGAGATGAATTCACACATCACAAAGTATTTTTAGAGATAACTTCTTTCTAGATTATAAGACAGGATATTTGTTGTTGTTGCTTTGCTATAGACCTCAATAGGCTCAGAAATGGCCCTATGTAGGTTATAGAAAAAAAAGTGTGTCCAACCTGGTGAATCAAGACACAGGTTTTATTCGGTGAGATAAACCCACACATCACAAAGCATTTTCACTGATACCTTGTTTCTAGTTTTTATCACGTAATATTTGGATTTTGCCAATAGGCCTCAAAAAGTTCAGAAATATCCCTTCGTAGATTCTACAAAAAGAGTATTTCCAACCTATTGAATCTAAACAAACGTTTAACTCTGCAAGATGGATGCACACATGGAAAAGCATTTTCACAGATAGCTTGTTTCTAGCTATCTGAATATCGCAGAATATTCAATTTTTCACCGTAGGCCTCAATAGGTTTAGAAATATCCCTTCATAGATTCTACAAGAAAAGTGTTTCCAACCTGTTGAATATAAGAAAAGGCATAACTCTGAAAGATGCATCCACAGTCTCAAAGCAATTTCACAGAGAGCTTATTTATAGTTTTTATCATGGGATATTCTGTTTTTCACTCTAGAACTCAATTGGCTCAGAAATATTCCTTTGTAGATTCTACAAAAAGATTGTTTCCAACCTGTTGAATCAAAACATAGGTGTAACTCTGTGACATGAATCCATATGCTGCAAGGCATTTTCACAGATAGCTTGCTTCTAGTTTGCATCACGTGATATTTGGTTAATCACTATAGGCATCAATGTTCTCAGAAATGTCCCTTCGTGCATTCCACAAACAGAGTGTTTCAAACATGGTGAATCAAAACACTATTTCCATTCTGTTAAATGAATCCACACATCCAAAACATTTTCCTAGATAGCTTGTTTTCTAGATTGTATTATGGGATTCTTGGTTTTTCACTGTAGGCCTCAATGGGCTCAGAAATGTCTTTTTGTAGGTTCTACAAAAAGAGCGTTTTTAACCTGTTGAATAAAAACAAAGGTGGAACTCTGTGAGATGAATCCACACATCACAAAGAATTTTCACAGACAGCTTGTTTCTAGTTTTTTTTAATATATATAGTCCTTAATAGGCTAAAAACATCCCTTCATAGGTTCTACAATAATGTTTCCAACCTGTTGAATCCATGCAAAGATTTATCTTTGTGAAACAAATTCACATACTAAAAAACATTTTAACAGATCACTTGTTTCCAGTTTTTATTATAAAATATTTGGTTTCACATGATAGGCCTCAATGGGCTGAGAAATGTTCATTCATATATTCTACAAATAGGGTGTCAAAACTGTGGAATCAAAATAAAAGTTTAACACTGTTAGATGAATCTGCACATCACAAAGCATTTTTACAAATAGCTTCTGTCTACTTTTTATTGCAGGGTATTCAGTTTCTCCCTGTAGGCATAAATGGGCTCAGATATGTTTCTTCCTAGATTCTACTAAAATAATGTTTCACCCTTGTGAGTCAAAACACAGGTTCCATTTGATGAGGAAAATCCACACATCACAAAGCATTTTCACAGATAGGGTGTTTCTAGTTTTATCACAGAATATTCAGTTTTCCACTGTAGGCCTCAATGGGCTCAGAAATATTTCTTTGCAGATTCTGCAGAAAGAGTTTCCAACCTGGTGAATCAAAACACAGGGTCTATTCAGTGAGATGAATCCGGACATTGCTAAGCATTTTCACAGATAGCTTGTAATTCGTTTTTATTGTGAGACCCTTGGTTTTTCACTTCAGGCTTCAATGGGCTCAGAAATGTCTCTTTTTAGATTGTACAAAAACAGTGTTTTCAATCTGTTCTATCAAACCAAAGGTTTAATTCTGTGAGGTGAATCCCCACATCACAAACCATTTTCACAGATGGTTCTTTCCAGTTTCCATCATGAAATCCTCGTTGTTTCCCGCCCCCCCACCCCCCCACACACAAACACACACACAGAGGCCTCATTGGGTTCACAAAGATTTTCTCATAGATTCTACTAAAAAAGTGTTTCCAACCTGTTGAACCAAAACAAAGGTTTAACTCTATGAGATGCTTCCACACATCACAAAGCATTTTCACAGACAGAAAGTTTTTAATTTTAATCACTGAATATTCTGTTTTTCACTGTAGGCCTCAAAGGGCTCAGAAATGTCAATTCGTAGTTTCTACAAAGAGAGTGTTTCCAACCTGTTTAATTACAACAATGGTTTAACTCTGTAAGATGAATGAAAACATCACAAGGCATTTTCCCAGATAGCTTGTTTCTAGTTTTTATTGTGGGATATTCTGTTTGGCACTATACACATCAATAGACTCAGAAATGTCCTATCATAGATTCTACAAAAAAAGTATTTCCATCTTGGTGAGTCAAAAATAAGGTGTAACTCTGTGAGATGAATCCACACATCAGAAAGCATATTCAAAGATAGCTCATTTCTAGCTTTTTATTGCAAGATATTCCATTTTTTACTATAGGCCTCAATGGGCTCAGATACATCCCATCGTATATTCTACAAAAAAGTGTTTCCAATCTGGTGAATCAAAACACAGGCTCCTTTTAATGAGATGCATCCACACATCACAAGGCATTTTCAAAGAGATTGTTTATAGTTTCAACTGCAGAATATTTGTTTGTTTACTATAGGCTTCAATGGGCTCAGAAATGTTTCTTTGTAGATTCTACAAAAAGAGTATTTCCAATATGGTGAATCAAAAAAAAAAAAAAGATTTAACTCTGTGAGATGAAAGAACACATTGCTAAATATTTTCACAGATAGCTTCTTTCTAGTTTTCATCACGGGATATTCAGTTTTTCATGATAGGCCTCAATGAGCTCAGAAATGTCCCTTCATAGATTCTACAAAAAGAGTTCTAATTTGTTGAGTCAAAAAAAAGGGTTTAACTGTGTGAGATAAATTTACACATGGCCAACTATTTTCACAGATCACTTGTTTCTAGTTTATTTTGTGGGATATTCAGTTTTTCAATATAAGCCTCAATAAGCTCAGTAATGTCCCTTCGTATATTCTTCAAAAAGATTGTTTTCAACCTACTAAATCAAAACACGAGTTTCATTTGGTGAGATGAATTCACACATCAGAAAGCACCTTCACATGTAGCTTGTTTCTAGTTTTGTTTGCAGGATATTAGATTATTTTTCTATAGACCTAAAGGAGCTCAGAAATTTCTACAAAAAAGTTCTTCCCATTTATTCAATCAAAGCAGAGGTTTATTTTCATGAGATGAATCTGCACATCACAAATCACTTTCACAGATAACCTGTTTTCGGTTTTTATTGCAGGAAATTCAGTTTTTCACTACAAGCCTCAATGAGCTCAGAAATGTCCCACTGTAGGTTTTACGAAAAGAAGGTTTCCAACCTGGTGAATCAAAACACAAATTCAATTCACTGAGATAAATCTCCACTCCAGAAAGCATTTTCGCAGATAGCATCTTTTTACTTTTTATCATGAGATATTTGATTTTTTACTATTGGCCTCAATGAGGTCAGAAATGTCTCTTGGTAGATTCTATAAAAAGAGTGTCTCCAACCTGTTCAATCAAAACAAAGGTTTAACTCTGTGAAATGAATTCAAACATTGAAAAGCATTTTCACAGATAGCTTGTTACTAGTTTTTATCGTGTGATATTTGATTTTTTACTCTTAGCCTCAATTTGCTCAGAAATGTCCCTTTGTAGATTCTATTTAAAAAAAAAAAAGTGTTTCCTACCTGGTGAATCAAAACTCAGGTTTCAGTCAGTGAGATGAATCCATACACCACAAAGCATTATCACAGATAGCTTCCTTCTAGTTTTCATTGTGGGATATTTGATTTTTCATTATAGGCCTCAATGTGCTTAGAAATGTCCATTTGTATGTTCTACAAAAAGAGTGTTTCCAGCCTGTTGAATCAAAAGATTGATTTAGCTCTGTGAGATGAATGTTCACATTGCAAACCACTTTCACAGATAGCTTGTTTGTTGTTTTTATCATGGGATATTCAGTTTTTCACTAGAGGCCTCAATGGACTCAGAAATGCCCCTTCATAGATTCTACAAAAAAAGTGTTTCCAACCCTTTGAATGAAAATAGAGTTCTAACTCTGTGAGGTGAACCCACAATTTACAAAGCATTTAATCAGAGAGTTTGTTTCTTGTTTTTATAGTGGGATATTCAGTTTTTTACTATAGGTTTCAAAAGACTCAGAAATGTCACCCAGATGTTTCTATCATTAGACTGTCTGGGGTCAGTCAGGAGTCTCTCCCATTAGAATGCCTGCTGTTGCTCAGGAGTCTATATAATTAGATTGCCTGTTGTCAGCCAAGAGTCTCTTTCATCAGAATGCTTGGGATCATCCAGGTGTCTCTATTCATAGGCCACCTGTGTTCACCAGCAGTCTCTCTATTAGAATGCTTGGTGTTGGCCAATAGTTTCTTGAATTAGAAGGCCTGGGGTCACCTCGGTGTCTCTATTATTAAAATGCTTTGCCTCACCCACTTTTCTTCATCATTAGAATGCTGGGGTTGGGCCAAGAATCTCTCCCATTAGAATTCCTATGGTTTCCCAGGTGTCTCTATCACTAGACTGTTTGTGGTTACTAGGAGTCTGTTTTTAGAATGCCTGGGGTTTGCCAGGAGTCTCTAAAATTAGAATGCCTGGAGTCTCCCAGGTATTTCAATCATAAGACTGCCTGGGGTCAGCCAAAACTCTCTCCCATTAAAATTCCTGTGCTCTTCCAGGTGTTTCTATCATTAGACTGCCTGTGGTTGGCCAGGAGTCTCTCCCATTAGAATACCTTGGGTCACCAAGGTGTCTATATAGGCTGCCTGATTTCAGCTGGAAGTCTTTCTGATTAGAATCTCTGGTGTCAGCTGGGGTTCTCCGCTATTAGAATGCCTGGGGCCACCCTGGTATCTCTTTAATTAGACTGCTTGTTGTCAGCCAGGAGTCTCTTTAATTAGAATGCTTGGAATTGCCCAAGTGTCTGTATCATTAGATGGCCTGGGGCCAGCCAGGAATCTCTCCCATCAGAATGCATGAGGTTTGCCAGGAACATCTAAAGTTAGAAAGCCTGAGGTCACTTAGGTGACTCTATCATTAGAATGCCTGGGGTCAGCTGGGAGCCTCTCCCATTAGAAAGCCTGGGGTTGTTCAAGTTTCACTATCACTAAAATGCCTGGGGCTGACTGGGGTTTCTCCCATAAAAATACCTGTGGACAGCCAGATATCTCTATCATTAGACTGCCTGAGGTCACTCAGGAGTCTCTATCATTTGATTGCCAGGGGTCAGCCAGGAATCTCTCCCATTAAAATGCCTGGGGTCGTTCAGGTGTCTTTATCATTAGAATGCCAGGATTGGGGGGCCTCTCTAATAAAAATACCTGGGGTCGCTGAGGTGTCTTTATCATTAGGCTGCCTAGGGTTGCCAAGATGTCTTTATCATTAGAATTCCTGAGTTCAGCCAAAATTCTCTCCCATTAGAATGCCTGTGGTTGCCCAAATGTCTTTATCATTAAAATGCTTGGGGTTGGCCAGGAGTCTCTCCCATTAGAATGCCTATGATCACCCGGGTGGCTCTATCATTAGACTATCTGAAGTCGGCCAGTAGTCTCTTTCATCAGAATGTTTGGGTGGCCCAGGTGTCTCTATCATTAGACTGCCTGGAGTTGGTCTGGATTCTCTCCAGTTAGAATGCTTGGGTTCGCTCAGCTGTCTCTATCACTAGAATGCCTGGGGTCATGCAGGAGTCTCTTCTGTTAGAAAGTTTGGGGTAGCCCAACTGTCTTTATCATTAGACTGCCTGGGGTTGGCCAGGAGTCTCTCTCATTAGAATGCCTGGAGTCACCCAAAAATCTGTATAATTAGACTGCCTGCGGTTGGCCGGGAGCCTTTTCCTTTGGAATGCCTGGGGTCACCCAGGAGTCTCTATCATTAGACTGCCTGGGTTTGGCAGAACGTCTCTCCCATTAGAATGCCTGTGGTCATGAAGGAGTCTCTATCTTTAGACTGCCTGGGGTCAGACAAGATTCTCTCCCATAAGAATCACTGGGTTTGGCCAGGACCCTCTCCTATCAGAATGCCTGAAGCTGCCTAGATGTCTCCATCATTAGACTGCTTCGGGTTAAATGGGAAATTCTCCCATTAGAATGCCTGGGTTCACCCAGGTGTTTCTATCATTAGACTGCCTGGGTTTGGCCAGGTGTCTCTTTCATCAGAATGCCTGGTGCTGGCCAGGAGTCTCTCTTATTTGAGTGCCTGGTGTCGTGGAAGTGTCTATATCATTACAATGCCTGGGGCCACTCAGGTGTCTCTATCATTAAAAAGCCTCAAGTTGACCAGAAGTTTCTCTCATTAGAATGTCTGTGTTCACCCAGTTGTCTCTATCATTAGACTGCCTGGGGTCGGCCGGGAGTGTCTGTCATTAGAATGCCTGCAGTCGCCCAAATGTCTCCGTCATCAGACTGCCTGGAGTCAGCAGGGAGTCTCTACCATTAGAATGCCTGAGGTCTCTCAGGTGTCTCTATAATTAGATTACCTGGGGTCAGCCAGGAATCTCTCCCATTAGAATGCCTGGAGTTTCCCAGGTGCCTCTATGCATAGACTGCCTCTTTCAGCCAAAAGTCTCTCCCAGTAGAATGCCTGGGTTCTGCTGGGAGTCTCCCCTTTTAGAACGCCTGAAGACACCCAGGTGTCTCTTTAATTAGACTGCCTGGGGTCAGCCAGGGATCTCTTCCATTAGAATGCCTGTGCTCATCAAGGTGTCTCTATCAATAAACTGCCTGCAGTTTGCCAAAAGTCTCTCACATTAGAATGCCTGGGGTCGAGCAGGTGTCTCTGTTATTAGCAAGCTTTGGGTTGGCCAGGAGCCTCTCCTATTAAAATGCCTGGAGTTGGGCAGAAGTGTCTCCCATTAGAATGCATGTGGTCGCCCATTTGTCTCTATCAATAGACTGCCTGAAATTAGACATGGGCCTCTCCCACTAGAATGCCTGGGGTCGCACAGGTATCTCAATCATTCGATTTTTGGGGTTGGCTGAGAGTCTCTCCCATTAGAACACCTTCGGTCACCCAGGTGTTTGTTTCATTAGACTGCCTGGTATTGGCTGGGAGTCTCTCCCATTAAAATGCCTGGGGTCTCCCAGGTGTCTCTATCAATAGACTGCTTGGGTCCGTCAGAAGTCTCTCCCATTAAAATGCCTGGGGTTGGATGGGAGTCTCTATTATTAGAATACCTTTGATTGCCCAGGTGTCTCTTATCAGATTGCCTTAGGTCAGCTAGGAGTCTCTCTCATTAGAATGCCTGTGGTCGCCCAGGTTTCACTTTCATTAGACTGCCTATGGCCGGCCAAACTTCTTTCACATTAGAATGCCTGGGATTGCCAGCTGTCTCTATCATTAGACTGCCTGTGGTCAGCCAAAAGTCTCCCATTAAAATGCCTGGGGTCCCCCAAGTGTCTCTATCATTAAACTGCCTGGGTTCGTTATGGAGTCTCTCTTATTAGAATGCCTGGAGTTACCCAGGGTTCTCTATCCTTAGACTGCCTGAAGTTTGACAAGAGTCTCTCCCATTAGAATCACTGGGGTTCACCAGGAGTCTCTCACATTAGAATCCTTTGCGTTGCCCAGATGTCTCTATCATTACAATGATTGGGGTGGCCCACTTGTCTTCATCATTAGAATGCTGGGGTTCAGCCAGGAGTCTCTCTGATTAGAATGCCTAGGTTTGCCTAGGAGGCTCTTTTATTAGAAAGCCTGGGGTCACTTAGTTGTCCCTTATCTTGACTGCCTTGGTTGCCCAGGTGTCTCTATCATTAGACTGCCTGGAGTCGCACAGGTATCTCTATCATTAGAATGCCTGGGGTGGTCCGAGATTCTTTCCCATTAGAATGCCTGGGGTCACCCAAGTGTCTCTAACATCATACTATCTGGTATCGACTGCGAATCTCTTTCATTAGAATATTTGGGGTCGCCCAGGTGTCTCTATCATTAGACTGCCTTGGGTAGCCAGGAGTCTCTCCCATTAGAAGGCCTGAGTTTGCCCAGGTGTCTCTATCATTAGACTGCCTGGGATCATCCTAATATCTACCTCATTAGAATGCCTGGTATCAGCCAACATTCTCTCCCATTTGAGTGCTTAGAGTAGCATAAATGTCTCTATCATGACAATGCCTGGGGCATCCAGGTTTCTTTCTCATTACAATGACTTGAGACGACCAGTATTCTATCCCATTAGAATGCCTGTGGTCTCCAGGTGTCTCTATTGTAATACTGCCTGGGGTCAGATGAAAGTGTCTCCCATTAAAATGTCTGGGGTTGCTCAGGTGTCTCTATTATTAGACAGCCTGGGGTAGGCCAGAAGTCTCCTCCATTTGAATTTCTGTGGTTGTCCAGTGTCTCTATCATTAGACAGCCTGTGGTCTCCCAGGAGTCTCTCCATCAGAATGCCTGGTAATGACCAAAATTCTTTCACATTAGAGTGCCTGGGGTTGCCCAGGTGTGTCTACCATTAAAATACTTGGGGTTGCCCAGTTGTCTCTATCATTAGAAAACCAAGGTTCTGTGGGAAGTCTCTCCCATTAGAATGCCTAGGTTTGCCCAGGTGTTTCTATCATTAGACTGCCTTGTGTCATCCGGGAGTCTCTCCCATTAGAATGACTGGGGTCGCCAATGTGTCTCTATCATTAGAATTCCTGGGGTTGGCTGGGGGTCTCTCCTGTAAGAATGGCTGGGTTCACCCAGGTCTCTCTAACATTAGACTGCCTGGTTTTGCACAGGTGTCCCTAAGATTAGAATGCCTAGGGCCGTCAGGGAGTCTCAACCAATAGAATGCCCATGGTCACCCAAGTGTCTCTATCATTAGACTGCCTAGGGTCAGCTTAGAGTCTCTCCCATTAGAATGTGTGGGGTCATCCAGGAGTCTATATAATTGAACTGCCTGAGTTTGACCAGGAGTCTCTCTCATTAGAATGCCTGGGATCACTAAGGAGTCTCTATTTCTAGATTGCCAGGGGTCGGACGAAAGTCTCTCATTAGAATTAATGGGGTTGCCCAGGTGTCTCTATAATTAGACTATCTGGGTTAGGCCAGGAATCTTTCCCATTAGAATGCCTGGGGTCGTTTAGGTGTCTCTATGCGTAGACTGCCTGGAGTTGGCCAGGATTCACTCCCATTAGAATGCCTTCTGTCACCTGAAAGTCTCTCCTATTAGAATGCTTGGGGGCACCCAGGGGTCTTTTTAATTAGACTGCCTGGGGTCGTCCAGGACTCCTTCTCATTACAATGCCTCTGGTCGCCCAGTTGTCCCTATCAATAGACTGCCTGGGTTTGGCCTGGAGTCTCTTCCATTAAAATGCCTGGGGTCACCCAGGTACCTCTATAATTAGATTGCTTGGGGCCATCCAGGTTTCTCTTTCATTGGGATGCCTGTGATTGCCCATGTTTCTCTAAAATTAGACTGCCTGGGGTCGGCCAGTAGTCTCTCCCATTAGAATGTCTGGGGTCACCCAGGTTTCTCTATAATTAGACTGTGTGGGGTCCACCAGGAATCTCTCCCATTAGAATGCCTGTGGTCACCCAGGTGTCTCATCAACAGACTGCGTGGGTCAGCCACGAGTCTCTCCCATTAGAAAGTCTGGTGTCAGCTAGGAGTCTCTTTTATTTGAATGCCTGGGGTCATTCACCTGTCTTTTTAATTCGACTGCCTGGGGTCGCTGAGGAATCTCTTCCATTACAATGCCTGAGGTCACCCAGGTTGCACTTTAATTAGACTGCCTGGGGTTGGCCAGGAGTCTCTTTTATTAGAATGCCTGTGGTCACTGAGGTGTCTCTATCATTAGACTGCCTGTGGTCAGCCAGGTGTCTCTCCATTAGAATGCCTGAGTTTAGCCAGGAGTCTCTCACATTAGAATGCCCGTGGTCACCCAGGTGTCTCTATTATTAAAATGCTTGGGGCCACCCATGTGCCCCTATCATTAGCATGCCAGGGTTCAGCCTGTAGTGTCTCCCATTAGAATGCCTGAGGTCGCCCAGGTGTCTCTATCATTATTCTGTCTGGTGTTGGCTTGGGTGTCTCTCCCATTAAAATACCTAGTTTCATCCAGGTGCCTCTATCATTAGAATGCCTGTGGTTGGCTGGAGGTCTCTCCCATAAGAATGACTGTGGTTGCCCAGTTCTCTCTATCATTAGACTGCCTGGGGTCGCAGAGGTTTCTCTATTATTAGAATGCCTAAAGTCTTTTGGGAGTCTCTCTCATTAGAATGCCTAGAGTAGCCCAAGTGTCTTTATCATCACACTTCCTGGGGTTGGTTGGGAGTCTCTTTCATTAGAATGCCTGGGGTGTCCCAGGAGTCTGTATAATTAGACTACCTGGGGTCAGGAAGGAGTCTCTCCCATTAAAATGCCTGGGGTAGACCAAGTGTCTCTATCATTAGACTGCCTAAGTACTGCCAGGAGTATCTCACATTAGAATGCCTGGATTGAACCAGGAGTCTATCCCTAGACTGCCTGAAGTCGAATAATAGTCTCTCACCTTAGAATGACTGAGGTAGCCAGAAGTCTCTCCAATTAGAATGGCTGGGTTCGCCCAGGTATATTTATCATTAGAGTGCCTGGATCTTCCTGGAGTCTCTCTCATTAGAATGCCTGGTGTCAGTCAAGAGTCTCTCCCATTTGAATACCTGGGGTCACACAGGTGTCTCTATCATTACAATGCCTGGGGTCACCCAGGTGTCTCTATAATTACAATACCTCGGGACGATCGGTAGTCTCTCTTATTAGAATGCCTTCGGTCACCAGGTGTCTCTATCATAATACTGCCTGGGGTCACACAGGAGTATCTCTTGTTAGAATGCCTGGGGTTGCCCAGGTGTTTCTATCATTAGACTGCCTGGAGTCAGCCAGAAATCTTCCCCATTAGAGTGCTTGGGGTCACCCATGTGTCTCTACCCATAGACTGCTTGGGTCGGCCAAGAGTCTCTCTCAGGTTTCTCTCTCATTAGACTGCCTGGTGTCAGACAGGAGTCTCTCTCAATCGAATGCCTGGTGTCAACGGAAAGTTTCTCCCATTAGAGTGCCTGGGTTCTCACAGGTGTCTCTATCATTGCAATGCCTGGGTTGCCCACGTGTCCCTATCATTAGAATGCCTCATGTCTGCCAAGAGTCTCCCACATTAGAATGCCTGCAATTGCCCAGGTGTCTCTATTATTAGACTTCCTAGGGCTGGCCAGGAATCTATCCCATTAGAATGCCTGGGGTCCCTTAGGTGTCTCTATGCATAGACTGCCTGGTGTAGGCCAGGAGTCACTTCCATTAGAATGCCTTGGGCCGGCTAAGTCTCTCCCACTAGAATGCCTCAGGTCACCCAGTGGTCATTTTAATTAGACTGCCTGGGGTCGTCCAAGAGTCGTTATTATTAGAATGTGCGTGGTCGCCCAGAGGTCCCTATCAATGGACTCCCTGGGTTCAGCCAGGAGTCTCTCCCATTAGCATGCCTGGGGCCACCCACCTTTCACTTCAATTAGACTGCTTGTGGTTGGCCAAAAGTCTCTCACATTAGAATGCCTGGGGCCACCCAGGGTTTTCTATCATTAGACTGCATGTGGTCAGCCAAAAGTTTCTCCCATTAAAATTCCTGAGGTCCCCCAAGTGTCTCTATTATTAGACTGCCTGGGTTCGGCTGGGAGTCTCATATTAGAATGCCTGTAGTCACCCAAATTTCCCTATCCTTAGACTGCCTGAAGCCAGACAAGAGTTTCTCCCATTAGAATCGCTGGAGCTTGCCAGGAGTCTCTCACATTAGAATGCCTGGGGTCACTCAGGTGTCTCTATCATTAAAATGATTGGGGTGGCCCACTTGTCCCCATCATTAGATTGTCAGGGTTTGGCCAGGAGTCTGATTAAAATGCCTTAGGTCGCCTGGGAGTCTCTTTTATTAGAAAGCGTGGGGTCGCTTAGGTGTCTCTTATTTAGACTGCCTGGGGTTCCCCAGGTGTCTCTATCATTAGACTGCCTGGGGTTGCACAGGTATCCCTATCACTAGAATGCCTGCGGTGGTCTGAGAGTCTTTCCCATAAGAACACCTGGGGTCACGCAAGTGCCTCTTTCATCACACTGACTGGTGTTGTCTGGGAGTATCTTTCATTAGTGTCTCTAACATTAGATTGCCTGGGGTCGTTGGGGAGTCTCCTCCATTAGAATGACTTGGGTGGCCCAAGTACCTCTCTTTTTAGACTGCCTGGGGTGGGCTGGGAGTCTCTCCTATTAGAATGCTTGTGGTCGCCCAGGAGTCTGTATAATTGAGCTTCCTGGGTTCGACCAGGGCTCTCTCCCATTAGAATGCCTGGGGTCACCCAGGAGTCTCTATCCTTAGACTTTCAGATGCCAGATGAAAGTCTCTTTCATTAGAATGCCTGGGGTCACCAAAGTGTCTCTATAATTAGACTGTCTGGGTTCGGCCAGGTATCTATTTCATTAGAATGCCTGGGGTCGCTTAGGTGGTCTGTATGCATAGACTGCTTGGAGTCAAACAGGAGTCACTCCCAATAGAATGCTTTTGGTCAGCCGAAAGACTCTCCTATTAGAATGCCTGGTGGCACCCAGGGGTCTCTTTAATTATACTGCCTGAGGTCGTCCAGGCGTCTTTCTCATTACAATGCCTAGGGTCACCCAGATGCCTCTATCATTAGACTGTCTGTGGTCATCCAGGAGTCTCTTTCACTGAAATGCCTGCGGTTGCCTATTTGTCTCTATCATTAGACTGCCTGGGTTCAGCCTAGCAATAAATGAAAGTTTAACTAAGCTATACTAAACCCAGCGTTGGTTAATTTCGTGCCAGCCACTGCAGCCATTAGTCTCTCCCATTAGAATGCCTGGGGTCACCCAAGTTTCTCTATAATTAGACTGTGTGAGGTCAGCCAGGAATCTCTCCCATTAGAATGCCTCCAGTCACCCAGGTGTCTCTATCCACAGACTGCTTGGGTCAGCCAGGAGTGTCTCCCATTAGAATGCCTTGGGTCAGCTAAGATTCTCTCTTATTTGAATGCCTGGGGTCACCCAGGTGTCTTTTTAATAAAACTGCATGCAGTTGGCCAGGAGTCTCTCCCATTAGAATGCCAGGAGTTGCCCATTTGTCACTTTAATTAGACTGCATTTAGTCGGCCAGGAGTCTCTCCTATTAAAATGCCTGTGGTAGCCCAGGTATGTCTATCATTAGACTGCCTGTGCTTAGCCAGGAATCTCTCCATTAGAATGCCTGAGGTTAACCCTGAGTCTGTAACATTAGAATACCTGTGGTCGCCCAGGTGTCTCTATCATTGAAATGCTTGGGGTTGCCCACTTGTCTCTATCATTAGAATGCCTGGGGTGGGCCAGAAATCTCTCTCATTAGAATGCCTGTTGTCGCCCAAGTCTCTATCCATAGACTGCTTGGGTTGGCCAGGAGTCTCTCCCATTAAAATGTCTGGGTCTCCCAGTTTCTCTATCATTAGACTGTCTAGGGATGACTGGAAGTCTCTCCCATTAGAATACCTGGGTTGCCCACGTGTCTCTATTGTTAGACTGCGTGGCATCAGACAGGAGTCTCTCATTAGAATGTCTGATGTCAACCAAAATTCTCTCCCATTAGAATGCCTGGGGTCTCACTGGTGCCTAAATAATTACAATGCCTGGGTCTCCCAGGTTTCTCTATCATTAGAATGCCTCGGGTTCGCAGAGAGTCTCTTGCATTAGAATGCCTGCAATCGCCCAGTTGTCTCTATCAGTAGACTGCCTGGGGTCAACCGAAAGACTCTCCCATTATAATGCCTGGAATCGCCCAGGTGTCCCTATGCATAGACTGTCTGGGGTTGGCCAGGAATCTCTCTTATTAGAATGCCTGAGGTCGCCCAGGTGTCTCTATCAATAAACTACCAGAAGTCTCCCCCATTAGAATGTCTGAGATTGGGTAGGAGTCTCCCTTATTTTAATGCCTGGGGTCACCCAGGTGTCCATTTAATTAGACTGACTGGGGTCGGCCAGGGGTCTCTCCCATTAGAATGCCTGGGATCACCCAGGTATCTCTATCATTAGACTGCCTATGCTTAGCCAGTTGTCTCTCCATTAGAATGCCAGAGGTTGGCCAGGAGCCTCTCATATTAGAATTCCTATGGTCACTCAGGTGTGTTTATCCTGAAAATGATTGGAGCCACCCACTTGTCTCTATCATTTGAATGCCAAGGTTTGGCCTCGAGTCTCTCCTATTAGAACGCCTGGGGCTGCCTAGGTGAGTCTGTCATTATACTGTCTGGGGTTGTTTGGGAGTCTCTTCCATTAAAATGCCTGGTGTCACCC
The DNA here is from genome assembly GCF_028858775.2 of Pan troglodytes. Classification (NCBI taxonomy): domain Eukaryota; kingdom Metazoa; phylum Chordata; class Mammalia; order Primates; family Hominidae; genus Pan; species Pan troglodytes. The sequence goes on from NC_072418.2 coordinate 30,828,526, forward strand.
AGGTGTCTCTATCTTTAGGATGCCTGTGGTCGGCTGGGGGTCTCTCTCATTAGAATGCCTGGTGTCAGCCAAGAATAACTCCCATCTGAGTGCCTGGGGTCCACAGGAGTCTCTATCATTGAAATGCCTGGGGTCACCCAGGTGTCTCTGTCATTACAATACCTTGGGACGACCAGTAGTCTCTTCCATTAAAATGCATGGGGTCACCAAATTGTCACTTTAATTAGACTGCATGGGGTTGGCAAGCAGTCGCTCCCATTAGAATGCCTGCGGTCACCAAGGTGTCTCTATCATTAGACTGCCTTGGGTTGGTTGGGAGTCTCTCCCATTATAATGCTTGGTGTTGCCCAGGTGTCTCTATCATTAGACTGCCTGGGGTTAGATAATATTCTCTTCATTAGAATGCTTGGGTTTGCCCAACTGTCTTTAATATTTGACCACCTGGGGTCGGCCAAAAGTCTCCCTTATTAGAATGCCTGGTGTCAGCTGGGAGTCTTTCTCATTTGAGTGCCTGGGGTCGCACAGGTGTTTCTATCATTAAAATGCCTCAGGTCACCCAGGTGTCTCTATAATTAAAATGCCTCGGGATGACTGAGAGTCTCTCCCATTAGAATGCCTGTGGTTGCCCAGGTGTCTCAATCATAAGACTGCCTGAGGTCAGATGGGAGTCTCTCCCATTAGAATGCCTGGGGTCACTTAGGTGTCTCTATCATTAGACTGCCTGAGTTCGGCCAGGAGGCTTTTCCATTAGAATATCTGGGATCTGCCGGCAATCTTTCCCATTAGAATGCCTGGGTTTTGCCAAAAGTTTATCCCATTAGATTGTCTGGAATCGCCCAGGTGTCTATATCATCAGACTACCTGGTCGACTGGAAGTTTCTCACATTAGAATGCCTTGGGTCGCCCAGGTGTCTCTATCATTAGACTGCCTGGGGTCAGCTGGGAGTGTCTCCCATTAGAATGGCTGAGGTCTCCCATGTGTCTCTATAATTAGACAGCCTGCCTGGGGTCAGCCATGAGTCTCAAAAAAAAAAAAAACCCATGTGTACCCCAGGTTTCTTTATCCTTAGACTGCCTAGATTCAGCCAGGAGTCTCTTTCATTAGAATGTCTGTTGTTGCCCAGATGTCTCTATTCTTAGACTGCCTAGGTTCCATCAGGGGTCTCTCCCATTAGAATGTCTTGGGTCAGCCAGGGTCTCTCCCTTTAAAATGCCTGGGGTTCATCAGGGGTCCCTCCCGATAGAATGTGTTGGGTAACCTGGGAGTTTCTCCTTTTAAAATACGTGGAGTCCCCCAGGTGTCTCTATCATTAGAATGCCTGGGCTCAACCACGGGTGTTTCCAATAAGAATGCCTGTGGCCTCCCAGGTGTCTCCATCATTAGATTGCCTGCAGTCAGCCAGGGTTCTCTCCCATTAGAATGCCTGGGGTTGCCCATGTGTCTCAATAATTAGACTGCTTGCAATCAGCAAGAAGTCTCTCCCAAGAGAATGCCTGGGGTTGAGCTGGAGTCTCTCCCAATACAAAGGCTGTGTTCTCCCAGGTGTCACTATTATTAGAATGCCTGGGGTCAGCTAGGAGACTCTCACATTAGAATGCCTGGTCTCACCGAGGTGTCTCTATCATTAGACGGCTTCTGGTTGGCTGGTAGTTTCTCCCATTAGAATGCCTGGGATCATCTGGATGTCTTTACCATTAGACTGCCTGGGGTTGGCCAGGAGTCTCTCCCATTTGAATGCCTGGGGTCGGCTGGGAGTCTCTCCCATTAGAATACCTGGGGTTGTCCAAGTGTCTCTATCATTAGACTGCCGGGGTTGGCCTGGAGTCTTTCCCATTAGAATGCCTGGAGTCGCCCAAGTTTCTCTGAGACTGCCTGGGGTTGGCCAGGAGTCTCTCCCACTAGAATGTTCAGCCAGGATTCTCTTTCATTAGAATGCCTGGGGTTGCCCAGGTGCCTCTATCATTAGACTGCCTGGATTCAGCCAGGAGTCTCTCCCATTAGAATGCCTGCTGTCACTCATGTGACTCTATTATTAGACTGCTGGGGTTGGCCTGGAATCTCTCCCATTTGAATGCCTGGGGTTGCCAAGATGTCTCTATCCATAGACGGCTTGGGTCGGCAAGGAGTCTCTCCCGTTAGAATGCCTTTAGTCGGCTGGGAGTCTCTCCCATTAGAATGTTTAGTTAAGCCCATGTTTCACTTTATTAGACTGCCTGGGGTCACCCAGGAGTCTCTCCCATTAGAATGCCTGGGTTGCCCAGGTTTCTCTATCATTAGACTGCCTGTGGTCAGCCAGGAGTCTCTCCATTAGAATGCCTGGGGTTGGCCAGGAGTCTCTCACATTAGAATGCCTGTGGTCGCCCAGCTGTCTCTATCATTAAAATGCTTGGGTTTGCCCATTTGTTTCTACCAATAGAATGCCAGGGTTTGTCCCAGAGCCTCTTCCATTACTGTAGGGGTTCAGTCAAGATGCTGGGGAAAACTATAAAACACAAACGTTCTTGGAAGGCCAGGGGGTTTTGTATAGCTTCAAATACTTTGTCTGAAGGTGGCCTAATCCTCTTTGAACTATAGCAAGGGTAATTAATATAGGAACATAGAGTAGTTAACCTAAATAGCTTGTTTACTTATGTGGTCTTAAAACTAACCTCTTATCATCCACTCGTGCATGATTGCTCTCTACTCGGGGGTTCAGCAATAATAATTACCTTCTAGTGGTGTTTACCTGAGACTTCTGTCATTAAATGTGTGCTAAATAAATGCCGGGAGGGCCAACAAGTCAGAGCCGTGGCTGACAGGACTCTTCTTGGAGTCTGTAAGTGGCCTGAATGCTCAGCAGGACTGACAAGCATAAGATCTGTGTCAGTGTACATTATTCATCCGTCGTTGAGTCAGGGTCTGCAGGACAAACCCCCGCAGGTGGTGACCCCGACATGATCAAGGCAGTGAAGGAAGCGCGATGGACACCCTGAAAACGAAGGTGAAAAAGGAACCTTGTCATCAGCGAGCAATCAGTAAGTCATTGGTGCCCACTCAGGATCTCCAAGTTCAGGGGAGATTGTTCAGGCTGAGGTTTCATCATGAGACAACAGTTATCAGCTCAACAGAAACAGTATATAAAAGTGTTGAAACAGCTGCTTAAGGCTAGTGGAGCCTCAGTTTTGCAGGCTCAATTAAATGACCTAATGCAAACTGTTATAAGCCAAAGCCTATGGTTCCCAGAAAAAGGCACGCTAGACATAAAGCTCTCGGAACAAGTGGGGAGAAATCTTAAACAGCATTATGCACAAGGGCAATGAGTCCCAGTAACACCTCTAGCGCTGTGGGCTGTAATTAGGCGGGACCAGGCTCCATTATACACAGAAGAGCCTAAAAAGGGGAAGGAGGAACCGTAACCTGCGTTACCACCTCCTTTTCCTTCAGCCCGGATGTATCACCGGGCCAGAATAACAAAAAGGAAAAGGGGTTTTTCCTGAGCCACCTCCTCCAAGAGATAGGAAAAAGGACAGGAGACACGCTACACCTATGAGACCCTGTCTAATCAAGCGGCATTAGAAGGGGAGCTTTTAGCCTGCCTGGTAATGCAAGGTCAGCAAGGCAATCAGGTACCTAAAGGGTTAAGAAAAAGCATTAGAGGCCAGAGTGCTGCGGTCAAGCAGGCAGTAAATAGAAAGCAAACACTGCCAGCAAATGCTCCCAAAAACTTGGCCTGCGTAGCAGCTGTGTTGACGAAAAGCCAGGTCCAGTGCACCAGAGCGGCCTGCTACTGAGGGGCAGAAGGTGTGCGCGGGAAGGCTCACCCAACCTGCAGCAGCCACCTGGTGGCGGGAGGAGGGAGCGGCACACGCAGAAAGAAGCGGTGCAGACAAGAAGCGGCAGGGCCTGAGCAAGCACATCGCAGCCGCTGCCCCCGGACCTGCCCGCTCAGCTCTACAGCTCCGCAGGCGGCCCACGACAAAATTTCATGTGTTTCTTGTATACAGAGATGTCCCAAATTATAATTCTCTGCTAAGATTTAAGTAAAATTTAAGAATTTAATAGACCTCTTTCTGATAATAGCCACTGTTATCTCTTGCTTGCCCCTAGCGTGACTCTCTCCAAATCTAATTAAAATAAAACTGTAACCTCTGAATGAGAGAAATTACAGAGGGCCCATGAATTAGTTGGAGAGCAATTGAAAGCTGGGCATGTTGAATTATCTAGCAGCCCTTAGAATTCACCCATTTTCATCATTCCCCAAAAGTCTGGGAAATGGTAACTTTTTCATGACCTACGTGCTATTAATGCCAATTTGCAACCTGTGGGACCCCTTCAGCAGGGGCTCCTTTCGCCCAGGGCAATTCCTCAAGATTGCCTATAATTGTTATTGACATAAGACATTCTTTTATATGATTCCCCTAGCAGGACAGAGAAAAAATTGCGTTTACAATACCAGCTATCAATAATGAAAAGTCAGCTTGTTGATTTCATTGGAAAATCCTTCCTCAAGGAATGCTAAACAGTCCCACCACGTGTCAGTATCATGTAAATCAAGCTTTGCTCCCAAGTAGAAAAGAATTTCCTGATTGCACAAATATTCATTTTGTGGATGATATTCTACTAGAAGCTCCAAAGGAGCCAATATTTTAAATTTATATTCCTCTGTCATAAAGAATACACAGCTAAGAGGTCTAATCATTGCACCTGGGAAAGTACAGATTTCTTCTCCTTGGAAATATGTTGGGTACATACTAACCTCCTGGTGAGTAAGACCTCAGAAGTTTAAATTAAATACCAGCAACTTACATACCTTAAATGATTATCAAAAATTACTGAGAGATATTAAATGGCTTCAACCCAGTTTGGGAATTCCTACTGATAAGCTACACAACCTGTTTTCTATCTTAAAGGGCAATCCAGCCCTGGATTCTCCCAGATATTTAACCCCTGCAGCAAAAAGAGAAATCGAGGAAATAGAGCAAGCCACCTCTCAGAGGCAGCTAAATCGCATTGATTCACCTTATTCAATTAAATTGTTTATCTTTCCCACCAAACACTCCCCTACAGGGTTAATAGGGCAAATAGCCCCCAGGCTACACTTCCTAGAATGGGTTTTTTGCTCACATACCGGGACTAAAACGCTATCTCCCTATATTCAGTTCATTACTAAAGTCATCTATCCAGGCTGCAAACGATGCAATCAGCTGCTAGGTTATGATCCTAATATCATCAGGATTCCTTTAAGTAAAAAGCAATTTGAAGCAGTATTGCACTTATCAATATATCTGCAAATAGCTTTCTCTGATTACACAGGACAAATAGAGCATGAACTTCCTGCTAATAAACTTCTTCATTTCTTATCTCATATGCCAGTAATCTTACCCACAAAAATAGTTTACTCCCCCATACCTAATGCTTTAACACTATTTACTGATGGTTCCTGTAAACATGGAAAAGTGACAGTCTGGTGGAGACCACATCATTCAGTCACTCAATCTGGGCTTACTAGCACTCAGAGAGCTGAAATGGGGCCCTGATACTGGTCTTGGAAACGTTTCCCACTCAGCCTATCAATATAGTGAGTGACTCAGCTTACTTTGTTTATTTATTGCAGAACCTTAAAACAGCCTTAATTAAATCCAATCTTGAGCCCATCCTGTGTGCTCTTTTTCTTCAACTTCAGCAATTACTAGATCTAAGTACACATCCTATTTTTATCACATGCATTGGAGCCCACAGCTCTCTGCCTGGTCCATTGACTTATGAAAATGAACAAGTTGGCCAGGCGTGGTGAATCACGCCTGTAATCCCAGCACTTTGGGAGGCCGAGGCAGGTGGATCACGAGGTCAGGAGATCGAGACCATGGTGAAACCCCATCTCTACTAAGAAAATAATAATAATAATAATAATACAAAAAAAATTAGCTGGGCACGGTGGCGGATGCCTGTAGTCCCAGCTACTCGGGAGGCTGAGGCAGGAGAATGGCATGAACCCGGGAGGTGGGGCTTGCAGTGAGCTGGGATAGTGCCACTGCACTCCAGCCTGGGTGACAGAGCAAGACTCTGTCTCAAAAAAAAAATTAAAAAAAAAGAAAATTAACAAGTTGATCCAGAAGTCATGACATCACTGCTTGACCAAGCCACAAAATCACATCAATTTTTCCACCAAAATTGGAGAAACTTATCTAAACAATTTCAACTTACCCAGAGACCGGCTAAACAAATTATCCTGCAATTCCTGGATTGTCAGCTCATGGGCACATCCCCTCCTTCCACAGGTATTAACTTTTGAGGACTAGAACCCCAACACTCGCTTAATTAGTGCACATGCTCTGCCTGGAAAGTCAACTCGATATGTCATTAAACATATTTTAACTTTTGTATTTATGGGACTGCCCACCAAAATTAAAACTGATAATGGTCCAGCTTATGCCAGCTCACAATTTCAACAATTTTGTCACACATGGAATATCCAATAGTCCACACGCATCCCATATATGGACAAGCCATAGTAGAACGTGCCCACTCCACCATTAAAAATATGCTCATAAAACATAAAAGAGGGAGTATGGGTAAAGTTCCTGTAATGCTATTGGCACAAGTCTTATTTACTCTTAAGTTTTAAAATTTGGATGACAAAGTTCAATCAGCTGCAGAAAAGCACTTTGCAATAACCTCAGAAGACATAAAACCTGCAGTTTTATGGGAAGATGTAAACAGAAATGAATGGTATGGTCCAAATGAATTGTTAACGTGGGGAAGAGGGTATGCTTGTTTTTCCACACCCTTAGGTCCTCTTTGGATTCCAGCACAATGCATTAAACCATACCATGGTGTGGCTAGGACACAAACCAGTACCAGAAATGGAGAAAATTGCCTGGCTTAGCTTCTGAGATCAGACAGAAACATATTGGCTAAAGTTAAAAAAGGTATCGTCCAGTTTTTTTGTAAACCAGACTTCAAAATAAAGCACAACAGGTTTTTCTTAAAGCACTAACCTGCTCTTTAACAAAGATTATAAAAGGTCTCTTAGCACAGGCACCACCCCTAGAATTTCCAGTACACTAGCACGAGCCTGGAGACTACGTCCTCATCAAATGATGGAAAGAAGAAAAAACCCGAGCCAGTCTAAAAAAGACCCTACAGGACCTGCAGCCCCAGACGATGCAGCTTCCATGGATGATGCAGGCCCCAGACATTATGCTGAAGAGGCATAAGGCTAAGCCAAATAATTTATTCCTTGTTAATTCTCTCAATCTGCCTGCAACCAGTACTTGCTACACTCTATTAAGCTCATCTCTGAAATCCACCCTTTCTTATGCCCTGTTACTTAACAAACACCCCCTTTAGAGCTTCTAACAGTGAGACTGCTTGGCTAAAAGAAATTAACATTCTCCCGGTGGGGTTCCTCATTGATGGCATAGAGTGAACTGAGATGCCAAGTAACACTATGGGTCACTCTTTGACTGGAAAATAATGTTGCTAATTATAATCATGATTACATTATGTGATTTGCTAATTCTAGGATGCAAAGCCAGAATAAAAGCAATGGCTGCCATGCCTTACAAACCTGTTGCTGCATACATCTGCATTCTCCAATCAAAAAGACCTAATGCAGAAAACAGAAAAGGGGGAGATGCAGGGTTTCAGTCAGGATAGGTGGGAAAATTATAAAACCTAAACCTTCTTGGAAGGCCAGGGGGGTTTGCATAGCTTCAGATAGCTTTGCTGAAGATGGCCTAATCCTCTTTGAACTATAGCAAGGATAACTAACATAGGAATGTAGACTGGTTTTTCTAAATAGCTTGTTTACTCATATGGTTCTAAAACTAACCTCTGACCATCCGCGGGTGCATGATTGCTCTCTACTCTGTGGTTCGGCAACAGTAATCACCTTCTAGTGGTGTTTACTTGGGACTTCTGTCATTGAATGTGTGCTAAATAAATGCTGGGAGGGCCAATGAGTCGGGGCTGTGGCTGACAGGACTCTCCTTGGAGTCTGTAAATGGCCCAGACACTTGGCAGGACTGACAAGCATAAGATCTGTGTCAGTGTATGTTATTTATTCGTTGTTGAGTCAGGGTCTGCAGGACAGACCCCAGCATATTAGAATGCCTGGGGTCACCCAAGTTTCTTTATCATTAGACTGCCTGGGTTAGGGCAGGAGTCTTTTATTAAAATGCCTCGGTTGGCCAGGTGTCCCTATCATTAGACTGCCTGGGGTAGCACAGGTGTCTCTATCATTAGGATGCCTGGGGTTGTCCAGGAGTCTTTCCTATTAGAATGCCTGGGGTTGCCCAAGTGTCTCTATCATCACACTGCCTAGGGTTGGCCACAAGTCTCTTTTATTAGAATGCCTAAGGTCGCCCAGGAGTCTATATAATTAGACTCCCTGGCGTTGGCCAGAAGTCTCTCTCATTAGAATGCCTGAGATCACCCAGATGTCTCTATCCTTAGACTGCCTGGACTTGGCCAGGAGTCTTTCTTAATAAAATGCCTGGAGTCATCCAGGAGTATTTATCCTTAGACTGCATGGGGTCGGAGAAAAGTCTCTCTCGCTAGATTCACTGGAGTTTGCCGGGAGTCCCTCCTATTAGAATGCCTGTTGTTGCTCCCAGCTGTTTTTAACATTTGACCACGTGGGGTAGGCCAGGAGTCTCTCTCATTAGAATTCCTAGTGTCAGCTGGGAGTCTCTCCCATTTGAGTGTCTGGGGTCGCCCAGGTGTCCCTTTCATTACAATGCCTCAGGAGGACCAGGAGTCTCTCCCATTAGAATGCATGTGGTCGCCCAGGTGTCTCTATTATAAGACTGCCTGGGGTCGGATGAGAGACTCTCCCATTAGAATGCCAGGGGTTGCTTAGGTGTCCCTATTATTAGACTGTCTGGTGTTGGCTGGGAGTCTCTCATATTAGAATGCCTGGGATTACCCAGGAGTCTCTACCCTTAAAGTAATGGAAATTGATGAGGGGTATCTCATTAGAATGCCTGGGATCAGTGAGAAGTCTCTCCCATTAGAATACCTGAAGTCACCCAGGTTTTTTATAATTAGACTTCCAGGGGTCAGCCAGGAATCTCACCCATTAGTATGCCTGGGGTCCCCCAGGTGTCTCTATGCATGCTTGTTTCAGCCAGAAGTCTCTCCCAGTACAATGCCTTTGGTCGGCTGAAAGTCTCTCCTATTAGAATGCCTTTGGTCCCCCAGATGTCTCTTTAATTAGGCAGCCTTTGGTCAGCCAGGAGACTTTCCCATTAGGATGCCTGCAGTCTCCCAGGTATCACTGTCATTAGAATGCTAGGGGTTGGCCAGGAGTCTCTCCCATTAGTATGTCTTGGGTCGCTCAGCTGTCTCTCTCATTAGACTGTCTGTGGTCAGCCAGGAATCTCTATTAGAATGCCTTGGGTCACCCAGGTGTATTTATCAATAGACTGCCTGGGGTTGGACCGGAGTCTCTCCCATTGAAATGCCCGAGGTCGGAGGGGAATATCTTCCTTTAGAAAGCCTGTGTTTGCCCAGTAGTCTCTATCAATAGACTGCCTGTGGTCAGCCGGGTGTCTCTCCCATTAGAATTCCTGCAGTCACCCAGGTGTCTCTGTCATTACACTCCCCGGGGTCAGCCGGAAGTCTCTCCCATTAGAATGCCTGGGGTTGCCCAGGTGTCTTTATCATTTGATTGCCTCGGTTGGACCAGGTTTATCTATCATTGGAATCCTTTGGTTCATCCAGGAGTCTCTCCCATGAGAATGCCTGGGGTCAGCCGGGACTCTCTACTACTAGAATGCCTGAGGTCGCCCATAAGTCTCTATCATTAAATGGCCTAGAGTCGACCAGGAATCTTTCTCATTAGAATGGCTGCAGTTGCCCTGGTGACTCTATCATTAGACTGACTGGGGTTGGCCAGGAATCTCTCCCATTAAAATGCCTGGGGTTGCCCAAGTGTCTTTATTGTTAGACTCCCTGTGATTGTCCCGGAGTCTCTGCCATTATAATGCCTTGGGTTGGCCAGGTTTCTCTCCCATTAGAACACCTGGTGTTGCCCAGGTGTCTCTATCATTAGAATGCCTGGGCTCACCCTGGAGTCTCTTTCATTAGAATGTCTGGGATCAGCCGGCAGAATTTTTCAATAGAATGTCTGGGTTTTGCCAAAAGTCTCTCCTATTAGATTGTCTGGAATTGCACAGGTGTCTAGATCATAAGACTACCTGGGTCACCCAGAAGTCTCTCACATTAGAATGCCTTGGGTTCCCCATGTGTCTCTATCATTAGACTGCCTGGGGTCAGCCAGGAATCTCTCCCATCAGAATGCCTGGGGTCTCCCATGTGTCTGAATAATTAGACAGCATGAGGTCAAGAAGGAGTCCCTCTCAAAAGAAATGCCTTGGGTCACCCAGGTTTCTTTCTCCCTAGACTGCCTGGATCCGGCCAGTAGTCTTTCATTAGAATGCCTGTTTTTACCCAGGTGTCTCTATTTTTAGACTCCATGGGGCCGGTCAGCTGTCTCTCCCATTAGAATGTCTTAGGTCGGCCGAGAGTCTCTCCCTTTAAAATGCCTGGGGTTGCTCAAGTGTTTCTATCATTAGAATGCCTAAGGTCGGCTGACAGTCTCTCCCATTAAAATGCCTGGATTTGCCCAACTAAGTTTGGCATCGGATCTCTCTCACAAGAATGACTGTGGTCGCCCAGGTGTTTCTATCATTAGACTGCCTGTGGTCGGCCAGGGGTCTCTCCCATTAGAATGCCTGGGATTGCCCATATGTCTCAATAATTAGACTGCCTGCGATCAGCAAGGAGTCTCTTTCAAGAGAATGCCTTGTGTTGAGTGGGAGTCTTTCCTATTAGAATGACTGGGATCTCCCAGGTGTTTCTATCATTAGAATGCCTGGGGTCAGCTGGGAGTCTCTCCTATTAGAATACCTGGGCTCGCGAAGGTGTCTCTATCATTAGACAGCCTGAGGTGGGCTGGTAGTTTCTTTCATTAGAATGCCTGGGGTGGTCCGGATTTCTTTACAATTAGACTGCCTGGGGTCAGCCAGGAGCCTCTCCCATTTGAATGCCTAGGGTCAGCAGGGAGTCTCTCCCATTAAAATGCCTGGAGTCACCCAGGCGTCTCTATCATTAGACTGCCTGGGGTTAGCCTGGAGTCTTTCCCGTTAGAATGCCTGGGGTCTCCCAGGTATCTCTATCATTAAACTGCTTGGGGTCGGCCAGGAATCTCTCTCATTAGAATGCCTGACGTTGACCAAGTGTCTCCCCCATTAGAATGCCTGTTGTCGCCCAGGTGTCTCTATCATCAAACTGCCTGGGTTCAGCCAGGAGTCTCTCTTATTAGAATGCATGGGGTCGCCTACATGGAGCCATTGAAAGGAACAACACCCTTGATGCAGAAGATTTAGCACCACTATCTCTGTTCCATCTGGGCTTATATGTACTTTTACTTTTTGGTGGTGAAATTGGCTGATGATTTTCCTTTTTCTTCCCTGGACTATTGTGCCAACTGCCAGGCTGCCTCCTGCCCTTACAGCCCTAAGTGGCTGCCTTCTTTCCATCAACTCCCAACTTCTTCCAGTGAAATTTAATTGTCTCAATGCCTCCCCCTCCCCCATTCTCTCCATTTTCTCCCAAGAAGCATGACTCGATTATTTGCATATTTTGAGAAACTGCTGCAGATTAGTTCTTTTTGCCAGTTCTCCCCGGAACTCCTGGCCTTTTGTGGAGGGAGGGATGGACAGAATGGGAATCTTCACTAGAAGCCGTGGGAAGAATTGGAAGTTACATGCTCTATATGCAATGTCCAGCAGTCTGATAAACTGATGATTCTTAATCAAGATTGTTTTCCTGGTGGGGAAGGGGCTTTTATTTTCTTTTAGAGAGGGGAAAGTGTGAGCTCTTCCCTTATTCCTAATGGCTATTTTTGAAGCAAAGAAGGCTAGCAACGTTGGCACATGCCACCTGGCAAAGGACCCTTGAGTAAGTGAAGGTCTCCTAGAACTGGGATTAAGAAACCTTGCTGTCCTCATCTCCAAGGCAGGGACCATCAAGAACCTACAGACTCCATCTCTTCTGCAAGCCTCATGCCAACCCTGGGCTATTGCTGCTGCCCCTTAAACAGAGGCTGTCCTTAACCCACCTCTCCTGCCCTGTGATATGTCTGCTGAGTTGGCCTGGCCATGTCCAAGAGGCTGTAGAAAGGGGAGAATGTCAAGGAAGACTTTTGGTTGAGAAGGAGCAGAAAGATGTGTTTTTGCAAAGAAGAAGACTTCTAGGAAGAGCTAGTAGGAATGTACATGAAGAAATTAAGTCTGAAACTGGCTTCCTCACTCCCCTGTTTCTCCTTTTCCTATCCTTATAAGCCTGTCCCTTGCCTCTGCCCTGGATTGGCTGGCACACTAAAGGACTTGATGTACATAACTCCTGTCCCTTTTACCCTTACAAGGTGCGGATTGCCCCTGGCTTTGCCTCTTCTTTGTGCCTTTGGCCTGGGGTGCATCTCCACCCACCCTTCCATGTGCCTTTCTTTGCCTCTGCAGTCTCATTTCTCATAATTTTGCAAATTACATTTTGTTGCTTTCTTACCTACAATTGGCCCTAAATAGCAGAAAGAAGAGAAGTGACCTAGAGAACCTCAGATTCTTCATTGAGGATTGGTATAGCCATGATTTCAGCCATAGCAAGTTTTGCTCAACAGCATATGGGTGGGATTTTGCAAAACTCCTATTCTGATGAATCGCAAAGTAAGGTTGGTAGGAGAAGTGAGTGGTGTGACTCTTACTCCTTAGATGCCCAGAACTTACCATCATCTCTGAAGGCGTTACAGGGAAGTGGTCTCTCCAATCCTTCCCTCCCTCCAGTATTGCCCCCTCTCACTTTAGCATATATTAATTAGCAGGTTGGGCTAGAGAAATCAGCTGCTATGCGGGTTGATTATTATTATTATTTTTGATCCTTTTCCTTATTTGCCTTCTACTCCCCTTAATCTAATCAAAAACTCTGTTCCATGTAACTGGAGTTCTTTATCCCTCTCTTCCCCTTCCCTTATATATTGAGGCTATGGGGTAGGAGAAAAGTGCACAACCCACCACCCCCTTTACTGGTGCATTAAAATTTCTTATTTACCCTTTTCTCCCTTCCCATTTCTCCCCACTTTCATCTACCTTTTCTGGCAAAAAGGAGCCTTTTGCTCTCTGTGACTCTAAGGGCACACTGCACAGGTGAAATTGCCCCATCCAGACCTGGCTCCACTCTTGATTTCTCTTGCCCTCTTCTGCTCTTTTCCTGGTGCTCTTTTTTTTTTTTTTTTTTTTTTGTCTTCCAGAACTGATATATATATATATATATATATATATATATATATATATATATATATATATTTAATTTTATTATTATTATACTTTAAGTTTTAGGGTACATGTGCACAACGTGCAGGTTTGTTACATATGTATACATGTGCCATGTTGGTGTGCTGCACCCATTAACTCGTCATTTAGCATTAGGTATATCTCCTAATGCTATCCCTCCCTCCTCCCTTCTCAGTGGGGTATGGGTAATAGAACAGCCATGGGCTTTTGGGGACCTTTAACTTTTTTTTCCTCTTTTGTTTATAAAAACACTAAACATTCAATTCCAGAGAACCAAAAATCCCACCTTCCCACCGAACACTGCTAACGGGCTTGTGTTCTGCTCCATACTTTTTCTCTTTTCTTTCTGTCTTGTTAATGCTTTTAAAAACAAATGAGTTTTTATATAAATAAAGTTTTTAAAGTGTGAAAAAAAAAGAATGCATGGGGTCGTCTACATGTCTTTTTTATTAGACTGTCTGGTGTTGGCCAGTAGTCCCTCCCATAAGAATGCCTGGGGTCGAACAAGAGTCTCTCCCATGAAAATGGCTGGGATCACTCAGGCTTTTCTTTTATTACAATGCCTGGGGTCAGCCGGGAGTTTTTCCCGCTAGAGTGTTTGTCGCCCAATTGTCTCTATCATTAGACTGCCTGGGTTTGGCAAAGTGTGTCTCTCATAATAATGCCTGTGGTCATCAAGGTGTCTCTATCATTAGACTGCCTGGGGACACTGGGGAGGTATCTCCCATTAGAATGCCTAGGCTTGCCCAGATGTCTTTATAATTAGACTGCCTGGGTTCAGCCAGGATTATCTCCCAAGACAATGCCTGGGTTCAGAAGAGAGTCTTTCCTATTAGAATGACTGGAATCGCCAAGGTGTCTCTATTATTAGAATGTCTGTGGTCACCAAGAGTCTCTCCTTTTAAAATGCTTAGGCTCACGCAGGTGTCTGTATCATTAAAAAATCTGGGGACTGTCAATAGTCTCTCCCTTTAGAATACGGGAGTGGCCAAGGTGTCTCTATCATTAGACTGCCTGGGGTCGGCCAGCAGTCTCTCCCATTAGAATGTCTGGGGCCAGCCAAAAGTTTCTCCCATTAGAATACATGAGGTTTCCAGGTGTCTCTATCATTAGATTGCTCGGGGCCGGCTGGGAGTCTCTCCCATTGAAATGTCTAAAGTCACCCAGGTGTCTCTATTATTAGATTGCCTGTGCCTGTTGTTGCCCGGTAGTCTCTTTTATTAAAATCCTTTTGGTCACTCCAGTGTCTCTATCATTAGACTGCCTGAGATCGGCTGAGAGTCTCTCTCATTAGAATGCCTGGGTCCGCAGGGAGTCTCTTTCATTAGAATGCCTGAAATCGCCCTCATGTCTGTATCATTACAATGCCTGGGGTTGCCCAGGTGTCTCTGTCATTAGAATGCCTGGAATAGGCAAGGAGCATCTCTCATTAGAATGCCTGGGTTCACTCAGATGTCTCTATCATTAGGCAGCGTGGGGTCAGCCGAGAATCTTTCCCATTAGAATGCCTGGGGTCGTCCAAGTGTCTCTATCATTAGGTGGCATGGGGCCCGCCAGGAGTTTCTCCCATTAGAATGAGTTTGGTCGCTCACGTGTCCTATAATTAGACTGCCTGGGTTTGGCCCAGACTCTCTCCCATTAGAATGTGTGGGGTTGCCCTGCAGTCTCTATACTTAGACTGCCTGAAGTCAGACAAGTGTCTCTTTTACTAGAATGACTGGGGTTCGCCAGGAGTCTCTTTGATTAGAATGAATCAGGTCTCCACGTTGTCTCTCTCATTAGACTGCCTGTGGTTAGCCGATACTCTATTAGAATGCCTGGGGTCGCCCAGGTGTCTCTATCATTAGACTGCCTGGGATCGGATAGGGGTCTCTCCCATTACAATGCCTGAAGTCAACCAGGTATTTCTATCATTAGACTGCCTGGAGTCAAACGGGAGTCACTTTCAGTAGAATGCCTGGGATAGCCCAAGTGTCTCTGTAATTAGACTGTCTGGTGTCGGTCAGGAGTCTCTCCCGTTAGAATGTCTGGGATCACCCGGGTGTCTGTATCCTTAAATTTCCTTGGGTCAGTCAGGATTCTCTCCAATTAAAATGCCCGTGGTCAGCCATTAGCCTCTCCCATTAGAATGCCTGTAGTTGCCCAGTTGTCACTATCAGACTGCCTAGAATCTCTCCAATCAGAATGCTGGGTTCACCCAAGTTTCTCTATCATTAGACTGTCTGTTGTCAGCCAGGAGTCTCTCCCATTAGAATGCCTGGGGTGGCCCAGGTATCTCTATCATTAGAATGCCTGTGGTAGGACGGGAGTCTCTTCCATTAGAATGTCTTGGGACGTCCAGGTGTCAATGCCATTAGACTGCTTGTGGTCAGCTGGGAGTCTCCTCCATTAGAACACCTGGGATTGCCCAAGTGTCTTTACAATTAAACAGCCAGTGTTCGGCTGGCAATCTCTTTCATTAGACTGTCTGGCTTAGCCCAGCTGTCTTTATGATTAGACTGCCTGGGGTCGGTCAGAAGTCTCCCCATTAAAACACCTGGGGTAGACCGGGAGTCTCTGCCATTAAAATGACTGGAGTCATCCAGGTGTTTTTTATGATTAGACTGTTGGGGATCAGCCAGGTGTCTCCCCATTAGAAAGCCTGGTTTCAGCCTTGTTGTCTCCCATTAGAATGCTTAGGGTCGCCCAGGTGTCTCTTATCATTAAAATAAGTGGGGGCTCCCAAATGTCTCTATCATTAGAATGCCTGGGGTTGGCCGAGAGTCTCTCACATTAGAATGCTTGCCGTCACCAAGAAGCCTCTATCATCAGACTGCTTAGGGTCAGCCTGGGGTTTCTCCTATTAGAAAGCCAGGAGTCACCCAGGTGTCTATAATTAGACTGCTTGGGTCAGCCAGGAATCTCTCCTATTAGAATGCCTGTGTTCACTCACGTGTCTCTATTATTAGACTGCCTGGGGTCGGCCGGGAGTCTCTTTCATTAGAATGCCTGGGTTTGCTCGGGTGTCTCTATCCATTGGCTGCCTGGGTTCGGCCAGGATTCTCTCCCATTAGAATGCCTGGGGTCAGCCAGGAGTCTCTTCCATTAGAGTGCCTGTGGTGGCCCAGGTATCACTTTAAATAGACTGTCTGGGGTCCGCCAGGAGTCTCTTTCATTAGAATGCCTGGAGTAACCCTGGTATCTCTATCACTAGACAGCCTGTGGTCAGACAGAAGTCTCTTTATTAGAATGCCTGGGGTTGGCCAGGAGTCTCTCACATTAGAATTCCTGGGATCACCCAGGTGTCTTTACCATTACAATGCTTGGGGTTGCCCACTTGTCTTTATCATTAGAATGCCAAAGTTTTGTCAGGACTCTCTCCCATTAGAATGCCTAGGGTCACCAAGATGTTTCTACCATTAGACTACCTTGTGTCAGCCGGGATTTTCTCCCATCAGAATGACAGGGGTCAACCAGGGGTCTCTATCATCAGAATTACTGGGGTCAGCTGGAGGTCTCTCCCATAAGAATGCCTAAAGTCGCCCAGGTGTTTCTATCATTAGGCTGGCTGGGGTTGCACAAGTGTCTCTATCATTAGGATGTCTGGGTCATCCGGAAGTGTCTTCCATTAGAATGCGTGGTGTCATTCAATTGTCTCTATAATTAGACTGCCTGGGGTCCATGGGTAGTGTCTCCCATTAAAATGCTGGGGATTGCCCAGGAGTCTGTATAATTGAACTGCCTATTGTCGGCCAAAAATCTCACCCATTAGAATTTCTGGGGTCACCCTGGTGTCTCTATCATTAGATTCCCTGGGTTCTGCCAGGAGTCTCTCCCATTAGAATGCTGGGATCACCCAGGAGTCTCTATCCTTAGACTGCCTCGAGTAGGACACAAGTCTCTTCTATTAGAATCATTGTGTTTAAGCAAGAGTCTCTCCTATTAGAATCCCTGGGGTCACCAATGTATCTCTATCATTAGACTGCCTGGGGTGGCAAAGGTGTCTCTATCATTATATTATAATGCCTGTGGTCGCCCAAGTGTCTCTATCATTAGAATGCCTCGGATCAGCCAGGAGTCTGTCCCATTAGAAAGCCTGCAGTCACCCAAGTTTCTCTATCATCACTTTGCCTGGGTTTGGCTGGGAGTCTTTTTCATTAGAATGCCTGGGGTCTCCCAGGACTCTGCATAATTAGACTGCCTGGGTTTGGCCAGGAGTTTCTTCTGTTCATTAGACTGCCTGGGGTCAGCCAGGAGTCTCTTTCATTAGAATGCTTGTGGTCACCTATATGTCTCTATCATTAGACTGCCTGGGGTGGGCCAGGAGCCTATCCCATTAGAATGCCTGGGGTAGCCCTGCTGTCTGTATAATTAGACTGACTGTGGTCAACTAGGAATCTCTCCCATTAGAATGCCTGGGGTCTCCCAGGTGTGTCTATCATTACATTGCCTTAGGTCAGCAAGCAGTCGCTCTCATTACAATGCCTGGGGTCGCCCTGGTATCTCTATCATTAGACTGCCTGAGGTTGGCAGGGAGTCTCCCCTATTAGAATGTGTGGGTTTGACTGCAGTCACTCCCATTAGACTGTCTGGAGTCACAGAAGTGTCTCTATCATTAGAATGCCTAAGGTTGTCTGGGAGCCTCTCCCATTAGAATGCCTGGAGTAGCCCAATTGTCTCTATCATCACACTGCCTGGGGTTGGCCGGGGGTCTTTTTCATTACAATGTCTGGGGTCTCCCAGAAGTGTGTAAAATTAAACTGCCTGGGGCAGGTCAGGAGTCTCTCCTGTTAAAATGCCTGGGGTCACCCAAGTGTCTCTATCATTAGACTGCCTGGATTTGGCTGGGAGTCCCTCTCATTAGAATGCCTGGAGGTACCAAGGAGCTTTTATCCTTAGATAGCCTGAAGGCGGACAAGAGTCTTTTCCATTAGAATCACTGAGGTTGGCCAGGAGTCTCTCCCATTAGAATGCCTGGGGTCGCCCAGGTGCCTCTATCATTAGATTGCCTGGGGTTGGCCAGGAGTCTCTTTCATTAGAATGCCCGGGGTCTCCCATGTGTCTCTATAATTAGACTGCCAGTGGTCAACTAGAAATCTTTCCCATTAGAATGCCTGGGGTCACCCAGGTGTCTCTATCCACAGACTGCCTTGGTCAGCCAGGAGTCTCTCCCATTAGAATGCCTGTGTTCACTCAGTTGTCACTTAAATTAGACTGCAAGATGTCGGCCAGGAGTCTCTTCCATTATAATGTCTGGGGTCACTCAAGTGTCTCTATCATTAGACTGCCTGTGGTCAGCCAGGAGTCTCTCCATTAGAATGCCTGGGGTTGCCAGGAGTCTCTCACATAAAAAAATGCCTGTTGTAGCCCAGGTGTCTCTATTATTAAAATGCTCACTTGTCTCTATCATTAGAATGCCAGGGTTTGGCCAGGAGTTTCTTTCAGTAGAATGCCTGGGGTCGACCAGGTGTTTGTATCATTAGACTGCCTTGGGCTGGTTGGTTGTCTCTCTCATTAAAATGTCTAGTGTCGCCCAGTGTCTCTATCATTAGAATACCTGGGGTTGGCCCTGGGCCTCTCCCATAAGAATGCCTCAGGTTCCCCAGGTGTCTCTATCATTAGACAGCCTGGGGTCGCACAGGTGTCTCTATCATTAGAATGGGGTCATCCGGGAGTCTCTCCCATTAGAAAGTCTGGGGTCACCTAAGTGTCTCTATAATCACACTGCCTGGGTTCAGCTGGGAGTCTCTTTCATTAGAATGCCTGCGGTCACCCAGGAGTCTGTATAATTAGACTGTCTGGATTCAGCCAGGATTCTCTCCCATTAAAATGCCTGATGTTGCTCAGCTGTGTATCCTTAGACTGTCTTGCTTGGGCTGGGAATTTGTCTTATTAGAATGCCTGGAGTCACCCAGGAATCTCACCTGCCTAGGGTCAGACAAGAGTCTCTTCCATTAGAATCACTGAGGGTGGCTGGGAGTCTCTCCCATTAGAATGACTGGGGTTGCCCACGTGTCTCTATTATTAGACTGCCTGGGGTTAGCCAGGAGTCTCTCTCATTAGAATGCCTGGTTTCGCTTACGTGTCTTTATCATTTGACCACCTGGGGTCGGCCAGGAATCTCTCTTATTAGAATGCCTGGTGTTGGCTGGGAGTTTCTCCCATTTATGTGCCTGGGGTCACACAGGTGTCCCTATCATTACAATGCTTGCCATCTTCCAGATGTCTCCATCATTACAATGCCTCTGGATGACCGGGAGTCTCTCCCATTAAAATGCCTGTGATTGCCTAGGTGTCTCTATCATAAGACTGCCTGGGATCGCATGAGAGTCTCTCCCATTAGAATGCCTCTGGTTGCCCAGGTGTCTCTATCTTTAGACTTCCTTATGTCAGCCGGGAGTCTCTCATATTAGAATGCCTGGGTGTTGCTCAGGAGTCTCTAACCTTAAACTGCCTGGGATCAGACAAGTCTCTCCCATTAGAATCACTGGGGTGGGCTGAGCCTCTCCCATTAGAATGACTGAGGTTGCCCAGGTGTCTACTGTTAGACTGCCTGGGGTTAGCCAGGAGTCTCTCCCTTTAGAATGCCTGGTTTTGACCAGATGTCTTTATCATTTGACTGCCTGGGTTCAGCCAGGAATCTCTCTCATTAGAATGCCTGGTGTCTGCTGGGAGTCTCTCCCATTTGAGTGCCTGGGGTCGCACAGCTGTCTCTATCATGACAATACCTGAGATCATTCAGGTGCCTCCATCATTACAATGAGTGTGGACGATGGGGAACCTCTCCCATTACAATACCTGTGGTCGCCCAGGTGTCTCTATCATTAGAATGTCTGTCATTCTAATGTCAGTTGGGAATCTCTCCCATTAGAATACCTGAGCTTGAGGAGCTGTCTCTATCATTAGACAGCCTGCAGTCGGCCGGTAGTTTCTCCCTTTAGAATGCCTGGGGTCATCCAGATGTCTTTATCATTAGACTGCCCAGGGTCAGCCAGGTGTCTGTCTTATTAGAATGACTGGGGTCAGCTGGCAGTATCTCCCATTAGAATGTCTGGGGTTGCCCAGGTGTCTCTATCTTTAGACAGCCTGGGGTCTACCTGGAGTCTTTCCTGTTAGAATGCCTGTGGTCGCCCATGTGTCTTTATCATTAGACTGCTTGGGTTCGGCCAGGAGTCTCTCCCATTAGAATGCCTGAAGTTGGCCAGGAGTCTCCCCCATTAGAATGCCTGTGGTCGCCCAGGTGTTTCTGTCATTAGAATGCCTGAGGTCGGTTAGGGGTCTCTCCCATTAGAATTCCTGTGGTCACCCAGGTGTCCCTATTAGACTAACTTGGTTGGGCCAGGAGTCTCTCCCACTGGAATGCATGGGGTTTCCCAGGTGTCTTTTTCATTAGACTACCTTGTATTGGCCAGTAGTCTCTCCCATAAAAATCCCTGGGGTTGACCGAGAGTCTCTCCCATTAAAATGCCTGGGGTCAAACATGTTGCTCTATAATTACAATGTCTGGGGTTGGTCAGGGGTCTCTGCCATAAGAATGCCTAGTGTGGCCCAGCTGTCTCTATCACTAGACTGCCTAAGTTTGGCAAAAAGTCTCTCCCATAATAAGGCCTGTGGTCACCCAGGTGTCTCTATCATAAGACTGTCTGCTGTTGGTCAAGGATCTCTTCCCTTAGAATGCTTCGGTTCACCCAGGTGTCTCTATAATTAGGCTGCCTGAATTCAGTCAGGAGTCTCTCTTAAGACAATGCCTGGGGTCACCCAGGAATCTCTCTTATTAAAATGATGAGGGTCACCAACACGTCTCTATTATTAGAATGCCTGGGCTCACGCAGGTGTCTCTATCATCAGACAGCCTGTGGTCGACCGGTAGTCTCTCCCTTTAGAATGCCTGTGGTCACCCAGGTGTCTTTATCATTAGATGGCCTGAGGTTGGCCAGCAATTTCTCCCATTAGAATGCCTGGGGTCAGCCAGGAGTCTCTTTCATTAGAATGCCTGAGGTCTCCAAGGTTCCTCTATCATTAGAATGTTCAGGGACAGCTGGGAGTGTTTCCCATTGAAATGCCTAGGGTTGTCCAGGTGTCTCTATTATTGTACTGCCTGGGGTCAGCCAGGGTTCTCTGCCATTAGAATGCCTAGGGTCACCCAAGTGTCTGTATCATTAGACTGCCTGGAGTCGCCTAGTAGTCTCTCCCATTAGAATTTCTGCGGTAGCCTAGATGCCTCTATGATAGGGCTGCCTAATATCAGCCAGGAATCTGTTTCATTAGAATGCCTGGGGTAAGCAGGGAGTCTTTTCCATTAGAATGCCTGAAGTCGCCCATGTGTCTCTATCATTAGAATGCCTGGGGTCACCCAGGTGTTTCTATAATTAGACTGTCTGGGGTCGACCAGGAGTCTCTCCCATTAGAATGACAGGGGTCGCCCAGGTGTTTCTATCATTAGACTACCTGGAGTTGGCAGGGGGTCCCTTTCATTAGAATGCCTGAGGTCACCCAGTTGTCTCTATTTTTAGACTACCCTGGGCTGGTGCAATCCTCTCTCATTGGAATGCCTGTGGATGCCCAGGTGTCTCTAAGCTCATACTGCTTAGGTAGGCCAGCAGTTTCTCCTATTAGATTTCCTGGGGCCGGCCAGGAATCTCTCCCATTAAAATGTCTGGGTTTGCCCAGGGGTCTCTATCAGTAGAAATCCTGGGGTCGGTGGTGACTCTTTTTTATTAGAATGCATAGGGCCACACAGGTGTCTCTATCATTAGACTGCCTGGGCTCAACCAGGAGTCTCTTCCATTAAAATTCTGGGGATCACTCATGTTTCTGTCATTAGGCCACCTGTTGTTGGCTGAAAGTATCTTTCGTTAGAATGCCTTGGGTCGCCCAGTTTTTTCTTTCATTAGATTACCTGGGGTTGACCAGGAGTCTCTCTCATTTCAATGCCTTCAGTTGCCCAGGTGTCCCTATTGTTAGATTGCTTGCTGTCTGCAAGGAATCTCTCCCATTAGAATGCCTTGTGTTGGCCGAGAGTCTCTCCCATTAGAATGTCTGGAATTGCCCAGGTTTTTATATGATGAGACTGCCTGGGGTCGGCCAGGGGTATCTTTCTCTCGAATGCCTGGGTTCATGCAGCTGTCTCTATAATTAGACAGCTTTGAGTCAGCCAGGAGTCTTTCACATTAGAATGCCTGTTGTTGCCCAAGTGTCTCTATCATTAGACTGCCTGGTGTCAGCTGGGAGTCTCTCCCGTTAGAATGGCTAGGTTCACCCCAGTGTCTTTATCATTAGTCTGCCAGTGGTCAGCTAGAAGTCTCTCTCATTAGAATGCCTGGGGTCGGTCGGGAGTCTCTCCCATTAGAACACCTGGGATTGCCCAGGTGTCTCTATCATTAGACTGCCTTGGCTCAGTGGGGAGTCTCTCTCATTTGAATGTGTGGTGTCACCAGATGTCTCTATCATTAGACTGTCTGGGGTCAGCCAGGAGTCTCTCCCTTTGTAATGTCTGGGGCCAACCAGGTTTCTCTATTATTAGACTGCCTGGTTTGTTTGAAAGTCTCTCCCATTGGAAAGCCTGGGGTCGACCAGGTGTCTCTGTCATTAAAATGCCTGGGTTAGGCTGTCAGCCTTCCCATTAGAATGTTCGGGGTCTCCCAGGTGTCTCTATCATTAGACACACTGGGTTTAGCCAGGAGTGTCGCCCATTAGAAAGCCTGTGGTCGCTCAAATGTCTCCATCATTAGAATGCCAGTGGTCGCTCAGGTGTCTCTATCATTAGAATGCCTGGGGTCAGCTGGTACCTCTTCCATTTGAATGCCTTCCAGGTGTCTCTATCATTAGACTCCCTGGGTTTGGATGGGAGTCTCTCCCATTAGAAAGCCTAGGGTCGACAAGGTGTTCCTATCATTAGAATGCCTGGTGTCGGCCAAGAACCTATCCCCTTACAATGCCTGGGTTCACCCAGTTGTCTCTACCATTAAAATGCTTGAGTTTGGCCAGGATTCTCTTCCATCAAAATGCCTGGGGTAGACAATGTATCTCCATAATTTGACAGCCTGGGGTCAGCCAGGAGTGTTTCCTGTTAGAATGCCGGGGGTCACTCAGGTGTCTTTTTAATTAGACTGACTGGGGTAGGACCGGAGTCTTTTTCATTAAAATGCCAGGGGTCTCCCAGGTGTTTCTATATTTAGACTGCCTGGGGTTGGCCGTGAGTCTCTCACGTTAGAATACCTGGGTTTGTCCAAGTGTCTTTGTTATTAGACTGTCTGGATAGGCCAGGAGTCTCTCTAATTAGAATTCCTCGTGTTGCCCAGGTGTCTGTATCATTAGACTGCCTGGGATTAACCAGGAGTCTCTCCCATAAGAATTTCTGGAGTCGCCCAGGCGTTTCTATCCTTAGACTGCCTTGGGTCAACCAGGAGACTCTCATTAGAATGCCTGGGTTCAGCCAAGAGTCTTTCCCATTAGAATGCCTGGGCTTACCCAGGTGTCTCTATAATTAGAATGCCTTGGTTTGGCCAAGATTCTCTCCCATGAGAATGCCCGGGGTTGTCCAGGTGTCTCTATCATTAGACTGCCTGTGGTCAGCAAGAAGTTCTTCTCGTTAGAATGTCTGGGGACGTTAAGGTGTCTCTATCATTAGACTGTCTGGGTTCGGCTGGAAGTCTTTATTATTAGAATGCATGGGCTTGCACAGAGGTCTGTATCATTAGACTGCCTGGGATTGGCCGGGAGTCTCTTTCAGTAGCATTCCTGGGTTCACCCAGGTTCTCTATTATTAGACTGCCTGGGGTCAGCCAGGTGTTTCTCTCATTAGAATGCCTGGGATTGGACCGGAGTCTCTCCCATTACAATGCCTGGGGTTGCCCAGGTGTCTTATTAGACTGTCTTGGGTTGGATGGGATTCTCTTCCATTAGAAAGACTGGGCTCAACAAGGTGTCTCTATTATTAGAATGCCTGGGGTTGGCCGGTAGTCTTTCCCATTAGAATGCCTGGGTTCTCTCAGGTGTCTCTTTAGTTAGACCACCTGGGGTCAGCCAGGAGTCTCTCCCATTAAAATGCTGGGGTTTGGACCAGAGTTTTTCCCATTAGAATGCATCGGGCCACCCAGGTTTATCATTAGATCGCCTGGGGTCGGCCGGGAGTCTCTTCCATTAGAATGCCAGATGTGGCCCAGGTTCTTCTATCATTAGAGTACCTGGGGTCAGCCGGGAGTCTCTCACATTTATTAAACTGTCTGACGTCAACTGGGAGTCTCTCACATTAGAATTTTTGGGGTCACCCAAGTATCTCTATTATTAGACTGCCTAGGGTCGGCCATGAGTCTCTTTCATTAGAATGCCTGTGATCGCCAAGGTGTCTTGGCGAATGCTAACATGTCTCTATCCTTAGACTGCCTGTGGTCAGCAAGGAGTCTCTCCCATTAGAATGCCTGTGGTCACCCAGGTGTCTCTAATCTTAGACTGCCTGTGATTGCCCAGGAGTTCGACTTATTAGAATGCCTAGGGTCTCCCAACTGTCTCTATCATGAGAATGCCTGAGGTCGTTCAGGAGTCTCTTCCATTAGAATGCATCTGGTCGCCCAGGTATCTCTATCATTAGAATGAATGGGGCCTGCCAGGAGTCTCTCCCACTAAAATGCCTGGTGTTTCCCAGGTGTCTCTATCATTAGCATGCCTGGGGTCATCCAGGAGTCTCTCCCATTAGAATGCCTGAGGTTGCCCAGGTGTGTCTGTCATTAGACTGCCTGGATTCGGCCAGAAGTCTCCCCCATTAGAATGCCCTATGTCGCCCAGGTGTCTCTATCATTAGAATGAATGGGGTCACCTGGAAGTTTCTCCCATTGGATTTCCTGGGGTCCCCGAGGTGTCTCTATCATTAGACTGCCTGGCGGTCCACACAAGTCTCTCCCATTAGAAAGCCAGGGGTCGACCAGGTGTCTCTATTATTAGAATCCCTGGAATCAGCCAAAGGTCTGTCCCATTAGAATGCCTGGATTGCCCAGGTGTCTCTATCATTACAATGCCTGGCTTCAGCCAGCAGTCTCTCCCATTATAATACCTGGTGTTGCCCAGGTGTTTCCATCATTATAATGCCCCAGGTCAGCCAGAAGTGTCTCCCATTAAAATGCATGTGTCTCTATCATGATACAGCCTGTGATCAACTGGTAGTTTCTCCCATTAGAATGCCAGGAATCTCTCATGTGTTTTTATCATTAGACTACTTGGTGTCGGCTGGGAGTCTTTCCCATTGGAATGCCTTGGGTCGTCCAGGTGAATTTATTATTAGACTGTCTGGTGTCCGCGGGAGTCTCTTCCATTACAATGCCTTGAGTTGCACTGGTGTCTCAATCATTAGACTGTTGGGTTCTGCCAGGAGTCTCTCCCATTACAATGCCTTGGGTCACCCTGGTGTTTTTATAATTAGATTTCCTGGTGTCATCTAGGACTCGTTCCTATTAGAATGCCTGGAGTCGCCCAGGTGTTACTATTCTTTGATTGCCTGGGGTCAACCAAGGCTCTCTTCCATTAGAATGTCTCAGGTTGGCTGGGAGTCTTTCCCATTAAAATGCCTGGAGTCGCTTAGGTGTCTCTATCATTAGAATGTTTTGGATTGGCCAGTAGTCTTCCCCATTAAAATGCCTGGGTTTGGCCAGGTGTGTTTATAACTAGACTACCTAAGATTGGCCATGAGTCTCGTCTATTAGAATGCCTGTAGTGGCCAAGTTGTCTCTACCCGTAGACTGCCTGCTGTTGGCCAGGAGTGTCTCCCATGAGAATGACTGGGGTCATCCAGGTGTCTGTATCATTAGACTGCCTGGGATGGATGGGGAGTCTCTCTAATGAGAATGCCTTGGGTCACTCAGGTGTCTTTATAATTAGACTGCTGGGCTCTGGCAAGAGTGTCCCCCATTATTATGCCTGATGCCACCCAGGTGTCTATATAATTAGTCTGCATGGGATTGGCCACGGGTCTCTCGCATTTGAATGCCTGTGGTCACTCGGGTGTCTTTATCATTAGACAGTCTTGGGTCGGCTGGGAGCCTCTCTCACAAAAATGCCTGGGTTCGCCCAGTCTCCAACATTAAACTGCCTAGGTTCGCCCATGTGTCTCTATCATTAGAATGCCTTGGGTCTGCCGGGGATTTCTCCCATTAGAATGCTGCGGGTGGCCCAGGTGTCTCTATCATTAGGATGTTTGGTGTTGGCCGAGAGCCTCTCCCATTAGAATGTCTGTGGTCACCCAGGTGTCTCTATCAATAGAATGCCTTGGGTCGGCCAGGAATCTCTCCCATTAGAATACTGGAAGTCACCCAGGTGTCTCTATCATTGAATGTTTAGGGTCGTCTGAGAGCCTCTCCCATTAGAATGCCTGCGGTGGCCCAGGTGCCTGTATCATTAGACTGCTTGGGGTCGGCCAGGAGTCTCTCCCATCAGAATGCCCGGGGTCAGCCTGGAGTCTCTCCGATTAGGATGACTGTGGTTGCCCAGGTTTCTCAATCGTTAGACTCCCTGGGGTCAGTTGGGAATCTATCCCACTAGAATGCCTGGGGTCATGCAGTTGTCCCCATCATTAGGTTGCCTGGGTTTGGCCGGGAGTGTCTCGTATTAGACTGCCTTGCGTTGCCCATAGGTCCCTATAATTAGACTGCCTGGGTTTGGCCGGGAGTGTCTCGTATTAGACTGCCTTGCATTGCCCATAGGTCCCTATAATTAGACTGCCTGGGTTTGGACAGGAGTCTCTCCCATTAGAATGCCTGGTTTCGCCCAGTTGTCTCTATCATTAGACCACCTGGGGTTGGCTGGGAGTCTCTCCCATTATAATGCCTGGGATTGATAAAAGATCTCTATCATAATACTGCCTGGGCTTTGGCGGGAGTCTCTTCCATTAGAATGCCTGGGGTTGATCAGGCATCTCTATCATTAGACTGCCTGGGAACAGCCAGGAGACTCTCTCATTAGAATGCCTGGGTCGCCCAGGTGTCTATATCATTAGGCTGCCTGGGGTTGGTTGGGAGACTCTCCCATTGAAACGCCTGGGGTCGCTTAGGAGTCTGTATCATTTCACTGCCTGGGGTTGGCATGAGTCTCTCCCATTAGAATGCCTAAAGTTGCCCAGGTGCCTCTATCATTAGACTTCCTGGGGTCGGCCAGGAGTCTCTCCCATTAGAATGCACGTGGTTGCCCAGCTGTCTCTGTCCTTTGCCTGCGGTTGGCCAGGGGTCTCTTTTATTAGAATGCCTGGGGTCGGCCGGGTGTCTCTCCCATTAGGATGCCTGGGGTCGCCCAGGTTTCTCTATTATTAGACTGCCTGGGGTCGGCCCGGTGTCTCTTTTATTAGAATGCCTGGGTTCATCCAGGTGATTCTATAATTAGACTGCCTAGGGTCAGCCAGGAGTATCTCCCATTAGAATGCCTGGTGTCGCCCAGGTGTCTCTATCATTAGACTGCCTGTGGTTGGCTGGGAGTCTCTCCCATTAGAATGCCTGGGGTCACCATGGTGTCTCTATTATCAGACTTCCTATAGTCAGCCAGGAGTCTTTCCTATTAGAATGCCTGTGTTTGCCCAGGTGTCTCTGCCATTCTACTGCCTTGAGTCAGCAGCAAATGTTTTTCATTAGAATGACTGTTGTCGCCCAGGTGTCTCTATTATTAGGCTGCCTCAGCCAACTAGGAGTCCTCCCATTGGAATACCTGGGGTCTGCCAGGAGTCTGTCTCATTAGAATGCCTGGAGTCGCCCAGGTGTCTCTATTGTTAGAAAGCCTCTCATTAGAATGCCTGGGGTCTATCAGGTGTCTCTTTCATTGGTTGCCCAAGTGTCTCTATCATTAGACTGCCTGGGCCAGTTAGGAATCTCTCCCATTAGAATACCTGGGGTCTGCCAGGAGTCTGTCCCACTAGAATACCTGGTGTCGCCCAGGTGTCTGTATCATTAGACTGCCTGTGGTCGGCTGGGAGTCTTTCCCATTAGATTACCTTGGGTCGCCCATGTGTCTCTATTATTAGACTGTCTGGAGTCGGCCAGGAGTCTCTCCCATTACAATGCCTGGGTTCACCCAGGTGTGTTTATTCTTAGACTGTCTGGGTTTGGCCTGGAGTCTCTCCCATTAGAATACCTGGGTTCAGCTGATAGTCTCTGCCATTAGAATGACTGGGGTCACCTAGGTTTTTTTTTTTTTTAATAATTAGACCACCTGGGGTTGGCCAGGAGTCTCTCCCATTTGAATGCGTGGGGTCACCCAGGTGTCTCTATAATTAGACCACCTGGTGTTGGCCAGGAGTCTCTCCCATTGGAATGCCTGTGGTCGCCCAGGTGTCTCTATTATTAGAATGCCTGTGGTTGATCGGGAGTTTCTCCAAAATGCCTGTAGTTGATTAGCTGTCTCTATTATTAGAATGCTTGGGTTCGGGCAGGAGTCTCTTCCATTTGAATGCCTAGGGTTGATCAGTTGTCTCTATCATTAGAATGCTTGGTGTCAGCCAGGAGTCTCTTCCATTAGTATGCCTGGGGCCATCCAGGTGTCTCTATCATTAGACTACCTTGGGTCAGCCGTTAGTCTATCCCATTAGAATGCTTTGGTATGCCCAGGTGTCTCTATCTTTAGACTGCCTGGCTCAGCCAGGAGTCATTCCCATAAGAATGCCGGGTGTCAGCCAGGGGTCTCTCCCATTAGAATGCCTGGGGTTGCCCAGGTGTCTTTATAATTAGACTGCCTGGGATTGCACAGGATTTTCTCCCATTAGAATGCCTGGGGTTGCCCAGGTGTCTCTATCATTAGACTGCTGGTGTTCGGACAGGAGCCGCTCTCATTAAAATGCCTGCAGTCGCCCAGGTTTCTCTATCATTAGACAGCCTGGAAACGGCCCAGAGTCTCTCCCATTAGAATGGTGTCTCTCCTGGGGTCAGCCAGGAACCTCTTCCATTAGAATTCTTGTGATGGCCCACATGTCTCTATCATTAGACTGCCTGGGGTTGGTCGGGAGTTGCTCCCATTAGAATGTCTGGGGTAGCCCAGGTGTCTTTAATAATTAGACTGCCTGGGGTTGACCAGGAGTCTCTCCCATTAGAACACCCGTGGTCACCCAGCTGTCTCTATCATTAGACTGCCTGGGGCCAGCCAGGAGTACCTCTGTTAGAATACTTGAGTTTACCTGAGAGTTTCTCCCATACCTGGGGTGGCCCAGGTGTCTCTATCATTAGAATGCCTGGGGTTCACTGGGAGTCTTTCCATTTGAATGCCTGGGGTCGTCAAATTGTCTCTATCATTAGACTTCCTGAATGTAGCAGGGCATCTCTCACATTAGAATGCCTGGGGTCACCCAGGTATCTCTATCATTAGACTGCCTGCTGTCACACGGGAGTCTTTCTCATTAGAATGCCTGGGGTCACCCAGGTGTCTCTATGATTAGACTGCCTGGGGTTGGCCAGGAGTCTCTCTGGTTAGAATATCTGGGGCCACCCAGGTGCCTCTATCATTAGACTGCCTGGGGCCTGCCAGGGGTCTCTTCCATTAGAATTCCTGTGGTCGTTCAGGTGTTTCTATCATTAGACTCCCTGCGGTTGGCCAGGAGTTCCTCCCAGAATGCCTGGGGTCTCCCAGGTGTCTCCATAAATAGACTGCCTGGGGTCAGCCAGAAGTCTCTCACAAGAGAATGCCTGGGGTAGGCTGGGAGTCTCCACCATTAGGAGGCCTGGAGTCACGTAGGTGTTTCTAACATTAGAATACCTGGGGTCATCCAGGCATCTCTCCCATTAAAATGTCCGGGCTCACCCTTTGTCTCTATTATTAGACGTCTGCCATCGGCCCAGAGTGTCTTCTATTAGAATCCCTGTCAACCAGATGGCTTTCACCTTGCCATGTCTAACGTTGATCAGATGGCTCTTGCCTTACCATGTCTAAGGTTGCCCAGACAACTTGGGCCAGAAGCAGTACCATTCAAATCCAGCAGAATGATGCAGACTCAATCTTCCCAGTCTTACCCAAGTGATCTTCCCATCTTGGCCTCTCATATACCTGAGATTACTCGGACCTTCTTTTTTTTTTTCTCTCTCTCTAACTCGAATTTCAGTTTGTTTCCACAATACTCAGAGTAACTTGCTCTTCTTTTTCTTCTTTGTTCCATCCTTTATTCTCCTATGCTCCTTCCTGCAAACTGAGTTTGACCTTTGGATTTTTTTTTTTTTTTTTTTTTGGTTACACTTCACCCTGTGTGTGACAAATAGAGAGAGAGACAGAGAGAGAGAGGAGTTTTTTTTAAATTGCGACATTAATTACCTTTTATTATTGTACACTCCTACTTAATTATTTGGTCTTTAGGGTTGTTCACTATTATTTCCTTGATATTGTTATATATTTACTGTTGGTTCATTTATTTTGAGATGGATGTCGACTGCATGCATCGCATTTAGCTGCCAGCTTGTCATGTCTAAGATGAACAGACAGCTGTCACCTTGCCATGTCTAAGGTCGACCAGATGGCTCTCACCTTGCCATATCTAAGGTGGACCAGATGGCACTTGCCTAGCCATGTCTAAGATTGAACAGTTGGTTCTCACCTCATCATATCTAAGGTCAAGTTGGATCTCACCTTGCCATGTTTAAGATCGACCAGATGATTCTCACCTTGCCATATCTAAGGTCGACCAGATGGCTCTCACCTTGCCATGTCTAAGGTTGATCAGATGGCTCTCACCTTGCCATGTCTGAGGTTGACCAGATGGGTCTCCTCTTCGAGTGAGGTCGACCAGATGGCTCTCACCTTGCCATGTCTAAGGTTGACCAGATGGATCTCGCCTTGCCATGTCTAAGGTCAAACAGATGGCTCTTCTTTTTCCATGTCTAAGGTCGGCCAGATGACTCTTGCCTTGCCATGTCTAAGCTCAACCAGATGGCTTTCATTTTTCCTTGTCTTCAGTCGACCAGATATCTCTCACCTTGCCATGTCTAGGTCAGTCAGATGGCTCTCACCTTGCCACATCTACGATTGACCAGATGGCTCTTGCCATTCTATGTCTAAAGTCTACCAGATGGCTCTCATTTTGTCATGTTTAAGATGGCTCTCTCTTTCCCATTTCTGAGGTCGACTGGATGGCTCTAGCCTTTCCATGTCTGAGGCCAACCAGTTGGCTCTCTTTCCCATGTCTAAAGTTAACCAGATGGCTCTCGCCTTGCCATGTCTGAGGCAGACTAGATGGCTCTCACCTTGCCATGTCTGAGGTGGACTTGATGGCTCCCACCTTGCCCTGTCTATGGTCAATGAGATGGCTCTCACCTTCCCATGACTAAGGTGGACCACATGGCTCTTGATTTGCCATGTCTAAGCTAGATGAGATGCCTCTTGCCTTACCATGTCTAAGATGGATCTGAAGCCTCTTGCATTACCATCTCTAATGTTGACCAGATGGCTCTTGCCTTGCCATGTTTGAGGTTGACCAGATGCTTGTTGCCTTGCCATGCCTTAACTAGACCGTGTGGCTCTCAACTTCCTATGTCTAAGGTTGACCAAGATGGCTTTCACCTTGCCATGTCTGAAGTGGACTTGATGGTTCCCACCTTGCCATGTCTATGGTCGACCAGGTGGCTCTCACCTTCCCATGACTAAGGTAAACCATATGTCTCTTGCCTTGCCATGTCTAAACTAGACCATATGCCTCTTGCCTTTCCATGCTTAAGGTGGACCCAAACCCTTTTCGCATTTCCATCTCTAAAGTCGACCAGATGGCTCTTTCCTTGCCATGTCTGAGGTCAACAAGATGCCTCTTGCCTTGCCATGTCTGAAGTAGATCAGATGGCTCTCACCTTCCCATGTCTGAGGTTGACCAGATGGTTCTCACCTTGCTATGTCTGAGGCAGACTTGATGGCTCCCACCTTACTATGTCTATGGTCAACAAGATGGCTCTTGCCTTCCCGTGACTAAGGTGGACCATATGGCTCTTGCCTTGCCATGTCTAAGCTGGACAAGATGGCTTTAGCCTTACCATGTTGAAGGTGGACCTGAAGCCTCTTGCATTCCCATCTCTAAGGTCGACCAGATGGCTGTCATCCTGCCATGTCTAAGGTCGACCAGGTGGCTGTCCCTTGTCACTTCTAAGGTTGACCAGATGGCTCTTGCCTTGCCATGTCTAAGGCTGATCAGATGGCTCGCACCTTGCCATGTCGAAGGTCGCCCAGATGGCTCTCATCAGCAGCAGTACTGTTCAAGTCCAGTAGCAGGATGTGATGATTCACTGCAACTTCAGTCTCTGTAGTCTCACCTGGGCAGTCTTCGTGTCTCAGCCTCCCGAGTCCTTGGGACTACTGGGACCTTCTTTCACTGTTCTATTCCTAACCTGACATTTAGTTTATTTCCACAGTACTTAGAGTGACTTGCTATTGTTTTTCTTCTTTGTTCTTTTGTCTGTTTTCCTATGCTCTTTCCTGTAAATGAAGTTGACCTTTTAGATTTTCCTTTGTCACACTCCAGCCTGGGTATGACAAATGGAGAGAAAAAGAGAAAGAGAGGAGATCTTAATGGTGATATTAATTACCTTTTACCTTGGTTCACTCCCACTTATTTATACATTGTTCTTTAATATTGTTTATTTTTTGGTTTTTGTAAAACATTTACTGCTGGATTTTGTTTTTGTTTTTGTTTTTTTGAGACGTATTTCAGCAACTAGAGTTGGACTTAGCCACAAGAGTGCCATGTCTAAGGTTGACCAGATGGTTCTCGCCTTGTCATGTCTAAGGTCGACCAGATGGCTCTTGCAGGCGGCAGTACCGTTCAGGTCCAGCAGAGGGATGTGATCGTGATTTACTGTGGCCTCGATCTCCCTGGTCTCACCCGAGTGGCCTTCCCATCTCGGTTTCCCAATTACCTGGGACTACTCAGACCTTCTTCCTCTGTTGTTTTTTTCTAAACCCACTGTCAGTTTGTTTCCACAGTACATAGAATGACTTGCGTTGTTTTCCTTCTTCATTCCCCTATTTTTCTACACTCCTTCCAGCATGATAAATATGAACCCACTCCAGTCTGGGTGTTACAAACAGAGAGAGAGAGAGAGAGAGAGAACATCTTAATTGTGTTATCGATTACTTTTCACCTTTGTTCACTCCGATTTATTGACACAATGTTATCTTTTTTATTGTTACATATTCACTGGTGGATTTTCTGCTTACTTATTTTGAGAGAGATGTCAGCCACGAGCATTGGACCAAGGTCAACCAGATGACTTTTGCCTTGCCATGTCTAAGGTCGACCAGATGGCTCTTGCCTCCGGTAATACCATTCAGGTCCAGCAGAGGGAGGTAATCGTGATTCACTGTAACCTTGATCTCTCCTCAGCCACTTGAGTCCCTCAGACTACTCGGACCTTCTTTTTTTTCTCTAACCCCACTTTCAGTTTGTTTCCACATACATAGAGTGACTTGCTGTTTTTTTTTTTTTTCCTTTGTTCTTTTCTCTCGTTATGTCCCTATGCTCTTTCCTGCAGGAAGAAGTTGACTTTTATATTTCTTTTAATCACACTCTAGCATGGGTTTGACAAACAGAGACAGCTAGAGAGTAACAGAGAAGTAGAGAGATAGAAGATCTTAATTGTGATATTAATCACCTATTACCTTTGTTCACTTTCACTTATTTACTTATTGGTCTTTAAAGTTGTTATTATTTCTTTGTTATTGTTGAATATTTACTGTTGAAATTTTTGTTTATTTATTTTGAGAAACGTGTTGGCAGCGAGCACTGGACTTAGCTTTCATCTTGCCATGTCTAAGGTCGAACAGATGGCTCTCGCCTTCCCATGTCTGAGGACCAGATGGCTCTCAACAGCATCAGTACCATTCAGGTCCAGCAGAGGGATGTGATCCTTATTCTCTGCAGCCTCGATCTCCCCGGTGTCATCTGGGTGGTCTTCCCATCTTGGCCTCCCGAGTCCTTCAGACTACCTGGACCTTCTTCTTTTTTTTTTTTCTAACCCAACTTTCAGTTTGTTTCTACAGTACTTACAGTGAGTTGCTGTTGTATTTCTTCTCTGTTCTTTTCTCTCTATATATATTCTTACCCTCCTCCCTGCATGATGAATTTGATCTTCTAGATTTTTTTTTGGAACAATCCAGCCTGGTTGTGACAAATGGAGAAAGAGAGAGAAGATCTTAATTGTGATATAATTGACCTTTCACCTTTGTTCACTCCCACTTATTTATTTGTCTTTAATATTGTTCATGGTTTGTTCTTTGTTACTGTTAAATATTCCCTGTTGGATTTTTTTCTTTTGAGACAGATCTTCCCACGAGGGTTGTATTTAGCCACCAGCTTGGTAAGTCTAGGGTCGAGAGGATGGCTCTCATCAGCAGCAGTACCATTCAGGTCCAGCAGAGGGATCGGATCGTGATTCACTGTGCCCTGGGCGTCTTCCAGGTCTCTACAGGGTGGCCTTCTGATGATCTCGGCCTCCTGATTTCCTCAGACTATTTCGACATTCTTCCTTTGTTTTTTCTAACCTTACTTTCAGTTTGTTTCCACAGTCCTTAGAGTGACTTTCTATTTTTTTCTTGTTTTCTCTTTATATTTTCCTGTGCTCCTTCCTGCTTGATGAAGTTGACAGAGAGAAATCGAGAGTGAGAAATAGAAAGAGATTAGAAGAATTTAATTGTGATATTAATTACCTGTTACCTTTGTTCACTCCCACTTATTTGTCTTTAATATTGTTTGTAGTTATATCTTTGTTATTGTTAAATATTCACTGTTGGATTTTTTTCTGTTTGGAGTGAACAAAGGTGAAAAGTAATTAATAACACAATTAAGATTTTCTCCTGTCTAGCTGTTTGTGTCTGTCTGTCTGTCTCTCTCTCCAAGATGTCAGCTGAGAGGATTGGACTTAGCTGCCAGCTTGCCAAGTCTAAGGTCAACCAGATGGCTCTCACCTTATCTAAGGTCAACCAGATGGCTCTCGCCTTGCCATGACTAAGGATGACCAGATGGCTCCTGCCTTTGGAAGTACTATTCAGGTACAGCAGAGGGATGTGATCATGATTCACTGTGGTCTCGATCTTCCCAGTGTCACCCAGGTGGTCTTCCCATCTTGGCTTCCCTAGTCCCTCAGGCTACCTGAACTTATCCTCCTCCTTCCTTTTTTTCCTAACCCCACTTTCAATTTTTTTTTCTACAGTGAAACTAACTGAAGTTTTAGAGAGACTTGTTGTTGTTTTTCTTCTTTGTTCTTTTCTCCCTTTTTCTACACTCGTTCCTGCATGATGAAATTGACCTTTTATATTTTTTTGTCACATTCCAGCCTGGGTGTGACAAATGGAAAGGGGAAGAGAGAGAGTGAGAGATAGCAGAATATTTTAATTGTGATATTAGTTACCTTTTACCTTTGTTCACTCCCACTTATTTATTGGTCTTTAATATTGTTTGGTATTATATTTTTGTTATTGTTAAATATTCACTGTTGGACTTTTTGTTTATTTTGAGACAGATGTCGGCAGTGAGCACTGGACTTAGCCACCAGCTTGCCAAGTCTAAGGTCGACCAGATGGCTCTAGCTGGCGCCAGGACCATTCAGGTCCAGCAGAGGTATGTGATAGTGATTCCCTGTGGCTTCGATCTCCCCTGTCTCGCCTGGGTGGTTTTCCCATCTTGGCCTCTGGAGTCCCTGGGACTACTCAGACCTTCTTCCTCTGTTTTCCTTCTAAGCCCACTTTTAGTTTGTTTCCACAGTACTCAGAATGGTTTGCTGTTTTCTTCTTTTCTCTATTTTTCTATGCTCCTTCCTGCACGATGAAGTTGATCTTTTAGATTTCTGTCACACTCTAGCCTGGCATGACAAATTGAGAGAGAGAGAGAGAGAGGAGAAAATCTTCATTGTGATAATCTTCATTGTGATAATTATCCTTTACCTTTGTTCACTCCCACTTATTTATTGGTCCTTAATATTGTTATTATTTTTCGTTATTGTTCAATATTTACCATCGGATTTTATGTCTATTTATTTTGAGACCAATTTCGGCTGCAAGTGTTGGACTTAGCCATCAGCTTGCCACGTCTAAGGTTGACCAGATGCCTCTTGCTGGTGACAGTACCATTCAGGTCCAGCAGAGGGATGCATTCCCGATTCACTGAGAACTCAGACTCCCAGGTTTTACCCGGGTGGTCTTCCCATCTTGGCCCCCCTGTGTACCTGAGACTACTCAGACCTTCTTCGTCTGTTTTTTGTTGTTCTTGTTGTTATTGATCTTGATGGAGTCTCACTCTGTTGCCAGGCTGGAGTGCAGTGGCTGATATTGGCTCACTGCAACCTCCACCTCCTGGGTTTAAATGATTCTCCTTCCTCAGCCTCCTGAGTAGCTAGGACTACAGGCATACGCCACCAAGCCCAGGTAATTTTTGTATTTTTAGTAGAGACGGGATTTCACATGTTGGCCAGGATGGCCTTGATTTCTTGACCTCGTGATCTGCCTGCCTCGACCTCCCAAAGTGCTGGGATTACAGGCATGAGCCACCACGCCCAGCCTCTGTTTTTTTTTTTAACACACTTTTAGTTTGTTTCCACAGTACTTAGAGTGATTTGCTTTTGTTTTTCTTCTTTGTTCTTTTCTCTATTTTCCTACATTCCTTCCTGCACAATAAAGTTGATCTTTTAGATTTTTTATTTTGTCACACACTCCAGCCTGGGTGTGACAAACAGAGAGACAGGGGAGAAGATCTTAATTGTGATATTAATTACTTTTTACCTTTGTTAACTGCAACCTGTTTATGTATTGTTCTTTAATTTTTTTTATTTGTCATTGTTAAATATTTACTGTTGGATTTGTTTATTTATTTTGAGAGAGATGTCGGCTGTAAGCGTTGGACCAAGGTTGACCTGATGGACCTCACCTCTTGCCTTGCCATGTCTAAGGTCGACCAGATCTCTCTCGCCAGCAGCAGTACAATTCAGGTTGAGCA
This sequence comes from Pan troglodytes, assembly GCF_028858775.2. Taxonomy (NCBI): domain Eukaryota; kingdom Metazoa; phylum Chordata; class Mammalia; order Primates; family Hominidae; genus Pan; species Pan troglodytes. The sequence goes on from NC_072418.2 coordinate 30,865,757, forward strand.
GAGGGATGGGATCGTGATTCACTGTGGCCTTGATCTTCCTGGTCTCGCCCGGGAGGTCTTCCCAACTGGCCTCCCATGTCCCTTGGACTACTCAGACCTTCTTCCTCTCTTTTTTCCTAATTCCACTTTCTGTTTGTTTCCATAGTACTTGGAGAGACTTGCTATTCTTTTTTTTTTCTTTGTTCTTTTCTCTCTCTCTTTTCCTATGCTTCTTCCTGCACGGTGAAGTTTACCTTTTAATTTTTTTTTTTTAATCACACTCAAGCCTAGGTGTGACAAATAGAGAGAGAGAAAGAGAGAGAGAGAAGATCTTAATTGTGGTATTACCTTTTACCTTTCTTCATTCCCACTTATTTATTGATCTTTCATATTGTTATTATTTCTTTGTTATTGTTAAGAATTCACTCTTGTATTTTTTGTTTATTTATTTTGAGACGAATATCAGCCATAAGCACTGGACTTAGCCAGCAGCTTGCCAAGTCTAAGGACGAACAGAAGGCTCTCACTTTGCCACATCTAAGAGCTAGATGGCTCTTGTCCATTACAGTACCATTAAGGTCCAGCAGAGAGATGCAATCGTGATTCATTGTGGCCTCAATCTCCCTGGTCTCACCTGGGTGGCCTTCTCATCTCAGACTCCCAATTCCATCAGACTACTCGGACATTCTCTGTTTTTTTTCTAGCCCTACTTTCAGTTTCTTTTCACAGTACTTACAGTGACTTGCTGTTGTTTTCCTCCTTTGTTCTTTACTCTATTTTCCTACGCCCCTTCCTGCGCGATGAAGCTAACCTTTTAGAGTTTTTTTTGACACATTACATACTGGATTTGACAAATATATATATAGAGAGAGATCTTAAGTGTGATATTAATTACCTTTAACTTTGTTTACTCCCACTTATTTGGCTGTTTATTGTTCTATTATTGTTTATTATATTTTTGTTATTATGTTTATTGTTTGTTTGTTTGGAGAAAGGGTCTCACTCTGTCACCCAGAATCACTGCAGCCTCAACCCTTTGGACTTGAGTAATCCTCACGCCTCCAATGCCTCCCCTTTCCCCAGTACCTGAGACTACAGACACAAGCCACCACACCAGTTGACTTTTGTGTTTTTTACTTCTACTTTTTTTATTATTATTATTTTCATGTCTTGAGACAGAGTCTTGCTCCATCGGCCAGGCTAGAGTGAGCAATGGTGTGATCTTGACTCACTGCAACCTCTGCCTAATGGGTTCAAGTGGTTCTTCTGCCTCAGCCTCCTGAGCAGCTAGGACTACAGGCATGTCCCACTACACCAGGGTAATTTTTGTATTTTTAAATGTTTGATGGGGAAGTATGTGTAAAGACAGGGTTAGAGGTTCCGCCATGTTGCCCCAGGCTGGTCTCAACTTCCTCTTTTTTTTTTTCTTCTAATCCCACTTTCAGTTTGTTTCCACAGTACTTAGAGTGACTTGCTATTGTTTTAGGTTTTACGTTCTTCTCTATTTTCCTATGCTCCTTTTTGCATGCTGAAGTTTACCTTTCAGATTTTTTCTTTTTGTCACACTCCAGCCAGAGTGTGACAGAGAGAAAGAGAGAAGATTTTAATTGTGATAATTATCTTTTACCTTTGTTCACTCCCACTTATTTATTTATTGGTCTTATTATTGTTTGTTATTATTTCTTTGTTATTGTTAAATATTTACTGTTGTGTTTTTTTGTTTATTTATTTTGAGACAGGTGTCGGCTGTGGGCACTGGACCTAGTTGCTAGCTTGCTACGTCTAAGGTCGACCAGACGGTTCTCACCACCGGCAGTACTGCTCAGGTCCAACAGAGACATGTGATCGTGATTCACTGTGGCCTCGATCTCCCTGGTCTTGCCTGGGTGGTCTTCCCATCTCGGCCTTCTGAGTAGCTGGGACTACTTGGACAATTTTCAGTTTGCTTCCACAATACTTAGAGGGGGTTGCTGCTTTTTTCCTTTGTTCTTTGCTCTCTCTCTCTCTGTTTTAAGTTTTTTACACTCCTTCCTGCACCCTGAAGTTAATGTTTTAGATTTTTTTGTTGGGGGGTGAGGGCTAGGTCTTCTCACTCTGTCACACCCTGGTTGGAGTGCAGCTTGTGCGATCAGCAGTGAGCCGTGATTGCGCATCTGCACTACAGCCTGGGTGTGACAGTGTGACACACAAAGATCGAGAGAGAGAGAGAGAGAAAGGGACAGAGAGAGAGAGACAACAATTATGATCTTAATTGCCTATTTACCTTAGTTCATTCCCACTTATTTGGTTGTTTATTGTTCTATTATTGTTTGTTATTGTTTCTTTGTTATTGTTATGTTTATTTTATTTTATTTTTTTATGTGTATGTATATACAGACAGGGTTCTGGGTTCTGCCATGTTGCCCAGCCTGGTCTCGAACTCCTGCACTCAAGCAATCCTCCTGCCTCGACTACCCAAACTGCTGCTATTACAGGCGTGAGCCACTGTGCCTGGCTCCTATCTATATACCTATTTATCTACTTATCTTTTGAGGAGAGATGTTTCTTTTTTAACTTTAATTATAATAATAATTATTATTAGAGGTGTTGTCTCACATCTCCTGGGCTCCAGCAATTCTCCAGCCTTGTCCTCCCAAACTGCTGCAATTACAGGCATGACCCGCCATGCACGGTCTGGTTATATTTTTGATGTATTTATTCTTTCCAGTCCTCGTTTCCACTTTGGGTGCATAGTTGATAATATGGGCATTGAAAACAAATATTTTGAGAGAGATCAATGTCACAAACCTGCCTTTCCTTTCTAGTGGCACAAGCCTCATCAGGGGTAGTGTGCCTGATCTCTGGTGGTTTTAAATAGTGTAGAAAGCATTGCTGTATGTATTTTCCCTGCCAGGGAGTCCCAAAAAACAGCTAGAGAAGCAAATTATAGAAGAGAAAGAGGTTTATAATTAAAGTGAGGGTCAGAAACTTTTGTAGATAAGGCTGATTTTAGCCAAGATTTGAAGGGGAGATTCATTCATTCAACAGATGCTGCAGTCTACCTGATATGTTTCAGGTACTCCTATGAAATAAGAGTACAACAGTGAACAAACATTAAACACAAAGTTTTTAATCTAGTGAGGCAGAGAAACTTCCCTCAAATTATCATACAAATATGAAATTCCATGAAAGCAAACTCAGTGTCCAGTAGGAAAATTGTGAAATTATGAAATGTTATTTTGATTTAATGTATAGCCATTGAGGTTCTTTCAAATAATTATAAAATGATCACAATAACAACAGGTATTTTAAAAGTGTGGTATAAAAGTACAGAGTATAATCTTTGTTTTATAAAAATAAATGCATATTTACCTCTGCACAGAGGTGGTTCTATGCCACGCTAAACTGGTTATCCCTGGTGATGAGATTAGCAAGCACAGACTATGTTCTCATAAAAGAATAATGTTTTAGTCAGGAGGCAAGCAAATTTGTTTTTCCACTGTTTGAATTTACAATTAAATACTTTGCATGCTTTAAATGTAACGGAAGTTTTGTTATATACTCTGATTCTCATATTAGGCTATTTCATTTTAATTTTGACGTTGGCAGGGAATAAGGTGAAGGTGGACTCTTCTTGTTCAGTGGAGCACATGTGGTCCTGGAGAAAGCCGTCACACAGTGGACTCTGAGAGATGTGGTCTATGGGCACTAATTTCCTCTCAGTCCCTGCCTAAGCAAGATTCATCTTCCTCTGCCTGCTGTTTCATTTTTTTCTTCTATTGTCTGGTATATTTTAAGATAAAAACTTGTTTCCAAAGGGAAAGTTTCAGAAATGCTTCCAAGAATAATAATTCAAGTTGGATTTCCAAGTAGTATTCCTGGGCAACTGATTGAATTCTTTTGTCAATAATCAAAATCTGGAATGTCCTGGATTAGTTCCACCATTTCATCATGATAACTCCCTCTTCTATAATCCCTAGCAGAAATGATTGCTTTGCTTAAAAGCTTTTGCCTGAGAAGACACTGGTGTGTTATTTCTTTATCAGCTTATGCAAATTAATTCTGGTTGGGTACAGTGGCTCAAGCCTGTAATCCCAGCACTTTGGGAGGCCGAGGTGGGCGGATCATGAGGTCAAGAGATTGAGACCTTCCTAGCCAACATGGTGAAACCTTGTCTCTACTAAAAATACAAAATTAGCTGGGTGTGGTGGCATGCGCCTGTAGTCCCAGCTACTTGGGAGGCTGAGGCAGGAGAATCACTTGATCCTGGGAGGCAGAGGGTGCAGTGAGCCGAGAGAGTGCCAGTGCATTGCAGCCTGGCGACAGAGCGAGACTCCATCTAAAAATATATGTATATTAATTCTACATATCTAGGATTTTTATTGTGCCTTTGTGTTTTTTTAAGCTACTGGTTTTCTCAAGTTAAATATTAAAAGTATTATGGAAGTACTGATGGTGTACTCAGAGGAAAACAATAGAGCATATAATTTATTTGCTATAAAATGTAAAAGTTCTGCAAGATTTTCCTCTGATTTGTAAAATGTTCTCTCTCAAGAAAGTTTTTCTTTACGTCTTACATTTTTTTTTTTATTTTAAAGACCCACAGGGTTGCTTAAAGTGTGATAGTCCTGTTGTTGTAGCGAAGATAATTACACATACAACCTGGCTTTTGTGGCATCTTGCTTACCCTATTTTGCAGAACACAGATACCAAAGGTTGGCCTTATGAAGCTGGAGCTATTTTTGCACTGTTATTTCAGAAATGCTGAAAGAACATCCTACCGATTTTCTAATACTCAAAATTATACAATAATATACTTGGACGTTTAGGTCTTAAAGACTTTTCATCATGAGTTTCTGTTAAAATCTAATATGAAATGCAGCTGCCATCCAGAATCTTAACAGTGTTTTCTGCCAGCCACTGAATGACTTATTGGAGGAATGATTCATGACTTCTGGGCCTGAGGGACTGGCTGTCAGGGGGCTGGTTTGAGCAATTGTACAATTATTCAGAAAGAGTAGAAATCATGAATCTACGTTTTACCTGATTTCAAACTGGTTGACAATTTACTTCTGCAGATTATTTTTCTCTTCTCCACTTAATTTATAATTTATTCCATCTATTTTTTTCCTTTTCTGCCAACTATTGTATTTTTCTAGGGATAGTTGCAGGAATGAAACTGATTTCTATCAGAGTGCTTATTATAATTCTATTCTATTACTCTGTGAACAAAGATGCAGAAATCCTCACCCAAATATTAAGAAATCAAATCCAAAAATGTATAAAAAGAATTATACACTACAACCCAGTGAGATTTATTACAGGCATGCAAGTCTGGTTCAACATTTGAATATAAATTAGGCTGGGTGTGGTGGCTCATACCGGTAATCCCAGTGCAGTAGGAGGCCAAGGAAAGAGGATCACTTAAGGCCAGGAGTTCAAGATAAGCGCAGACAACATAGCAAGACTCTGTCTTTTAAAGAAATTAGTTCATCATATTAAGAGATATAAAAAGATAATATGATCTTATCAATACAATCAGAAAAATTATTTGACAAAATCCAAAATCTATTCATGAGAAAACCACTCTGCAAACTAAAAATAGGGAAAAACTTCCTCAATTTCAAAAGAATGTTTATTAAAAAAAACCTACATCTTACCTCATACTAAATGTAGAAACACTAGATGCCTTCCTGCTAAGATCAGGAGCAAGGCAAAGATGTCTCCTCTCACCATTCCTATACAACATTATACTGTAAGCCCCAGGTAATACAATGACAAGAATAGAAAAGGTACATAGATTAGGAAGGAAGAAATAAAACTGTCTTTTTACACAGATAATATAATTGCCTATGGAGAAATCTGAAAGGATCACAAAACAAAATCTTAGAAAAACCAATTATAAAGAGCAATTATACCAACTTTGCAAATTATAAGAAAATGTAAATGTCAATTATTGTCCTACATATTAGCAGTGTAATTAGAATCTGAAATTTAAAACAATGATATTTATGCTAGTACCAATAACAATAAAATATTTAAGTGCAAATCTAACAAAATAAATATAAATATAGGACATTATTCACTTCAAAACTGTGAATAAAAACATCAAAGAAGATCTAAATAAATAGAGAGAAAATTCACATTCAAGAAACATTCAACTTTGTTAAAATGTCAGTACCTCCCAACTTTACATGTTCAATGCAGTCCCAATCAAAATTCCACAAAGTTAGTTTGTGGATATTGACAAACTGACCCTAAAGTTTATATGAAAAGGCAAAAGACACAGAATAGCCCAGAAAATATCCAAAAAGAACAGTTGGAATGACACTACCCAACTGTAAGAACTACTATAAAGCTACAGTAATCAAAATAACATGGTACTGTTAAAAATAATAGAGAAACAGATAAACGATACGAAAGAGAAAGGTCAGAAATTGACCCACACAAATATAGTCAGCTTATTTTTGATGAAATGGCAAAGGCAATTCAATTGAGAGAGAATAATTTTTCAAAAAACAGTACTGGAAAAACTAGACATACACATGCAAGAGAAAAGAAACAAAAAATCCTAAACCCAGACCTAACAACTTTCACAGAAATTACTCAAAATGGATCATAGCTCAATATAAAAGGAAAACCCACAAAACTTTTAGAAAATAACAAATAACAGAATCTGAATTACCTCAGGTTTTGCTCCTTTCTACAACACCCAAAATATGATCCATGAAAGGAAAATCTGCTAAGTTGAACTATATTAAAAATAACATTTCTGCACTGCCAAAGATGCTGTTAACAGAATAAAAATGCAAACCACAGAATAAAAGAAAATATTTGCAAAACACATAACTGATAAAAGACTGGTATCCAGAATATGCAACAAGAAATAAAGAACTCTTAAAACGCAAGAATAAGAAATGAACAACCCAATTATAAAATTGCAAAAGATCCAGATACCTTAAAGAACACATAAGCATGGCAAATAAGCATATGAAAATATGCTCAACATCATATGTCATTAGGAAATTGAAAATAACAATGGCATACTGCCACACACATATTAGAATGGCTAAAATCCAAAACAATGACTACACTAAATGCTGGTGAGGATATAGAGTGACAAGCACTCTCATTTATCGCGGGTGAATATGCAAAGTGCTATGACCAGTTTGGAAGACAGTTTGCCGGTTTCTTACAGAGCTACATAGACATTTAAGTGCAATCCAGCAATCACACTCTGTGGCCTTTATCCAAAAGAAGTGGAAACTTTCATCTACACAAAACTCTTCACCATACTATTTAGAAGAGTTTTATACATAATTGCCAAAACATGAAACCAACCAAGATATTCTTCAATAGGTAAATGAATAAACTAACTGGGGTGCAACTATACAACGAACATTATTCACTGATAAAAAGAAATGAGCTGTCAAGCCTTGAAAAGATATGAGGAACCTTAAGTGCATATGGTTGGGAAAGAAGGAAATCTGAAAAGGCTACATGCTATATGATTCCAAGTATATGACATTCTGTAAAAGGCAAAACCACGGAGACAGTAAGAAGATCTGTGGTATCCCCAAGTTTGGGGGGAAGAAGGGAGAGATGAATAGGTGGGGTACAGCATATATTTTAAGACAGCAAAACTATTCTGCATAATGCAGTAATGGTGGATACATGTCATGTCATTATGCATTTGTCAAAATCCATAGATTTTAAAATTAAAAAAACCATGAATTTGAATGCAAACTTTAGATTTCAGCTAATAATAACTTTTCGATATTAGTTCATTAACAGTAAAAATATGCCACACCAATGTAAGGCGTTAATAACAGAGGAGAAGCTGGGTGCAGGGAGAGGATACATGGAAACTCTGTGCTTTCCACTTAATATTTATGTAAACTTGATACTTACCAAAAAAATAAAGTATAAAAAATATCCCAATGATTACTATCAAAAGTAGACTGGATTTAAAAATTATACTAGTTACAAATATGTGACTGAATATAGTCCTATGCAGCAATTAAAATAAATAAACTCAGGTGTTAAATATCATCCCCATGATCGTAATCACAAAAAAGCCATAGAATATACACAAAAGAAAATAAAAAGTGTAAATGTTTCACCAGAAAAAATCAACCAAACAAGAAGAAATAATGTAGAAAATACAAAACTAGAAGATGCAAGATATACAGAAAACAAATAGAAAAGGACAGAACTCTCTACTTTTGAGTAATTATTTTAAATGTAAATGTATTAAACTATCCAATTAAAAGGCAGAAATCAGCAGAACAGACTATAAAACATGATCTAACTATCTTGTTTTTACCAGATTCACATTAGATTCAAAGATACAACTAGGCTGAAAGTAAAAGGAAGAAAACAGATATTTCGTGCAAACAGTAAGCAAAATAGATTTGGGTTGGCTATATTAATATCAGACAAAAGAGACTTAAAATCAAAAATCTTACACAAAAATACAAAGACACCGTGTATTCACAAAAGTCCCTTTAGCAAGAAGATATAAATATTATAAGCATGCATGTACCTAATAATAAACCACTAAAATATATGAAGCACAAATCGACAGAATTGAAGAGAGAAGTCGACAGAATTGAAGAGAGAAGTCAACAGTTCTAAAATAATAGAGATGATAATACTCCACTCTCTGTAATGAACAGAATCACCAGATAGAAGATAAGTTAGAAATAAATGGCTTATATAACACAACAAACCAACTAAATTTAACAGATACATATACAGGATACTCCACCCAACAACAGAAGAATACACACTATTCTCAATGTCCATGGATCACACATGGACATTCTCCAGGATGGACTGTATGTTATGTCACAAATCAAGTCAATAACAGAAGGAAAACTAAAACACTCACAAAGTTGTAAAATTTAACATACTCTTAAACAACCAATAAGTAAAAGAAAAAAATCTCAAGGGAAATTAAAAAATACAGAGAATGGAAAATGAAAATACAACATACCAAAAGTTATGAGATGCACAAAAGCAGTGTGAAGATCAGAAATTTATAGCTATAAACACATTAAAGAAGGGCCTTGGCTGGGCGCGGTGGCTCGTGCCTGTAATCCCAGCACTTTGGGAGGCCAGGCAGGTGGATCACCTGAGGTCAGGAGTTTGAGACTAGCCTAGCCAAAATGGTGAAACCTTGTCTCTACTAAAAATACAAAAATTAGCCGGGCATGGTAGCGGGCATCTGTAATCCAAGCTACTCAGGAGGCTGAGGCAGGAGAATTGCTTGAACTCAGCGGGTGGAGGTTGCAGTGAGCTGAGATTGCACCACTTCACTACAGCCTGGGCAACAGAGTGAGACTCTGTCAAAAAAACAAAACAAGGAGAAGAAGAAGAAGAAGAAGAAGAAGAAGAAGAAGAGGAAGAAGAAGAAGAGTCTCAAATCAATAACCTAACTTTATGACCTAACAAATTAGAAGAAGAATGAACTATGCACGAAATAAGCAGAAAGAAGATAATAATGAAGATCTTAGTAGAGATAAAGAAAATAGAGACCAGAGAAACAGAAAACCAACAAAACCAAAAGTTGGTTCTTGGTTCTTCAAAAATGTTGACAAATTCACAAACTTCTAGCTACACTATGAAAAAAAATTACAGAATATTCAAAATAGTAGAATGAGAAATGAGATGGGGACATTACTACTAATTCTTTTTTTTTTTTTTTTTTTGACACAGTCTCGCTCTGTCACCAGGCTGCAGTGCAGTGGCCCGATCTCAGCTCACTGCAACCTCCGCCTCCCAGGTTCAAGTGATTCTCCTGCCTCAGCCTCTCAAGTAGCTGGGATTACAAGCATGCACCACCATGCCCAGCTGATTTTTGTATTTTTAGTAGAGACAGGGTTTCACCATATTGGCAAGAATGGTCTCAATTTCCTGATCTCATGATCTGCCTGCCTGATTCTAAGAAATAAAATGTTTTAAAGAGTGTACTGTGAACAACTGTGTGACAACAAAATGAACAATTTAGATGAAATGGACAAATTTCTAGGTATAAAAAACCTAGCAAGACTTGATTACCAAGAATAGAAAAATTGAATTGATCCATAACTTATAAGGAAATCAAATCAAAAATCAAAAACCTGCTGACAAAGAAAAGCCCTTGACCTGATGGCTTCAGTAGTTAATTCTACCAAACATTTTGAAAGACTGAAAATCTTTTTCAAACTCTTCCAAAAAATTGAAAAGGAGAGATCAGTTCCAAACTCATTCCACAATCTCAGCATTACCGTATATCAAAGCCAGAAAAAGACACTACAGAAAACTACAGATTAATTATCCCTTATGAACACAGATGCAAAACTCAACAAAATTCTAGCAAATAAAATTCAGCAGCATATTAGAAAGATGATCTCACCATCTTGAATTAATTTTTCTATAAGGTGTAAGGAAGGGATCCAGTTTCAGCTTTCTACGTATGGCTAGCCAGTTTTCCCAGCACCATTTATTAAATAGGGAATCCTTTCCCCATTGCTTGTTTTTCTCAGGTTTTTCAAAGATCAGATAGTTGTAGATATGCGGCGTTATTTCTGAGGGCTCTGCTAGACCTAAAACTATAAAAACCCTAGAAGAAAACCTAGGCATTACCATTCAGGACATAGGCATGGGCAAGGACTTCATGTCTAAAACACCAAAAGCAATGGCAACAAAAGCCAAAATTGACAAATAGGATCTAATTAAACTAAAGCGCTTCTGCATAGCAAAAGAAACTACCATCAGAGTGAACAGGCAACCTACAAAATAGGAGAAAATTTTTGCAACCTACTCATCTGACAAAGGGCTAATATCCAGAATCTACAATGAACTCAAACAAATTTACAAGAAAAAAACAAACAACCCCATCAAAAAGTGGGAGAAGGACATGAACAGACACTTCTCAAAAGAAGACATTTATGCAGCCAAAAAACACATGAAAAAATGCTCATCATCACTGGCCATCAGAGAAATGCAAATCAAAACCACAATGAGATACCATCTCACACCAGTTAGAATGGCAATCATTAAAAAGTCAGGAAACAACAGGTGCTGGAGAGGATGTGGAGAAGTAGGAACACTTTTACACTGTTGGTGGGACTGTAAACTAGTTCAACCATTGTGGAAATCAGTGTGGTGATTCCTCAGGGATCTAGAACTAGAAATACCATTTGACCCAGCCATCCCATTACTGGGTGTATACCCTAAGGACTATACATAATGCTGCTATAAAGACACATGCACACATATATTTATTGCGGCACTATTCACAATAGCAAAGACTTGGAACCAACCCAAATGTCCAACGATAGACTGGATTAAGAAAATGTGGCACATATACACCATGGAATACTATGCAGCCATAAAAAATGATGAGTTCATGTCCTTTGTAGGGACATGGATGAAATTGGAAATCATCATTCTCAGTAAACTATCGCAAGAACAAAAAACCAAACACTGCATATTCTCACTCATAGGTGGGAATTGAACAATGAGAACACATGGCCACAGGAAGGGGAACATCACACTCTGGGTACTGTTGTGGGGTGGGGGGAGCGGGGAGGGATAGCTTTAGGAGATATACCTAATGCTAAATGACAAGTTAACGGGTGCAGCACACCAGCATGGCACATGTATACATATGTAACTAACCTGCACATTGTGCACATGTACCCTATAACTTAAAGTATAATAATAATAAAATTTAAAAAAAAAAAAGAAAGATGATCTCACCACGACCAAGTGGAATTTATTCTTAGAATGCAAAGATATCTTAAAACATGAATTTTTTAACGTATAAAAATTGATCAATGTGTACACATTAACAAAATAAAAGAAACATTGATCACCTCATGGATGCAGAGAAAAGTATTTTATGAAATTCAAAATCTTTTCAGGGTGAAAACACTCAAAAAAGTAGGAATTTTAAAACTAAAATACTACCATTGTGAAATCCACACATTAAAAAACCACATCAAACAATGTACTCCAGGGTGAAAGACAAAAAGCTTCTGCTCTAAGCTCAGGAACAAGGCAAAGGTGTCTGTTTTTGCCACTTCTATTCCACATAGTGTTGGAAGTTCTAGTCAAATTAAGAATTAAAAAGAAACAAACTATCCAAATTGGAAATGTAGAGGTAAAATTACTCTAGCCTACAGATAATATAATTTTATGTGGAAAGCTCTAGAGATTTCACAGATCCACACAAAAAGTATTACAACTAATAAATTCAGCATAGTAGCAGCATACAAAATTAACATGCAAATATCACTTGTGTTTCTATACAGTAATGATGAATAATTAGAAAACAAAACTAAGCAAACAAGCACATTTACAATAGCACTGAAAAGAATAAAATACGTCAGGAGTAACCAAAAAAGCAAAAAATTCTATTTTGCAGAAATAGAAAAATCCTATCTAAATTTCATATGGAATCTCAAGGGACCCCAATGAGTCAAAATTATCTTGAAAAAGAAGACCAGTGTTACAAAATTTACACTTACTCATTCCAAAGCTTAATACAAAGTTCCAAAATAGTGTGGTTCTGGCAAAGAGACACTGGAACAGTATAAAGCAGCATATGGTCAAATAATTTTTGATGGGGATACAAAGACCGTTCAATGGGCAAAGGACTGTCCTTATAACAATTGGTGCTGGGAAAAAATGGATATCCACAAGCAAAAGGATGAAGTTGAACATTTACCCTACACCATAAACAAATAAAAAGTCATCAAAGACCTAAAGGTAAGAACTTAAAGTATAAAATTTTTGAATAAAATATAAGTAGAAAACATCATGACAATATCACAAATATAATGACACATTTAGAAAAGTAGATGTGGCCAGGCATGGTGGCTCACGCCTGTAATCCCAGCACTTTGGGAGGAGGAGGCAGCCGGATAACGAGGTCAAGAGATTGAGACCATCCTGGTCAACATGGTGAAACTCCGTCTCTACTAAAAATACAAAAATCAGCTGGGCATGGTGGCGCATGCCTGTAGTCCCAGATACTTGGGAGGCTGAGGCATAAGAATCGCTTGAACCCAGGAGGTGGAGGTTGCAGTGAGCCGAGACAGGCCACGGCACTGTACAGCCTGGTGACAGAGCGAGACTCTGTCTCAAAAAACTAAAAAAGAAAAAAAAAGAAAAAAAGAAAAAGTAGGTGTAAAACTATCCATAGTAGATACTCTCATTTACATAAAATCCAGTAAGAAAACAAAACTGAAGTTCTGGCTTCCGGTAATACTGGAGTAGCTTGCTAAACTAACACTCTCACAGATAACAATGATACAATCTGGATAAAATATTATATATAGTTACATAGAAACATCTATATACAATACATACATACGTGTGTGCAACTGAATGAGAATTTCAACCTTTCCCACTGTAGGGAAGATAATTATTCTGTTTAAATTCAGCCACATTTACCCCCTCTTCAAATAATAACAATGCTCTTCCAAAGAATACAACAGAATTTAGTCTCTATAACTACTATTTATAATTTCTATTACACAATATTAAAATTCATAAAATGTGTGAAGAAATGTAACATGCAAACTATACACAAGATAAAAAGCAGGCAGCAGAAGCTATTTCTAAGATGTCCGAGATGATGTAATCAGCAGACAAGTATTTCAGGGCAGCTATTATAAGTACGTTCATGGGGGGTAAAGGAAAATATTCTCATAATGAATTAACTCATGTAGAGTCTCAGCAGAGACATGGAAATTATAAAAAGAGTAAAATAGAAGACAATAAAATAATAAAATAAAAAGAACTTTTAGTTTACAGAGTAGAAACAGAAGACAGCAATAGAACCATCCAATCTGAAGACTGAAACAAGTTTAAAGAAAATGAAAAGAGCCTAAGAGACCTGTGAAATGATTGAGTCTGAGACAGAGAGGGAGAGACAGAAAAATTAAATATAATACAAAAACAAATAAACAACTAATAGCTGAAAATTTAAAAACTTGGTCAAAACCGCAAATTTTTATATTCAAAAGGTGAACACACTCCAAAACAAAAACAAAAACAAATAAAACCATATCGAGGCCCTGCTGCGATTTAGAAAACTGGCAGAGCAAGATTTTCCAGGGAGTTGCTATGATTTCTCATTTTCACTATTTATAATAATGGAAAATATGCACTCCTTAGTTTTCTTCTTGGAGAAAGTCTGACTTGTCAAACACAGATGACTTTTCAGTTTAGTTTTCAAGGTTTAATTTCTTACCTTGGAAATCAATTAAATTTGTTTCTTCAAAATGTCGCAGTAAAATTGCTCCTCCAGACAGATGTCCACGGAGATTCTGTCCTGCTGCGTCCGCCTTTCACAGAACTGAGGTTGTTCCTACACCAGTTTCAGAAGCGTGTAGGCATGCTTTATTACAGTGGCAGCAGTGTCCCTGTGCGAGGTCTAACCCAGGTGTGGGCCCTGCAGCCAGCCCGGGGGTCCAATGGGTCCTCCTATGGAGCACAGGAAGAATCGTGGCAGGCCAGAGATAGACAAAAGGTGGCTTTTAAAAGGGAAGTGTCAGGTTACCAGGGACTGGGTACTTTTACACGCGGACCTTCGGCCCTGCCCATAGAAAGGGGCAGCACTGCGCATCTCTGAAGGAGTGTGGCAAAGGGTGGGGCAATAAGAAGGGTGGGGCAGAAAGGAGTGGCCCCTCAGGAGGAAGGGGCGGGGAGATCCCAGCTACTAGAGGACGCCCGTTCCAATGGCAACTCTGCCAAGGCGCCTATGAGAGCCTCTTGGCTTTTACTGTTATGCCCAGACCGTTTGTTCCCCAAAGAAGACCACCAGAGTCCAGAGTCAAAGCCAAGCGGCAAGGATCTTTACTACAAGTTCAAACCTGGTCCCTCCATTCCACCGCATACAAGAGGGCCCCAAACAATGCGAGTGTTTGCTTTTTTATAGCCTGAAAGTTACAGGGGAACAAAGGAATTCTTTTGGTTCCCACTCTTTCAGTAAAACTTTGAACGGCTGTCCCCTCATCTGTCCCCTTATCGGAGACTTTCCTGGTGGTGTTTGTACTGGGCTTGTTTGTTTTGAGCCCGGGGGAAGTTTAAAAGATATATGGTGATATGTGGTGGGATGGGAGGATGGGATGTGTTTGTACTGGGCTTGTTTGTTTTGAGCCCGGGGCTGAGGAATGTGCCTGGCTCTTTTCATTACCCCCCTTTCTTTTCAGGTATTTTTTTAGAGCCAATCTTGGGTCTTATAAGTCTGATTCTGTTTCAGCGTTTACAGGTTGGTATTGGGCTCTGAGGACCATGAGTTGTACAGTGTTAAACCTTTCTTTAACGAACCGCAAAATTCTGTTAACAACACAAGGTCCTACGGTAAGCAGAAATAGTAGACTCAGCAGGGGTCCAAGGAAGGGGGCTAACAGAGAAAACATAGATGAGTTCCACCATTGGTCTGCAGCTGAAGCAAACTGCCGTGTTCTTACTTCTGTGCTTAACTTGCGTAACTGTTGGACTCGGTCTTCCACTAGTCCTGATTCATTTATGTAGAAACAACAGTCTTCCTTTAGAAACATACACATTCCCCCTTTTTCAGCAGTGAGTAGGTCTAAGGCCCTCCGGTTCTGCAAGGTTACCTGTGCTAGGGACGTGAGCTGCCACTGGAGGGAGGCAAGGGACTCAGCTGACTCCTCCATAGCAACGGCAAATTGTTGGTACAGCTTGTTACTTTCTATAAGGGTGTGACCTAGGGCTCCCCCAGCCAGTCCAGCCACCATGAAGGATGCGGTGAGGGAGATTCCTGCAATGAGGGGGAGAAATATGGCTCGTGCAGGTCTCGGTCTAGGGTCTGGGTGAATAACAGCACTAGTCCAGTTACCGGTATACCCTAGGAACTCGCCGGCAGTAAGTAGAGTTAACCGGGGAACTAATGTGACAGGAAGACACAGTAGGTTGGTAACAGAGGGGCTTGATAGGTTTTTAGATAATGTTCCATTACACCAGAAGAATATGCCTGACGGAGCCCTTAAGGTGATGTTTGGGGGCGTTGCAGTGATGTTGCAGAGGCTGGAATTAGTTCCTGAGAAACAGTAGGGAAACTTCTCTTGACTGGGGTTTAGGTATAGTGGCATGTTAGGGATAGGGGCATATGAGAGGTTTTGGTGGTTGTTAGCTTGGGCAGAGGTGGAGGATCCCCATGGCAGGGGGACAGCGGTTAGCGGTGGATGCCCTAGAGTGGCACACAGAAAGCAGCCAGACAGGCTGTGAAGTCCTGTAAGGTTGGCAAGTTCTAATCCTTCTTGCAATAATTTTAACCAGGAAAAAGGACGTAAATCTTGTGTCAGGCGGTTTTCTTGTCACTGGATATTTCCATGGACCGGGGGCCGTACCTGCACTAGACCCCGCCACAGATAGAGGTGACTGCTAGGCCATGTGGAGGCGGAGTAGTATACAGCCCCGTGTTGAGGCGTGGTCCAGCGGGAGTTCCAGGGGTCTCTAACTATCCATGTATATGAAAGGTCTCTATCTCGTCTGTGATGGAAGGGCCATCTGGGATCTATCTGTTCTTTTCCACCCCACCATTGGTATTTATGGATGTTACAATAGTTATAAGGGCAGCCGGCACTTTGGTGCCACCAATAGTGCTTACAATTGTATTCAGTCTGATCATACTCGAAGCATATTATTGGTGCCACTGGTTTGGCTACTGGGAAATTGGTAAAATTTAGTAAAATTGGGCTACTGCACCCTGAGGAGGGGCAATCTGCACTGGCCACTAGTTTCCCGGGCTTATGAGGTTGTCCAGGGTGGGTTTGGTTTTCACAAAGCCAGAATCTCTAGACAAAGGGATTAGGAGCTGGCTTTCTGTTTTCCCCAGCGGCCACTAGGGCGACCAATGTTAGAGTTAGACTACCTAACTGCATGTTTGCAGTGAGCTATGCTGCCGGCGCAGGGTGAGTTTTAAGGGGTTGTTCTTGTCCGGTGCTTCAGCCGCCGCCGTGATTGGCCCCAGAAGGTCGGAGGTTGGGTCCACTGGCTTGACGTGGTTGTAGTGGATCCACGACACAATGCCTTCTACCTTCAGGGCGGTGGGTGTGGTCAGGAGTACTTGGAGTGGTCCTTTCCACCTGGGCTTTAGGGTCTCTTGTCGGTGTCGCTTAACCAGGACCCAGTCTCCCGGCTGGTAAGGATTGGGTGTCAGTGGGGGACTGGTCTCATATAGCTCTTTCAGCTTGGGCCAGATTTCTTGGTGAATTTTCTGTAAGGCTTGTAAGGAAAATAAGAATTCAGAGACATTTTCTGTTTCAGACTTAAGCAGGTCATCTTTTAAGCTAGGAACCAGGGGTGGAGGTCTGCCATACATGATTTCATAAGGGGTAAGGCCCAGTTCGTAAGGGGTATTACGGGCCCTGAACAGAGCATAGGGGAGAAGGACTACCCAATTAGTGCCAGTCTGTACAGTCAATTTAGTTAAGGTCTCTTTTAAGGTCCGATTCATCCTTTCTACCTGTCCTGAACTCTGGGGCCTGTAAGCGCAATGTAGTTTCCAATTTGCCCCAAGGATGGAAGCCAAGTCCCGACTTACCTTAGCGACGAAAGCGGGCCCATTATCTGACCCTATCTGGATGGGGAAGCCATACCTGGGAAGGATATCTTCCAGAATTTTCTTTGCTACGACCTGAGCAGTTTCTCTTTTGGTTGGGAATGCTTCAGTCCACCCCGAAAAAGTATCTACAAAGACAAGTAAGTACCGGTACCCGTACTTTCCTGGCTTTATTTCAGTAAAATCTACTTCCCAGTAGATACCGGGCCTGGTTCCCCTGAGCCTTGTTCCTGTTGCAGCTTGAGATTGGGGGTATGCGTTGTTAAGCTGGCAGACTTTGCAACTTGTCACGATACTGCTGGCCGTCTCAGCTATATGTCTGATTTTGAGCTTGGAGCGTCTGATCAGGTCTATCTTCCGCCGGGCCCCCAGGTGGGTGGTTCGGTGGATGTGTTCTAACACCTGTTGTCCTAATTTTTCTGGTAGGATGGTTTGGTCATTAGTATCAGTCCACCACCCATTCTGGATTTGTTTCAGGGGAAGTTTGTCAATCCACTGGAGATCTTGTTCTGAATATTCAGGGAAATATGGCAAGTCCCGGGGGCCCGGGTCAGGGAGCTGGAGTACAAGGAGTTGGCTGGGAGCCTTCGCCACATTTCTTGCAGTTTGGTCTGCCAGAAAGTTGCCTTGAGCAGTTGGAGTAGTTAGTTTCTGATGCCCTGGGCAATGTACAATGGCTAATTTTTCTGGCCTCCATAGGGCTGTTAGCAGGGCTAGGATCTCTTGCTTGTTTTTTTATCTCTTTTCCTTCAGCTGTCAGTAACCCTCGCTCCCTGTAAATGGCCCCATGTATATGCGCTGTTGCAAAAGCATATCGGCTGTCTGTATATACTGTCAGCTTTTTCCCCGCCCCTAAGGTAAGAGCTTGGGTGAGCGCTATCAGTTCGGCCTTCTGGGCCGATGTCCCCGGGGGCAGGGGTTCCGCCCAGATTACCTCAGTCTCTGAAGTTACTGCCGCCCCAGCGTACCTCTGGCCTTGATGCATGAAGCTGCTCCCATCAGTGAACCAGACGAGGTCGGCGTCAGGAAGTGGGCGGTCCTGCAGGTCTTCTCAAACTCCGTGCACCTGAGCTAGTATCTTGGTGCAGTCATGGAGTGGAGCGTCCATGTCCGGGTTGGGCAGCAGCGAGGCAGGGTTTAAGGTCGTTGGGGGCAGGAAAATTATCCTGAGAGGATTTAGTAGTAGTCCTTTGTAGTGGGTGAGCCGGGCGTTACTCATCCATCGATTAGGTGGCTGTTTGAGTACACCTTCGATGGCATGTGGAGTAACGACCCGCAATTCTTGCCCCATGACAAGTTTATGAGCATCTTGCACCATCAGAGCCGTGGCCGCAATCATTCGGAGACAAGGGGGCCACCCAGCAGCTACTGGGTCTAACTTCTTTGACAGGTAGGCAACTGGCCTCCACCAGGGGCCTAAGTTCTGAGTTATTACCGCCTTGGCGACACCCTTATTCCCATCCACGTATAAGTGGAAGGGCTTGGTAACATCAGGTAGTCCTAGTGCAGGCGCGGAGAGTAGGGTGGTTTTAATCTGTTGGAAGGCCAACTCGGCTTTTTCTGTCCAATTAAATGGCTGTTGCCCCCGTGTTGCCTGATACAAGGGTTTAGCCAGTTCTGCGAACCCAGGTATCCATAGTCTGCCAAATCCCGCCGACCCCAGGAATTCTCTCACTTGTTGGGTGGATTGTGGCCTGGGGATCTGCAGAACAGTTTGTTTCCGGGCGTCTGTTAGCCAGCACTGCCCTCCCTTAAGCAGGTACCCTAGATATGTTACCTCTGGCTGTAGATGCTCTTTCTGTACCACTGCTGCCAGGACCTTGGTCATTTTTTTTTTAGTGGCCTTAAATTGCTTTTCCTCTGGAGTATCTCTGTTATTGTAAATCCGCTGGGCTATCTGAAGGAGGTCCTGAATCCGCTTTCCCTCCAAGTCTTCTAATTTCTGGAGTTTTCTCTTAATATCTGGGGCTGCCTGATTTACGAAAGACATTACAACAGCTGCCTGACTTCCTGGAGCCTCTGGATCTATGGGGGTGTACTGTCTAAAAGCTTCCATTAATCTTTCTAAGTAGGTAGCTGGGCTCTCTGTCTTTCCCTGCAGAATAGAATATACTTTCGCCAAATTAGTGGGCTTGCGAGCAGTTGCCTGGAGACCTGCCATTAGAGTCTGGCGATAAAGGTGTAGCCGTCCCCTACCTTCTGCTATGTTGTAGCCCCACGCCGGCCTGGTCAGAGGAAAGGTTGCGTTTATGAGGTCGGGGTTGGCAGTCGGTTGACTGTCGTCCCCCGGGACCAGCTTTCTAGCTTCTATCTGTATTCTCTCTCGCTCTTCCGTGGTGAACAAAATTCGGAGGAGCTGCTGACAATCATCCCAAGTGGGCTGGTGGGTGAACATGACACTATCTAGTAAAGCCAGTAAATCTTTGGGGTTGTCTGAAAACCGAGCACTCTGAGTTTTCCAGTTATACAGATCACTGGTGGAGAATGGCCAGTACTGGAGCCTGGGGATTCCTGTGTCATCTGGGGGTCCTATTTCCCAAAGGGGTAAAGCCACTGTGGAGTCAGGCGGCTGAGGGGGGCTAGTCTGTGAAGTGCGCCCTCGCGTCCTCCCCGCCGGCCCTTCAAAGTTACTTTCCCTTTCAGCGGGCCCGTGTGTGCCGGCCGCCTCCCATCCGCCTGCTCCCTCCCGCAGCTCAGCCAGGGGGGCTGGGGCCTGGGGCCCGGAGGGGTACGGAGGGGGTTCTGTGAACAGTGGGTCCCCGCTGTCAGGTAGAACAGGATGGGGGGGGCAGTTGGTTGCTTGGATTTTAGTGGTCGAGCAACCAGTGCCTTACAGGGTTCAGAGGCCAATTGGAAAGGGGACAGCCAAGGAGGCGGGTTCTCAACAAGGTCCTGCCATATGAGGATATATGGGATTTGATCTAAGTGGCCCGCACGCCCAGGTAGGAAAATCTTGGACTTTACCCTAGTGATGACAGCAAGTCGGAAGGTCCATTTGGGCGGCCACCCCACCTCAAAGGCAGGCCATTCGGAGCAACACAGAGTAATTAGCTTTCCTTTCCTGATTTCTATACCAAGATCATGGCCCCTTGCTCTAACTTCTTTGAAATTACTTGTAAGGAGAGATAGAGGAGTGCTCTGGGTATTACCCATCCTGTAATAATTTGTAGTCTCTTCCTGTAAAGGAATGTGGGTTTGAATCCCTGTAAAGGAAATCTGATCTGACTTATTAATGATATCTAATCGCAGGCGCACTTTGGCAGCCCTGGTCAGAGGCAGCTGCTGCCCGCCAAACCGGGGCAGCTCAGATCAGAGACAGATGCTGCCCGATCAACCGGGCAGCTCAGATACGGCTGCTGCCCGCCAAACCGGGGCAGCTCAGATCAGAGACAGATGCTGCCCGATCAACCGGGCAGCTCAGATACGGCTGCTGCCCGCCAAACCGGGGCAGCTCAGATTGCAATATAGATCAGATGAGAGCCAGGGGACGTCTCCCACCAGTCTCCGCTGGCCGTCCTATAGCGCATCCGCCAGGACTGTGCCAGCTCCAGTTTCAGACCTCGCGAGTCACAGATTCGGATTCAGAACAGACACAGACAGACAAACGGAGATGAGCCAGTTCACCTATCAGTAGATCGATCCTAGCAGATCCGTTGACCAGGGGTCTGGTGGGCTTGGGGAATCCCGGACGAGCCCCCAGATGTTATGCCCAGACCGTTTGTTCCCCAAAGAAGACCACCAGAGTCCAGAGTCAAAGCCAAGCGGCAAGGATCTTTACTACAAGTTCGAACCTGGTCCCTCCATTCCACCGCATACAAGAGGGCCCCAAACAATGCGAGTGTTTGCTTTTTTATAGCCTGAAAGTTACAGGGGAACAAAGGAATTCTTTTGGTTCCCGCTCTTTCAGTAAAACTTTGAACGGCTGTCCCCTCATCTGTCCCCTTATCGGAGACTTTCCTGGTGGTGTTTGTACTGGGCTTGTTTGTTTTGAGCCTGGGGGAAGTTTAAGAGATATATGGTGATATGTGGTGGGATGGGAGGATGGGATGTGTTTGTACTGAGCTTGTTTGTTTTGAGCCCGGGGCTGAGGAATGTGCCTGGCTCTTTTCATTACCTGGTCTGTGAGAAATCAAACTTTGGACACAAGTCATGAAGCCGACAAGCCCGGGAGACACAGTGTCAGAATTACAAGGTGAGATCAGCCGCCCGGCCAAGCTATCTTCTCGCTAGCAGGTGAGGCCCGTGAACACCCAAGCTCCCCTTGGCACGGCGGAACCGCAGTGGACGCGTGGAGGGGCTCCGTAGAGGAGGGACCTTTGCTTGGGATGCGGGGAGCTGTAGTCTCTTATCTGCACCCAGCTTGTTAGTTGTACGCCTGCAGGACTACAATCTCAGCACAAAGCAGGATTGTAGGGCAGTGCGGATCCCTGGAGGGAGACAGCATGGTGCGCTCCTGCCGGCCATGCTGGCTGGGGTGGTGTCTTAGGCGGTTCCAGCCGTTAGTCACAGGGCGGCCGGACTACAATCCCAGCATACAACGGGAGTGGAGGTGGTGACCTTGAGAGAGGGCCTGTGCTGTGCACGCCTCACCGGGCATGCTGGGAGCAGTAGCATCTTAGCTGCTTCCGGCCGCTGGTCGCAGGGCTGCGGGACTACAATCTTCGCATGAAATGGAAGAGAGGGTGGTGCGGATAGCTTGAGGAAGGTACGGATACCTTGAGGGAGGTATGGATACATTGAGGGAGGTACGGATACGTTGAGGGAGGTACGGATACGTTGAGGGAGGTACGGATACGTTGAGGGAGGTACGGATACGTTGAGGGAGGTACAGCGGTGGTGCGCGCCTTGCAGGGCATGCTGAGAGGAACAGTTTTTTAACTGCTTCTGGCTGTTGGTGGCAGAGCTGCGGGACTACAATCCCAGTATGCTACGGGAGTGGGGATGATGCTGGTCCCTTGAGCGGGGGGCAGCGCGGTGCCCTTCTGCCGGGCATGCTGCTAATAGTGTCTTAGCTGCTTCCGGCCTTTGGTCGCAGGGCTATGGGACTACAGTCTCAGCATGCGCAGGGTTCGAGGGTGTTGCGCAGCCCCGCAGGGAGGGGCAGGGCAGTGTTGACCTCTGTTTCCAAACCCATGCTGGCTACTGAATCTGTGCCACCCCTGGCTAAGGGGAGTGAGTCCATAGAGGGACTTGAAGGGCAGGTCTGGGCTGGGCAGTGAGGAGAGTATGACACTGCAAAGTGAGCCTCGCTTTTGCCAAAATCGGTCGGGTCTCAGGCTCACCCCACCTCCCGCTGCTCAGTTCCGTTTCCCTCCAGAGGATCAAGCCTCCTCCCGCCCAGGGGGCCTCCTGCTTTCCTAAGCTGCTGTGGAATCGGCCTGAGGTCCCAGACGCTGTCCATTGTGCTGCTGCTCTCTGCTTTCTCCAGCCAGAGTGCCAGTTCATCCGCTTTTGGGAGAACTCCACCGCCTGGCCTGCCCACGGAAAAGGTCACAGCTTTGCAGGGGGGTGACATGGGCTATGGCTTCCTGGAAATATCACCCTCACCAGCGCCTTTTAGATGGATGTGAATTTTGAGACATGAGGGAGGGTAATTATTGGTTTACCCAGGAGATGCTAAGAGCAGAGGAGAAAACCCTAATTTCCAGGCATGTGTCCTGAGCCAGGGACAGGCTGTCCAGACCCTAAGCCCCCAGTGCCGCCAGAGAGCAGCCTACTGCCCTGATTTATGTGGAATCCCCTTCGTGCTGCTGGGCCTTAGCGTCAGGGACAGCCCAGTCAGGTGAAGGTGGGGATGACCCATGGGCTTCTGGAAGTGGGTTGGTGGTCCTGGGAGGGCCAGCCCATCCCCCCTTGGAGAGGGTCTTTGTGCTGAAGGATGCCCACAGAGGCCTGGGTACCAGGAACACTGCTGTAGGCAAGGTGCCTTTCTTCCAGATTTGGCTGGAAGGAAGGAAGACTTGGTCAGCTTTTCCACCCAGCCATCTGGCCCTTACAGGGCTGCTCCCCATGGACCTGGGTTTGTAGAGTCCTCCAGGGCTTTGTGTGGCCCACTAGTTCTGATACTGAGGACACCCCTGCAGGCTGTTAATTTCAGAACAAGGGGTGTGTGCAGACTGGGGCATGGGTGCTGTCAGGGTACCCCAGGCTGCTCCAGGGACAGTACCCCAGTATTCAACTTGGCTTGGGGCCCCCTGCCTCATGCCCTTACTCCAGGGCTGCTTGGCCTGGGCTTGAGCCATGGTCCAGAACTCAGGTGGCCCCATTGCCACCTAATATAAGGGCCTGTCTCCACAGTGGGTGAGACACCCCTGGGCACTGGGCTCTTCAGTCATCCAGGGCCATCCACTCCCTGGCATGAGTTCCCACATTCAGCTGAACTCTGTCTGGCTCTGGACTGGGGTCCCTCCTGTGCCCTTTCCCTGAATCCTCTCTGGGTCCCAGACACTGATCCTCTTCACTCTCTGGCTTAAGGCTTGTTCTCCTGACCTCCTTGGAGGGGTGCTCAGGATTGAGGACCCCTGCTGTTCTCTGGGGCTGTTGGTACTCGGAGGTGTGGGTGTTGGCTTGCACTGAGAAGTCCAACCCCTTCAGTGCCCTTCATGGGTCCTTTAAGAGCAGGAGTGATAGGGTGTGGGGGAGTGCCTTAGAGGGGTCTTGCCCTCATCCCCTGCCCTGTCTCTGAGATGTGTCCAGTAAACCTGAGGTCAGCACCTCAGGAATGAAATAATGTCTTTTGCAGCAACTTGAATGAAGCTGGAGGCCATTATTCCAAGTGAAATAACTCAGGAATTAAAAATCAAATGCCATATGTTCTCACTTATAAGTTGGAGCTAAGCCATGCGTATGCAAAGGCATGCGGGGTGACATAATGGACTTTGGGGACTCAGACATGAGGGTGGCAGGTGGATGAAGGATGAAAAAACTACCTGTTGAGTACAATATATACTACTCAGGTGACAAGTGCACTAAAATCTCAGAATCCAACACTATATAATTCATTCATGTAACCAAAAACCACTTGTACCCAAATGATATTGACATTTAAAAAAATTTAAAACTAACAAAATTTATAATAAAAGCTTTTAAAAAAATAAAAAATAAAACAGTGTCAAAGTGTTAATTTCTTGTGCATTGCATAGCAAGCCCCTTTTGCTCAATACCACACTCACTACTGGAGAAACAAAACCTTGAAAATTAAAGAAGAACCTGCACATAAATGATAATTCTGATAAGTTATTTATACACTGCCTACATGAATATTACAGATATGTGTTAAAGACAAAGATCTATGTTAGATTGGGTCAGCTTTATGCTTGGTCATTATATTTCCAATTCTTCTCTCTCAAAATACAACAGTCATGGGTTGCCATGGTGATTATTCCAAATGCATTGTGATCATATGGAACTGGTGACGTGTTCTCATTTCCCTTTCAGTTATAAAATAAGCCTGATGTTCCTAGCCATCAAAATCTCACTAACACCTAACTACTTCAGTTTCAACTGTGGTTCCTATTTCAAGACAATCACTCAAGGTTGCAAATCACAGAAAGACAAGAATGTTTTCATTAACCAAAACATTAATCAAAAATTATACCCCTTGAGGCCATGTAATTTGGTTTTTATTTAGTTTATTGTCTATTCAGGTCCATAAAGCCTACAACTGCAACAACATATACAGTTCATGATGACTTAATATTTACTGAATAGTAAAATTAATACATGTTAAGAGTAGATCTGGCTTCAGGTAATCAGGGCTGAAGTGATATGTGCAGTGGTCAAGGACAAATGTCAATGTATAATCTGACCTCCTGCACTCGAAACACACATCAATACTTTAAATGCCTCAGAAGAAAGTCACATAAGAGAATAAATGAAAGAAAATAGAAAAGTTGTTAATTAGATTAAGAAGGAATTAAACCTGGTTTTAAAATAGAGAGATAAAGACATACAATATAAAAATACTGAAGAACAAGTAGCATAGGCAGAGGAGCACTAAAGGTATAACAAGAAAGAAATATATCTAAAAATATTAGTTTCTGAGTTAAGATTGTAGATGTAGAGACCTGACAAAAAGAGTTGTTCCTACACATTAACCAACCAAACAAACAAACAAGCTGGAGAAACTACAAACGCATGGTCGATTTCTCCTGAGCCCTTTAGAGAACTGAGGTCACGGGGAAGACAACAAACTCAACATCAGGGCATGCAGGAGCCTGGCCCCAGGCTTTCAAGTGCACCCTGGTGAACTGGTGTAATTAAGCCAGAACATTTGAACTAGTTCCTGGTGGCTGTGTGTCAGTGGGTGAGGAGAATGAGAAACCCTGGAGTCTACAGACATAGAGTCTACATTTTTCTGTATATTTTTTCTAGGAACACTATAAGGCCTGTTAGAGAAGAAAGGGTAGAATCCCGAGAATGTTTTCCCCACAGTGCTGATAAGGAGAGACCACTATCCCATCTACTGCTACAGCTCTGGAGACATAGCTCTCCCATCTGTCATATAGAACACAAGGACCAATCTGCAGAGAAAGAGCATCCAAACCTGATCCAGTGGACACTGGGGAAAAACTCACCACAGCTGAGTGTGGAAAAACAAGGCCAACACACACATCTCTGCACAGATACATCTCCCATCAAGAAACTAAAGTGTTAATTTACAGGGCACTGTTGCAGACCCACTTCAGCTGGAAGCTAGGAACATGGACAAGGAGCCTCTCTACCACCGAGGGAGAGAGAGGAATGTGCTCTTGTCCTGGCATTGCATCCACAGGAGGGGCAAGAAATTCTTTGAAGGTCAGTAACCCCATACCCCAATTAACAGTGCTTAAGTGTGAGGCTCCCTCAGAACATCAGAGATATCTTCACTCCCTCACCCCTGCCACCAGGCTAAAAAAAAAAAAAAAAAAAACAGAACAAAACAGCGGAATATAGCTGGGCCAAGTGCAAGAGACCAAAGTATAATGAGAGGGATTTGAATTATTTTTTTGACAGAGTCTTGCCCTGTTGCTCTGGCTGGAGTGTAGTGGCATGATCTCAGCTCACTGCAACCGTCACCTCCCGGGTTCAAGCAATTCTTCCGCCTCAGTCTCCTGAGCAGCTGGTATTACAGGTGCCCACCACCACGCCCAGCTAATTTTTTTGTATTTTTAGGAGAGATGGGGTCCCTCTCTGGTGGTAAAATTGATGAGAATATGACACTTTTTATCATTAATCTAGTAAAAATAAAACAAAGTGTTATTTTTCTGATATAGATTTATACTTCAGTATATGTCAGGCAGACTGTAAAGAACTCTATCAGAATATTGATAAAATAATGCAACACTAAATATTAAATATTATATACTTATATATAATTATTATTATATTGCCCAAAATAGCATATTCTCTAATGCGTATTTTGCAGTAGGTTTGTAAATAGCTTCTTTCTCTCATGACAATCCTTCTTCTTTTTCTAATGTCTGATCAAGCCCATAGACTTTATAATCAGTCTTTGGTTCCTGGTCCATTTAATTAATGGTGGTGTTTTCCCTAACATCCATAATTGTTCATATGCTTTGTGGCTTACAGTATTAAGAATATCCCAATATATAAGTGAGGATAATGAAGATAAACTTGATCTGTATTATCTGCCTTCTGAGAGTGCTCAGGGGCTTTACCTTCAACCGAAGGGCAAGCTGGTTGCTACATCTCATAGTGAGTGCTGAGTTTTGCATTTAGATTGATAAGTGTGTGCTGTATCCAATAGAAGCGAATTCTTCTTTACACTCAGATCGACCTATGAGACTTCATGGGTTTTTGTTCTATTTCACTCAGGTATGCCCAGGTTTTCAGATCTCATGACTACTTTATTTTGGAGTTGCCAGACTCAGCAAATAAAAATACACGACACACAGTTAAGTTTAATATTCAGAAAGAAAACTGTGGTGGGAAATCAGGGACCCCAAACAGAGGGACCAGCTGAAGCCATGGCAGAAGAACAAGGATTGTGAAGATTTCATGGACATTTATTAGTTCCCCAAATTAATACTTTTATAATTTCTTATGTCTGTCTTTACTGCAATCTCTAAACATAAGTTGTGAAGATTTCATGGACACTTATCACTTCCCCGGTCAATATCCTTGTGATTTCCTATGCCTGTCTTTACTTTAA
This sequence comes from Pan troglodytes, assembly GCF_028858775.2. Lineage (NCBI taxonomy): Eukaryota > Metazoa > Chordata > Mammalia > Primates > Hominidae > Pan > Pan troglodytes. Next base: position 30,893,455 of record NC_072418.2, read on the forward strand.
TCTCTTAATCCTGTCAGCTGAGGAGGATGTATATTGCCTCAGGACCCTGTAATAATTGCATTAACTGCACAAATTATACAGCGTGTGTGTTTAAACAATATGAAATCTGGGCACTTTGAAAAAAGAACAAGATAACAGCAGTGTTTAGGAAACAAGATAGATAGCCTTAAACTCTGACTGCTGGTGAGCTGGGCAGAACAGAGCCATATTTCTCTTCTTTCAAAAGCAAATGGGAGAAATATTGCTGAATTCTTTCTCATCATGGAACATCCCTGAGAAAGAGAATGTGTGCCTGCGGGTAGGTCTCTGAACTGGCCCCCCCTGGGCATAGCCTGTCTCTTATGGTCGAGGCTGCAGAGATGAAATAGACTCCAGTCTCCCATAGCGCTCCCAGGCTTATTAGGAAGAGGAAATTCCCGCCTAATAAATTTTGGTCAGACCAGTTGATCTCAAAACCCTGTCTCCTGATAAGATGTTATCAATGACAATGGTGCCCAAAACTTCATTAGCAATTTTAATTTCGCATCCGTCCTGTGGTCCTGTGATCGCGCCCTGCCTCCACTTGCCTTGTGATATTCTATTATCCTGTTAAGTACTTGATGTCTGTCACCCACACCTATTCACACACTCCCTCCTCTTTTGAAAATCTCTAGTAAAAGCTTGCTGGTTTTTGTGGTTTGTGGGCCATCACAGATCCTACCAACGTGTGATGTCTCCCCCGGACGCCCAGCTTTAAAATTTCTCTTTTGTACTCTGTCCCTTTATTTCTCAAGCTGGCCGACACTTAGGAAAAATAGAAAAAAAACCTACGTGATTATGGGGGCAGGTTCCCCAATAGAAAACAAATAACTTTTTAGTATAACTATAAAATAAACATTTGCATGTAATATTTCTATTCCCACCTATTATATATTACATACATACACACACACACACACACACACACACATCCTTTTGCTTACCTGAATTTCATATTTAATGTTCTTGGACTTTTTTTGTTGACCTCAATCCATAAGAACTGTAGTTCTCCCCAGTACAGTTTCAGCACCAATGACCAAGTCTCATCAGAGAAGGAGGCCACATGATGATCTAGCAGATAGACTCTTTATTCAGTATGTGAGAGTCATTTACAGACTGGGGACATAAATTAGAAATGATGAGCTGGATGTCTTTCAGGGTGAAAAATTACTAAATTTCTAATCTATGTTACTTTTTCTATTTATTCTCTCTGTTACATAACCTATGATACAGACAGAATAATAATATAATTCTGATACATGGTTAATGAATAATTCCACATATATACGTGATTTATATCTAAATATTGCTTTACTTGTAGTGGTTTGTTAACCTTCTAATGTGGAGATCATTGAGCCTTTCCGTGAGTATTCTCCTGGTGTTTCTCCTGAGTGCAACATGGCAACAGATTTTAACTGAGCTGAGGGCCCAAATGTGCATTGTTGAGAACTATCAATTGCTTGGTTCTGAAAGTTGAAATAAATATGTCCCTTTATTAGATTAAGTGCTTGAAGAAAAAGTAAATAAGATACTGCAATTTCTCCCTATAAACTCATACATATCAGGTATGCAGTTTCTCCTGTATAAACTCATACATATCAGATATGCACTTTCTCCTTTATAAACTCATACGTATCAGGTGGGTTTAGAGCAATATTCTACCTCAACCATTATTCTCTGAGTACAAGCCAAGAATGCAAACTGTCACATGATCTGTATTGCCTTGCATATTTATGCTTATGGGCCAGAGTAGTTTTAACTGACGTTGAAAACAGTTGAACACTCTTACATCTCACGGGAGGAATAGAGTGAATATAAAAGATTTTTCTCAGCATTTTACAGCTGAATTGTTCTACATCCAGTATTAAATTGATTTAATAAAATAATACTGCCAGCATCCAAAGAAGATACCATGAGAACAATTTCTGAATTATTCAGTACAATTTCATAATAATATTTTCATACGGAGATCTCTCAATTAACTTATGAGAGAAATTGTCTTTATTATTTGAGAGCAAAGTATTTTTGAAGACATGAGTGGGTATCTTTATATTAAGTGAAGTCTTAAGAAAAAGATCGCTGTGTGAGCATTTTAATGTAACTTTATGAATGCCATAAATTTGAAAAATGTGTTTTTTGTTCTCTGGAAAATTGAGAGCAGGACGTTTTAACACTTCCATTCTGAGACGTTAAAGAGAGTTAATATAAGGGGTCTCATATAAAAACTAAGCTAGAGGAGAACCAAAGCGTTTTGAAAAGATACAGTTAGTACAACTGTAGGGACCAGCCCCACAGGGTTGGTGGGTCTCTCCCCATGTGTGGAGACAAGAGAGTGTGTAGAAATAAAGACACAAGACAAAGATAAAAGAAAAGGCAGCTGGGCCTGGGGGACCACTACCACCAAGTCACGGAGACCGGTAGTGGCCCCAAATGCCAGGCTGCACTGATATTTATACAAGACTGCACTGATATTTGGATACAAGACAAAGGGGCAGGATAAGGAGAGTTAGCCATCTCCAATCATAGGTAAGGCCACGTGGGTCACGTGTCCACTGGACAGGGGCCCCTTCCCTGCCTGGCAGCCAAGGCAGAGAGAGAGAGAGGAGACAGAGAGAAACAGCTTATGCCATTATTTCTGCTTAGTAGAGACTTTTAGTACTTTCACTAATTTTGCTACTGCTATCTAGAAGGCAGAGCCAGGTGTACAAGATGGAACATGAAGGCAGACTAGGAGCATGACCACTGAAGCACAGCATCACAGGGAGTTGGTTAGGCCTCCGGATAACTGTGGGCGAGGCTGACTAATGTTAGGCTCCACAAGAAGTGGAGGAGTAGAGTCTTCTCTAAACCGCCCCCACCCCGTGGGGAAAGGGAGACTCCCATTCCTGGTCTGCTAAATAGCCAGTGTTTTTCCTTGACACTGAGGCTACCGCTAGACCACGGTCTGCCTGGCAACGGGCATCTTCCCAGACAATGGCGTTACTGCTAGACCAAGGAGCCCTCTGGTAGCCCTGTCTGGGCATAACAGAAGCCTCGCACACTTGTCTTCTGGTCACTCCTCACTATGTCCCCTCAGCTCCTATCTCTGTATGGCCTTTTTTTTCCTAGGTTATGATTATAGAGTGAGGATTATTATAATACTGGAATAAAGAGTAATTGCTACAAACTAATGATTAATGATATTCATATGTAATCATATCTAAGATCTATATTTGGTATAACTATTCTTGTTTTATGTTTTATTATACTGGAACAGCTCGTGTCCTTGGTCTCTTGCCTCGGCACCTGGGTGGCTTGCCGCCCACATACAACAATGTTCATATCCTAAACTCCAGAATCTGTGAATATCTTAGGTAATGTGACAAAGGAAAATTAAGATATAGATAGTGTCAAGGTTAACAAGCAGCTGACTTCATGATAAATTATCTTTATCATGAGCAGAAGCCTCATGTAATTAGAAGGGCACTTAAATATGAAAGAGGGAGAAAAAAAGAAACTTTATCACACTGATGTGATATTAGATCAACTCAATGCAATATTTTTTTCCTAAGAAAATTTTTGGGGATTATTTTTCCATTAGCATAAAGTTCAGTTCAGTTGTTCAAACACCTGTGATTTATTTTTACATGCATATTACCATGGATGGTGATAATTAAACAAAAAATGCAGAAAATAAAGAAATGCTTTCTGAAGAGTGAGCCCAGGTACTATATTATTATATGAGTATAGACAATGTGGACCGTACATGTGATTACATGTGATTGTAAATGTGTGGATGTTTTATATATGTATAAGTAATTTGTTGTATAATATAGTGCTCAGGCTGCATTTTTAAAAATTTGTATGAGGTGGGTTTGATCAAGATAAATGGGTGAAATAAAAATGATAAGGTTGGTAATAGTTTTGACTATGCAATAAATAACATTGATGATAGAAGTCTTATTGCTTTTTTCAAATATAGAAAAGATGATTCCTCTTCATCATTAAGATTACCATGTTGCACTTATAGTAATATAAAAAATGCCCTTTTCTTCCAAGCTGTCATCGGACTTACAGCCAACACCTTCCTTCTCTTCCACATCTTCACAACCCTTCTGGATCACAAGCCTAAGTCCACTGACCACATCGCCTGTCACCTGGACCTTGCACACTTAGTGATGCTCCTCATTGTGGTCTTCTTGGCATCTCCAGACCTGTTTGAGTAACTACATTTGCAGAATAACTTAAAGTGCAAGGCATTTTTCTACCTGTACAGGGTGATGAGGAGCCTCTCCAGCTCCATCACCTTTCTCCTGACTGTGCTCCAGGTCATCACCATCAGCCCCAGCACCTCCTGGTTGGTGAAGACTAAACAGAAATTCACAGGTTACATTTTCTACTCCTGTTTCTTCCTATGGGTTCTCAGTTTGTCTCTCAGTAGTAACCTGCTTTCCCCTACTGTGGCTTCTTCTAAAGTGACCAAGACTGATGTGCTAAGTATCAGTAAATACTGCTCACTTTCTTACATAAGCTTCATCTTCTAATATGACAAAGACTGATGTGCTAAGTTGTGCTTTATTTCTTGTCATTCTATTATTCCTATACATATAATTACATTCATATTGCTATTATTTTCTCTTTTTTATATGGTTGTATTCATTCTGCTGAAAACTCCAGTTCACTAATCCAGTTCACTAATTCTGTCGTCAACTCGGTCTAATTTTATATTTAACTCACATATTGTATATTAAATTTATTTACTTTTAAATTATTCCACTTGTATTTGTCTCTTTTCCCAATTTGCTTGTTCAGTTTATAGTTCCCTGCTGTTTCAAAATTATTTCGATATCCTCTTTTCCCCACTTGTTTTGACTTAAAGATTTAAAATATATATCTGGCCAAGCACAGTGGCTCATGCCTGTAATCCCAATACTTTGGGAGGCCGAGGCAGGCAGATCACTTGATGTCAGGAGTTTGAGACTAGCCTGGCCAACATGGTGAAACTTTGTCTGCAGTAAAAATACAAAAATTTAGCTGGGCGTGGTGGTGGGCGCCTGTAGTCTTAGCTACTCGGGAGGCTGAGGCAGAAGAATCACTTGAACTCGGGAGGTGGAGGTTGCAGTGAGCTGAGATCACGCCAATGCACTCCAGCCTGGGCAACAGACTGAGACTATCTCAAAAAAATAATATAGGTATTTCCAATATGCCAAGTTTATGTAGTGTCTAATTTCTTCTTACCCCTTTTCCTGGTACCTCATTTTCTTCTGTGCTTCATACTTTTAATGAATTAATTTTTGCAACAGGATCTGGTTTATTCTGCCTTGGCAGGGTGGTCCTGAGAGTGGCAGGTGCCACCCTCTTCTGGGCAAAGGGAGGTCCAGAAGGCCAGTTAGGGCCAATGGTGGGAGAACCTGGGGGTGGAGTGGGGTTGGGGATTTGGGCTACAGCCCCTGGAATGCGGTGAAACCAGGATGAGGCCCAGAGGCAGCTGTGGTAGGCCAGGGCAGGGTGGAAGGCACTGGACTGGAACCAGGCAAGGTCTACAGGGCCAAGATCCCATGCCACACGGGCACCCTGGGAGGCGGAGCACAGTGTCCCATGACACAGAGCATGAAACACAGGCCCAGGGCTCACAGTAAGCACATGGACAAGTGGACACAGATTCACAGGCCAGTTGACATCCAGCCATGGTGGGACCAGAGGTAGACACGATGTCACATACAGACCACAGGGAAGACATGGCACAATGGGACAGATGGATGTGATGGCCACAATGCACAGACCAGGCCACAGAGCTCGAGGGATATGGGAAGGGGCCTTGTGGCATTTCTGCACTGGAATCATGTGAGACAAGGGTGGCCGGGTGCTCTGGAGGTGCTGGGGTGGTCCCCTCACGGCCCCTCTGAGCTTACTCTGTCTTCCACACTTTGTTGAGCAGCTTCCTCACCTCATCATAGATGATAAACACTATGGCCACATGCAGGCAGACCCGGCCCAGGCGGGCAATAGTGCCCTTGTAGAAGGTCTTGTGCCCTTCCCTCAGGATTTGCAGCCACAGTCCCATGTGTTCTGCATTTGTGCGCCTCCAGGTCCCGCATCTGGGGCTCGATCTCGTGCAGAGGAGCATTTCCGAAGACACTGGCCGCTCCCACAATGGCTCCGAAGACCCCAGCGACCAGCGAGTTCATGAGTTTGTTGGGGTTGTCCGCTCGGTACCAGCTGCGCAGGGATGTCAGGACAAAGAAACAAGTTGCCTGGTTCCAGCCCTCCTTCAGCGCGGGGCCTGTGGGACCCCGGTAAGTCCCGGTGTTCCCGCACAATCTCCTAACCCTGTGGAAGAATCCCCTGTACTTGGATTTGGAGAGGTCTGACCATGGATTAACTTCACCTTGATGGTCTCCATGGGCCATAGGACCACCACGGCCTCGGCCACGCTAGCTCACTGGCCGCACCGCTGCCCGCCTTGCTGTTCACCAGTCCCTGGGCATCCCGCATGTGGTTGCTGAGGAAGGCCTGACGCCGCCTTGTGGATGAAGCCGCAGAGCAGGGAGCTGAGGCTGCGGCCCAGGCCCAGGCTGCCTTGGCTGCGACTGTGTGCCTGCAGGCCCCATGCCCGGTATCCGGTGGATGCGAGTGCTAGTCCAGCTGCAGCTGCATCTTCACGAACTCGGTGGGGAACGGGATGCAGATTTTTTTTTTCTTTTCCTTCCTTCCTTCCTTCCTTCCTTCCAACTTCCTTCCTTCCTTCCCCTTTCTTTCTTTTTTTTTTTTTTTTTTTTTTTTGACAGAATTTTGCTCTTGTCCCCCAGGCTGGAGTGCAGTGGCGCGATCTTGGCTCACTACAACCTGGATTCAAGCGATTCTCCTGCCTCAGCCTCCCGAGTAGCTGGGATTACAGGCATGTGCCACCACTCCCGGCTAATTTTTTTGTCTTTTTAGTAGAGACGGTGTTTCCCCATGTTGGTCAGGCTGGTCTCAAACGCCTGACTCAGATGATCCGCCCGCCTCGGCCACCCAAAGTGCTGAGATTACAGGCATGAACCACCGCGCCCGGCCCTGTGATGTAGATTTTGATGCTGCCAGCCAGGCTGCCTGCCGGGATCGCCTGCCCTGGAGCAGGAGCATCAGCCGGGCGTTCCAGGACGCAGGCATGGCATGACCGGCAGGAGGCGGAGTGCCCGGCGTCTCTTGGGATCGGAGCCTCCTGAACTCCACGCTGGGACCTTAATTTGGTTTTAACACAAATAAAGATCTCACATAAAGATAAAAGGGGATGTGTTGGCTTGTAATTTTTGTTAAAAGCAATGGTATATGTTGTATAGGATAGTGTATTGGGATCAACAGGTTTTTGGGTTTTTTTTTTTCAGCCCACTGACATTGAAAGGGATAAACAGTTTTTTGGTTATTAGTGAGCAGTTTTCTCTCAGGCCATAGTGTAGGGGTTTGTGGTCATGTAGATGAGAGGTAGGCTGGGATTAAAATTTGTTATGGCAGTAATAAGAGCAACAGAGCTAGACTCTGTCAAAAAAAAAACCATAGTTAGTAGAAGAAAAAAATCATAGGATTATAGGATTAGAGCAGAAAAAAAATAAAATGAAACAAAAACTACAAAAGATTAATGAAAATATTTGGCCTTTTAGAAAAGTTAAAAATTGGCAAACCTTCAGCAGACTAAAATTTTTTTTTAAATTTAAATTAAAAAATGAGTTAAAAAAGGAGATATTACAACAGATAACACACAAATTCAAAGATTGGTTTGTGGCTACTATAAGCAACTGTATGCCAATACATTGGAAAATCTAAAAGAAAAAAATAGACAAACTCCTAGAGACATACAACCTACCAAGATTAAACAGTAAAGAAATCCAAAACCTAAACAGACCAATAACAATTAATGAGATTGAAGCTTTAATAAAAAACTCTTCCAGGAAAGAACAGCCCAGGACCTGATGGCTTCATTACTGAATTTTACCAAACATTTCAAGAAGTAATACCAATTCCTATTCAAACTATTCTGAAAAATAAGGAGGAGGGAATACTTTCAAACTCATTCTATGAGGCCAGTTTTACCCTGATATCAAAACCAGACAAAGATACATCAAAAAAAGGAAACTGCAGGCCAATATCTCTGATAAATACTGATGCAAAAATCTCAACAAAATACTAGCAAACAGAATTCAACAATACATTAAAAAGATTATTCATTATGACCAAGTGGGGTGTATCCCTGGGATGCAAACATAGTTTAATATACACAAATCAATAAATGTGATATGTCGTATCACCAGAATGAGGAAAACAGCGTGGGACTAGCATAAGAACAAACACATAGACCAATGAAAAAGGATAGAGAACCCAGCAACAAATCCACACATTTACAGAAAACTCATTTTTGACAAAGATATCAAGAACATACAGTGGGGCAAAGACAGTCTCTTCAATAAATGGTGCTGGGGAAACTGGATATCCATATGCAAAAGAATAAAACTAGATTTCTATCTCCCACCATATCCAAAAACAAATCAAAATTAATTAAACATGTGAATATAAGACCTCAAATTATATAAAACTACTATATATAAAAAAGTTGCGAAAAATTTTCAGGACATCAGTATGGGCAAAAATTTCTTGAGTAATACCCCACAAGCATAGGCAACCAAAGCAAAAATAGACAAATGGAATCAGATAAAGGTGAAAAGCTTCTGCACAGCTAAGGAAACAATCCACAAAGAGAAGAGACAACCCACAGAATGGGAGAAAATACTTGCAAACCACTCAACTGACAAGTTAATAATCAGAATATAGAAAGAGCTCAAACAAGTCTATAGAAAAACATCTAATAATTCAATTAAAATATTGGCAAAAGATTTGAAGAGGCATTTCTCTAAAGAAAGCATACAAATGGGAAACAGGCATATAAAAGCTGAACCTCAGAGAAATGCAAATCAGAACTACAGTGAGATATTATCTCACCCCAGTTGAAATGTCTTATATCCAAAAGACAGACATTAACAAATGCTGACGAGGATGTGGAGAAAAGGGAACTTTTGTGCACTGTTGGTGGTAATGTAAGTTAGTACAACCACTATAAAAAAAACATTTTGAAGGTTTCTTAAAAAACTAAAAGTGAGCTACCATAGCTACCATGCAACCCAGCAATCCCAGTACTGGGTATATACCCAAAAGAAAGAAAATCAGCCTGTTGCTTCACTGTTTACAATAGCTATGATTTGAAAGCAAACTGTCTACCAACAGATGAATGGATTTAAAAAAACGTAGCACATATATACAATGGAGTAGTATTCAGCCATAAAAATGAGATTTTGTCTTTTGCAATAACGTGGATAAAAGTGGAGAGTATGTTAAGTGAAATAAGTCAGACACAGAAAGACAAACTTTGCATGTTCTCACTTACCTGTGGGATCTAAAAATCAAAACAATTGAACCCATGGACGTGGAGAGAAGAGGTTAGTTTTCTTAAACTCTTTCAGAGGTTAAGCAAGATAGTAGGGGCTGGCGGAAAGGTGGGGACTGTTAATGGGTACAATAAATAGAATAAATATAACCTACTATTTGGTAGCACAAGATGACTATAGTCAATAATAATTTAAGTGTACATTTTATTTTATTTTATATTTTATATTTTATTTTATATATTTTATTTTATTGAGGTGGAGTCTTGCTCTTGTCACCCAGGCTGGAGTGCAATGGTGCAGTCTTGTCTCACTGCAACCTTTGCCTCCCAGGTTTAAGCAATTCTCCTGCCTCAGCCTCCTGAGTGGCTGGGATTGCAGCCACCTGCCACCATGCCCAGCTAATTTTTTGTATTTTTAGTAGAGATGGGTTTTCACCACATGCCCAGCCAATTGCACATTTTAAACTAAGAGAGAATAATTAGACTGTAAGACAAAAAATAAATGCTTAAGTGGGGGAGGGTGTATCCCATTCTCTATGATGGGAGTATTATGTATTTCATGCCTGTATCAAAACATCTCATTTACCCCCATAAATATATACACCTACTGTGTCCCCACAAAAATTAAATAAATTAAATTTTAAAAATTAAAAAATAAAATAGCATAGAATTAAGTAGGCCCAGAAATATGAGGATTTTAATGAAATGATAATACCTAAGTAATAATCAATCAAGAAGTAAAAACAAAGTCATACTTCACTCCCATTTTTGTTTCTAATCTATATGTTTTCTACTTTAAAGCTGTAGAATTTTCTTTTTTTCATTGCTAATTATATTTTAATGTGACTAGTCTGGGACTATTTTTTCTAAAATTTTCAGTTTTTCTATATAATTTTTCTCTAACTTTTAGGTTCTTTGTTTATGCCCCTTATATTTTTGAGAAGTGTCTATTCAGATTTTTGCCCATTTTAAAACTGGATTATTTAATTATTTTCTATTGAGTTTTTTGTTTCTTTTGTATTCTGCTTATCAATCGCTTGTCGGACGTGTAGCTTGCACATATTTTCTCTCTTATCTCTTTTTTCTTTTTGAGACAGAGTCTCTCTCATCACCCAGCCTAGTGTGCAGTGGCACGATCTCAGCTCACTGCAACCTCTGCCTCCCAGATTCAAGCGATTCTCCTGCCTCAGCCTCCCAAGTAGCTGGGATTACAGGCGTGTGTCACTGCGCCCAGCTAATTTTTGTATTTTTAGTAGAAACAGGGTTTCTCCATGCTGGCCAGGCTGGTCTTAAACTCCTGACCTCAGGTGATTCACCTACCTCGGCCTCACATAGTGCTGGGATTACAGGCATAAGCCACCATGCCCAGCCTTATTTTCTCTCATTTTAGGAATTGTCTCTTCATTTTATTGATTGTTTCCTTTGCTGTGCAGAAGTTTTTTGTATGACGTGATCTCATTTGTACATTTTACTCTCATTCCCTGTGCTTTTGAAACATTATTTAAAAATCTTTGCTCAGATCAATAACCTGGAGTGTTTTTCTAAGGTTTTTTTGTGGTAGTTTTATAGTTTCAGGTATTCAATTTAAGTATTTAATCCATTTCTATTTGATTTTTGTATGGAGTGAGAGATAGGGGTCTAGTCTTATTCTTCTACCTATGGATATTCAGTTTTCCCAGCATCATTTACAGAAAAGACCATCATTTATCCAGTGTATGTTATTGGTGTCTTTGTCAAAAATGAGTTCACTACAAATGTATGAATTTTCTTCTAGATTCACTATTCTGTTCTATTGCTCTACATGTCTGTTTTAATGTCAGTACCATGCTGTTTTGGTTAGTATATCTTTACAGACTATTTTGAAGCCAAGTAGTGTGGTGGTTCCAGTTTTGTTTGGTTTTGCTTTTGCTTAAGATGCCTTTGAATATTCTTTTATGTGGTTTTATATAAATATTAGAATTTTGTTTCTACTTCTGTGAAGAATGTCATTGGTATTTTGATGGGATTGCATTAAATCTGTAAGTTGATTTGGCAGTATGAACATTTTAACAATATTGATTATTTTATTTCATGCAATATAAAATACCTTTTCATTTTGTTTCATCTTCTTTAATTTCTTTAATTTATATTTTACAGATTCATTATAGAAATCTTTCCCTTATTTAGTTGTTTATTCCTACTTATTTGTAAGTATTGTAAAGAAAATTTTTTTCAGAATGATTTCTATTGGGAAATAGAAATGCTACTAATTTTTGTATGTTGGTTTTCTATCCTGCATTATTACTTAATTTCAAATCTCTCTTTAAAATACATTTTATAAGACAGAAAGAAATAAAATTCATAGAAAAATTTTGTGACTAACACAGTCATTATTCCAAAACTTCAAAACCAAGCCAATATAAGATACATTTGGATGTAAAATTACATATAAGTATATATATATATATGTATATACAATATGTACATATATAATAACTGAGAAGATTTTATTTCAGAAATACAGGGCATTCCAAGAAGACAATCAGCTTATATAATTTAATATAATAAAATTAAATAAAATAAAACAACAGCATTTATTGAGTAAATTATTGTATACCTTTGTAACATTTATAAATAACTTAAAGCTGGGCACAGTGGCTCATGACTATAATCCCAGCACTTTGGGAGGCCGAGGCAGGTGGATCACCTGAGGTCAGGAGTTAAAGGCCAGCCTGGCCAACATGGTGAAATCCCATCTCTACTACAAATACAAAATTAGCCAGGCATGGTGGTGCACACCTCTAATCCAAGCTACTTGAGAGGCTGAGGCAGTAGAAATGCTTGAATCTGGGAGGCAGAGGTTGCAGTGAGCCGAAATTGCTTCATTGCACTTGAGCCTGGGCAACAACAGTGAAACTCCATTGAGTATAAATGGATAATAATAATAATTAATGATAATCACATTATTATTATAACTTATAAAAATTCTCTACTAGTGAACATTTCAATTATTAATGATAACAATGCATCAGTATATAAGAATAAAATATAAATGACCAATGAACACGTAGATGCTTAGCATCTCTTTTCATTAGAAAAATGCAAATCAAAACCACAATTAAATGTCAGTTTACACACACTAGGATAGGTATATTCAAGAAAAGAAGTAAATGTGGATGAGAATGTGGAGAAATTAGAACCCTCATACCGTGCTGATGGCATGGCAAAATAATGCAGCCATTTTGGAAAATATTTTGGCAGGTCCTCCACAGGTTAAGACAGAGTTACCATATAGCTCAGCAATTCTACTCCTGAGTATATACCCAACAGAAATAAAAGCATATGCCTACACAAAAACTTTGTATTATGTTTATAGGAACATTGTTATAAATAGCCATAAAGTAGGTATGACCCAAATATCTATGGGTGAATAACCAAATAAAGAAAATATGGTATTATCTATACAATGGAATATTAGCCATAAAAATAAATACAGTCCTATGATATGTGTTACAACATGGATAAATAATAAAAACATATGCTAAATGAGAAAAAAAAACAAAGAAAAAAGTTCACATATTTCTATAAAATGACTAGAATAGACAACTAAAGATAGAAAGTGGATTAGTCGTTACCAGGGAAATTGGGTGGGAGAATAAGAAATGACTGCTTGGTGGATATAGAGTTCTTTTGTGAAAGGGTGATGAAACTATTTTGGAATTTGATAGTGGTGACAGTTGTGTAGCATTGTAAATAGACTGAAAAACACTGAATTTTACACTTTAAATCGGTTAATACATTGAACTCTATGTTATGTAAATTTTAGCTGACTAAAACAATTTAACAAACAAAGAAAAATAGACTATGAAACAAGAGAACAAATGAGGGAGCCCTACAGGCTCCAGGACAATGTGGGGGGCCTCAGAAGCCTTCTGTGCTTCCTGTTTGCCTCCACTATTCTGAGGTATCCAGTTAACTCCCAAGGCCTCCTCATCCCAGCCTGGAAAATGACTTTAGCTCCACTCAAAAAAACAAACAAACAAACCAAAGCTCTGACAGGGATGGTCTTGTCCTTGGGCCTCGGAGCAGTGGTCTGATGCTCTGCCACTTTCTACAGTAGCCTGAGTGCTCAGTCCCACAAACCCCCAGGCCACTTTCTGCTCTGAAAGACCTTCAGAGGATACAGAGCAATTTCCAAGTCAGCTCACTTCTTTAAGCCTTTGAAATTTAGGGGCCACCCAGGTCAATTATGTCAGTTTATAGAGAAAAAAAATGAGGTTTTCACTACTGTATTCCTCTCCATACTGGGTATAGGGGGATTCTTCCTAATTTTAATTATACACAGCAATGAATGCAGAAAACAAGTTTTTGTCCTCTGAAGGCTATCCTGGGGATGGCCACAGCCCAGGCAAATCCATGGGAACCTTGAGGTTCCCAAGCCATTGGCCTATTATCTTTTCCCACCCCCGTGTTATGGGTCTTGGGCATGTTACCAGGAGATGGGGTGCCCCTACCTTATGGCAAAGCTGTCCCGATCCTCTCTTTCCTTTCTTCTTGTCACTCCATCAGTATTAACTCATCTTCTGATCTTTAACCTGAGAAGTCTGTGTGTGTTTTTTTGTGTGTGTGCGCACATGTGTGTTTATGCCCAAACCTGTACGCGTCTAATGGTGCAGACGTGAGCTTGCATCATATGATGAGAAAATTGGCAGGAATCCCCAGGATTTCAGGGATTCATTCCCAAAGCAAACCCCATGAGAGAGTTGAGCCCTGGCCTAGGATGTCAGAATGCTCTTTTATTCTCTGGACTCTGCCCACTTTATGTTCTCTCCATATCCTGGAGAGAAGTCTCGGCTTCTCTCCAGATCCCAGTTTTCCAATTATCCAGTGAGGTGTTAGATGTCAAAGTGCTTAAGCCACAACTCAGCATGCACATGGTCCAAGCTGCCTGCCAGCTAGGATGGATGTAGCAGGGCTGTGATCAGCGTGTGCCCAGATCTTCCTTACTTGAGCAGAAGTAGATGGGTTCTGCAATGGGCAGCTGGACTTTCTGTCCAAGAAGGGTCGTGCACACAGGATCTTTAAAGGCCCACAGACAATGGGTGCATGTGAGCCCCACCTCCATCCCCCAACAGCTTCCCATGGAGCATACCAATTTTTCCCCTGTCCTCTGCATCTGGAAGGTGGTGACATCCTCACTGAACACATAGACTGATGGACCCTTCATGGTGGAGTAGTCCCACGAAGAGAATCTGAGATGCTATTAACTGTACAAGGGACTATGGATGTGGGCCATGGGAAAACACTAGAACTTCAGAATTAAATCTTCCCCACTGCAGCCTGTGGGGAAAAGAAAGAGAGATCAGACTGTTACTGTGTCTATGTAGAAAGAAGTAGACATAAGAGACTCCATTTTGTTCTGTACTAAGAGAAATTCTTCTGCCCTGAGATGTTGTTAATCTGTAACCCTAGCCCCAACCCTGTGCTTGCAGAGACATGTGCTGTGTTGACTCAAGGTTTAATGGATTTAGGGCTATGCAGGATGTGCTTTGTTAAAAAAGTGCTTGATGAGTTCATGTCCTTTGTAGGGACATGGGTGAAACTGGAAACCATCATTCTCAGCAAACTATCACAAGGACGAAAAACCAAACACCGCATGTTCTCATTCATAGGTGGGAATTGAACAATGAGAACACATGGACACAGGAAGGGGAACATCACTCACCGGGGACTGTTGTGGGGTGAGGGGAGAGGTGAGGGATAGCATTAGGAGATACACCTAATGCTAAATGATGAGTTAATGGGTGCAGCACACCAACATGGCACATGTATACATATGTAACAAACCTGCACGTTGTGCACATGTACCCTAAAACTTAAAGTATAGTAATAAAAAAAAAGTGCTTGAAGGCAGTATGCTTGTTAAAAGTCATCACCATTCTCTAATCTTAAGTACCCAGGGACACAATACACTGCGGAAGGCCACAGGGACCTCTGCCTAGGAAAGCCAGGTATTGTCCAAGTTTTCTCCCCATGTGATAGCATGAGATATGGCCTCATGGGAAGGGAAAGACCTGACCATCCCCCAGCCTGACACCCGTAAAGTGTCTGTGCTGAGGAGGATTAGTAAAAGAGGAAGACCTCTTTGCAGTTGAGATAAGAGGAAGGCATCTGTCTCCTGCTCGTCCCTGGGCAATGGAATGTCTCGGTGTAAAACCTGATTGTATGTTCTATTTCCTGAGATAGGAGAAAACCAGCTTTAGGGCTGGAGGTGAGACATGCTAGCGGCAGTACTGCTCTTTAATGCATCAAGATGTTTGTGTACGTGCACATCAAAGCACAGCACCTTTCCTTAAACACAGAGATCTTTGTTCACATGTTTTCCTGCTGAGCCTCTCCTCACTATTACCCTATTGTCCTGCCACATGCCCCTCTCTGAGATGGTAGAGATAATGATCAATAAATACTGTGGGAGCTCAGAGACCAGTGCTGGTGCAGGTCCTCCTAATGTTGAGCGCCGGTCCCCTGGGCCCACTTTTCTTTCTCTATACTTTGTCTCTGTCTCTTATTTCTTTTCTCAGTCTCTCATTCCACCTGACAAGAAACACCTACAGGTGCGGAAGGGCAGGCCACCCCTTCACAGCCTTCCACCACTATACAGATAGGAAAATGTCTTAGGAAGGAGACATGTATTATCCAAGATTATACAAGGATTCCATGGCAAAGCTAGCACTTTGGTTAGGATTACATTTGCCCACATATAGAAGAAAACCCAATATAATAGTAGTGCAGACCAGAGAGAAAATGCTTTCTTTCTCATAAATAAGAATCCTAGAGCTGGGCAGTGCATGTTGACTCTGATCTGTGCATCAAGGCAGTCAAAAATAATCTATCTTTTTGCTAATTTTTTCTTTTTTTAACTTTTATTTTAAGTTTAGGGGTACATGTGCAGGATGTGCAGGTTTGTTACATATGTAAGCATGTGTCATGAAGGTTGATTGTACAGATTATTTTATCACCCAGTCATTAAGCCTACTCTCCACTAGTTATTTTTTCTGCTTCTCTCCCTCCTCTCACCCTCCAACTCCTGATAGGCCCCAGTGTGTGTTGTTCCCTTCTCTGTCTGGGTGTTCTCATCATCTAGCTCCCACTTATAAGTGAGAACATGTGGTATCTGGCTTTCTGTTCCTGTGTTAGTTTACTAAGGAAAATGGTCTCCAGCTCCATCCATCCATGTCCCTACAAAGGACATGATCCTGTTCCTTTTTGTGGCTGCATAGTACTCCATGGTGTATGTGTAATACATTTTCTTCATCCAGTCTATTATTGACGAACATGTGGGTTGATTCAATGTCTTTGCTATTGTGAATAGGGCAGCAATAAATGTGTGCATGCATATGTCTTCATAACAGAATGACATATTCCTTTGGGTATATACTCAGTACTAAGATTGCTGAGTCAAATGGTGTTTTTGTCTTTAGGTCTTTGAAGAATCACCACACAGTCTTCCACAATGGTTGAACTCATTTACACTCCAATGAACGGGTAAAAATGTTCCTTTTCTCCACAACTTTGCCAGCATCTGCTATTTTTTGACAGTTTAATAATAGCCATTTTATTGATATAAAATGGTATCTCATTGTTTTTTGGATTTGCATTTCTCTAATGATCAGTGATGTTGAACTTTTTTTCATATGCTTGTTGGCTGCATGTATGTCTTCTTTTAAGAAGTGTCTCTTCATGTCCTTTGCCCACGTTTCAATAAGGTTGTTTGTTTTTTCTTGTAAATTTGAGTTCCATATAGATGCTAGAAATTGGATCTTTGTCAAATGCATGGTTTGCAAAATTTTTCTCCCATTCTGTACGTTGTCTGTTTACACTGTTGATAGTTTATTTTGCTGTGCAGAACATCTTTAGTATAATTAGATCCCATTTGTCAATGTTTCCTTTGCTCCAATTGCTTTTGGCATCTTCATCATAAAATATTTGCCCGTGCCTATGTCCTGAATGGTATTTCCTAGGTTGTCTTCCAAAGTTTTTATAATTTTGGGTTTTACATTTAACTTGTTAAACTATCTTGAGTTAATTTTTGTATACGGTGTTAGGAAGGAGTTCAGTTTATTTCTTTCTTTCTTTTTTAATTTTAGTTTAAGTTCCGGGATACAAGTGCAGAACATATAGTTTTGTTACATAGGTATACTTGTGCCATGGTGGTATGCTGCACCTATCAGCTCGTCATCCAGGCTTCAAGCCCCACATGCATTAGCTATTTGCCCTAATGCTCTCCCTCCCCTCACCCCCCACTGTCTGACTAGCCCCAGTGTGTGTTGTTTCCCTCCCAGTGTCCATGTGTTCTTATTGTTCAACTCACACTTATGAGTGAGAACATGCCGTGTTTGGTTGTCTGTTCTTGTGTTAGTTTGCTGACAATGATGGAGGAAGGGGTTCAGTTTCAATTTTCTGCATATGGCTAGCCAGTTAACCCAGCATAATTTACTGAATAGGGAGCCCTTTTTCCATTGGTTGTTTTTGTCAGGTGTGTCAAAGATCAGATAGTTGTAGGTGCGCAGTCTTATTTCTGGGTTCTCTATTCTGTTTCATTGGTCTACATATCTCTTCTTGTACCAGCACCATACTGTTTTGGTTACTGTAGCCCCGTAGCATAGTTTGAAGTTGGGTAGCATGATGTCTCCAGCTTTGTTCTTTTTTGCTTAGGATTGTCTTGACTATTAAGGCTCTTTTTTGGTTTCATATAAATTTTAAAATAAATTTTTCTAGCTTTGTGAAAAATGTCAGTGGTAGTTTAATGGGAATAGTATTAAATCTGTACGTTTCTTTGGGGAGCATGGCCATTTTAACAATATTAATTTTTCCTATCCATAAGCATGAAATGTTTTTCTATTTGTTTATGTCATCCCTGATTTCTTTGAGCAGTAGTTCATAGTTCTCCTTGTACAGACTTTTCACTTCCCTTGTTAGATGCATTCCTAGGTATTTTGTTCTTTTTGTGGCAATAGTGAATGGGAGTTCATTCATGATTTTCCTCTTGGATTGACCATTGTTAGTGTATAAGAATTCTAGTGACTTTTCTTTGGAAGGCCGAGGCGTGCGTTTCACGTAGTCAGGAGATTGAGACCATCCTGGCTAACACGGTGAAACCCCGTCTCTACTAAAATTACAAAAAATTAGCTGGGCATGGTGGTGGGCACCTGTAGTCCCAGCTAGTTGGGAGGCTGAGGCAGGAGAATGGCATGGACCTGGGAGGTGGACCTTGCAGTGAGCCGAGATCATGCCACTGCACTCCAGCCTGGGCAACAGAGCGAGACTCCTTTTCAAAAAAAAAGAATGCTAGTGATTTTTGCATATTGATTTTGTATCTTGAGACTATGCTAAAGATGTTTATCAGCTTAAGAAGCTTTGGGGGTGAGACAATGGAGTTTTCTAGATATAAGATCATGTCATCTGCCATCAAGTGTAGTTTAACTTCCTCTGTTTTGATTTGAATGCCTTTTATTTGTTTCTCTTGCCTGATTGCTCTGGCCAGTAAATTCCAATACTATCTTAAATAGGAGTGGTGAGAGAGGGCATCCTTGACTTGTGCTGGTTTTAAAGGGAAATGCTTTCAGCCTTTGCTCTTTCAGTATGATGTTGGTTGTGGGTTTGGCATATATGGCTTTTACTATTTTGAGGTATGTTTTCTCAATATCTCATTTATTGGGAGTTTTAAACATGAATGGATGTTGAATTTTATTGAAAGCTTTTTCTGCATCTATTGAGATAATCATGTGGTTTTTGTCTTTAGTTCTGTTTATGTGATGAATCACATATTGATTTGTGTAGGTTGAAACAACATTGCATCCCACGAATACAGCCTACTTGATTGTGGTGGATAAGATTTTTGATGTGCTGCTGGATTTGGATTACCAGTATTTTGTTGAGAATTTTTGCATCAATGTTCATCAAGAATATTGGCCTGAAGTTTCTTCTTTTGTCTGCCATGTTTTGGTACCAGTATGATCTGGTCTCATAGAAAGAGTTAGGGAGAATACCTTCTGTTTCAATTTTTTAAAATAGTTTTAGTAGAAATTGTACCAGTTCTTCTTTGTATATCTGGGAGCATTCAGCTGTTAATTTTTCTGGTCCTGTGCTTTTTATGGTTGGTATGCTATTTATTGCTGCCTCAATTTCAGAGCAGTTATTTCTCTTTTGAGGGATTCAATTTCTTCCTGGTTTGTCTTGGGAGGATTTTTCAGAAATTTATCCATTTCTACTAAGATTTTTAGCTTATGTGCACAGAGTTGTTTACAATATTCTTTAATTGTTATTTTTATTTCTGTGGAGTCAGTGGCAATTTATTATTTCTGACTGTGTTTATTTGAATTTTTGATCTTTTCTTTCTTATTAGTCTATCTAGTGGTGTATCTATATGATTTTTTAAAAAAATCTCCTGAATTTATTGATCTTTTGAATGGTTTCTCATGTCTCTATTTCCTTTAGTTCAGCTCTGGTTTTTTTCTTGGTTATTTATGGTCTTCTGCTAGCTCTCTGGTTTCTTTGCTTTTGTTTCTGTAATTATTTCAGTTGTGATGTTATGTTGTTAACTTGAGATCTTTCTAGCTTTTTAATGTGGGCAGTTAGTGCTATAAATTTTCCTCTTAACCCTCCTTTAGCTGTGTCCCAGAGATTCTGGTATGTTTTGTCCTTTTTCGCATTGGTTTCAAAGAACTTCTTGATATTGGCCTTAATTTCATTATTTATCCAAAAGTCTTTCAGGAGCAGGTTATTCAATTTCCATGTAATTTTATGGTTTTCAGTAAATTTCTTCATCTTAAGTTCTAATTTGATTGTGCTGTGGTCTGAGACACCGTTTTTTATGATTTCAGTTCTTTCTATTTGCTGAGGAGTGTTTTACTTCTGACTATGTGCCCAATTTTAGAGAAAGTGCCATGTGGTGATGAGAAGAATGTATATTCTGCTATTTTGGGGCAGAGAGTTCTGTAAATATCTGTCACATTTATTTGATCTAGAGCGAAGTTCATGTCCTGAATATCTTTGTGAATTTTCGATCTCAATGAACTGTCTAATATTGTCAGTGGGATGTTAAAGTCTCCCGCTATTATTGTGTGGCAGTTTAAGTCTCTTTGAAGGTCTCTACGAGCTTGTTATATAAATCTGGGTACTCTTGGGTTGGGTGCATATATATTTAGGATAGTTAGTTCTTCTTATTGAATTGAACCCTTTGCCATTATGTAATGCCTCTCTTTGTTTTTGTTTTGTTTTGTTTCATTTTAACCTGTGTTTTTTTAAACTATGTTTTGTTGCAAACTAAGGTTGCAACCCCTTCTTGTTTCTGTTTTCAATTTGATTGGTAAAATTTCCTCCATCCCTTTATTTTTAACCTATATGTGTCACTGCCTTTCAGTGGAGTGTTTTGAAGACAGCATACCAATGAGTCTTGGCTCTTTATTCACTTTATTTGTAGATTTGATCTGGTCATTTTGATGCTAGCTGTTTATTTGTAGACTTGTTTAAGTGGTTGACATAGTGTCAGTGGTCTGTGTACTTCAGGGTGCTTTTGCAGTGGCTGGAAATAATTTTTTCTTTCCAAATTAGTGCTTCTTTCAAGATCTCTTGAAAGACAGGTCTGGTGGCAATGAATTACCTCAGCATTTGCTTGTCTAAAAGGAATGTTATTTCTCCCTAGCTTAGGCTTAGTTTGGCCAGATACAAAATTCTGGGTTAAAATCAACTAGGAAAAGGGGAAGTCAGATTGTCCCTGTTTACAGATGACATGATTGTATATCTAGAAAACCCCATCATCTCAGCCCAAAATCTCCTCAAGCTGATAAGCAACTTCGGCAACGCCTCAGGATACAAAATCAATGTACAAAAATCACAAGCATTCTTATACACCAACAACGACAAACAGAGAGCCAAATCATGAGTGAACTCCCATTCACAATTGCTTCAAAGAGAATAAAATACCTAGGAATCCAACTTACAAGGGATGTGAAGGACCTTTTCAAGGAGAACTACAAACCACTGCTCAACAAAATAAAAGAGGATACAAACAAATGGAAAAACATTCCATGCTCATGGGTAGGAAGAATCAATATCATGAAAATGGCCATACTGCCCAAGGTAATTTATAGATTCAATGCCATCTCCATCAAGCTACCAATGACTTTCTTAACAGAATTGGAAAAAACTACTTTAAAGTTCATATGGAACCAAAAAAGAGCCCTCATCACCAAGTCAATCCTAAGCCAAAAGAACAAAGCTGGAGGCATCACACTACCTGACTTCAAACTATACTACAAGGCTACAGTAACCAAAACAGCATAGTACTGGTACCAAAACAGAGATATAGACCAATGGAACAGAACAGAGCCCTCAGAAATAATGCCACATATCTACAACTATCTGATCTTTGACAAACCTGACAAAAATAAGAAATGGGGAAAGGATTCCCTATTTAATAAATGGTGCTGGGAAAACTGGCTAGCCATATGTAGAAAGCTGAAACTGGATCCCTTCCTTACACCTTATACAAAAATTAATTCAAGATGGATTAAAGACTTAAATGTTAGACTTAAAATCATAAAAACCCTAGAAGAAAACCTAGGCAATACCATTCAGGACATAGGCATGGGCAAGGACTTCATGTCTAAAACACCAAAAGCAATGGCAACAAAAGCCAAAATTTACAAATAGGATCTAATTAAACTAAAGAGCTTCTGCACAGCAAAAGAAACTACCATCAGAGTGAACAGGCAACCTACAGAATGGGAGAAAATTTTTGCAACCTCCTCATCTGACAAAGGGCTAATATCCAGAATCTACAATGAGCTCAAACAAATTTACAAGAAAAAAAAAAAACGACCCCATCAAAAAGTGGGAGAAGGATATGAACAGACACTTCTCAAAAGAAGACATTTATGCAGCCAAAACACACATGAAAAAATGCTCATCATCCCTGGCCATCAGACAAATGCAAATCAAAACCACAATGAGATACCATCTCACACCTGTTAGAATGGCGATCATTAAAAAGTCAGGAAACAACAGGTGCTGGAGAGGATGTGGAGAAATAGGAACACTTTTACACTGTTGGTGGGACTGTGAACTAGTTCAACCATTGTGGAATTCAGTGTGGCGATTCCTCAGGGATCTAGAACTAGAAATACCATTTGACCCAGCCATCCCATTACTGGGTATATACCCAAAGGATTATAAATCATGCTGCTATAAAGACACATGCACACATATGTTTATAGCGGCACTATTCACAATAGCAGAGACTTGGAACCAACCTAAATGTCCGACAATAGACTGGATTAAGAAAATGTGGCACATACACACCATGGAATACTATGCAGCCATAAAAAATGATGAGTTCATGTCCTTTGTAGGGACATGGATGAAACTGGAAACCATCATTCTCAGCAAACTATTGCAAGGACAAAAAACCAAACACTGCATGTTCTCACTCATAGGTGGGAACTGAACAATGAGAACACATGGACATAGGAAGGGGAACATCACACACCAGGGCCTGTTATGGGATGGGTAGGTGGGGGGAGGGATAGCATTAGGAGATATACCTAAAGCTAAATGACGAGTTAATGGGTGCAGCACACCAACATGGCACACGTATACATATGTAACAAACCTGCATGTTGTGCACGTGTACCCTAAAACTTAAAGTATAATAATAATAATTTTTTTTTAAAAAAAGAATGTTAAATATTGGCCCTCAATCTTTTTTAGCTTGTAGAGTTTTCAGTGAGAGGTCTGCTCTTAGTCTGATGGGCTTCACTTTGTAGGTGACCTGGCCTTTCTCTCTTGCTGCCCTTAATATTTTTTTCATTTTAACTTTGGAGAATCTGATAATTATATGTTTTGAGCATGATCTTTTCATGGAGTATCCTACTGGAGTTCTCTGCATTTTCTGAATTTTAATGTTGACCTGTATAGCAAGGCTGGGGATATTCTCATGGATGATATCCTGAAACATTTTTTAAAAATTGGTTCCATTCTTCCCAGCTCTCTCAGGTACACCAATCAGTTATAAATTTGGTCTCTTTAGATAATCCCATATTGCTCACAGGTTTTGTTCATTCCTTTTGATTCTTTTTTTTCTATTCTTGTCTGCCTGTCTTATTTCAGAAAGACAGTCTTCAAGAGCTGAGATTCTTCCATGTTCTTGGTCTATTCTGATATTAATATTTGTGATTGCATTATGAAATCACTGTATTGTGTTTTTCAGCTCTATCGGGTTGCTTAGATTCTTCTCTATCCAGGCTAATTTGTTTGTCAGCTCTTGCAATGTTATATTGTAATTTTGAGTTTTCTTGCATTGAGTTAGAACATGCTCCTTTAGCTCAGTGAAGTTCATTTTTATCCACATTCTGGGGTCTACTTCTGTTATTTCAGCCATCTCAGCCTCAGCCCTATTCTGAACCCTTGTTGGAGAAGCAATGTTGTCATTTGGAGGAGTGAGGGCACTCTAGCTTTTTGAGTTTTTAGTATTCTTGTGCTGATCCTTTCTCACTTTTGTGTGCTTATCTACCTTTAATCTTTGAGGTTGCTGACCTTTGAATGGGATTTTTGTTTGTTTTCCTTTCAACTGTTTGGCCATGTTGTGTAGGGCTGTTGCAGTTCTTTGGGCATCTGCCCCAGTCTGTAGTCATCTAGGATTTTTCAGTATCTGGAGGTATCATTAGTGAAGGCTGTGAAACAACAAATCAGCCCACCCCTTTCTCTGGGAGGTCCATCTCAGGGGAGGTGCAGACCTGTTGCTGGCTTGAACACACCTGTAGGAGGTGACTGGAGACCCCTTTTGGGAGGTCTCACCCATCCAGGGGGAACAGAATTGGGAACCCACTTAAAGAAGCAGTCTAGCCCCACTTTCATAGAGCAGCCATGCTGTGCTGGGGTACCACTTCTGCCCCTCATCAGGTTGTGCTCTCTAAAGCCTGGAGGCTGAAAAAGCTAAGTTGCTGAAAGAGCAAAGTTGATGGCCCACCCCTATCTCTAGGAACTCTGTCCCAGAAAGTTTTCAAACTTCTGTTGGCCAGAGAACATCAGTGGAAGTGGCTGGAGGCCCTGGTTGGGAAGTCTCACTCAGAGATGAGGGGCATATCAGGGTCCTACCTAAAGAAGCAGTCTGATCACATCATGGTAGAGCCACTGTGCTGTACTGGGGGATCACTTCTGCCCCCTGTATGGTTTGGGGTCTCCTAAGCCCACAGGCTGGAATGGCTGAGTTGTCCAAACAGCAAATGTGGTGGCCCACTTCTCCCACTGGACACTGCATCCAGGGAGAAAGCAAAATTCTGTCTGCTGGAGAATATGGAAGGGGCTGGCTG
The DNA here is from genome assembly GCF_028858775.2 of Pan troglodytes. Taxonomy (NCBI): domain Eukaryota; kingdom Metazoa; phylum Chordata; class Mammalia; order Primates; family Hominidae; genus Pan; species Pan troglodytes. The sequence continues at coordinate 30,918,217 of NC_072418.2, forward strand.
GAGGCCCGAGTAGGAGGCCCCACCCTGAGATGAGAAATGTGTCAGGGTCCCACTTAAAGAAGCAGTCTGGCCACATTTTGGTAGAGCCACTGTGCTGTGCCAGGGCTTCCCTTCATCTGCCATCAGTTTTGCTTGGACTCTCCTAAACCCACAGGCTGGAAAGGCTGAGTCATCCAAACAGCAAGTATGGCAGTCTGCCTCTGTCTCCAGAACTTTGTCTCATCCCAGGTAGGTAAAACACTGTTACTGGGGGCTGGCTGGAATTCCAAGCCAGTGGGTCTTATCGGGTGAGGCATCATGGATGTGGGGCCCACAGACTGATGTTGTTCATCCCTGTGGTTTAGGCTTCCTTTCTGGGATTTTTATGGTGGTCCCACCTCCTGTTTTGTCTGAGTTGCAGTCACCTTTGCTGGAGATCCTGGAGCCGGAGTGTGTAAAGCTTCTGAGATTCTATTTGTCTGAGCAGTTTCTCTGGCAAGACCCTGCAGCTCTGTGTGTCAGACCAAAGGCCCTGGTGAAATGGGTTCATGAGAAAATCTCCTGACCTGAGGGATAAAAAGATCCATGGGAGAAGTGTGGTTTCACAGGGTCACACATTCACTCACCACTTCCCTGGACAGGGTAGGTTCCCTTCGCTCTGTGTCACTTCTAGGTGGGCAGTTGCCATGCCCTGCTCTTCTCCATTCTGCATGGGTTGAGTTGTTTCCTTCATTATTCCCAGTGCAAATACCTGGGTGTTTCAGCTGAAGGTGTTGTATTTACTCTCCTCCTTTGTTCCTTTCCATGAGAGCCACACACCATATTACTTCTAGTCAGCCATCTTGGCACCCTTTTCTGCTACAATATTTCAGTAGATGGTTTTTATCCTGTAGGCTGTCTCATGGGCCAAGATGGCTGTAGGACCGTCAGCCTGCACCAGCAACCATGTGCATTTCAAAGATCAAGAAGGAGGAAAGATGCAAGGTCAAAGTGTCTCACACAGCTGTGTCAGCTCCATCTGAACAGTCTCCCCAAAGTCCCGTCAATACTTCTGGTTACACCCAATTGTCTTGAATGTTTTCTAGTCATTATTAGCTTCAATAGGGGTCAGGAACTATAACCTTTGTGTATGGTAAGTTGCTGTTTGAATAAAACTGAATCTCTGTCTTTAAGAATGAAAGAAAAATAAAAACTATGGCAATAACCAGTGCTCTTTTTCTGCACTAAATTCAAAGATAACAAGGAGAAAATGGAGTTTGTCTCAGGTGAAGTGGCACTTATTTTCCAAGCAAAGCCTCTTTTGGTGTTTATTTATTTTCAGATCAGATGGGAAAAAGTCTTGGTTCTGACAAGCACTCTTTTTATGACCAAAGGTTAGTTAAGCTTAACTTAACTCTCTTCTTGACTTAGTCAACCTTGGCTTGTTGCCCTGCTCCTGGTCTGAGAAGCTTATTTTCAGAAATGCTGCTAAGATTGCTTAGTAAAAATCCACATATTTTTTACATCTACTAAAATCCTCATTCCCCTTCCCTGATATTTAAGTCCTTAGCCTGCCTGTAAACAGAATTCTGTTACAAAAAAAAATTCCTCCTCCTTTGGTATTTTATCAAATTTATTTCAGTAATTTTTTATCCACTGATTTATTTGCTTATTGATTATAAATCCTGAGTTGTCTGTGTTCAGAGTTATGATCAATTTCTGAACCGTATTACAATGGCCATAACATCTACTGCAATAGTGTTAAAGTCTTTCTTCCAAATTTTTAACAAATGTCATAATTTTTTTAATTTGACAGTTTCCCAACAGGGTGTTTGAGTATAAAACCAGTTTTCAGTTCCTTCCCAAAAATGATGTCAACCACTGTGTAGTTGTATCTGCCTGACCCTTGCGTGTCTAAAAAAGTATGTTCTTATTTAAAGGGGTAAGGGTGGAAGATTATAGAGCTAACATTTTTCTAAAATGCTGAGTCATAATTGAAACCATACAAATAAAAGAGGTAGAATGCTTGGATTCCAACATTTTTAACCCTGAGGATACTTCGATGTCCATGATCCATATTACTGTGAAGATAATGCACAAAAAAGAAAACTGATGATTAAAATTGAACATGGTACAACGTATCATTGACTAAAAACTAACATAAGAGAAAAATATTCTCAAAAACATTTGGGTATCCACAGTTTGACCCAGGAAAGTTGACTGGGTAGATATAATGGTCCATATAGAAAATTTATAGAAGCAGAATCTGTAAATTATGATGTGAAAAAGTCAGATAATTTTTATTTAAATATAGTGATCATGATAACAATAATTCAGTTGAATTAAAAATTAGAACAGATTAACTTGAATTTGTTATGTTCTATAAAATATAAATAATGGAGTTAAAATGTCATATATGAGTTTGCTCTGGAAAACACATTCTCAAATAAATAAAATCTGATTTTATTTGATTATTTGACTGATTTTATCTGTTTATTAAACCCATAAAAAATATATTTTTTGTGGTTCAAATTCTCTAACATAACATAGTATGGTCAAAATGAAAGGGTAAAAATTGCAAGACCGACTTAACATTTGTCATCTTAAATGTACTATTATAAGGATGCCTTTTAAATTAATTCAGTGATTAGGTTTTTAAGTGCATGGTTTGGGTTATACTGAAGTGTCAAATACCATCCCCGTAATTTGCAGTAGATTAACAGCATATTTTAGCACACATAACAGTGTTGTTGAGTGACCAAGTTGAAAAAGCACCTCCTTTGCAGGTGGTAATTCAGGAACTCAGAGTTTTTTCATTATTTGCCTTCACCATCCATGAGTCTTGGTTGCCCTTTGTGCTCAGTCCCCTTAAAATAAAGTACTTTAAGAAATACATGTGGGAAGATTTAATGGACTCAACTTAATGTGGCTCACATCTGTCTCACTCCATCAGCATTATCAATAACTGGTCACATTTCCACATCTAAGGCAAAGGAGGTTAAGAAATGTAATTAATCTGTGCCTAACAAAAGGAAGAATAGATTTTTATGAACGACAAGAGTTTTCTGTTACAATATGTCACTCATATGGATTTACTGTGTTTCTCAAATATTTATTGAATATCTATTATAGCCAAGTACCGTGATAAGGACTGAAGGGAGGACAGAGAGCTGAGACAGCAGAGTCCTAGTCTGAGAGAAACTCACAGTCTAAGAAAATAAGAAAATACATGGTATGAAGTGCCTGCTGTCATAAGAAAGAAAAGAATAATGTGAAAAGGCTCTGAAAGTTTAGTTAATTATTCTACTTTGGGAAACTTCCTGAAGATGATAGCAAGTAAGATCCACTTTCAAAGATAAGTAAGATTTAGCTGATAGAGAAAGATGAATGCAGAAACTGTTGAGCAATGGCAGGGTGATAGGATGACAGAGGTGGCTACCATAACATGGGACAGAAAGCTTTATTTTTCTTAACTTGGCAGTAGGGTGGGGTAGGGTTGGAATTATCCCAAAGTCAATCCTTACTCAAAGTGAATCTTTTCACTCTGATCTCACTCATGTTGGACTAGTTCTACAAGCTCTTGTGAGACTGTATTGTACACTGTGGGAGTGAAGAACAGAGTGTGGGTGACTCCTACCTTCATAGAATTTAATATCCCATTTGTCTCAATATAGCCAGTGCCAAGAGTCATTTACATAGAAGTTTCAAATGCTTGAGAGAGACTGGCCTCTGAACTAAAAAGAGATCTCTGTCTGGACACAGGTGGAACTGTAAAACGTTCACTCTTTGTCCCCAGTTCGTTTTCATAGAATTCTTCATACCTGTTTCTATGAGGAATGAACTGGATGTGTTTGAAGACAAGCTGAAGAGCTACATTACCTCTGTGAACAAAGTGGGGATGCTGGCTCCATTAACCTTGCAGGTGAAAAAGCTGATCAACATCACCACATGTAACATTATTTTACCTCCACTGTGTGGAATCATGAGAGTGGGACCTGTACCTGATGGTAGGTGCACACCTGTAGTCAGTATTGCTGCTAGTCTTGGTGCAACTTGGCTGAGGTTACTTTCCTGATAGATAAATGTGTTCCAGCTCATTTATGCTTCTCTGGGTTCCCTAGGAATACAAAGAGGTCAGGACCCAGGTCATATTTTGTAAACATGTTTAAGGCTAAATTAAAATTTGAACATGCTCTAAGAATTTTTTTTCAATAGCCTGTTTATTTTTAATGCCTATTGGAAAAATTGAAATGAATATTTAATTTCAAATTTGGACAAAATAAAACACCAAACACTTTTTTCATTAAGATGCTAAAGAAAGTTTATTTATATCTTTTGAACTTTGTCTTAAATTCATTTGTATCTTAAAATGGAAGCTTTCTTTGAAATCTACATATTCTAGCTCACTGCCATTGAATGGAAAGTTATTAACTATTCCCCAATGAGGAAGGATCTTCTAAAATGGGGCTAAAATACATGAAATAAATGGTTTCCAATAGCTCCTGCAGCTTTGCCAAGTCCATGTCAAAAAATTACATGTATGGGTTTATTTCCTGACTTTTAATTCTATTCCATTAATGTGTTTGTATTGATCTTGGATCCTACAACTTTGCAGAATTTGATTATTAGTGTTAACAGTTCTATTGTTATTAATTAGGATTTTAATTTTATGTATAAAATTATAACATCTATATATAGAAATAAGCTTTTTCTTTTCCAATTGGAGGGTTTCTGTTTTTGTGTTGCCCAATTATTCTGACCAGATTTCTATTACAATGTTGATCAGAAGTGAGGAATGCAGGTATCCTTGCCTTGTTCCCGATTTTAGGGAGAAAGCTTTTAGTCTTTCATCACTGCATATAATGGTAGTTTTCAGTTTTTTATACGTGCCTTTTATTATGTTGAGGAAGTTTTAGTCTATATCTAGTTTACTAAGTGCTCTTATCATAAAAGAGTTTTGGATTATGCCAAATTTTTTCTCTATCAATTGACATAATCATGTTTTTTGTAAAATTCATTGTATTGAGTTGGTATATTGCATTGATTGATTGCAATTTTTAAAGAATTTGAGAAAAATTGTAGTTACAGCTTTTAATGTTTAAAACAGTTTATCAGTGGAGCCATCTGGTTCCAGACTTTTCTTTGTTAGTATGTTAGTATGTTTTTGATAACTTATACAGTCTTTTACTTATTACAAATGGTATTAGAGTTATTCAGAGAAATAGAAGCAATAGAATAAATATCTACATCTATACTATATCTTTGTGTGTGTGCTCATCTATGTATATATGTTAATATATGAGACAGAGCCCTTTAGAGTTGTCTTGGTGGTGTCTGGGCAGGGGTCCTTCATCAGCCATCTCTGGGCTGGTTTGGAGAACCCTCTGTTCTTCCACTCACCTCATTTCACTGCTGGCCCTTGTTGGCAGCAGCAAGCTTCTGGCCTTCAAGAGAGTAAACACGGTTACCCCACTAACACCTTTTTGCCAATCTCCTGTGTGGAGCTCTGCAAAGACAGTAACTGGTAGACAGACCTGGAAGCCTCAGAGCTATTCCTGGCCATCACTGCTGCTCCTCATACCCCACTCAACCTTCTGCTCCCCAGATTAGGCATAGACTTACGTCTACACAGAACTTCAGCCTTGGAAAGCACCAGACGACAGCTCCAGGGCTCAGAACAATCTTTGCACCAGCACTTGCCTCCCTACTTTGCCAGCCATGACCAGGTGTGTAAACATGATGAGCCACCAGGATTCTAACCTCCCAACAATCTCTTCCTGTTCAGGATGAGCCAGCCCCACATGACATTCCCCTACACACCATATTTGACATTAAATATTTATCCTTTTGTATTTGGCTTATTTTACATAGTATAACATCTTCAAGGTTCATCCATGTAGCATTTTTTTTTTTTTGAGATGGAGTCTCTCTTTGTCACCCAGGCTGGAGCGCACAGCAATGCAATCCTGACTCGCTGCTGCCTCAACTTCCCCGGGCTCAGGTGATTCTCCTACCTCAGATGATCCTCCCTGTGGATGGGACTAGAGGGACACACCATCAAGTCCAGTAAATTTTTGTATTTTTTGTAGAGCTGGGATTTGCTATGTTGCACAAGCTGGTCTCAAACTCCTAGACTCAAGAGATTCTCTCATCTTTGCCTCCCAAAGTTTGGGGATTATAAGCATAAGCCACCACACTCATGAGCAGTGCACTCATTTTAAGGTTAAATAATATTCCATTGTACGTATATACCATATTTTCTGTATCTGTTTATTTCTTAGAAGATATCTGGGTTTGTTTTTACATTTAGTACTATAAATGATGCTTCTATAAAAATTGGTGTGAAAGTATCAGTGCATAAGTGAATAAAATTTTAAAACCTGAACAAATCTCTGCATGCAGTTCTTAGATTGAATAACAGAGGCCAGACAGAGTGGCTCACACCTGTAATCCCAGAATTTTGGGAGGCTGAGGCGGGCAGATTGCTTGAGCTCAGGAGTTTGAGACCAGCCTGGGCAACATGGAGGAATCCTGTCTCTACTAAAAGTACAAAAATTTGCTGGGCGTGATGGTACATGCTGATAGTCCCAGCTATTCGGGAGACGGAGGCACAAGAATTGCTTAAGCCCTGGAGGCAGAGGTTGCAGCTTAAGTCCCTACTTTTAATTATTTTGGAGATACACCTGTAATGGAGTTGCTGGAACATACGGTAATTCTATGTAGAACTTTCTGATAAACTGCCAAACTATTTTTCACAGTCAATAAACCATTTTATATTCTCACCAGCAATACACCAGGGTTTCACTTCCTCCACATCCTAGCTAATACTTGTTCTTTTTCATTTCTGTTGTTTTGTTTTTTATATAGTCACCCTAATATGCGTAAAGTGATATGTCATTGTGGTTTTGCATCCTAAGGAGGCAACCTACTTTATCATGATGGATTATCTTTTTGACGTGCTGCTGGATTCAGTTTGCAAGTATTTTGGTGAGAAGTTTTGCATTAATGTTCATCAAGGACATTGGCCTAAAGTTTTCTATTTTCATTGTGTCTCTGCCAGGGTTTGGTGTCAAGATGATGCTGGCCTCATGGAATGAGTTGGGGAGGAGACTCTCCTCAATTTCTGGGGATAGTTTCTGTAGGAATTGTACCAGCTCTTCTTTATACATTTGGTAGAATTTGGCTGCAAATCCATAAGGTCCGGGGCTTTTTTTGATTGGCAAGCTACTTATTACTGATGCAATTTCAGAGCTTGTTATTGGTCTGTTCATGGAATCAATGTCTTCCTGGCTCTGTCTTGGGAGGGCATGTGTGTCCAGGAATTTATCTATCTCTTCTAAGTTTCCTAGTTTGTGTGTATAGAGGTGTTCACAGTAGTAGTACTGACCCTACAGAAATAAAAACAACCATCAGAAACCAATAAAGTTTTAAGATCATTTATTTTCATGTCTTGAATCCATTTTTATTTAATTTTTGTACATGGAATGTGATAAAGATTCAATTCTACTTTTTTGTTGTTTTGAGACAGAGTTTCGCATCACCCAAGCTGGAGTGCAATGGTGTGATCTCAGCTCGCTGCAACTTCCTCCTCCCAGGTTCAAGCAATTCTCCTGCTTCAGCCTCCCAAGTAGCTGGGATTACAGGCACCTGCCACAACACCTGGCTAATTTTTGTATTTTTAGTAGAGATGGGGTTTCACCATGTTGGCCAGGCTGATCTTGAACTCCTGACCTCAGGTGATCCACCTGCCTTGGCCTCCCAAAGTGCTGGGATTACAAGCGTGAGCCACCACACCTGGCCAACTTTACTGTTTTAAATGTGGGCTTGTTTTCCGAGAATCACTTGTTGAACAGAGTCTCTTTTTTTACATAATGGTTTAGGCACCCTTGTCAAAAGGCAACCAATAATTTATGCAAGGTTTTTTCTTCTGAGTTATCTATTCTATTTCTTTGGTCTCTATCCTTGTTCTTATACCAATATCAAACTGTTTTAATTACAGTAGCTTTGTGTGTTCTGAAATTTAAAATTGTGAGCCTTTCACTTTGGTCTTTTCAAGATTATTTTGGCCATTCAGAGTACCCTCAAATTCCATATAAATTTTAGAATGGGCTATTCCATTTATGCAGAAAAAAGTTGGAAAAAATAAAAAGTTGGGATTACATTTGTACACTACTTTGGGTAATATTGTCATCTTAACATTATTAAGTCTTCCAGTCCATGAACATGGAATTACTTGACACTTATTTAAGTCTATTTCAGAAATATTCCCATCCTGTAGTCTTCATTGCACAGGTTTTTACTTCCTTTTTAAATTTATTGCTAAGTATTTTATTATTTTAATGTTGTTGCAAACAATTGTTTTCTTAATTTCCTTTCAAATAGTTCCTTCTTGGTATATGGAAATGCAGTTTATATTTCCGTGTTGTAAAAATAATTATTTTGTCTTTCAAATCTAGATTAGCAATTCACTCAGAATAAATATGCTGTATACATTGGTAGTCATTTAACTTTTTCCAATAAGCTAACCAATTTCAGCATGTTCTAAATATGTAAAAATGTTAAATTGTGTTTTATTTTCATTTACTCTCAGCTGTCATTCACTCACCCAGAATTACATTACTTCACACATAGAACTTCCATTACTGTAAAGTCCCTGGTAATTGTATTTCTTCCTGTATCTTTCAATCTTTAGCAATTCCACAACACAAAACAACCAAAGTTAGTCTTTATGTCAAAAATCTTCAATGGATATTTTTCATCAGAGGATTCCTTAGTGCAACATTTAATGGAACAGATGCATGCTGCTGAGATATAATTCTCCAAAAGTCTCTTAGAGTTTGTTGTTTTGTTATTTATTACATCATATATCTGTCCTGTTCCAGATTATTTTTCAAAGATTTTTGTACACAAATAGCCTGGAAAAAGAGTAGTAGTTTTTCTCTTCAGGTGAATGACAGATAAATTACTCAACCAATATAATAAAGACAATGTTTGTCTGTGAGGCAAAGATTGGACAGGTTTGCATGTGAACTACTTTAAAAAGATTAGGGTTTCTTTATCTTGAGATTACTCGGCTGTGACACAAATCTTTCCCATGTGCAATGTCCATCTGAGCCTTTTGAAATCCCTTTTAAAAATCGAGTATAGACAGGGAGAACTAATACAAATATGAAGCTTTTGCCTTCAGTTATGTAGAAAATAAGTAAATATTTTTGTCATACTTAAGTGTCTCATGCCTTTTACCAGCATCCATGAAACTAGAAGGTTTATAGGTTGGTTTACAAATTAGGTAGAATCTACGATCCTTCACAATTATTTAGTTTTGGTGATGAAAATATGATGCTGAGATAAACACAACTTTCTAAAAGGGGGAGAGAAACAAATACTTGAAGAGTTTGCAAGGGAATATGAGAAGTCTCCCTAGGTCCAACAGCAAATTCTCTGAGCCAAGTGGTTAGTGAGGTGAAATAAGGGCTCTACACTCTGCTGTCTGCTAAAGAGGCTGATGTGTGGGAGGATTAAAACTAGGAGCCTGAGTGCTTTGCATGCTCATGTTTCTCCTGCTAGAAGGATCAAGCAGTCTTTAAAGCTGATGTTGAGGCTTGGATGAGTCCAAAACACTAGAAGTTTATGCGGTTGAGCTATGAGCAGTCTAAAGGCTGCTAAAAGCTAAATTAAATGGGTCTTGTTAGTGCCTTTTTTTTTTTTTTTTTTTGAGATGGAGTTTCATGCTTTTCACCCAGGCTGGAGAGCAATGGTGCAATCTCAGCTCACTGCAACTTCCGCCTCCCAGGTTCAAGTGATTCTTCTGCCTCAGCCTCCTTAGAGCTGGGATTACAGGCACCTGCCACCACACCCAGCTAATTTTTGTATTTTTAGTAGAGTCTGGGTTTCACCATGTTGTCCAGGCTGGTCTCGAACTCCTGACCTTGGGTGATCCACCCGCCTTGGCCTCCCAAAGTGCTGGGATTACAGGCCTGAACCACCACGCCCAGCCGTTAGTCCCTTCTTTACCCAGATGAAGGTTCTCACTCCCTCTGCACTCATAATTTTTTTCCTTCATCTATAGCCAACTTAAGCAACTTTAAATATTAAACTACATAGGATTGGAGATTTGGAGGGGGAAACTCAAGCTTTTGTAGTTCCGTTAGATACAGGTATCCAATTTACCATTCTGTGTAGTCTCCTAGGGTGCACAGGGAGATATAGGTACAAGGGTAGGTGGAAGTGCTGACAAGTGTAGGGTCAAGAATGATTACAAAGTGGTAGAAAGTAAAAAGTTCTTAATCCTGGGTACTCTTAAAATGTAAGGCATCACAGACCTTAGTATAGCAAACCAAGAGAGAAAAAAATCTACCAACCACCCAATCCCTCTGCATGCTAATCACTTCTGGCCCCTTGTGCCCTCATGCTCCTGCCCAGGGGATAGTGCTATCCTACTTTAGCCCTTGCCTCAAACAAATATTAAACACTACGGTCTGTGCTTACATAGAAAAAGCTGAGCAGAGGGAAAAATAAGTTGGGTTAATTCCACACATGCTTCATGACTCTCATTAATTACAAACTGTAGGGTGGACATATTAACAATCAGAGTTCTGTAAACATAGATTTTATTTTATTTTATTTATCCTATTTTATTTTATTTTATTTTATTTTATTTTATTTTATTTTACTTTAATGTTTGAGAGAGGGTCTCACTTTCACCCAGGTTGAAGTGCAGTGGTGTAATCTCAGCTCAATGCAAACTTCATCTCCTGGGCTCAAGTGATCCTCCCAAATAGCTGTAACTATGGATATGCACCATCACACTCGGGTAATTTTTTGACTTTTTGTAGAGATGTGGTTTTGCCATGTAGCCCAAGCTAGTCTCGAACTCCTGAGCTCAACTGAGCCATTCACCTCAGCCTCCAAAAGTGCTAGGATTACAGGAGTGAGCCATCACACCTGGCAGAGTTCTGTAAGTATAGATTTTAATGAACATTATGTGGCAATAGATGTTCTTAGATTTATAGACATAAATATTTAATTGATATTAAGTACAACCCCAAGGCTCTTTTTTTAAAGTTCTCTGATTACTACTGTGAGTTAGGCAAGTCAAGTCAGATCCTTCTGCTTTGACTGATGATAAAAATAGGCAGAGAGTGTGAGTCACCAGGCAGTGGGGAGCAGAGAAAAAAGTTTGGACTGTACTTCATTGATCTATTTCTTCTCTGATTGGCACTTTTCTGTCTCTCCACAAAGTTCAACAACTTGTGATTTTTCATAGTTTGTGTCTGAAGTGTCCAGAAATGTTAATAGGTTCCAGCTGAGCTTTGCCTTTGGAATACTTTACTATCTGTTGTCTACAGAAGAAAATATATGCAGCTATTTAAGGACATATTATGTGCCAAGCACTGTGTTAAGCAGTAGCTTACAGGTGCGAGTTGACTTAATCTTTAGGGACACTCAAGGATCAATGGACTCATTATTCCAATTTTACATAGAAGGATAAAATGTTGTCTCATTGTGAGTGGCTGCTTAGAAAGAATAAATGAATAACCAAAGCTACATGGCTGGTAAGTGGTAAACTGGAATCTCAAAAACCAATCATTTAATCCTATCCTTTTGGCAAGCTGAGCAGCCCCTTGCCAGTGGTCTAAAACAATGCCAGGAAAAGAGAGGGTGACAATTGTGCATTTGATAAACAGGTAAAAGCCTGGTGTTGACATTCAGAAAAAAAACTATTCAATTATTATAACACTTGACATCCATTTTTAACTTAATGCAGCACATAAAAGTGTTTACAAAAGTTGCACATGCTTTTGAGATCAACATTTGGGAGGGATTTACATAGAATATACATTTACCTTAAAAAACATGCTTAGCCACTGGTAACTCTATGTCTATCAAATTAGGTGTCTCAACTAAGAATGAGATTGCTAATTATGTTTTTAATATATTTTAAATAAGTTCAGTCATTACTATTCAGTGATCACTAATAACAGGTTAGATACATCTTAGACCAGATAGCACATGTGTGAGTGTGAGTGTGTGTGCAATGCATATTTTGCCTACGTTTCTGTATATAATATATATTTATCTATATATTATAAATAATATATATAATATATAGCATATGTAAAGATAATACACAGATATATATTACATGACGAAAACATGTATTCTCTTTGTATTAGTGTTTAATTTACTAGTGTCCAGAAGAAGGAAAGAATACATTTCACAAGTAAAATCAAAGCACTACTTTTTTTTTTTTTTTTTTTTTTGAGACGGAGTCTCGCTTTGTCGCCCAGGCTGAAGTGCAGTGGCCCGATCTCGGCTCACTGCAACCTTCCCCTCCCAGGTTCAAGCAATTCTCCTGCCTCAGCCTCCCGAGTAGCTGTGACTACAGGTGCCTGCCACCACGCCCAGCTAATTTTTTTGTATTTTTAGTAGAGTAATTAAGTAAAATTAACAAGAACATAATTTTTTTTGTATATTTTTGTATATTTCGCTATTGTTTTTCCCATCAGGTTTTAATCTTTATTTACGAACTCTTACCAGCTGGTCCTGGTGGCTCATGCCTGTAATCCCAAAACTTTGGGACCCCGAGGCAGGTGGATCACCTGAGGTCAGGAGTTCGAGACCAGCCTGGACAACATGGTGAAACCCTGTCTCTACTAAAAATGCAAAAAATTAGTCAGGTATTGTGGCAGGTGCCTGTAATCCCAGTGACTCTGGAGGCTGAGGCAGGAGAATCACTTGAACACGGAAGGTGGAAGTTTCAGTGAGCTGAGATTGTACCATTCCACTCCAGCCTGGGCAACAAAGAGTGAAACTCCATCTCAAAAAAAAAAAAAAAAGAAAGAAAAAGAAAAAGAAAAAAAAATAGAAACTCTTGTCTTTTTAAAAATCTATTCTAGACTCTCCACCCAAACTCAATTACCAAAACTCTAGGTTTCTGAGGTGTTTGATTTTCGTTCCTGACTCCTGAATAGCACCTCTGAACCCACCTAGGGCCTGGAGAGCCTTTCCAAACTGAAGGGGGAAATACAGGCCTGGCTGGCTTTTTCACCTGCTGATTGTAGAGCCACAGCGTCTTGAGTGAACATAGGGAGTAACCAGGAAGCTGTAACAGCAGGCCTTGGGTAAGACCAAGCACTCTGCTGGATTCAGGTCTGACCTAATGCAGTCATAGTTGTGATAGCCACAGAGATGCACTTTCATGTGTCTCAGAACACACACACACACACACACACACACAGAGAGAGAGAGAGAAACTCCATTTGTTTGGGAGAAAGTAAGGGAAGAAAAGAAGAGTCTCTGCCTGGTAATTCAGAAAATTCTCCTGGATCTTGTCCAAGACAATCTTGTTCAAAGCCATCAAGGTAGTATCTCTGTGAGTCTGCAAGAACCACATTGTTACTGGGCTTGAGGAGTCTCCTAAAGTAGAAAAATCTTAGATCACAACACCCAAGTCCTTTCAAATATCTCTGAAGCCTTCCCAAGAACAATGACTACAAACAATCCCAGGGAGTGTTGACTATAACAAATATCAAAATCTTCAATGGTGAGACACCCACAAAGATCTACTGGCATCAACAAATGATTTAAAATAGTACTTAACCAAATGAACTAAAAAAGGAACCAGGGACGAATCCTGCAGAAACAGAAATATGTGATTTTCCTGATAGAAAATTCAAAATGGCTGTGTCAAGGAAACAAAGAAATTCAAGATAACAAAGAGAAGGAATTCAGAATTCTCTCAGATATGTTTAACATGCAGAAAAAAAAATTTTAAAAAGAGTCAAGGAGAAATTTTGGAGATACAAATGCAATGCAATAACTGAAGAATGCATCAGAGTCTTTTAATAGTAGAATTGATCAAGCAGAAGAAAGAATTAGCCTCAAGACAGGCTATTTGAAAATACAGAGTCAGAGGAGACAAAAGAAAAAAGAATAAACAACTCACAGTGTAGATCTCAGTCCAAGGCTGAGGACATGAGAACCTGGAATTTCACTTGTGTAAGTCCTGGAGTCAAAAAGCCAAAGAGCCTGGAGTTCCGATATATAAGGATAGGAAAAGAAGAGTGTGCCCGAATAGGGAGGGAGGGAGAGAGAGAGAGAGAGAAAGAGAGAGAGAGAGAGCAATTCTTCTATATTGTCTTTTCAATTTTTTTTTTTAATTTTATTTTTGAGATGGAGTTTCACTCTTGTTGCCCAGGCTGGAGTACAGTGGTGTGATCTCGGCTCACTGCAACCTCCTCTCCCCGGGTTCAAGCTATTCTCCTGCTTCAACCTTCCAATTAGCAAGTATTACAGGTGCCTGCCACCATGCCCAGTAAATTTTTTGTATTTTTAATAGAGATGGGGTTACAACACGTTGGCCAGGCTGGTCTCGAACTCCTGACCTCAGGTGATCCACCCACCTCGGCCTCCCAAAGTGCTGGTATTACTGGTATTAGCCACCACACCCAGCCTTTCTTCCTTTTTTGTCTTGGCTCTTTACTAATTGGATGATTTCTGCCCACATTAAGAATGAGTCTTTCCCACTTAGTCCACTGAAACTCACATGCTAATATCTTCTGTAAACACCTTCAGAGACACAAAAAATAATACTTTAACTGTCCTCCAGGTGTTTTTCTTTTCAGACAGGGTCTTGATTTGTCACCCAGGCTGGAGTGCAGTGGTGTAATCATTGCTTACTACAGCCTTGACTCCCTGTGCTCAAGCAATTCTCCCACTTCAGCCTCCTGAGTACCTGAGATAACAGGTACTGGCCATGATGCTCAGCTCATCTTTTTTCTTTTATGTTTTGTAGAGACAGAATCTTATCTTGCTGTTCTTGAGCTCCTAGGCTCAAGCAACTGCTCCTCAGGCTCCCAAATGCTGAGGTTACAGGCATGAACCACCATGTATGCCTGGCAGTCTCCAGGTATTCCTTAATTTACTTAAGTTGACAACTAAAATTAATTATTATGAGTCCACCACTCATCACCTTGACACTTATACATATGCCCTTATATCATACCTAATTTCCAAATGATGACAAAAACAAGGTAATAGTTTTAACAAATATAAAGCATCTATTCCAAGAACAACGAAAAGTGCAACAGTATCTTTTCCAGAAGATGAGGTAAAGCTCTTGGACCATGTTAACTTTTTTCCTGATTAAAGACTATGATATAAAATTAACAATATTTAAATACTGACATAAACATAATAAACATTGTATTACATAACAAAGAGTAATAAAAGAGCAAAAACAACAACATTTGCTTAATATATGTCTATAGAAACATGAACATAGTCTTAACTATATAGGAAGACCATCCACATGGCAGTTATAGTCCTCATTTCTATCACTGGTCATTTGGTTGTAGCTTGTATTTGTAACAGCTTTCTTCTGTCCACTCCATATTACATTTAACAAGCACCTAAGCTGGTTATGGTTCTTTACTCAGAGTTGTGACCCAAATTTTATTCCTAATGTTTCTTGGCTGTTTTTAGTTTTTCCTGGATTGGGTTCTTGTAATTTCCCATTGACCTTAATTACAGTTCATTCTAATACTATGTATTTCAGACATACTTTTCATTATTCCATTGTGGATTAGTATTCTAACTTTTCCCTTGGTATTCCAGATTTATCACCCCAGGTAACACTATAACTCCCTTCTAAGTCTGTTGACTGAGAGGCATGAGAAACACAAAGTGGCACAGTGGCATTCTTAACTTTCAGTTCAATTTAATAACTTTTAAAATCTTTTGTTGGAAGCAGTACTTCCTCTGGAACTGAGACCTCTAGGCCACCTCTAGGCCCAGTCATGGGAGCAGAGCCAAAAATATTTCTAGAAGGACATGAGGGGAAATAATGAGTGATATAACTCCCATTTTCACCTCTTCATTTTTGGACTCATAAATCCTGACTATGGGAAAATGGTACCATAGGTTGGACGTTGATGCAGAGCATATATCACCTTCTGAAGAACCTGGCTTCATTGTTAAGAAGTATTGTCACCTACTTGGTGCCATAACCAACATTTCAAAAGGTCATTTATCATTCTACTAAGCCAGTTGCTTCAGGATAATGGAAAGCATGGTAAGTCTACTGAATTCTATAAAGATGAGCACATTACTACACTTTGGCTGTGAAGTGAGTTTCTTGGTCTGAGCAATGCTGAGTGGAATACCATGAGAATGCATAAGGGATTCCGTGAGTCCATAGATGGTAGTTTTGGCAGAAGAATTCCCTGAAGGTAAAACAAATTTATATCCATGGCAAGAGCCTACTCCAATGAGTATAAACTGTTGCCCCTTATATTATGAAAGTTATTCAATGTAATAAACCTACTACCAGCTACCTGGCGAATCACCCTAGAAATGGTGTCATATCATGGACTCAGTGTTGTTATGTGCTGCTGTCAGATTTAACACTCAGAACTGGCTGTAGCCAGACTGGCCTTTGGGATTCAAAGTTGATGCTGCTTATCCCATGCATTGTTTCTATTTCTGCTACTATGTTCACCTTGTTCATAAGCCCATTGGGTGATGACGAGGGTGGCAGGGAAATAAGAAAAACTGATACCCACAGAACAAGTCATTCTGTCCATGTCATTATCAAAATCCTGCTCTGATGTGGTCATCCCTTGGTGGGCATTCACATGGAACATACATATCTTTATGTAACTTACCCAGTGAGAGGGGTTTATCCACAAAATTCTTTCCAATTTTTTTTGCCATGAATTGTGTAATCATGTTCCCTACATGTCGCTGACCATCTAGCCAATTCATGGGCCGCATCAGTGTTGCAGGATTGGGGATCATAAGATCTCAAACTCCTGGTCTCAAGCAAACCCTGCCTCAGCCTCTTAAGTAGCTGAGACTATAGGCGCACACCAAAACGCCCAGCTAATTTTGTTGTATTTTTGGTACAGATGGAATTTTGCTGTGTTTTCCATGATGGTCTCAAACTCCTTGCCTCAAGCAACTCTCCCAGCTTGGCCTGCAAAGTGCTGGAATTACAGGCATAAACCATCACACTCAGCACCTATAATTTGATATTTTAAACAATAATATCTAGTGAAACCTATAACAAAGAGCTCACTAACACAGTGTAAAATTGTATGGATATGATGCATGCACATGTGTGCATACATGCTTGTGTGTGTGCGTGGGTGTGTGTTTTCCGAGAAATGGTACTTTATTGCTACAAGGCTAGGATAGCATTCATGTTCATCTGGTGATGTCAAATATTGAAATTCCAGGATTCACATAACAAGATTCCTAACTCATTCACAACACGGTGAACACTGTGAAACACAATTGAGAAATGGGTACTTTGGAAGAAACAACTGGCCTAGGGACAAGAGACAGTGTGCAAGCCATCTGCTCCACGAAATGCTTTGTTCAGAGCATGCATTTCATGCACTTCATTCCACGGTGACAGATATTGCTACTCTGAGGTTGTGAGACATTGAACCTAGGGTTTGCTGTGAAACTCTATAGACTGAACATCTGTCTGCAGTATCTCCTGCCTCTACCCATAACCTGTGCCACACGCCAGTGGCGCACTCTTCTCTCTGGGTAAATGAAAGTTCCAGATGATCCGATGTGCAGAGAATTAGGCTGTTTTTCCCAGGGGCTCTAGTTGAATTTTTTTTGGGACTGTCTGGGAGGATGCCCTCCACGTTGTCCAAGGGGAATCACGAGAAAACCGGTGACCCCATGTGCCTCCATTCCCTCCCCCTTCCTCCCCTACCCCTCCATCAGGGATCCCACTTATTCCAGAATGATACTTGCTTTCATTGTCATTGGGCGTCACCTAGCAGTGACCGTTATTGAAAATTTAAGCAGCACAGAACAGAAAAAGCTCTAGTCACCTGTGCACAGCTTACTGCAATGGTGAACTTCTGGGCTTAAGCAGTCCTCTTGTCTCAGCTTCCTGAGTAGCTGAGACTATAGGCCTGTGCCACAATGATCAGCAATTTTTTCAAGTAGTGACAAACTCTCTCTCTTCCAGGTTGCTCTGGAACTCCTGGCCTCTAGCCATCTTCCCACCTTGGTCTCCAGAAGTGCTAGAATTACAGGCATGAGACACTATGCCCAGTCCTATAATTTGATATTTTCAACAATACTATCTAATGAAACTCATTACAAACACATTTGGCAAAAGGAAGCTCACTATCATGATATAAACTTGTAGACATATGGTGCGCTCCCACGAGCGTATGTGCCTGCATGTGTGTCTGTTTTCTGAGAAATGGTACTCTTTTCCCCAGGAGCTGTGGTTGAAGAGTTGTGGGGACTGTCTGGGAGGGTGCCCTGGGCCCAGAAATGTAATCCAAGAGAGATCAGAAGACCGGCGACCCCATATGCCTCCATCCCCTTCCCCTTCCACGCCCACCCCTCAACAAGGGATCCCACTCATTCCAGGCTGACCCTTCATTTGGTTGTCATCTGGTGTCACCTAGAGGTCACTGTTATTGAAAACATAGGCATCCCATCAAAACTCCTGGCTGCCTGCACACAGCCAGGGAAAACTGTGGTTTCCCTTGGGCCCCACCCTGACTTCGGTGGCACTCCTGCCCTCCCTCCACCCACTGCCTTGTTGCCTAAGGAACCTCCACCCTGGCTAGGCCCCATTGTTCTTTTATCATTTGTCTTTTTTTTTTTTTTTTTTTTTAACAAGCATAGACTCTTCTACCTTGGTTTTAAAAATGGTGTGAAAGGAAAATAAATCTTGGGGCTTCCAAATCACTAGCTAAAGGGAAAAGTCAAGCTGGGAACTGCTTTGGGCCAACCTGCCTCTCATTCTGTACAAAGTCACCCCTCTGGGCGCATTGGCTCAAACCTGTAATCCTAGCACTTTGGGAGGCTGAGAGGGTGTGGAGCACCTGAGGTCAGGAGTTCAAGATCAGCCTGGCTAACATGGTGAAACTCCATTTCTACTAAAAATACAAAAATTAGCCAGGCATGGTGGTGCATTCCTGTAATTCCAGCTACCCAGGAAGCTGAGGCAGGAGAATTTCTGGAACCCAGGAGGTGGAGGCTGCAGTGTGCAGAGATCGCATCACTGCACTCCAGCCTGGGTGACAGAGCAAGACTCCATCTCAAAAAAAAAAAAAGTCTCCCCTCTGCTCACAGAGATACATGCATATCTGATTACCTCTTTTGTAAAGGCTAACAGAAACTCAAAAGAATGCAACCATTTGTCTCCTATTTCCTATGACCTCAATGCCCTCTCCCCACTTTGAGTCTTCCCACCTATGCTTCAAGTTTTCCCGCCTTTGGGTCGAGTTTTCCCACCATTCCAGATTGAACCAATGTTCATCTTGCATATGTTGATTGATGTCTCATGTCTCCCTAGAATGTATAAAACCAAACTGTGCTGTGACCACCTTAGCCACATGTCGTTAGAGTACCTTGAGGCTGTGTCACGGGTGTGCATCCTCAACCTTGGCCAAATAAACATTTTTTTTTCTGAGATAGTTTCACTCTTGTTGCCCAGACTAGAGTACAATGGTGCCATCTTGGCTCACTGCAACCTCCCCCTCCCAGGTTCAAGCGATTCTGCTGCCTCAGCCTCCTGAGTAGCTGGGATAACAGGCACCCACCACTACGCCCAGCTATATTTTTGTATTTTTAGTAGAGATGGGATTTCACCATGCTGGCCAGGCTGGTCTTGAACTCCTGACCTCAGGCAATCCGCCCACCTTGGTGTCACAAAGTGCTGGGACGACAGGTGTGAGTCACCGCGCCTAGCTTAAATTGCGATTTTTAAAAATAAATGAGTTTCCAGGAAAAAAAAATGAAAAAAACCCACAGTGAAACATATGCCTCTCGACTTTTGAGGCAGCAACAACACTATAAAATTATATGTAGTTCCTTAACTCAGCTCATTTCTTGACTGGGGACCATAGGCATTTGGGCCACTTCCTCATGGAACTTACTTGTGCTTCAGGGTCTGTTCAGACCTGATCAGGTCCACACAACTTCTGTGTTATGCTGAAGTGCTGTTGTGCACAGCCATTTACACCCAGTTTGTGATGAGCAGCTCGGTTCACATGGTAACTTCATGGCCCCACGGTTGGGCATTTTGTTTCTACTAGCAGCCAGAGAGGTTAGCTGAGACAGAATCCTCTCTTTTGCCGATGGCAGCATGGGAATGAAGGATGTGATAGGCATATTTGGAATTTGTATAAATGTTGACTTGTTTGCCTTTGGGAAGGGTTAGGGCTCTGGTGAGAGCTATAAGTTCTGCTTTTTGGGAGGAGGTTCCTGGAGGTAGGGGCCTGGCTTTAATTACTTGGTCAAGAGAAACAACTGCATATCCAGCAATTTTGGGGGAGCCAGTGGGCCTGGAAGAGGAGCCATCTATGAACAGCTGGTCACTGGGGTTGGTGAAAGGCTTGGAGGAAATGTTTGGGAAGTGTGGCTGCAGGTGGTCTTGGATGTCAGTGCAAGAATAAGTAGGAAGGGAAGAGGATACAAGAAGTAAGGATGCTGGGTTGAGGGGAGCACTTTTGGCAAGGCAGAATTTGGGATTTTTGATAAAGAGGGCATGGAGTAATTGAATCTGGGAAGGAGGAAGAGAGCTTAATGCTTGGGAGGAGAGGAGATCTTGTAGACTATGAGGACTGTAGATGGTGGTATTTTGGCTGAATGTTAGTTTCTTGCTTTCTAGAGCTAAAACTGTGGCTGCTGCCAGTGCTCTAAGACAGGTTGGCCACCCTTTGACTGAGTTGCTGAGTTGTTTAGAGAGGTAGGCTACAGGAGCAAAGGAAGAAGGATTTTGTTTTTGTTGTCTTGAGACACCAAGGGCTATTCCTTGGTTTTTGGCAGTATAGAGAGTGAAAGGTTGGGATATACTAGGTAAGGACAGAGCTGGTGCAGTGATAAGATTGGTTTAGAGTTTGTGGAAGTTGGGGAGTATGTTATGTGAGGAGTTTAGGTGTTTGTTGAGGGGGTCTTTGGCTGCTTTATAAAGGGGGCAAGCTAGGAGGGCAAAGTTGGGAATCCATATTTTTAGAAAGCCTGTTATCCCTAGGAAAGAAAGGATTTTGCTTTTTTAGGAAGGTAGAGATAGGCTGACTATTAAGGCTGCCGATGCCAGGGTCATGGCTCGGGACCTGGGGGAGAGTTGAAGTCCTAAGCAGGTCACCATAGGGGTGGAAAGCTGTGCTTTGCAGGGGGAGACCCTATAGCCTTTATTAGTAAGGAAATTGAGAAGGGTAGCAGCATGAGTTTGGGAGATTTTTAAGGAGGGGCTACAGAGGAGGAGGTCATCTACATATTGAAGAAGGCAGCTGGAGGAAAGATTTAAGGAGGTGACGTCTTGGGCTAGGGCTTGCCCAAAGAAATGAGGGCTATCCCTGAAGACCTGAGGGAGGACAGTCCATGTGAGTTGTTGTGACTGGAGAGTGTCGGGGTCAGTCTGGGTGAAAGCAAAGAGGTTTTGGGAATCAGGGTGTAGGGGAATGGTGAAGAAGGCATCTTTCAGGTCAATTGTGGTATAGTGGGTGGTGTTGGAGGGGACAAGAGAGAAAAGTGTATAGAAGTTAGGGACTACAGGATGAATAGGGAGGACAGCCTGATTGATAGCTCGGTGGTCCTGGATGAGTGGTATGAGCCATCAGATTTTTTAATAGGGAGGATGGGGGTGTTATACGGAGAGTGTGTTGGTCTAAGAAGACTGCATGAGCAGAGCTTGTTTATGATGGGTTGTAAGCCCTTTTGGTATGTTAGGGAAATGGGGAATTGGGGAACATTGGGAAATTTAGAGGGTTGTTTTAACTGGATTTTGATGGGGTCCTAGTGAGCAGCTATGGAAGGGGTGGTGGTGTCCACACTACTGGATTAATGAGGGAGGTGGCTAGCGGGTGCTGGGGAGGAGGGGTCAGAGGCTGGACTAGCAGAGAGGAGCAGGAGAGACTCTGGTTGAGGGGGACAGAAAAAGTTGATAGAAGCCTTGAATTTGGCTAAAATGTCTCGGCCTAGGATGGGGGTGGGGCAATGAGGCATGATAAGGAAGGAGTGTGAAAAAACAGTATTAAATAGGGAACAAGTAAGGGATTCAGTAGTGCATGGACATGAGAAGAGTACATCAACCCCCACAACAGAGACCTGGGAAGGGTAAATGGGTCCTAAAAATACAAGTAAAGCCGATTAGGTGGCTCCACTGTTGATTAAAAAAGAGATCGGTTTACCTGCTATTAGCAGAGTTACCCTGGGCTCCAATGCAGTGACGGCAGATGGGGCCGGGGGCCCTGGGCTCTGTCAGTCTCCAGCAGCCAGGCCAAGGAGGTGTGGGAGTGTGAGTGACTCTTCACTCTTTGATTTGCCAGGGCTTTGAGGAACCGGCCTGTTAGTCTGCTTGTTAAGAGGACAATCAGACTTCCATTGACTGGTTTGTTGGCAGGCTGGGCAAGGAGTTTTTGGTATTCGTGGGTTAGGGCATGTTCAGGCCTAATGGCCTTCTTTGCCACACTTAAAACAGGGCCCAGGAGGGTCACTGCTATTGGATCTTTTGAGCCTCTGGGCAGCCTGGGTAGATAGCTGCTGCTAGGAGCTGGTATTTAGCCTGATCTTGTTGGGCTTTATTTAATTTATTTTGCCCATCTCTGTTGTTGAAGACCTTAAAGGCCAGGATAAGAAGGTCTTGTAGAGGGTTTTGATGGCCATCTTCTACCTTTTTGAGCTTGCGCTGTATGTCAGGAGCAGACTGAGAGATGAAATGGGTATTAAGAACAATAGTTCCTTCCTGGGAGGTGGGGTCAACACTGGTGTACTTTTGGAGGGCCTCTGTAAAGCGGGAAAGAAATTTGGCAAGATTTTCATTGGCCCTTTGGGAGATTTTTTTTTTTTTTTTGAGTTTTTTAAAGTTTACGGCCTTGTGGGCAGCTTTGTTAAGGCCTGCAATAAGGAAGTGATCATGTGGTTACGAGATGCCAGCCAGGCTCTGTGGGTTGGTACTCCCAGGAGGATTTTTCCCGGGGAAATGCAGCAGCCTTTATGGGCTTAGGAGGGTCTTGCCAATGAAGATCGTCAGCATGTGCCTGAGCTGCAAGCTGCACTCTTTTCTTTGTTTTTCTGGGAGGAAAGTAGAAGAAAGGATAATATAGAGATCATGCCAAGTGGGTTTATAAGATTGGGTGAGGTATTTGAACTTTTTGATGTAAGTGTCAGGATTGGAGGAAAAGGACCTGAGACAGTTCTTAATTTGGGAAAGGTTGGAGAGGGAGAAGGGAATGTGGATGTGAACGAATCCTTTAGCCTCAGCCACCTCTCGGAGGGGAAGTAAGGGGGCTGACTGTTGGGCATGCTGAGTCCGAGAGCAGGTATGAAGTGGAGATGAGGAGCAATCAGAATCAGAAGTTGGGTGGTTAGGAGAGAGGAGGGGAAAGAGGTAAGGCAGGAGCGGGAGCATATGGTGGAGGATTGTGATGATTTGGGGGAGGATTATGGTGTCGTCAGAGAGAAGGAAAGTTGGCAGGGTCAAAGGAGGAGGAATTGTCACTAGGAGTGGTGGAGGGGGGTGTTTGAGGATGGGTCAGGTTTGGAGCAGGCGAGGAGGATTTGGAAAGTAGAGCAGGACTGACAGAGGGAGGGACGGCTACAGAGGGCAAAAAAAGCCTGAACATAAGGGATCTCTGACCACTTTCCATTGCGATGGCAGAAGTTGTCTAGGTCCCTGAGAATGTTGAAATTGAAAGTGCCATTTTCAGGCCATTGGGAGCCATTGTCTAGTTTATATTTTGGCCAGGGAGTGTTACAATAAAAGATGAGGTTTTTTTGGCCAAATTTTGGAATGGAGGATAAGGGCATTAATGTTACAGAAGAGACACCCAAGGGGCGGGGGGGATGTCTTTGAGGGAGTGGATTGGGAGGCTCCCTTAGTGAAATGAGAAAGGGAGGGGTAGGGACAGGAGACTTGGCTAGAATGGTGGGAGAAGGCATCCCTTGTCCCACGGTTCAAGTCGGAGAAGCGCGATAATCCTCCTTTCAGGCGTCCCCGAAAGGGAGATACCAAGGGCCTAGAGGCCGGGAGGAGGAAACCCTTGGCCCAGTGCTAGGTCTTTCAGGAAGGAAAGAGTAGACAAGGGTTCCAGACGGAAGGCAAGAGTCTCCTTTACTCACCCCTGAGGTGGTCCTGGTGTCGGATGTGTTCACCGAGCGATGGAAAGGCTGTATGAGATCCTTGGGTCTCCAGCAGGTTCTGGAAGGGGGAGTTCAGCCGGGGGAAGAATGGAGGGAAGGAGAAAGGGAGAAAGGGAGGCCAAACTCTACCACCTTCCTGAGTTTCAGCACCAGAAATGTAAGGTCAGCTGAGAGAAAGGATGAGGAGACCCAAAGTCAGACAAGCAAGCTTTATTGAGCTGCTTGGCTGCTCCATCACAGTTAGAGGAGGCAGCCCCGCTTACAGACTATAGCAGGGTTTTACAGGGCCAGAACCAGGTCAGGGTCGGGGAGCTGAGTCGGGGCAGGAGAACTGGGTCCCGGTAGAGGAGCTGAGTTGGGGATGCAGGTGTCTCAACGGCATCCTGGAGATGTTTTTTGCCAACTTTGTTATGCGAGGTTAAGAGATATGTTAACCGCATCCTATAACTGTCTGGACAAACAGATACTGGAGGGCTCAGTGAAGGCGGGGGTTTGTCTTTTGCCCTGGGGTAGCTGTGTGGAGAGCACAAGGGACTGTATTGTGAGGCCTGTGGGAGGGGAAGGGTCTGGTCCGGGTGACCCTAACAGGGAATTTTTTCAGACCCCCAATTAAACTTATTTAATCTTAAATGGTCCTGTTAAGAATTCCCTCATCATCTTGTCATGCTCCAAGGCAGGCCCAGGAAAGTCCTAGTGAAAACTCTTGGTGGACTTTTGCGACATTCCACCCTTTGCAAGAGTGCACTGGTTCTCTCAGCTTTTAATATTTAACTTAGCCACTTTGTCAGTACTGAAACAGTTGTTGCGGAGGCCCGCCTTAGTTAGTGAGACCTGGCCTGCCACACACACAATGGGGCAATCTCGGCTTGCTGCAACTTCTGCATCCTGGGCTCAAGTGATTCTCCTGACTGGGCCCCTCCAGTAGCTGGAACTACAGGTGCCCACCACTGTCCCCAGCTGGAGCTACACTAACTAATGTATAGGAATAGGTTGAAATAGAGATTTCTCCACAACAGTGCTGGATGAACACCTCAAGGGGATCACACAACCTCTTCCCGGACGTGGTGACCATTGTTTCTGTCCGTGTTCAATTGAGTTCAAATTTGATATTTCAGTTTTCCTCCACATTCGGCCTCAATTTGATACTCAATTGTAGGAAAATACCCTTACAGATACATGGGGAAGGCACAGTTGATATAGATTACAGATACAGGGTAAGCACAGGAGAATTAAAATCACAATTAATAAAAACCACACCCACTATGGCCAATGCCAATGCCAGTTGGATAGCCAGTCCTTGATGGGGTCCTACTGGTTAGATTCCAACTGTTTTACCTGTTTTTGCATGTCTTGGGCAAGAAGAGTAATACTGTGAGAATTGTCAGGGATATACACACAACATTCAGAATGCAGTAAGGAGCAAAACCTTCCTTGGGCTGCAGTAAGCATATCTAATGTCATTCGATTTTGCAACACAACAGTATGCAGCTCAGCAAATTCATCGATAACAACATAAATCCAGTGCTACTCTCAAGAGCTTTTTCTACATGGAAACTTAATATTTTAATTTGTTGCTGAAGCAGGATTGTACCAGCGGCAGGGGAGAATACTGTGATAGAGTACCACCACCAGGGAGTCTGGCACATTCACAACCAGCAATGTTTGTAAGCATCTCAATTACTGGGGAGGGGAATATCATCCCAGATGGTGAATGGAATTAATGGCCACCCCCAGTGCATCTTCCTGCCCAGTGTGGGGGCAGGTATCACCACCTGTAGGATCTGCATACCCAGAGGGCCCTCCAGGGAACAGCAATGGTTTTACTATAATTATAGTGTATTAAGGTGTTATTAGAGTAGGAAAGAGATTGTGTTTCATTAGGGGCAGTGTCACTGATTTGGAGTATGTGTTGACAATTGTCTGGAAGGAGAAATGCCAGAGTGCCATTGGAGGAGCCATTCAAGGCCTCCAAACAAAGCGGAGGCTATACGGAGTCCAGCTACCAACATGGCAGGCTCTAGGTATATGCCATTCCAGGTATATTGGGCAGAATACCACGGCTTCTGACATAAGGCAAGGGTGGAGTTAACCTTTTGTCCAATTTGAGCAAAGACAGAATGCTTGGTTTGGCCAAAAAAAGTCCGGGTTCGATTGCAAGTGTTGTTGTTGTGGCCTCATTGGTGCCGACATAGCATTCAGAAACATCGGCAGGGATGATTCTCCAAGGTAGTCCATTTCCTGTGGCCTCTGGCAATTAGACACATAGCCAGCATTGACTGCGGTTGGCTTCTGTTGCAGTGGTGGCTACCCAGTTGATGAACTCATTCTTGGCTCAGACATGATAACCCAGGTACTGATTACTAGCAAACAGGTTATCCTCTTTAATAAGAAAAATGGAGGGGCACATTATATTGTTTTTCCTCTTTAGGAAATTGTACTATGCCTTCATTTTCTGCTCCCATAGCTACAAGGTTACCAGACATAGGGACGGGATCTGATGGACACTGTACCCATATTTTGGCTCCAGGATTTAAGCTACTTGTACCAGTGGATCCAAATCCCCCAGTTCCATAAGTAGCTTCTTTTGGGGCAGAGATTTCCTCAGGGGTTAATTGTTGACAAGGTGTCACTAACAATTGAGAAACCCGCATCTGCAGTTTTATAGCAAAAGAATCTGGAGTGATATTGTATAAAATGACCTTCAACTCTCCCCAGTAATCACTATCAGTTATGCCCCCATGTACCGTAAGACCCCACATTGCAAGACCTGATCAGGATGTAACCCATCTGCAGTGTTTGCGAGGTATTATAACTCCTAGGCCTGAGGCCACCATGTGTGTACTTTGGGCAGGAATTATCCCAGACTTGAAACTATGTAAGTCCAAGCCAGTAGCTTCTATTGTACTCTTTCATGGGAGTATAGCTTCCGGGTGGATTTTCTAGAATTTTAGTGAGAGAGGTTGGACTACACTGGCACACTTAGCAATTTGTAGGTGTGGGGTAAGCATCTGGCTCATTGGGGTTTCAGATGTTGTTAATGGCCAATTGTTTAAAATTTGTAATGTGTCAAACAGGTGATCCTTCCATTTTTCTAACTTACCTTGCCCTAACACTTTCAACTGTTTGTTCAATAACTCATTCATTCTTTCAGTTAAACCAGCTGCTTGCAGGTGGTAAGGAATATGGGAAAATCCATTCAATGCCGTCTTGGGCTGCAAAGGTTTGTACAGCTTCACCTTTGAAATGGGAGCCATTGTCCGTTTGAATTTGTATGGGCACACCATCATATAGAATTAGGATATTTCATGTTTTAATAGTGTTAGTTTGGTTAGCATTAGCATAAGCGCAGGCTACTAGGATCCCTAAGTAGGTGTCTACAGCAGTACATATATATTGGCACCCTTTAGAAAGTGGCAAGGGACAAATATAGTCCATTTGACAAATTTGTCCTGGCATTTTTCCCCGGTGAATGTGCCCCATAGCCCTTTGAGGAATTGGCTTGATTTTTAACTGTTGCCAATGCACTCATTGGGATAAAATTGTGTGAACCGCATCCTGGGGTAACATCCTTCTTTACACTCCCCAAGCCATGGTTCCCTGTACGCCTAGGTATCCGCACTGGTGATGCACCCATTGTGTGATTGCAGCCCAATCTACTTCTTCCAGGTCTGAGTCGGCAGTAATAGTAGAAATTTTAGCTTGTTGGTCTGCCTGCTGATTAGTCTGTCAAGAGAAAGCAAAAAGGCATGAACATCAACATGGAAAACAGTGATAATGGTAGTGTGCACCAGAATCCAGATATCTACCCAGTATTGTTTTCCCCTGGGGTTTAGGGGGTGGAGTGGGGCTAGAAAGTCAGTCCCCTACCTTTGCTAGCTCAGCAAAGACATCTGCCGCCCCCCGGACCCCTTGCTTACCCTAACAGATCCCCCATCTCCACCGCCTTGGAGGTTGACCTCTTACTTTGCTTTCTGTCTTTCTTCCTTTCTTGGGCTTGAGCAGGGGTTGCAGGGGTGAGGGTGTGTGTGGGGTGAGGAGGGAGGGGAGTGTCCTAAGAATCAATTTAGTGTCATGCTTCTTTCATCACCACCACCACCGAAGATGAAACCAACAATAAACTAAATAACTGCATTCTCATCTATAGGCTTCTACCTGCTTGGGCAGTCCGAACTGGAGTTGTGATTTTTTTCCCCCTTCGCTCCTGAGGCCTCCCTCTGTAGGAAAGTTTCACCCTGGCTGGGTCTCAACCAGTGGACTTCGTGGTTTGGGTGAATGAGGGCAGCACCCCTGCTTGGTGTCCAGCCACTCTGGTTCCCGCCTCCTCCTCCTACACCACGGAGGGCTCATCCTCGGGCTGGGATGGGGTTCTGGGAGCATGTTGGGTACAGCTGAGGCAGTCCTTTACCAGGGGTGGCCGCGTGGGCCCAGGGGTGGGGTGGGGGGGGCTTTCTGAGTTCCAGATCTCCTCTGCACTGCGGCAGGGTGTGGGCACACTGGGACTTGGGCCACCCTTGTGCACCCTTCCTCCACTTTCTGTTGCCCAGGTCTACCAGGGTGGGGGAAGGGAGCGATGGGGAGGGCCCGTATGACTTCTGGCCCCAAGTGTCCCACTCCCCTCCACCCTCAGCATCCAGCCTGCTGGCCGCTCCTCTGTCAGGCCTCCGGGTCAACTAGATGTCGGCCACGAACGCCAGACTTAGCCTCCGGCTCGCCATGTTTGAGGTCGACCAGCAGGCCCTCTCACCAGAGTGAGCTGTAAGGAGGGATGCTCAGTGAACTAATCAAGACGTGGGCCACGGAGGTCAGCAGGGCTCTGGGCGATTCATGGTCCTGACCTGGCAAGCACCACTCTGGGACCCGAGCGTTGCAAACCCATCTACACCTGTCCAACCTGTGTTGGCCGGCGCTCCTCGCTCGCTCAGGCCTCCGGGTTGACAAGAGTTCAGCCGTGAGCGCCTGGCTTAGCCGCCAGCTTGCAGTGTCGGAGGTCAAACAGCAAGCCCTCCCCCGGAGTAAGCAGTGAGGAGGGAAGCCTGGCGGACCGAGTGCAACACGGGCTGCAGCGGGGAGCTGGGTTCGGGACGAGTCAGAGTCCTGACCATGCTGGTATGGCTCCAGGCCCTGAGCGTCCCACACCCAGCCACCATCGATGGACTGGCCATTCCTCAGTCACTGAGGCCTCTGGGTCAACCAGATGCCAGCCACGCCTGACTTAGCCACTGGCTTGCTGTGTCCGAGGTCGACCAGCAGGTCTTCTCATCAGAGCACTGGGGAGGGAAGCCCACTGGACCAAGAGAGATGCCCTTCGAGGGGTGAGCCAGGCTCAGGATGGGTCAGGGTCCTGAAAGTCCTGGCCCCGAGCGTCCCACACCTGGCCACCCTCACCCGCCAGCTGCTCCTCACTCCCTCGGGCCTCTGGGTCATCAAGATGTTGGCTGCCAGCACCGTACATGGCCACTGGCTCACCTTGTCTGAGGTCGACCAGCAGGCCCTCTCACAGGAGCTGCAGTGGGGAGGGAAGCTTGCTCTGGACGTTGTGTGGAACAGCTGTCAGCCGCGGGTGCCGTACTTAGCCACTGGCCCATGTCTGAGGTCATTTTAAGGGGAGAGACTCCTGGTCTAACTCAGGTATTGTAAGGGGAGAGACACCTGGCCAACCTCAGGCATTCTAATGGGAAAGATGCCTGGACCACCACAGCCATTCTAAGGGGAGGGTCTCCTAGATGAACTCAGGCATTCTGAAGTGAGAGTCTCCTGGCTGACCTCAGGCATTGAGTGGTGAGATACCTGGACTACCTCAGAAATTCTAAGGGGAGAGTCTCCTGGTTGACGTCAGGCATTCTAACAGTAGAGACTACTGGCTGACCTCAGGCATTCTGTGGGGAGAGACTCCTGGCCAACCTCAAGCATTCTAAGAGGATAGTCTTCTGGCCGACCTCAAGCATTCCAATGGGAGAGACACCAGGCCAGCCTCAGGTATTCTAAAAGGAGTGATTCTGGGTCAACCTCAGGCATTCTGAGAAGAGGGTCTACTGGCCAACCTCAGGCATTCTATGTGGACAGAAACATGGCTGACCTCAGGAATTATAAGGGGAGAGAAATCTGGCCAACATTAAGAATTCTAGTGGAAGAAACGCCTGACCAATCTTAGGCATTTTAATTGGAGAGACATCTGTATGAACTTATTCATTCTAAAAAGAGAGACCCCTGGCTGACCACATTCTTTCTCATGAAACACCTGGCCGACCTCAGACATTCTATGAGGAGAGTCTCATGGCCGACCACATGCATTCTAATAAAGTAGACACGTGGACCACTTCAAGAATTCCACTGGGGACACACTGTTCCAAGATGGATGAATAGGAACAGCTCCGGTCTGCAGCTCCCAGCATGATTGACACAGAAGACAAGTGATCTCTGCATTTCCAACTGAGGTACCTGGTTCATCTCATTGGTACTGGTTGGACAGTGGGTACAGCCCACGGAGGGCAAGTCAAAGCAGCTTGGGGCATCGCCTCACCCATGAAATGCAAGGGCCTGGGGGATTTCCCTTTCCTAGCCAAGGGAAGCCATGACAGACTATACCGGGAAAATCAGGACACTGCCACCTAAATACTGTACTTTTCCAACAGTCTTAGCAAACGACACACCAGGAGATTACATCCTGTGCCTGGCTCAGGAGGTCCCACACCCAAGGAGCCTTGCTCACTGCTAGCGCAGCAGTCCCAGATCAAACTGAAAGGCAGCAAGCCTGGCTGGGGGAGGGGCTTCCGACATTGCTGAGGCTTGAGTAGGTAAACGAAGCAGCCGAGAAGCTCGAACTGGGTGGAGCCCACCACAGGTCAGTGAGGCCTGCCTGCCTCTGTAGACTCCATCTCTGGGGGCAGGGCATAGCTGAACAAAAGGCAGCAGAAACGTCTGCAGACTTAAACATCACTGTGTGACAGCTCCGAAGAGAGCAGTGGTTCCCCAGCATGGCGTTTGAGCTCTGAGAACTGACAGACTGCCTCCTCAAGTGGGTCCCTGACCCCCATGTAGCCTAACTTGGAGACACCACCCAGTAGGGGCCAACTGACACCTCATACAGCCGGGTGCCCCTCTGGAATGAAGCTTCCAGAGCAAGGATCAGGTAGCAATATTTGCTGTTCTGCAGCCTCCACTGGTGATACCCAGGCAAACAGGGTCTGGAGTGGACCTCCAGCAAACTCCAACAAACCTGCAGCTGAGGGACATGATTGCTAGAAGGAAAACTAACAAAGAGAAAGGAACAGCATCAACATCAACAAAAACGACATCTACACCAAAACCCCATCTGTTGGTCACCATCATCAAAGACCAAAGGTAGATAAAACCACAAAGATGGGGAGAAACCAGAACAGACAAGCTGAAAATTCTAAAAACCAGAGTGCCCCTTCTCCTCCAAAGGATTGCAGCTCCTCGCCAGCAATGGAACAAAGCTGGACAGAGAATAACTTTGACGAGTTGACAGAAGTAGGCTTCAGAAAGTCAGTAATAAC
This sequence comes from Pan troglodytes, assembly GCF_028858775.2. Lineage (NCBI taxonomy): Eukaryota > Metazoa > Chordata > Mammalia > Primates > Hominidae > Pan > Pan troglodytes. The sequence goes on from NC_072418.2 coordinate 30,949,824, forward strand.
AAACTTCTCTGAGCTAAAGGAGGATGTTTGAACCTATTGCAAGGAAGCTACAAACCTAGAAAAAAGATTAGATGAATGGCTAACTAGATTAAACAGTGTACAGAAGACCTTAGATGACCTGATGGCACTGAAAACCATGGCACAAGAACTATGTGATGCATGCACAAGCTTCAGTAGCCGATTTGAACAAGTGGAAGAAACGGTATCAGTGATTGAAGATCAAATTAATGAAATGAAGTGAGAAGTTTAGAGAAAAAAAGAGTAAAAAGAAATGAACAAAGCCTCCAAGAAATATGGATTATGTGAAAAGACCAAATCTATGTTTGATTGGTGTACCTGAAAGTGACAGGGAGAAGGAACCAAGCTGGAAAACATTCTTCAGGATATCATCCAGGAGAACTTCCCCAACCTAGCAAGACAGGCCAACATTCAAATTCAGGAAACACAGAAAATGCCACAAAGATACTCATTGAGAAGAGTAACTCCAAGACACATAATTGCCAGATTCACCAAAGTTGAAATGAAGGAAAAAATGTTAAGGGCAGCCAGAGAGAAATGTCGAGTTACCCACAAAGGGAAGCCCATCAGACTAACAGCTGATCTCTCAGCAGAAACTGTACAAGCCAGAAGAGAGTGGGGGCCAGTATTCAACATTCTTAAAGAAAATAATTTTTAACCCAGAATTTCATATCCAGCCAAACTAAGCTTCATAAGTGAAGGAGAAATAAAATCCTTTACAGACAAATACTGAGAGATTTTTTCACCACCAGGCCTGCCTTACAAGAGCTTCTGAAGGAAGCACTAAACATGGAAAGAATCAACTGGTACCAGCCACTGCAAAAACATGCCAAATTGTAAATACCATCTATGCTAGGAAGAAACTGCATCAACTAATGGGCAAAATAGCCAGCTAACATCATAATGACAGGATCAAATTCACACGTAACAATATTAACCTGAAATGTAAATGGACTAAATGCCTCAATTAAAAGACACAGACAGGCAAATTGGATAAACAGTCAACACCCACCAGTGTTCTGTATTCAGAAGACCCATCTCACAGGCAGAGACACACATAGGCTGAAAATAAACACATGGAGGAATATCTACCAAGCAAATGGAAAGCAAAAAAAAAGCAAGTGTTGCAATCCTAGTCTCTGATAAAACAGACTTTAAACCAACAAAGATCAAAAGAGACAAGGCCATTACATAATGGTAAAGGGATCAATTCAACAAGAAGAGCTAACTATATATGCACCCAATACGGGATCACCCAGATTTATAAAGCAAGTCCTTAGAGCCCTACAAAGAGACTTAGACTCCCACACAATAATAATGGGAGAGTTTAACACCCCACTGTCAATATTAGACAGATCAAGGAGACAGAAGGTTAACAAGGATATCCAGGACTTGAACTCAACTCTGCACCAAGCAGACCTAATAGAAATCTACAGAACTCTCCACCCCAAAACAACAGAATATACATCATTCTCAGCACTACATCACACTTATTCCAAAACTGACCACATAATTGGAAGTAAAGCACTCCTCAGGAAATGTAAAATAACAGAAATCACAACAAACTCTCAGACCACAGTTCAATCAAATTAGAACTCATGATGAAGAAACTCACTCAAAACTGCACAACTACATGGAAACTGAACAACCTGCTCCTGAATGACTACTGGGTACATAACGAAATGAAGGCAGAAATAAAGATGTTCTTTGAAACCAATAAGAACAAAGACACAACATACCAGAATCTCTGTGACACATTTAAAGCAGTGTGTAGAGGGAAATTTATAGCACTAAATGCCCAGAAGAGAAAGCAGGAAAGATCTAAAACTGACACCCTAACATCACAATGAAAATAACCAGAGAGGCCAGAGCAAACAATTTCAAAAGCTAGCAGAAGGCAAGAAATAATTAAGATCAGAGTAGAACTGAAGGAGATAGAGACATAAAAACCCTTCAAAAAATCAGTGAATCCAGAAGATGTTTTTTGAAAAGATCAACAAAATTGATAGACCACTAGCAAGACTAATAAAGAAGAAAAGAGAGAAGAATCAAATAGACACAATAAAAAATGATAAAGGGGATATCACCACCGATCCCACAGAAATACAAACTACCATCAGAGAACACTATAAACACCTCTACTCAAATAAACTAGAAAATCTAGAAGAAATGGATAAATTCCTGGAAAAATACACCCTCCCAAGGCTAAACCAGGAAGAAGTTGAATTGCTGAATAGACTAAAAACAGGCTCTGAAATTGAGGCAACAATTAATAACCTACCAACCAAAAAAATTCCAGGACCAGATGGATTCACAGCTGAATTCTACCAGAGGTACAAAGAGGAGGTGGTACCATCACTTCTGAAACTATTCCAATCAATAGAAAAAGAGGGAATCCTCCCTAACTCATTTTATGAGGCCAGCATCATCCTGATAACAAAGCCTTGCAGAGACACAACAAACAAAGAGAATTTTAGACCAATATCCCTGATGAACATCGATGCAAAAATCCCCAATAAAATACTGGCAAACCAAAACCAGCAGCACATCAACAAACTTATCCACCAAGATGAAGTTGACTTCATCCCTGGGGTGCAAGGCTGTTTCAACATATGCAAATCAATAAACGCAATCCATCACATAAACAGAACCGAAGACAAAAACCACATGATTATCTCAATATGTGCAAAAAAGGTTTTGACAAAAGTCAACAGCCCTTCATGCTAAAAACTCCCAATAAACCAGGTATTGATGGAACATATCTGAAAATAAGAGCTATTTATGACAAACCCACAGCCAATATCATACTGAATGGGCAAAAACTGGAAGCATTCCATTTGAAAACTGTCACAAGAGAAGGATGCCCTCTCTCACCACTCCTATTCAACATAGTGTTGGAAGTTCTGGCCAGGGCAATCAGGCAAGATAAAGAAATAAAGTGTATTCCATCAGGAAAAGAGGAAGTCAAATTGTTCCTGTTTGCAGATGACATGATTGTATATTTAGAAAACCCCATCGTCTCAGCCGAAAATCTCCTTAAGCTGATAAGCAACTTCAGCAAAGTCTCAGGATACAAAATCAATGTACAAAAATCACAAGCGTTCTTACACACCAATAACAGACAAACAGAGAAACAAATCATGAATGAACTCCCACTCACAGTTGCTACAAAGAGAATAAAATACCTAGGAGTCCAACCTACAAGGGATGTGAAGGACCTCTTCAAGGAGAACTACAAACCACTGCTTAATAAAACGAAAGAGGACACAAACAAATAGAAGGATATTCCATGCTCATGGATAGGAATAATCAATATTGTGAAAATGGCCATACTACCCAAGGTAATTTATAGATTCAATGCCTCCCCAGTCAAGCTACCAATGACTTTCTTCACAGAATTGGAAAAAACTACTTTAAAGTTCATATGGAACCAAAAAAAGAGCCTGCATTACCAAGTCAATCCTAAGCCAAAAGAACAAAGCTGGAGGCATCACGCTACCTGACTTCAAACTATACTAAAAGGCTACAGTAACCAAAACAGCATGGTTCTCATAACAAAACAGAGATATACACTAATGGAACAGAACAGAAGCCTCAGAAATAACACCACACATCTACAATCATCTGATCTTTAACAAACCTGACAGAAACAAGACATGGGGAAAAGATTTCCTATTTAATAAATGGTGCTGGGAAAACTTGCTAGCCATATGTAGAAAGCTGAAACTGGATGCCTTCTTTACACTTTATACAAAAATTAATTCTACATGGATTAAAAACTTAAATGTTAGACCTAAAACCATAAAAATCCCTAGAAGAAAACCTAGGCAATACCATTCAGGACATAGGCATGGGCAAGTACTTCATGACTAAAACACCAAAAGCAATGGCAATAAAAGCCAAAATAGACACATGGCATCTAATTAAACTAAAGAGCTTTTGCACAGCAAATGAAACTACCATGAGAGTGAACAGGCAACCTACAGAATGGGAGAAAATTTTTGCAATCTACTCATCTGATAAAGGGCTAATATCCAGAATCTACAAGGAACTCAAACAAATTTACAAGAAAAACCAAACAACCCCATCAAAAAGTGGGCAAAGGATATGAACAGATACTTTTCAAAAGAAGATATTTATGCAACCAACAGACACATGAAAAAATGCTCATCATCACTGGCCATCAGAGAAATGCAACTCAAAACCACAGTGAGATACCATCTCACACCAGTTAGAATGGCAATCATTAAAAAGTCAGGAAACAACAGGTGCTGGAGAGGATTTGGAGAAATAGGAACACTTTTACATTGTTAGTGGGACTGTAAACTACTTCAATCATGTGGAAGACAGTGTGGTGATTCCTCAAGGATTTAGAACTAGAAATACAATTTGACCCAGCCATCCCATTACTGGGTATATACCTGAAGGATTATAAATCATGCTACTATAAAGACACATGCACACGTATGTTTATTGCGGCACTATTCACAACAGCAAAGACTTGGAACCAAACCAAATGTCCATCAATGATAGACTAGATTAAGCAAATGAGGCACATATACACCACGGAATACTGTGCAGCCATAAAAAAATGATGAGTTCATGTCCTTTGTAGGGACATGGATGAAGCCAGAAACCATCATTCTGAGCAAACTACCACAAGGACAGGAAACCAAACACCGCATATTTTCACTCATAGGTGGGAATTTAACAATGAGAACACTTGGACACAAGGCAGGGAACATCACACACTGGGTCCTGTCGTGGAGTGGGGGTTGGAGGAGGGATAGCATTAGGAGGAATACCTAATGTAAATGGTGAGTTAATGGGTGCAAGAAACGAACACAGCACAATTATACAAGCACATGTATACATATGTAACAAATCTGCACGTTGTGCAAATGTACTCTAGAACTTAAAGTATAATTTAAAAAAAGAGAGAGAGAAAAAAAGAAAGTTACTCTGAAAAAAAAAGAATTCCATTGGGAGATCATCGTGGCTGACCACAGACATTCTAATGGGAGAGATACCTGGCCAACTGTAGGCATTCTAACAGGGGAGACACCTAACTGAACTCAGGCATTCTAAAGGGAGAAAAACCTGGCCAGCCACATTCATTCTAACAGGAGTGACACTGGCCGACCTCAGGCATTCTGGGAGAGAGACATTTGGCCGACCTCATTTATTCTAAACAGAAAGACGTGTGGACGACCTTAGGAATTTTAACAAAAGAGACACCTGGCCTACCTCAGGCATTATAACACAAGAGACACTCCTGGCTGACCTCAGGCATTCTAATGAGAGTGACACCTGGCTGACCTCATTCATTTTACCTGGAGAGACTCCTGGCCAAATTTGGGCATTCTAATGGGAAAGACACCTTGCTGATCTCTGGCATTCTAATGGGAGAGACAGCTGGCGGCTTCATTCTAACAGGAGAGACACCTGGCCAACCACAAGCATTCTAAGGGGAGAGACACCTGGCCAACCTCAGGCATTTTAACAAGAGAGACAACTGGTCGACCTCAGGCATTCTAAGAGGAGGATCTCTTGGCTGTACTCAGGCATTCTGATTGGAGAGACTCCTGGCCGATCTCAGGAATTCTAAAAGAAGAGACACCAGGCTGACCTCATTCATTCTAATGGGATTAACTCCTGCCCAACCTCAGGCATTCTAACAGAGAAACCTGGGCAACCGCAGGCATTCTAAGGGGAGAGCCTCCTGGCTAACCTCAGGCATTCTATGGGAAGAGACCCCTGGCAGAACTCAAGCATTCTAATGGAAGAGACTCCTTGTCAACCTCAGGCATTCTAAAAGGAGAGTCTTCTGGTTGTCCTCAGGCATTCTAACTGGAGAGACGACTGGCCGACCTCAGGAAATCTTGGGAGAGACTTCCTGCTGACTTCAGACATTCTAATGGGAGAGAATCCTGGCTGACCTCAGGCATCCTAAGGGAAGAGACACCTGGCTGACCTCAGGCATTGTAATGGGAGAGACACCTGGCTAACCTCAGGCATTCTAAGGGAAGGGACTCCTGGCTGACCTCAAGAATTCTGAGTGGAGAAACACCTGCCCTACATCTGGCATTCTAAAGGGAGGGACTCCTGGCCGACCTCAGGCGTTCTAACGATAGACTCCTGGCTGACCTGAGACATTCTGAGAGGAGAGACTCCTGGCCGAGCTCAGGCATTCCAAGGGGAGAGACTCCTGACCGACCTCAGGTATTCTGAGTGGAGAGACACCTGTCATATATCAGGCATTCTAAGGGGAGAATCTCCTGGTAAATCTCAGGCATTCTAATGGTAGAGACTCCTGGCTACTCAGGTATTCTGAGGTGAGAGACTCCTGGCCGACCTCAGACATTCTAATGGGAGAGACACCTAGCTGACCTCGGGCATTCTAAGGGGAGAGACATCTGGCCAACCTGATTCATTCTAATGGTAGAGACACCTGGCCGAACACAGGCATTCTAAGGGGAGAGCCACCTGGCCGACCACAGGCATTCTAAGGAGAAAGATACCTGTTCGACCTCAGGCATTCTAACGAGTGTGTCTCCTGGCCGACCTCAGGCATTCTGACGAGGGACAACTGGCCAACCTCAGGGATTCCAACAGGGGAGACACAACGTTGACCTCATTCATCCTAACTGGTGAAACTCCTGTCCAACCTCAGGCATTCTAATGAAAGAGACACCTGGCCAACCTCAGGCATTCTAACACAAGAGACACTTGGCCAACCTTAGGCATTCTAAGGGGAGAGTCTCCTGGCCAATCCCAGGCACTTGAGAGAAACAGCTGGCTGACCTCAGGCATTCTAATGGGAGTGAGTCCTAGCTGACCTCAGGCATTCTAAGAAGACATGCTCCTGGCCGAACTCAGGCATTGAAATGGGAGAGATTCCTGGCTGTCCTCCGGTATTCTAAGGGGAGAAAGACCTGGCTGACCTCAGGCATTCTAAGGGGAGAAACACCCGGCTGACATCAGGCATTCTAACGGGAGAGACAGCTGGCTGAACTCAAGGATTCTAATGGGAGAGACAGCTGGCCAATCTCTGACATTCAAACAGGAGGATCTCCTGTCCGACCTCACACATTCTGAGTTGAGAGATACCTGACCAACCTCAGGTCTTCCAAAGAAAGAGACACCTGGCCGACCTCAAGCATTCTAATGGGAGAGACACCTGGCCAATCTCATTCATTCTACTGGAAGAGATACCTGGCCAACCTCAGGCATTCTAAGAGGAGAGATACCTGGCTGACCTGTTCATACTAAGAGGAGAGATTCCTGGCTTACCACAACCATTCTAACAGGAGAGTCCTGGCCGATCTCAGGCATTCTAATGGGAGAAACTCCTGGTTGTATTCAGGCTTTCTAATGGGGAGACATTAAGCCAACTTCATTCTTTGTAATGGCAGATACACCTGGCCGATCTCAAACATTCTAGTGAAAGAGACACCTGGCTGACCTCAGGCATTGTAAGGGGAGGGGTCCCTGGCTGACATCAGGTATTCTGAGTGGAAAGACACCTGCCCTATCTCAGGCATTCTAAGGGGAGTCTCCTGGTCGACCACAGGCATTCTAACCATAGAGAGTCTTTGTCGACCTCAGGCATTCTGAGAGGAGAGTCTCCTGGCCAATCTGATTCATTCTGATGGGACAGACACCTGTCTGACCACAGATATTCTAAGGGGAGAAACACTGGCCAAACACAGGCATTCTAATGAGAAAGACACCTGGCCAACCTCAGGCATTCAAAGGGAGAGTCTCCTGGTGGACCTCATTCATTTTGATGGGAGAGACACCAGGCTGACCTCATTTATCTTAATGGTAGGCACCTGTCCGACCATCGTCATTCTAATGGGAGAGACTCCTGGCCGACCTCAGGCATTCTAACATGAGACACCTGGCCGACCTCAGGCATTCTAAAGGGAGTGTCTCCTAGATGATCACAGCCATTCTATGGGGAGAGACAGCTGGTCTACCTCAGGGATTCTAATGAGAGAAACAACTGGCCAACCTCAGGTTTTCTAACAGAGACTCTTGGCCAACTTCGGGCATTCAAAAGATTGAGACTACTGGCCAACCTCAGGCATTCTAATGGGGGAGAAATGTGGCAGACCTCAGGCATTCTAACGTGAGAGTCTTCTGGATGACCTCAGGCATTCTAAGGGGAAAGACACCTGGCCAACCTCAGGCATTATAATGGGAAGGACTCCTGGCCTAACTCAGGGATTCTAATGGGAGAGACAGCCAGATGATCTCCATCATTCTAAGGGGAGGAACTCCTGGCTGACATCAGGCATTCTGAGGGGAGAGTCTCCTGTCCAAATTCAGGCATTCTGAGTGGATAGACACCTGACCAACATCAGGCATTCTAAGGATAGGGACACCTGGCCGAACTCAAGCACTCTAAGGGGAGAGACACCTGGTTGACCTCATTCATTCTATTGAAAGAGATACCTGGCCAACCTCAGGTATTATAAGGGGAGAGACGCATGGCTGACCTCATCCATACTAAGAGGAAAGGCTCCTGGCTTACCTCAAGTATTCTTTTTTTATTTCTTTTTCCTTTTTTCATATATATATATATATATATATATATATATATAATTATACTTTAAGTTCTAGGGTACATGTGCACAACCTGCAGGTTTGTTACATATATATACATGTGCCATGTTGGTATGCTGCACCCATTAACTCGTCATTTACATTAGGTATATCTCCTAATGCTATCCTTCCCCCCTCCTCCCACCGCATAACAGGCCCCGGTGTGCGATGTTCCCCTTCCTGTGTCCAAGTGTTCTCATTGTTCAATTCCCACCTATGAGTGAGAACATGCGGTGTTTGGTTTTTTGTCCTTGCAATAGTTTGCTGAGAATTATGGTTTCCAGCTTCATCCATGTCCCTACAAAGGACATGAACTCATCATTTTTTATGGCTGCATAGTATTCCATGGTGTATATGTGCCACATTTTCTTAATCTAGTCTATCATTGTTGGACATTTGGGTTGGTTCCAAGTCTTTGCTATTGTGAATAGTGCTGCAATAAACATACGTGTGCATGTGTCTTTATAGCAGCATGATTTATATTCCTTTGGGTATATACTCAGTAATGGGATGGCTGGGTCAAATGGTATTTCTAGTTCTAGATCCCTGAGGAATCGCCACACTGTCTTCCACAATGGTTGAACTAGTTTACAGTCCCACCAACAGTGTAAAAGTGTTCCTATTTCTCTAAATCCTCTCCAGCACCTGTTACTTCCTGACTTTTTAATGATTGTCATTCTAACTGGTACGAGATGATATCTCATTGTGGTTTTGATTTGCATTTCTCCGATGGCCAGTGATGATGAGCATTTTTTCATGTGTCTGTTGGCTGCATAAATGTCTTCATTCAAGAAGTGTCTGTTCGTATCCTTTGCCCACTTTTTGATGGGGTTCTTTGTTTTTTTCTTGTAAACTTGTTTGAGTTCTTTGTAGATTCTGGATATTAGACCTTTGTCAGATGGGTAGATTGCAAAAATTTTCTCCCATTCTATAGGTTGCCTGTTCACTCTGATGGTAGTTTCTTTTGCTGTGCAGAAGCTCTTTAGTTTAATTAGATCATATTTGTCAATTTTGGCTTTTGTTGCCATTGCTTTTGGTGTTTTAGACATGAAGTCCTTGCCCATGCCTATGTCGTGAATGGTATTGCCTAGGTTTTCTTCTAGGGTTTTTATGGTTTCAGTTCCAAAATTTAAGTCTTTAATCCATCTTGAATTAATTTTTGTATAAAGTGTAAGGAAGGGATCCAGTTTCAGCTTTCTACATATGGCTAGCCAGTTTTCCCAGCACCATTTGTTAAATAGAGAATTCTTTCCCCATTTCTTGTTTTTGTCAGGTTTGTCAAAGCTCAGATAGTTGTAGGTGTGTGGTATTATTTCTGAGGCCTCTGTTCTGTTCCATTGGTCTATATCTCTGTTTTGGTACCAGTACCATGCTGTTTTGGTTACTGTAGCCTTTTAGTATAGTTTGAAGTCAGGTAGCGTGATGCCTCCAGCTTTGTTCTTTTGGCTTAGGATTGACTTGGTAATGCAGGCTCTTTTTTGGTTCCATATGAACTTTAAAGTAGTTTTTTTCCAATTCTGTGAAGAAAGTCATTGGTAGCTTGATGGGGATGGCATTGAATCTATAAATTACCTTGGGCAGTATGGCCATTTTCAAAATATTGATTCTTCCTATCCGTGAGTATGGAATGTTCTTCCATTTGTTTGTGTCCTCTTTCGTTTTATTAAGCAGTGGTTTGTAGTTCTCATTGAAGAGGTCCTTCATATCCCTTGTAAGTTGGATTCCTAGGTATTTTATTCTCTTTGAAGCAATTGTGAATGGGAGTTCACTCATGATTTGGCTCTCCATTTGTCTGTTATTGGTGTGTAAGAATGCTTGTGATTTTTGCACATTGATTTTGTATCCTGAGACTTTGCTGAAGTTGCTTATCAGCTTAAGGAGACTTTCGGCTGAGACGATGGGGTTTTCTAAATATACAATCATGTCATCTGCAAACAGGGACAATTTGACTTCCTCTTTACCTAATTGAATACACTTTATTTCTTTCTCCTGCCTGATTGCCCTGGCCAGAACTTCCAACACTATGTTGAATAGGAGTGGTGAGAGAGGGCATCCCTGTCTTGTGCCAGTTTTCAAAGGGAATGCTTCCAGTTTTTGCCCATTCAGTATGATATTGGCTGTGGGTTTGTCATAAATACCTCTTATTATTTTGAGATACATCCCATCAATACCTACTTTATTGACAGTTTTTAGCATGAAGGCTGTTGAATTTTGCTGAAGGCCTTTCCTGCATCTATTGAGATAATCATGTGGTTTTCGTCTTTGGTTCTGTTATATACTGGATTACGTTTATTGATTTGCGTATGTTGAACCAGCCTTGCATCCCAGGGATGAAGCCCACTTGATCATGGTGGATAAGCTTTTTGATGTGCTGCTGGATTCAGTTTGCCAGTGTTTTATTGAGGATTTTTGCATCGATGTTCATCAGGGATATTGGTCTAAAATTCTCTTTTTTGGTTGTGTCTCTGCCAGGCTTTGGTATCAGGATGATGCTGGCCTCACAGCATGAGTTAAGGAGGATTCCCTCTTTTTCTGTTGATTGGAATAGTTTCAGAAGGAATGGTACCATCTCCTCCTTGTACCTCTGGTAGAATTCGGCTGTGAATCCGTCTGGTCCTGGACTTTTTTTGATTGATAAGCTATTAATTATTGCTTCAATTTTGGAGCCTGTTATTGGTCTATCCAGAGATTCAACTTCTTCCTGGTTTAGCCTTGGGAGGGTGTATGTGTCGAAGAATTTATCCATTTCTTCTCGATTTTCTAGTTTATTTGCATAGAGGTGTTTATATATTCTTTGATGGTAGTTTGTATTCCTGTGGTATCAGTGGTGATATACCCTTTATCATTTTTTATTGCATCTGTTTGATTCTTCTCTCTTTTCTTCTTTATTAGTCTTGCTAGCGGTCTATCAATTTTGTTGATCTTTAAAAAAAAAAAACAGCTCCTGGATTCATTGATTTTTTGAAGGGGTTTTTGTGTCTCTATCTCCTTCAGTTCTGCTCTGATCTTAGTTATTTCTCGCCTTCTGCTAGCTTTTGAATGTGTTTGCTCTTGCTTCTCTAGTTCTTTTAATTGTGATGTTAGGGTGTCAATTTTAGATCTTTCCTGCTTTGTCTTGTGGGCATTTAGTGCTATACATTACCCTCTACACACTGCTTTAAATGTGTCCCAGAGATTCTGGCATGTTGTGTCTTTGTTCTCGTTGGTTTCAAAGAACATCTTTATTTCTGCCTTCATTTCGTTATGTACCCAGTAGTCATTCAGGAGCAGGTTGTTCTGTTTCCATGTAGCTGAGAGGTTTTGAGTGAGTTTCTTAATCCTGATTTCTAGTTTGATTGCAATGTGGTCAGAGAGACAGTTTGTTATAATTTCTATTATTTTACATTTGCTGAGGAGTGTTTTACTTCCAACTATGTGGTCAATTTTGGGATAGGTGTTTACCTCAAGCATTCTAAGGGAAGAGTCTCCTGGCCAACCTCAGGCATTTTAATGGGAGAAACTCCTGGCTGAACTTAGGCAATTCTAAATGGGAGACACCGGGCCGACGTCATTCTTTGTAATGGGAGAGACACCAGGCTGTTATCAGGCATTCTAATCCGAGAGACACTAGGCCACCCTCAGGCGTTCTAATGGGACAGACTCCTGGCCGACCTCAGACATTCTAATAGGAGCGACACCTGGCTGACCTCAGGCATTCTAATGGGAGAGACACCTGGCAGACCTCAGGCATTATAATAAGAGAGACTCCTGGCTGACTTCAGGCATTCTAAGGGGAGAGATTACTGGCCAACATCAGGCATTCTGAAGAAAGCGTCTCTTGGCCAACCTCTGGCATTCTGAGTGATGAGACACCTGGCTTACCTCAGGCATTCTAACGGAAGAGCCTTCTGGCCAACCTCAGGCATTCTGAGAAAAGATTCCTGGCTGACCTCAGGCATTCTAACAGGAGAGTCTCCTGGCCAACATCACATGTTCTAAGGGGAGAGACACCTGGCAGACTTCAGGAACTCTAATAGGAGAGACACCTGGGTGACCTCAGGCATTCTAATGGGAAAGACACCTGGTCCACCTCAGGCATTCTAAGGGGTAGGACTCCAGGCCAACCTCAGGCATTGAGTGGAGAGACACCTGGCTGACCTCAGGCATTCTAACAGAAGAGACAGCTGGCCAACCTCATTCATTCTAACGGGAGATATACCTAGACGACCACAGGCATTATAAGGGGAGAGACACCTGGCTGGCCTTATTTATTCATTGTAATGGGAGAGAAACCTCGCTGACCTCATTCATTGTAACGGGAGACACAATTGACTAACTGCAGGCATATTTAACAGGAGAGACATCTGGCCAACCTCAGGCATCCTAAGGGGAGAGGCACCTGACCTACCTCATTCATCCTAACAGAACTGACACCTGTCTGGCCTCAGGCATTCTAATAGGAGAGAAACCTGGCCGACCTCAGGAATTCTAAGGGGAAAGACACATGGCCAACCTCAGGCATTCTAACAGGTGAGACACCTGGCCCACCAAAGGCATTGTAATTATAGAGACACTTGGCTGACCTCAGGCTTTCCAAGGGGAGGGACACCTGTATGGCCGGATGGCCTCATTCATTCTAATGGGGTGACACCTGGCCTACTTTAGTCATTCTAAGGAGAGAGTCTCTGGGCTGACCTCAGGCATTCTATGGAGAGAAACACCTGGCCATCTTCAGGCGTTCTAACTGAAGAGACTCCTGGCCAACTTCAGGCATTCTGAGGGGAGAGACACCTGGTTGACCTCAGTCATTCTAACAATTTATTGTCAATATTTGTAAAAATTACTTCCCACATAGAATTTTACAGTGCTGGCTTTTCTTCAAAAAACAGAGAAGATCTGGGATACTCTTTTCCAGTGTGAAGTAATAAGAATAAATGAATAAGTTTAAAAATTAGAAAAAATCATTTGGCTGCAGCTAAGTAACATCCTTTTCTTTTAGTCTGGCCATGCATTTTCCAATTCTCTAGGACTCCCTTACTCAGTAGTGCTTTATGGCCAACTTTTAAAAAATAAATTTACCTGCTAGTATCCTGTATGCATAGGATTTATGACACTGTAATGAAATAACCAACAGTGCATCCATACAACAGTGCACCAGTTATTCATTAAACTATGTAAAACATGTTATTATAAACATAATCTATGTATTTGCATGTCTCCATGTTGTTTTGTTTTGAGATAGAGTCTCGCTCTGTCACCCAGGCTGGAGTGCAATGACACAATCTCGGCTCACTGCAACCTCCGCCTCCCAGGTTCAAGTGATTCTCCTGCCTCAGCCTCCAGAGTAGCTGGGATTACAGGCATGTGCAAACATGACAGGCTAATTTTTTGTATTTTAGTAGAGACCTGGTTTCACCATGTTAGCCAGAATGGTCTTGATCTCCTGACCTCATGATCCACCTGCCTCAGCCTCCCAAAGTGCTGAGATTACAGGCATGAGCCACCACGCCTGGCCATGTGTTTTTGAGAAAAGGTCTTGCTCTGTCACCCAGGCTGGAGTGCAGTGGCACAAACATGGCTCACTGCATTTTCAACCTCCCCGGCTCAAGCAATCCTTCCACCTCAGCCTCCTGAGTAGCTGAGAATACAGGCATGAGATATCATGCCTGGATTATTTTATTTATTTATTTTTTTGTAGACATGGGGTCTCACTATGTTCCGTAGGTTGATCTTAAACTCCTGGGCTCAGGCAATCCTCCTGCCTTGACCTCTCAAAGTGCTGAGATTATAGGCATGACCCACCATCCCAGGCCTGTGTTATTGTTGTTATTTTATGTTGCATAAAAAATCACAAAGTGAGTGGTTTGAAAAATTAGAAGTCTATTATCTCACAGGAGGCCAGGAGGCCAGGCACAGATTAACTGAGCCATCTGCTGTTACATTTGGGATGATGGAGAATAAAAGCCATCTTTTTTAAAAAATCTTATCTGCAAGGGAAACATCCCTAATCACTAGAATGTCATATTATTAACACAAGATTTGTTTCTATTTTAATTAGAAAACTATAGAGTATGCTTAGACCAGTAGCAAATGGCTCTTCCTTGCTGTGGTTTGGGGGACATTGGCAGGTGGTGAGTATTATTCTATTCAGGCCTCTTGCGTAACTTGGTTTTAGAAGGCATGAGGTTCTTTATGGTTCTATGTCTGTGGGTAAGGCTGCAGCTGCTGATTATGTTAATTCTTGCTTCCTTGCAAATAGCCAACTCTTTATTTTGTGCATTGCCAGCTATCAACAGAGACATTTTAGGAATAATTTTCATGTTAAAGGCAGGCTTTGTTGTAGTGTCCTACTGTGAACTGTCCCAGCATTAGACCCATCAGAGGTTTGTGAAGAGAGCTCTGATGTTACAACAGTGAGCACAGTACTCTGCCAATTTGCCCATTACCTCCTCTGTCTCCCCTAGCAAGAACTACTGTCTGGCTTTCTCAAGAGGAACATGAATTGCTGCTCTAATGGACTGTTCATGGATTTGAGATCTTATTTTAGTTAGGGAGGTTGAGAATTTCATGGCTTCATAATTGATGCTTGAGAAAACATTCTTTCTAATTGGAAATTCTAACAATCTCCATAAAGCCTGTTTTGCTGTCCCTAAGGCTTTGAATGCATTCTTGTTTGGTAATCAGAATGAAAACAAATTTTTCAAAGCAAATAATTGTGTTTTTTTGTTGTTGTTTGTTTGTTTTTTGAGACGGAGTTTTGCTCTTCTTGCCCAGGCTGGAGTCCAATGGTGCGATATATGCTCACTGCAACCTCTGCCTCCCGGGTTCAAGTGATTCTCCTACCTCAGCCCCCTGAGTAGCTGGGATTACAGGCATGCACCACTATACCCAGGTAATTTTGTGTTTTTTAGTAGAGACGGGGTTTCTCCATGTTGGTTAGGCTGGTCTTGAACTCCTGACCTCAGGTGACCTGCCCACCTTGGCCTCCCAAAGTGCTGGGATTACAGGCACGAGCCACTGTGCCCAGCCAATAATGGTGTTCTTGACCTTTATTTTGGGTTATATTCTATTTATATGTTATAATCTAAATTTAATTTTATTTGATTTTGTGGAAGAAGTAGAGAAAATTAGTTTGCTTTTTAATTGATATTACTTTAAATGAAAAAGGAAACAAGTTAGTAAATCTAAGAGCATTTAATTTTCACTTTTTTTTCTTATCATTGTCTCTGCTTAGCCATCTAAAAAGATGAATTTTATTAGATGAATTAGGATACTTTTTGCATGAGAAATACTTTGACACTCATGTATATCAATGAAAGTGTGCCTCTGCTTTTGGTTTTGGTTTACTACTTAAATTACTCTTGAATTATGCTGACAAGATCCATCTCAAGTTTCTCAAAGCATAATGTGAGGAGAGAAAAAATTCTACATGCTTGGGGTTTCCTTGAAGGAAACCACAAAGTCCCTGATGCCTCAATGAACATGCAGACCTCCCAGGCTGCCTAAGCATAGAATGTTAATTCTGAACACCTAATTTCTTCCAGATCTTTCCCTCCCCGCTTACGTGGGGCAGATATCAACATATAGTAATTTATTTAAAGAAGTATCTGCTCACTGCTATCTTTGGGTCAATGCTTGTGCTAAGCTCTGAGATTACAGGGATAGGTTAACTAGGTTCCTCCTTAAATGAATTAAGACTTAGAGTAAAAAAATACAAATAAGTAATAATTGCCCTTAACTTTCTTTTGGGTGTGGTGAAAGGCAGCTGGGAAAGATCTTTAGTATCAGTGAGGGCATAGGTAAGCCTTCATTGCACACAGCATGTTGAGCAAGGGTCCCAAATGGGGATAAATGGGTGAAGAAAATTTCAGGAAAGAAAACAGATCATAGTTTAGAGAACCTGAATATTAGACTAACCTGGATTCAAATCCTGCCAGCACTGCACATTAGCTGTGTAACCAAAGAAAGGTCTTTACCATTCAACATTTGCTGGATACAAGGTTAATATACAAAATGTAATCACTTTCCTATATATCAGCAATAGATACCTGAAATTTGAAATTAAAACACCATAACATTTATATTAGCATCCCCCAAAATAAAATACTTGGCTAAAAATCTAACAAAGTATGTACAAGATTTATATAAGGAGAGCCATAAAACTATGATTTAAAAAATCAAATAATTGAAGAAATTGAGAGATACTACATGTTTATGGATAGAAAGATTCAATATTGTCAAGACATTGGTTATTTCTAATTTGACATATAGACTTAACACAATTAAAATAAAAATCCCAACAAATTATTTCATGGAAATCAACAAACTGATGCTAAAGTTTACATGAAAAGGCAAAAGACCCAGGATAACCAACATTAGAAAAAATGAAAAGCCAGAGGACTGACACTACCCATGTTCAAGACTTACTATAAAACTACAGTAACCAAAAGAGTATGGTATTCATAAAAGAAGATAAAAAGAGACTAATGCAACAGGTTATAGAGCACAGGTATAGACCCACATAAATATAATCAAGGAGCAAAGGTAATACAACGAGGAAAAGATGGTCTTTTCAGTAAATAGCACTCAAACAACAGGATATACTTATGAAAAGAATCTACAAACAGGCTTTACACTGCTTAAAATTAACTCAAAATGGATCATAAGACTAAATGTAAAATGCAAAACTGTAAAACTTCTGGGAAATAGCATAGGAAAAGAGATCTACACTACCTTGGGCATGGCGATGGCTTGTTAGATACAACACCATAGGCATGACCCATGAAAGAAACAATTGATAAGCTGGGCTTCATTATAATTTAAATCTTCTGTTCTGCCAAAGGTACTGTCAGTAGAAGGATAACACAAGCTATAGACTGGGAGAAACTATTTGCAAAAGATATATCTGATACAGTACTTCTATCTAATATATTTAAAAAATTAAAACTCAACAATAGGAAAAAAAGCTTAATTAAAAAACACAGGCAAAAGACCTGAACAGATACTTTATCAAAAATATATGTAGATGCCAAATAAGTACAAGAAAAGATGCCCCATATAATATGATATTAGAAGATTTCAAAATAAAATATCAATAAGATATGATTATACACAAATTACAATGGTCCAGATTCAGAACACTGACAACACCAAATGCTGGTAAGCACGTGGAGCAACAAGAACTCTCTTTCACTGCTGGTGACACAAAATGGGGCAACCACTTTTGAAGACAGTTTGACAGTTTCTTACAAAACCACACATAGTCTTATAAAATTCAGCAGTTGTGCCCCTTAGTACTTATCCAAATGTGTTAAAAACCTTATGCCCACCCAAAAACCTATGCACAGATATTTATAGAAGCATAATTACCAAAACTTGAATGATGAATGAGCATTATATCTAGACAATTAAATCTTATTCAGTTATTTAAAAAAAGAAGTATCAAGACATGAAAAAACATGGAAGAAACAAATACCTGTTGCTAAATGAAAGAAGCCAATCTGAAAATGCTACATACTGTATGATTTCAACTATATGATATTCTGGAGAAGACAAAACTATAGAAACAGTGAAACAATCAGTGATTTCCAGGGGTTGAGAGGAGGGAGGGATGAATAGGTGAAGCACAAACAATTTTTAAGACAGTACAAATATTGTAATGTGTACTATACATATACTGTATTATAGTATCATACTGCATTATATTCTGTATAATAATATAATAGTGGATACATGTCGTTATACATTTGTCATTAGAATGTACAACATGAAGAGTAAATTCTAATGCAAATTATGGACTTTGGGTAATAGTAAAATGTAAATATTGATTCATTAATTGTAACAAGCCTGCCATGCTGGAGGGAAAAGCTGTGCATCTGTGAGGGAAGGGAGGATGTGGGACATATCTGTACTTTCCGTTCAATTTTGCTGTAAACTTAAATGGTCCTAAAAAATAAAATCTATTTGAAAGGGGGAAAAAGACATTTGAAATTTTAAACACATAATCAAAATGCCCAAATTGTGGTGATAAAATTTTCTGTATCTTGATTTTATTAATTTTAATATTCTGGTTGTAATATTGTACTAGAATTTTAAATTACTTTGTCCCAGATTTTTTAAAATAACTTCCCTGACCACATTATTATTGGCAACCTCCTCCATAGTATCTTTACTCTCTTTATAGCACTTATTACCATAAAAAAAGCATTCTACACTGACTTAATTATGTGCCTATTGTCTTCTTCCCCTTCATAATGTAGGCTCCACCTGAACACAAAAACAGTATTTGCACCTAGTAGCTGCTTGATACCTATGTAGTCACTAAACATTTGAGTGAGCAGATTTAGTTACAGTTATGATGATAATGGTAATAAGAGGCTGAGGCAGGAGGTTCACTGGAGCCCAGGAGTTCAAGGTTGCCATGAGCTGTGATCACGCTACTGCACTTCAGCCTGGGGTACAGAGCAAAACCCTGTCTCAAAAACAAAAATGGTGATAATGATGATTATGGTGCTGCTAATGATAACGGTGGTGAGGATGGTGGTGGTGATGATGATGTTGATGGTGATGATGTGGACTATGATGATGATAATGATGATGGTGATGATGATGATTATAATGTTGATGATGATAGTCATGGTGATAACGATTTACAGTAAGTTTAGCTGTGGTGGGTCACATTGCTGTCCACTCTCAAAGATCAGTCATAGAGCTGGTGCTTTGCCTTCTATATATCTACTGCTCCTCTATGCAATGAGGACCCCAACTTCTGTTGGAGCTGTGGCTTAGACTTATCCTGAGCTGTGGAAGTTGAATTATCCATTGGAAACATTTCCTTGCCCCCTTGATTGGCAAGGGGTGGTCTGTGGTCTTTACAGAGCATCTCTAGTCTAGGATGGACTCTGCTTCTCTCCATAATCTTTTAATTTAACCCACATAAAACTTTAAGGCAGGCTGGGTGCACTGGCTCATGCCTGTAATCCCAGCACTTTGGGAGGCCAAGGAGGGTGGATCACATGAGGTCAGGAATTCAAGACCAGCCTGGTCAACCTGGTGAAATCCTGTCTCTACTAAAAATACAAAAATTTAGCCAGGCATAGTGGTGTGCACCTGTAATCCCAGCTACTTGGGAGGCTGAGGCAGGAGAATCACTTGAACCTGGGAGGCAGAGTTTGCAGTGAGCCAAGATTGCACCATTGCACTCCAGCCTGGGTAACAAAGCGAGACTTTGCCTCAAAAAACAAACAAACAAACAAAAAACCTCTAAAGCAAAGACCCACGTATAATCCTCATTTGAAGTATTGAACTGAGACTTAGAGACGTCAAGGAATATGCTCATTTGCCAAGATAGAAATTGGCAATAGGTGGGAAAAATATCTCACTCCAAAGTTTAGATTAACTTTTTGACACTATGTTATATGTCTATAGAACCATCCCCTTTATAAATAAGATCCATGATTTGTCTTTCTTTCATAAGCTTGTGAGGAAGTTCTCTGCATCATCCTAAGCTTGGGAACACCTATTATTCCTTGGTTTGTTTTTTTTTTTTTTTTTAACCTATATGCTGTGCCTTTTCAAGTCCAAACTCAGTGTAGATCATGGTTCACAGATTTCAGAGTGGACAAATACATCTGGATCTGGCATTAGTCTCTTTCATAATCTACTAATTATGTACAAAAGATTGGTGGTGACCAGTATTTCATTAAGTATTTTTGGAAAAGTCTCAGTTCATAAATATTCTAAGCTAAAAATATATTTAGAAAGCCATATCTGAACTGAATTTTTGATGCACATAACTCTTCTTTTCAAAACTTACTCAGCCACTCTGAAAATTTTCCCTCCCATAAAGGACATGTTGTTAGCTTCTCAGAGCACCTTGCTTTTTGTATTCAGGAAAGTCTTCTTATTTTCAATTTGTTATTTATGTCCTTCACAATTTTTCTAATTTTCTGTTTTCAGTAGATAAGAAACATACTGGTATTTGGATTTTCTATAAGAGGAGAATCAATAAATGAATAAAAGAAGGAAGATGGTATCCTATGAGGATGATAATTAGGAGGGACTGTATGAAAGAAAATAAATTGTTATCACCTGAAAAAATATACCATATTTCTAGTCTTGGTTCAGGCAAATTTAATGATGGGAACTTAAATAAGTCTCCTGCTTCCCAAGGCTGCTTCTTAACCATACAAGTATAAATTCCATGTTCCTCAGTGATGCATCCCTGCTTGTGACATGTCCACCTGTTCAAACCTTATCATTAACCACTTCACCTCTCATTTCCTCCTTCTGAACATTTTGACATCAGGTTACTGAACTGCAAGGATCAGACAGGGATACTGAGGAAACCGTTGCCATGGTTTCTAGCAATCCAGACTCACTTATGAACTTCTTGGGAGAATGAGCCCTACTGTGGATTCCCAGTCCAGAATCAACAGGAAATAAATTGAGTCACATTATCTCTGACTTCCCAGTAAACTGCAGAATGTCAAAAACCTAGTAGCCTTCATTCAATATGTGAACTAAATTGAAAGATATAAACAGGTTGTTTCTAAAATCATTTTTGTTCCAATATTTTGTTTAATTTACTGCATGAAAGACCAAAGACTAGTATACTAGTCTGTTCTGGCATTGTTATAAGAAAATTCCTGAGACTGGGTAATTCATAAAGAAAGGCATTTAACCAGCTCACAATTCTGCAGGCTGTGCAGGAAGCACGGTGCCAGGATCTGCTTCTGGTGAAGGACTCAGGAAGCTTCCAATCATGGCAGAAGGCAAAAGTGGAGCAGGCAGCTCACACAGCAAAAGTGAGAGCAAGAGAGCAAGGGGAGAGATCCCTCATACTCTTAAACAATCAGATCACACATGAACTCAGAGTGAGAACTCATGCATCACTAAGGGGATGGTGCTAAGCCATCCATGAGGGATCTGCCCCCATATGCCAAATACCTACCACCAGGCCACAATTTAAACAGTGGGGATTACATTTCAACATGAGCTTTGAAGGGGACAAACATCCAAACCATATCAGTTCGTATTCTTAATTTAATACAGAATATCAGACTTTGGTTCCAGCTCAACTCACTGCAGTCACCATTGGAAAATTTATTTTATGAGTAATTAAATCTTCTTATTCTTTTAATATAATTTATCACCACTAACCTGAGTAGCTCTATTTCCTCTTGGAGCTGTGCATAATACCACTAAGAAGGTGCAAAGACTTTCCAGAGCATGGGAACTTAAAGTTCTACTATGTCCACAGCATCCTCTGGCTCAAGCATAGAAATCCTGTTCCAGGATGCTTCTAACTGAAAATTGTCATGTCTGCATTGGCTGGAGGAAGTTTTTGGAAAAGCACTGGGAAGGGGTAGTCTGTATTTATCAGGATACCTTATGACAGAGACAAATATCAGAAGTTTAATACATTCTTTAATAAATGTAGGTAAGCATGATGTGGGTTTGTCAGCTGTTCCATCTCTTACAGCTGCATCTTCTGCAGCATGTGGCCTCTCAAAGATTACTGAGGCAAGATAAAGAGCCTAAGGAGGAGGCCCACAAGCTCTTAACTACTCCAGCCTGGAAGTGACACACATCACTTGCATTTACAGCTCATTGGCCAGAATTAGTCACATGACCCCAACATAACTGCAAGGAAAGCTGGGAAATTTAGGGGAGAACATGAGACATTTGGTCGGTACAAATTGCTCTGCTACACACCCCTAGATATTTTGGGTTTTGTCAAAATACATTGTAAAACTCAGTTGGAACAGTCAACAATGGAAGAGGACCATTCTTAATTCCTCTTATTAGAGATTTCACCAATTTTCTGTCTTTTAGTTTGTTCTATTTGGCCTTCACCTTATCCTATTGTGTCAGTTATTCTGAGCAGAGTAAAGCAAGAAAACACACGAGAAAGAATAGTTTTAGAGAATGTAATGGATCAATGGTATTCCCCCTTCTAATAGCTTATTTTTATGCCTATTACCTGGAGTTGTTCTTCTAATGAGCCTTAAATGACTGCTGCAAATTGACACTCAGAATTGATGCCCTGATTGCTTCCTGAACATCCTACAGGAAAGTTAATCTGCGGGACTTCCTGACCCCACCTTGTCTTCTATTTTATTTCAATAATTAGTATTTAATTAGTGCATCTGGGCTTTTCTCACCTGCCTTTTGGTTCTGCTGCTGTCCAGGGCCAGATATAAGGTAAACTGTGACCCAGACTGCTCAAGAGTTGAGTTCATGAAGTGATGAAAACTTTACCCATCTTAATTAGCCCTCACAGAGAAGCCTGACTTCAAATCCTTAGTAACCCCTGGGGGTCTTGCTTCTCTCGATACTCAGCAGCAAAGTGAGGTTTGCATACTGCAATGGGTACTTGGAGTGACCAGTGTTTGAATAGTTTTATTTTGCCACACTCTATATGTGGGTGTGGGTTAAATGATACTCAAGAGGCGACAAAAGTTTTTCAGGGGAATTGTGGGTGGCCAACCTGGAACGAGTATCTTCTAGCTTTCTCTGTCCTGTTGTGTCCTACACTGCCACCAGTTCAAACCTTGCTGGGGTTCAGAGAAGAAACAAGCAACTTGGACTTCTCTCCCTGTTCCTGGGAGCACCATCGGGCTCCCAAAATAGCATGCAGACCACGGAGGGTGCAGGGGGCCTTTTGGACAGCTTAGAGAACACATCCAAGCCTATGGCTCAAAGGCAGGACCTGGTGAAGGGGAAGGGGATCAGCCTAAACAGGATCCAGAGTGTGAAAGGATCAAGAACCTGGCAGGGCAAGGCACCAGAATGTCCTGAGGCACCTGTGTCCTCACACACCAGCTCTACTGGCTTCACAGGCTCCTTCCTAGCCAAACATCTTCCAAATCAAGAGATCAGGGTCACCTTGCTTGGGGGAGTAAAGCAAAAACAAGAGAAGGCAGAAAGAATACTGACCTTGGTATTACAGGAATTATTAAGAAATTATTTTAGGTAGATAGGATAAGGGGTCCTTGGTAAGGTTTTTTTTGTTAAAAGCAGCTCCAGAAATGTTTCTTTTCTAGTAGAAAAACAGCTCAAAGGGCCAGGCTGGCAAGCTTTGATATGCAAATGGAAGCCATTAGAAACTAGGTCCATCTAATATGGTGATTCCTGCCCTCTTCTCCTTGTCACCACGTGTGCCAAGCATCATGGCCACCCCCAGAGATCTCCACGTATGCAGAATATCGTGGCCTGCATTTGCATGTTAAGATGCTGGGGCCAGTTTTTTCATGGGCCATATAAATGACATACCTGGTCAAACCAATCCCCTGGTTCATATGCAAATCAGACACCGCCTCCTCCAGCCTCCCCATATAACCGACTTTTTTTCTGCTTCACTCAGGGTGTCCTCTCTCCGCTCGGGACAGAAGGGACAGAGGTCCCTTCCCTCTGTCTCTGTACAAGGGAGATTCTTCCGTCTTTTTTTGCCTATTAAAGTCTCCACTCCTTAAAACCACTCCACGTGTGTCCGTGTCATTTTATCTAAATTGGCACAAGACAAAGGACCTTCGTGTTCCTCCAGTCATCGGAGCTGTATCATTTTGGTGCTTTGGCCAGGAATCTGAGGTATAACATTCATCAGAGCGGTGAGTATGGGAGCAAGCTAAAAACAATTTTTTTAAGCGTAAATTCTTTAGCATGGGCCATAACAGCAGGATATAGCGTTCAATCTAGCATGCCCCCTTCATTAAAGGGGCCTTGCCCAATTACATAGTTTTTCTTGAGATCCTTTTTTTTTAAGGGAGGCACACAGGACACACAAGTCTAGGACGTCAAAGGGAAATAATAGGTGAGGACTAGGGCTACCTGGGTAAGTGTGACCAGGCCTCAAAAGCCTAGTTCCTCTGGTGCCATGGCTTGAAGGGTTATGCCCACAGTCATGGGCAGCACATTTAACAGGGTGCTGGGACCCAGGAATCAGGAAGGGAAAATAGTTCGGGGAATGCCCCCACTGTTTTCTTCACCCTGGGTCACATATGGAAAGAAAGGAGACTAAAAGAATGCTTTTATTTTCACTTCTCTTTCTAGATGGGTAACAAATCATCTTCAGCATGGACTCTCCTGGAGTGTGTATTTTAAAGCACTGGGACTCCTCTGACCCCGAGACTCTGAAGAAAAGCCACCTCATATTCTGTTGCACAAGGGCATGGCTTTCTTACCATATTGGGAACAGACAAACCTGGCCTGCTGCTGGGAAACTTAATTTTAATATTATCTAACAGGTCTTTTCTGCTGACAGAAGGGCAAATGGACTGACATCCCCTATGTGCACTTTATTTGCCCTGCAAGACAACCCAGACATTTACAAGTTCTGTACAATTGACCCAGTTCTTTTAGCAGCCATGGCAGGAAAGCCCAGGGAATAGTTCCCCAGAGTAAAGGAAGGTTCCAGAAGAGCAATCTAACACAGCTATTGAATGTCCCAACCCTTCCAGTCTCCCTCCAATCATACCATCAGCTCCTCCAGCTCCACCATCTCCAGTATATCCTACTCTTCCTCCTTCACTTTTACCTCTGTAGGAAATGTCTGATGGGAATGGTGCCATGAGGGTTCAAGTTCCCCTCTCATTACAGAACCTTAAACAAATAAAGGGAGACTCAGGCCAGTTTTCTGACAACCCTAATAGGTACATAGAAATTTTCCAAAATTTAACTCAGGTGTTTGATCTCACATGGAGGGATATTATGTTGCTGATAAGTCAGACCCTCACTGCAGCTAAAAAGCAGGCTGTTCTGTAGGCAGCAGGAAAAAAAAATAGAGTTGAGCAACATGCCTCCTATAGCTGACCAAAGAGAAAAAGAAGAAGGGAAGGTGAGAAAGAGGTGGAAACTCCATTCCCATTAGAAATGGAAGCAGTTCCAGTAAATAACCTTAACTGGAACCCCAATAATTCAGGAGATAACTGAAAAAGGAAACACTTTTTAAGGTGCATATTAGAGGGACTGTGGAAAACCAGGGCCAATTCTCTCAATTACACTAAGCTGTCCACAATAGACCAAAGACCAAATGAGAATCCCACAGACTTTATGGAAAGGCTGAGAGAAGCACTAATAAAACACACCTCTTTTACTCCTAATTTAGTCAAGGGACAGCTCATCCTGAAGGACAAGTTTATTACACAGGCAGCTCACGATATTAGAAGGAAACTACAGAAGCAAGTTATAGAACCAGATAGCACCCTAAAGAACCTCCTGAGAATAGCCACTTTTGTTTTTTTACAATAGGGATCAAGAAGAGGCCCAAGAAAAATAAAGGAAATACAAGAGAAGAACAGAACCTCTAGTAGTAGTGTTGCAAGCTTGCAAGTCCAGGATTCCCAAGTTACCTCCATTAGCTGTTACTGATGTAGCAAGTCAGGGCATTTTAAAAAGGAATGCCCTGGAAGCAAGACCAAGCCACTTCAACCCTGTCTAGCCTGTGGCAGAGACCACTAGAGATGGATATGCCCCCAAAGACAGAGGTCACTGGGTTCAGAACCAGTTTCACAGATGGCCCAGCAGGACTGACAGGTCCTGGGACTCAAACCTCTGGTTCTGGTGACTCAGACTGCCATTACAGCACAGGAGCCCTGGGCAATTCTGGAAATTGAAGGAAGGAAAGTAAATCTCCTTCTAGATACTGAAGCCAGTCTCTCTCTTCTCCTCTCTAATCCAGGCCTCCCCTCTTCCCATAGCATGACCATAGTGGTGTCTCAGGAAAACATCTAACCCAATATTTTTTTCAACCCCTTAGCTGCAGATGGGGGGACCTACTATTTACACATGCCTTTTTAATCATGCCTGAAAGACCCACTCCTTTATTAGGTAGAGATATTCTAGCTCACATGGGGGCCAGCATCCTTAATGCCCCAGGACAAATTTTTTTCTCCCCCAGTGGAAGCTAACATTAATCCATAAGTGTGGATAAGTCAAGGAAAAATAGGCTGACCTATAACTGCTAGGCTAGTACAGAGCTACCTTAAGTATCCCACTTCTCTTCCTAGCCAGAGACAGTATGCCCTAAGGTCAGAGGTTAGGAAAAAGCTGGAAGCCATTATTAATAACCTAAAGATGCAGGGCCTCCTCAAACCCTGTAATAGCCCCTGCAACACCCCAATATTAGGAGGGCAGAAACCCAATGGGGAATGGAGACTACTTCAGGACCTTCACCTCATTAATGAAGCTGTAGTTCCAATCCATCCAGTGGTACTTAATCCTTATATCCTGTTAACTCAAATACCTGAGGGAACTAAATGGTTTACAGTCCTAGATTTAAAGGATGCCTTTTTCTGCATAGTATTACATCCTGACTCTCAATACCTGTTTGCCTTCGAAGATCCAGCCAGTCCACCCAGTTAACATGGATGCTGCCTCAGGGACTTCGGGGTAGTCCTCATCTGGACAGGCACTGTCAAAAGACCTCTCTGAGTTCTCTCATCCTCAAGTTAGGGTCTTGCCATAAGTTGATGATATTCTGCTCTGTGCCCCAACTGAGGAAGCTTCTCAGGAAGGCACTGAAGCTTCCAACTTCTTAGCTAACAGAGGACATAAGGTTTCAAAACACAATGCCCAGCTCTGCAAAACCTCAGTGAAGTACCTAGATTTAGTGTTGTCCAAGGGGACCAGAGCATTAGGAGAAGAAAGGATTAAGCCTATTTCCTCCTTTCCCCTCCCCCAAACCCTCAAGAAACTAAGAGGATTTTGGGGCATTACAGACTTTTGTAGACTATGGATACCTGGGTATGGTGAAGTAGCCCGTCTGTTATATAACCTCATGAAAGAAACTCAGGGAGCTAAAACTTATATTTTAACCTGAGAACCTGAAACTCAAAAGGCCTGTGACCAGCTAAACCAAGCCTTGCTGAAGGCACCAGCTCTCAGCTTTCCTGTAGGGAAGGCCATCAATCTGTATGTATCAGAAAGGAAGGGAATGGTCCTAGGAGTTTTAACACAGGCTCGAGGACCAGTTCAACAGCCAGTGGGTTACCTAAGTAGGAACTTGATTTGGTGGCTAAAGGATGGCCAGCCTGCCTCTGAGACATTACTTCAGTGGCTCTGATGGTCCCAGAAGCCTCCAAATTAATCCTGGGAAATGATTTAACTGTTTACACTCCACATAACATGGCAGGACTACTGCATTCTAGGGGGAGCCTTTGGTTAATAGATAGCTGACTCCTTAAATATCAAGCCCTGCTGTTAGAAGGTTCCAACATCCAATTAAAAACTAGTTCTCTCCTAAATCCAGCCACCTTCCTCCCCAAGGAAACTGGGGAACCTGAGCATGACTGTGAACAAGTCACAGTACAGACCTATGCAGCCAGGGAATATCTCAGGGAAACTCCCCTAGAGAACGCAGACTGGACCCTCTTCACAGATGGGAGCTCTTTTGTAGAACAAGGGATTGTAAGGCAGGATATGCAGTAATCACTCTAAATGACATCATTGAAAGTGCATCTCTCCTTCCAGGCACAAGCACTCAATTAGCTGAGCTAATAGCTCTTACAAGAACAATTGAATTAGGCAAAGGAAAGGTAGCTAATATTTACACTGACTTCAAGTATGCTTTCTTGGTTCTCCATGCTCATGCTGCCATTTGGAAGGAAAGGCATTTTCTTACCACCAATGGATCTCCTATAAAATGTCACCAGGAAATTAACAGGTTATTACCCTCAGTTTTCTTTCCATGAGAAATAGCAGTGATGCATTGTAGGGGACATCAAAAGGGAACAGATGAGGTAGCCGAAGGAAATAGATTAGTTGATCAGGCAGCTAAATCAGCAGCAAGGAAGACTCAAGACATCAACATGCTTCAAACCCCTCTAATCTGGGAAGGCTTCATAAGAGAAATTAAACCTCAGTACTCCCCTACAGAAATAGAATTGGCCACTTCTCAATGGTATACATTTCAGCTCTCAGGATGGCCACAGTCAGATGGCTACAGTAGCCAATGGATGGCTACACGTTCCATTGACTGGAGGCTGGCAAACTCCACTTGCCAGCCTCCAGCCAGTGGAAAATCATCTAAATCCTTCACCAAGCTTTTTACTTGGAAAAAGATAAAACTTATCAATATGCCCAGGAATCGTTTTCAGGAGAGGACTTACTAAAAACAGTCAAGCAAATTGTTAATGCTTGTGAAGTCTGTCTTAAAAATAATCCCCTGAACAGGTGACTCCTTCTTCCTCAAACCCAAAGAATAGGAAATTGTCCAGAGGAACACTGGCAGATAGACTTCACCCACATGCCAAAGACAAAAGGCATTCAATACCTGCTGATATGAGTAGATACCCTCACTAACTAGAAGTATTTCCATGCCATACAGAAAAAGCCTCTAAGGTAATAAAAGTGTTAGTTAATTACATAACTCCCCACTTTGGTCTACTTAAGTAGCTTTAAAGTGACAATGGGCCGTTGTTTAAGGCAGCTATCATTCAAGGGGTCTCAAAAGCACTAGCCATGGAATATCATCTCCATTGTGCTTTGAGACCCTAATCCTCAGGAAAGGTAGAGAAAACTAATGATATTATGAAGAGACATTTCAGAAAATTATCCCAAGAAACTCATCTTCCTTGGGTCACTCTTCTTCCCATGGCCTTACTATGAATAACAAATACCCCTTCAAAATTAGTTCTTAGCCCTATTGAGATGTTGTATGGATGGCCTTTTTTTCCCAATAATTTTCTATTAGATTGGGAAGACTCTGAGCTAGTTAAGTATGTAACCTCTCTGGCTCACTTCCAACAGGAATTAGCACAATTAGTAAAAGCCCAACCCCAGGACATTGAACCACCTCTATTTAACCCAGGAGATTTGGTACTGGTAAAGGCTCTCCCTTCTCTCTATCTCCCTAAACCCAAGCTGGGAAGGGCTTTACACTATTGTTCTTTCAACCCCCTTGGCAATAAAAGTTACAGGAATCAATGCCTGGACACATCACACTCGAGTCAAAGCCTGGAGAGCTAAGGGAACAACCCCTGACAGCCCAGAGGAATGTCCTGAATATCAATGTGGAGAAATAGGAGGTCTTAAGCTGAAAATCACAAAATATAAGTAACTGAGTGAGATCTACTCATCTTAGTCTCACCCCTACCTCACCAAATACTTTTTGTTGTTTCTACCTCTCCTTTCAGATTTGTTGCCAAATATTAGAACTTATTTTGATGGAAATTATTGACTATGCCACTCTTGCAAGAATTGCTATACTCATGCTACTATTTGCATTAGGACTATACACTGTACCACCCTCTGGGTGGACTATCAGACAGGAATCTCAATTACTGTAGCATTTTGCTTAATTATTATCCTCATAGCAGGAATAACAGTTCCTAACTGGAAGTAAACATGAGCATTTTACTATCACTAAGTGTTAAAACTTTTTACTGGACTTAGTAATACATCACACCCTTTAGCTCCTACAATATTCACCATGGCCCATTTGTACAATAAGACTAATTGTTGGGTCTGTCCTAAGTGGCTCACTCAGTTCAATGACACTAAGAAACCTTAAAATGACCCAGAACTCACCATCTTAGGATTTCCTTTGTTGGCTTTACCTTTAACCTTTAAAGACTTATCAGTCATAAATGGGACATGGTATGGGAGGACTTTCAACTGGGTAACTAACTCCTCTCAGAGAACATTCTGCCCCCAGTGCCAAAGAACAGTTTCCCTAAAACTCAGCTTCACACCCTCAGGTTGGGAAAAGTTGGCCTAGTAACAGCAAATGCTTCCCTCTGCTTTGAAAGCAGTGGGGAAAGCCCATATTTGGGCTCAAATATTGTAACATCACATTTGTAATTGTTGATAGTTCAAAGATTTGGGGAGGAGAGTGCAACAAAGGGGATCTAACAGGATCAGAAGCCCTAGTGGGGGGCTTTCAGAATCTAGCCTCTCCTTCTGGTTGGAAGTCCTATGATGGGAGTGGCATGCTCTAAACAGCCACCTTGACCATAATGTAAAGAATAACACATGGACCTTTTCAAACATGCCTGCTTATGGAATTCCAGATCCTTGCACGATGTTTGCTAATAGTAGTGGCTTACAGATCTGTGGGCAAACTGGAGACATCTGGACTGACAGCCCTTGCCACAAGGATCATCTGAGATATTGGCCAGGGTATAAAATGTCTAATTTTTTGAAACTCCATTTGTCAGGTGGACCCTTCTCACTTGGCATGTCAAATTCCAATTGGCATCATAAGTGACTATCTTAAATATGGTTATCCTTATCCCAAGGATGCCCCTATTATGTGTAAGGAAGGGGAATTTCTAAGATATGAGAAAAGTCTGCCACTGTCTCTCACAAACCACAACTTGGAACCATCCCTTCAAGAGACAGGGCTAGATATTCCTTGTGGCTCCTAGATACACTTAGTTCTCCCAAGGCATTAGAAGGGAACTTGTATTACAGTAGCAGTAGTTTCTAACTTATTTTTAAATTCTACTGAGATGGCAGCATCATCATGGGACATACCTAATTTAGGCTCTTTTCTAGAAACTGCACTATCTCAAATACACCGGACAAAGAGATCTATCATTTCTAAGCCCTCATATGGAGATTTAGCTGAAAGGGCAGACTGGGGAAGGGCATGCACATGACAATCCCAACTTGAAAAAAAAAACATGGATGGGAAATTCTATAGCCAGAGGCCTATTCTGATTTACGGGCATCCCTCTCCTTGAAAGATCAGTACTTACTGTCTCTATTATGATGCAACAAGGATGGAAGGTAACTATAGGTGCCATAGAGGCACAACAACAATCTATAGACCCTTTATCCTCAGTAGCAGCACAAAATAGACGGGCCTTAGATGTCCTCACAGCTGAAGTAGGAAGTACTGGTGTGCACTTTTAAATGAAACATGCTGCTTCTGAATTAACACTTCTAGTAGAGGAAAATCTACAGGTACGTAAAGATCAAATCAAAAGTATTATCAGGCTAAGAGAATATGCAGGCTTCAGTCCCAGGTGGCTACAATCCCTCTTTAATAAATTCCAGACTTCTTTATGGAATTGGTTAGCTCCTTTATTAGGCCCCCTCTTGCTTATATGTCTTGTATTAACATTTGAACCTGTACACTCAATACTATAACTTGAATTGTTTCTCTGAAATCAAACTCCAAATGTTGCTGCAAACCGAACCATGCAGGAACACGCCATTCTTCCAAGGACACTTATATCAAATCCAGGAGGAGCCCTAACTGCTGTTCCCCAATCGACACCCCTTTTCAGCAGGAAGTAGCCAGAAAGAGTCGTTGCCCAAATCCCCCTAACAGCAGTTATGGTAACATTTCCTCAGGGGCGAGTATTATATGAGTTATTAAGAAATTGTTTTAGGCAGATAAGATAAGGGATCCTTGGTAAGTTTTTTTCTTAAAAGTAACTCCCAAAACATTTCTTTTCTAGCAGAAAAATGGCTTGAAGGGCCAGGCCAGCAGGCTTTGATATGCAAATGCCAGCCATTACAAACTGGGTCCATCCAATGTGGGGATTCCCATCCTCTTCTCCTTGTCACCATGAGTGCCAAGCATCAGGCCCCCCGCCCCACCTCAGAGATCTCCATGTCTGCAGAACATCATGGCGGTCTACATTTGCATATTAAAAGGCTAGGGTGAAAGGGCCAGTTTTTTCTTGGTCTACATAAATGACATACCTGGTGAAACCAATCCCCTGGGTCATATGAAAATCAGGCACCGCCTCCGCCAGCCTCCTAATATAACCTACTGTTTTCCGCTGCACTTGTGGTTTCCTCTCTCCACTTGGAGACCCCCTCCCTGGATGTCTCTGTACAAGGGAGCTTCTTCCTTCTTTTTTGCCTATTAAACTCTCTGCTCCTTAAAACCACTCCATGTGTGTCCGTGTCATTTTATATAAATTGGTGCAGGACAAAGGACCCTAGTGTTCCTCCAGTCATTGAAGCCGTATCATTGGGGTCAAGAAAACCTGGGTTTAAAACTCTGCTTCTGTTGTGTGACCTTAGTTAAGTAGCTCATCCTCTCTGGACTTCAGTTAACTTGTCTATCAAATAGATGAGCCTCAAGTTCCAGTCTTTCAGAAACAGTCTGAGTTTCTTTTTTATTTATTTTTAATTTTTGTGGGTACAGAGTAGGTGTATATACTTACGGAGTATATGAGATATTTTTATACAAGTAGCAATGCATCAAAATTACATCAGGGTAAATGGGGTATCCATTCCCTCAAGCATTTATTCTTTGTGTTACAAACAATCCAATTATACACTTTTAGATATTTTTAATATACAATTAATTTATTTTTGACCCTAGTCACCCTGTTGTGCTAGCAAATACTAGGTTTTTTTCTATGTTTTTGTACCAATTAACCCTCCCCACATCTCCTCCCACTCCACTACCCCTTCCAGGCTCTGGTAACCATCTTTCTACTCTCTACCTTCATGAGTTCAATCGTTTTAATTATTAGCTCCCACGAATAATTGAGAACATGATGTTTGCCTTCAGGAACACCAACCGCACCCCTCAGTCCTTGTCCCAAACACTCAGCTGTGATCTTCCTAAACGTGCCACTTTTAGCCCACCAGGAGAGGAGGGTGACAGGCTGGGGGAAGTGGAAGGGAAAGGCAAAAGGTAGATGGCAGCTGGCAACTTGATCCTTTTTGATTCCTCTTTTGCCTGAGAGAAAAAGAATGTGCCTGGTAAGAATTTAGGAGGGCAGTGGCTTCTCATGCACCAAGCCAGGGATGTTCTTTAGAACTCCTTACACACAAGCCAACCCTCTCCCCATACAGTCCTTAGCCTGCCGAGGAGAAGTTGAAAAATCAAGGGACACTTTCTCTACCACTCCTATGCACAAAGCAAACCCTGTCTCTAGAGGTGTGTTGGGACAAGGGTCACACCTGCAGGGACCCAGGCTTAACCCTCTCCTGCCAACAAGCTGGACACACACCCCATGGAAGGCTCTCCTAGTGAGGCCTTTCCTCATCAGCCCCAAGTACTGCTCAGTTCAGGCTCTTCTCTCAAGAGGGAATGGTTCCGAGTTAGGGAAATCAAATGGAATCCATTTGTTAGCCTGGAGAGGCACGCCAGTGGTCCTTGCCTGCTGCTGCACATTTAGTCTTTCCCCACGGTTACAGGACAGTTTCTGAGTCCCTGCCATTAAGAATATGACCACAGGGACTCATGTGACTAATTTGGCTGCAGTCTCTGTTCTCTGGGTCTCAGGAAGACCCTACCTGGAAAGGTTTTGATGGCCCTTGGCCTGGAGTGCAGGGGATGGACCAAGCAATTTGGGGGAGTCCCTGTTATTTACAGCTTCATTGTGTTTATAGCAGACAGAGAACTAGCAGTCTACACTACAGATGAGAACATTGAGGTCCAGCCAGGGGAAGTGACTTACCCAAGTGCACACAACATCTTTAGTAGCAGATTCAGAACTCCAACTCTAGTCTCCAAATGCTATCATGGAGTTTGCTCTGCTCTACTGCACTAATCTTGGAGGCTGTATTAGTCCATTTTCACAGTACTATAAAGAACTACCTGAGACTGGGTAATTATAAAGAACCTTAATTGACTCACAGTTCTGCATGGCTGGGGAGAGCTCAGGAAACTTACAATCATGGCAGAAGGTGAAGGGGAAGCAAGGCACGTCTTACATGGCAGTAGAAGAGGGAAGTGCCATACTCTTAAACCATCAGATCTCATAAGAATTCACTATCATGAGAGCAGCATGGGGAAAACTATCCCCTGATCCAATCACCTCCCACCAGGTCCCTCCTTTGACACGTGGGGACTACAATTCGAGATGAGATTTGGGTGGGGGACACAGGGCCAAACCATATCAGAGCCCAACCGTGACAACACCTTCTCTGAAGTGTGGCCTCCTCCAGGAGGGACCATGGATTTCTGTAGATGTAGGTGGACTCTGGGTAAAGGTGTCGGGGCCAAAGATCCTCATGTCTCTCCCTCCACTCTCTCTCTCCTTCCCCAGAGCCCTGCCCTAGTCTTACCTAAGATCAGCAGTTGCTGACAGATCCTGCTCAGCCTCAGCAGGGACTGAATGAGGGCAAGGGCTGGAGAGGGCTTTAAGCAGGCCTTTGGGATGGAGCCTGGTGAGCCAGCCCTGTGTCAGGAAGAATGTGTGGCAGGGGATGGGCAGAGTGGGGAGATGGCGGTGGGGGGTGTTGGCTATTTTGGCAGGTGCAGGAACAAAGCCACAGAAACATGTGCCCCATGCCATAGATGCCCATGTGGCCCTCCAGGTGCTCAGATAAGCTATCTGAAACCAGAACAGACACACAGGGAACATGGATGGAAAGTAAACCAGCTGTCCCTCTTGAGAGTCCTGATAAAGCAGAGGCCACCCAGGCCTGGGATTGCAGGCTGGGAGCAGAGTTTGGGGGTGGAAGGCAACCTCCAAGACGTTCCTTAATCTCTGTGCCAGGATCTTGGAAGTCAGAGGGTAAAAGCACACCTGCAGCTGTACTTGAGCTGATGCTGTGGATACACACTCCTAAATCTATGTGGGGACAGTTTTGTCTACTAGGAAAGGTCACCCCATGACCAGGCTACTGGCTCCTTTTAATGGGCTGAGCAGTGTTGGCAGGCTGCTGGCTCTGCAGGGCTCAGTGAGAACATCTGCAACATGGATCTTCTCCATGAACCCCAAGGCCATGTGGCAAGCCCTCCTCCCAGGGAATGGACTTAAAGTGCTACAAGAGGTCAGATACAAAGCAGAGTTTTCATTCAAAAACCTAAAACAGGAAACCGTTTGAGGGGGGTAGTGAGGACCGATAAAGATCATTTCCCAATGGTTTTAAAATCAAGGGATGTAAGACCACAATCTGCTAAAGCTACCAGATTATAAATCCATAGTTCAGGACCCAGGCAGTCTATTGGATTGCACATGGATGCCTATGCATGTGCATGTTTGTGTTCGTTGCTGGCACATTGTAGGTTCAGTACATAATGAAAATGAGAGAGGAGGAAAGCAAGTCTGGTGGCAGCTGAGCTGACTCTTCCACTTGATCTGTCTCTGAATCCTCACAGCCCAGGTCCTGCCTGGCTCTGAAGGAGAAATGGTCCTCTGGACCAGGCCTTCCCCTCCCTCATGAGCCCCCTGAAACCTGCAGATCTTGACTACTTGTGATCCACACTCTTCTGTTTGTGGACAAAGAATGAAGTCTTGCCGTTATCTGCTCCCTTCTCCAGTCACTCAACCACATGTCCTGCCTTCCAGTCCTCAAATTCTCTCTCAATCCTGCTGCCTTGGGAACTACTATGTTGCATCTACAGCTCCTGTCCTTGAAAGAATCCTCTGCACATGGGACTTACATTTGCTCCACACCATTCAGGACCCCATCCCCTCCACGGTCCCTGGTGGCCTCTGAGTCCTGTGGCCTTGATTCCCCAGCCAGGCTTATCTTCCTCCATGTGGGCCTCCACACTACTAGCAGATCCACAGCAGGGCCAGCTGAAGCCACATGCCTGCCAGCCAGCATCCTGAGAAGGAGGAGATATCAGGAAAGCAAGAGGCTTGACAGACAGAAACAAATGGGTTGGGGGATAAAGTGGAGAGTGAGAAAGAAGCCAGGCTGCTCAGAGAAAAGTCAGGGAACCTTTAATCTCTCTTTCCCATTCTAGCCCACCAGGGTCCAGACTTGCTTTGTGTCCTGGCCTGGAATAATCTAGAATTTAGGAATTGCTTTTCCTAAACCCTCCCTTAACTTAAGGGTGGCTTACTGTTCCTTGTAAGCTGAACAGCCCTTCAAACAGACTACAGCTTATTTGTCTGGATGCCTGGAAGAGGGATCTGGGCAACTAGAGCCCTACAGAGCCCAATGGACAAACCCCAGTAGATCCTGGGTATCATGGACTGCATGTGTGAGGCTCCTACTGACTGTTCCAAGGCAGGAACTCTGTTCAGGAAGCTATGAGACAGTCACTTATCTAGTGAGGAAATCCAGCCACCATCAAGCAGCCACTGCTCAACACCAAATAGTTACTCCCAGCCCATTGTGGATATCCCTGTCCTTGCAAAGTGATATAACAAAAGTCACCTTCCAGCACAACAATTGATGGGAAGAGAAATACAAGCTGTAGCAGCAGGAGAAAGTATGTGCTGAAATAGTGCTTGCAAATTTCAGGAGCCACAAGAGGACAGGCCACTTATGGGGTCACAGGGCCACTGTGACAGTAGAGCAGGTGGGCAGGTCAAAGATTGGTGAGTGGGAGCCCTGTTCTGTCCCCAGAGGGTGCTCAATGTCATCCTCCTCCAAGAGGCCTCCCCACCCACCTGCCTACCCAGTGGCTACTACTCATTTAACTGCCAAATGAAGTCATCTTGAACACATGCTGGTCTCTTTATTAGCTGTGTCCCCAGCAGGAATGAGGGCAGGGACCTCATGTGTTGGATGCACACATACAAATGAGAGGGAGCTGTGGAGCGGTGCCCCTGACATTTCCCCAGCAGCCTGCCCTCAATGGGCACCCCAGGGAGAGTGTGCAGGCATGAAGGGCCCCACCCCTGGAGCTGAAGCTGCAGGAAGAGGCCCCTTGGTGTCCTCTCAGGCTCTTACTCCAGAGGAGTCGGGCTCCACTACCTGGGAAAGGCTTTTAGGAGCCTCTCCTAAGCCTGTGTGGGGAGAATTTTGCTTACTAAAAAAGTTTACGTGTGAGGGGGACTTTCCAAAGTTTAGAAAATGAGCATGTGAAGGTCATCTGCTTGAGGCTCAGAGGGGAAAAATGTATCAGGGTCACACTGGAGGTTCCGGCAGAGCCAGAGCTGTTGAAATCACCCAAAGCTCTGGGCAGGACTGACCCCATTCCTCTGCCCTGTCCTCGATTTGTCCTCCAACTCTCAGCTGTGGAATTGGAATATTCACCAAGCTCCGGCCCTGGCAGTGAGTGAGGTTTGCTTGGGGCAGGGCCCTCAGGTCCTGGTACCCCTAGCTCAGTGCAGGCACAGGAGACTCACTGACTGGAAGTGGGCCAGCCCAGGGGCACCGGGAATCCTGCACAGATGGGGCTCTGAGGGCCTCTGTTCCCTGGACCCCAGATCTGAGACAGGAGCCCTCATCCAGAATCATGGAGCCAGGGCAGGGCTCCTGCCCCACATGCTTGTGGGGAGTGGGCACGGCTCTGCACCTGGTCTCACCCCCTCTGGTTATGGATAGCACCAGGATAGTCAATCAACAGAGTTCTAATGATTGAAAGAAAAGCATTAAACTACAGCCTGAAGGGGCTGAGAGGCACCAGGCTGATTTTCTTAGGGTGGTTGGTCCTAGAGTCTCTGAAGGCTCATCATTCTACAAGCTCACACAGTCCATGTGAGGAGAAGAGGGGGGACAAGCAGCTGGGAGCAGATCAGAACCTCAGTGATGGGGATATCACAGGCACATGGAGGTATGTGCTGGAAGCTGATGAGACAGATGACCCTGGAGTTCTTGAAGGACACTGCACCTGACCCTAGAAGTGAGCTGGAAGGGATGGACATCTCCAGATAGGGCGCTGAGCCCCCATAGTGCTGATGTGCACCAGCACAGATTCCAGTATCTGCTGTGCCTGCAGTGGGACAAGGTGTCAGGGCACACCTGCTCCCAGAGGCTGGGCTGGGAAGAAGTTGGCTGAGTCTCGCCAATATCCCTGAGCCCTAGAGGCTCTGGCCAGACAGGTCCATAGGCAGACAGGGAGCAGAGGCAATGAGACACACGGGTGCTTCTGCAAGAGTCATGGCTCTGGCATGAGGGAGACCTCTTGAGATGCAGACTTGAAGGTCTGTCTTGGCAGGATTTGTCACACCTGTGGGGCAAAGAGCTAGAACAAGGAAAGGCTGGGAGAGGAAGGGGTCACTGGACAGGAAGGCAACTAATAGAGTTTGGCTTTGTCCCTACCCAAAATCTCATCTTAAATTATAATTCCCAAAATCCCCACGTGACAAGGGAGAGACCAGGTGGAGGTAAGTGAATCATGGGTGCATTTTCCCCTGTACAGTTTTCATGATAGTGAGTGAGTTCTAATGAGACCTGATTATTTTATAAGTGTTTGGGCAAGTTCCTTCTTTGGTCATTCTCCTTTCTGCCACCTTGTGAAGAAGGTGGCTTGCTTCCCCTTTGCCTTCCGCCATGATTTTAAGTTTCCTGAGGCCTTCCAAGCCATGTGGAACTGTGAGTTAATTAAAACTCTTTCCTTTATAAATTACCCAGCCTCGGGTATTTTCTTATAGCAATGTGAGAAAGTACTAATAAAGCACATTCCTTTGCATGAATGATACGCCCACAGTGGGTCAGAGTCCTGCAATCTGTTGGCTGAAAGGGCAGGGGCTCTGCAAAGCTGCAGGGAAGCAAAGCCAGCTGAGGGTTCTCCTAAGTTCCTGTGGTTGGTTCAGACCAGCCTATGTGAGCAGGTGTGGGGCATTCTGGGTGGTTGGACTGTGCAACTGCAGGCATATTAGTGTGTGCACAAAGGGGAGTATGTGAGAGTCTCCCACCATGCACCTGTGGCCCTCTGCCCCAGAGCTAGGCCCCTCCCTGCCCCTCAGTGTCCAGTGAGGGGTCAGATTTCTTTTCCCACTGAGTCCTGTTGTGGTTGCTGACTCTTTTCATGCCTCCTGATTGAGAGAATCAAGGTGGAGATCAGGGACTAAGGCAGGACAGTGAGGGGCTCAAGATCCCCCAGGCCCAGCCCCCTGCTCAGGGTATTCCCCCTCTTCCTGAAAGGGAAGCGACCAATACCTACCCCTTCCCTCTGCTATAGTCTGACCCACAGGCCTGTCCATTGCCCCCTTACCTCCCCCGTATCTACCCCTGAAATGACTCATTGCTCTAGGGGCTTTTCCTCCTCTGCCCTGGGCCCAGAGTAAGAGACATCAGGGAAGGAAAGGGTACCTGGGAGTCTTGATCTCCAGACTCCTGGACCTTCTGATCCACACATTGAGCCTTGACATCACCACCCCTAAGACCCTCAAGATCTCCTAAAAAGAGAGCCTTCCATCCTAGGGTTTAGGGCCACTTGCAGCAGCAAGGCATTTTCAGAGGCCCTGGATTGAGGATAGACTCTGCCTCACTCCCATTACATCCAGAACATGCTATAGACACATGAAAAAGCTCCCTCACTGTCCCTAGGAAGCCATGTGCTCAGCTAAGGAGATGGGCTCAGGAACATGATGGTAACTCAAGGTTCTGCCAACATTACTTGACATATGAAAATACAGAGTTTTCTAGCACTGCCATGGCCAAGATTTTGGTTTTGGAGACCTCCGAGCTAATCAGCCTAAAGATCCCTTGCAGGCCCTGAGCCCCTCACCTTCTGGCTGTAGGCCGATCTGCCAGTTCCTTCTCCAAGAGGTGGTGTTTGCTGACTATACCCACACAAGCAATGAAGCGCTCAGTGTGACAGGAGCTCAGAGACTTAATGGATTCTGATCTCTGGGAACCAAGAACACAAACTGCTCCCTGACCCATAGAGGTGAGGTGCACAGACCATGCCCAGCACATCAGGTATCCTCTACACTTCTGGAGGGGCCCCACTCACCTGTATAGCTGTGTGTATCCCGCCAGTGTCTCTCCCAGCTTCACTGTGCTGGCCGGGAGCCTCATGCTGGCACTGCAGAATGAAAGACAGGACAGACAAGCCATGTGAGACATCCCCACCTCAGGAAGACTAGGTCTGTCCCTAGGGCTGGAGGATTAGTCCCCAGCACCAAAGAGAACATGGTCCTCCATCACAGAGTGGACTATGTTGACTTGGCCAAAGTGAAGAACTTCCAGACTCCAGGAATTTTTCTCCATTCCTGAGAAACATCCCACTCAGTAGGACATCGCCAGGATCAGAACATCTTCCACTCCTTCCTTCTCCCCTTCTCTTCCAACAACTATCACTTTCACCTCAAAGACACCTCCTGAGTCAGATCCTTCCTTTCCATCTTCCCCACCAAAGCAATCAACATCTATCTGCTCCCCGGCCTGCCACCCAGAGCTCTTCACCAGGCTGCTTATACCTCAAATAAATCTGATCTGGTCCTTCCCGCTCAGACCCCTCAGACTGCAGAACAGGGGCCAAACTCCTTGGCATAGCACACAAGGCTCTCATTATCTGGTCCCTCCCCCTGCCTACACCTCATGCCTATGTGCCAGCCGACAGAACACCCATGCTCTTCACTGTGCCCTTCCACATGCTGTTCCTTCTATTGGAAATGCCATTCCTCCAGTTTTCCACCTGAAAACATCCCACTAGTTCTTCAAGTTCCATGTTGAATGTCAATTGCTTCATAATACCTTCCCCAGCTCTCACAGGCTGAGCGGTTGCAGCTACTCCTGAGCTCCTAGCCTTGGGTTTGAAATTCCTGTCCCTGCACCTCCCTGCTCGAGTGGTCTGTGTGTGTTTCATGGTCTCATGTGAGTTGCTTGAGGGCAGCAACTCTTCCATTCATCATTGTACTCATCCTCTTCCATCCCCACCCCAACCCCCAGGCCTAGCCCAGCAGTCAGCTTCAGTGAATGTTTAGAGGGCAGATGAATACAGCACGAGTGGATTAAATTCCTAACACATACGTGCAACTCCTTTTCAGATCTGATATTTTTTTCCCAAAGCATGATTCTCAGACTCCTGCATCAATGTTATGGAGCATGGGGACCCTTATCAATCCCACAGATCCACAGGCCCCACACCAGGCCTGCTGAGGTAGAGGCTTTCCCTCCCTACGCTGTTCCTGGTCTCCCTCCTGAAAAGCTTCCTCCTCTTTCCCACCTCAAGACTAAACCCTCCTCCTTCTTTGGTGCCCCATCCAAGCCCTGCATCCTCCAAGCAGCTCTCCCTGATCCTACTTCCCTGTTCCATCTAATCCAGCTATAGTCTCTCCTATTAATCCCATCCCTTGCCAGATCTGGAGCCCTGGGCAAGGAATGCATGTTCCTTTTGTGTATCATAGGGTACAGCCTGGCACAAAGGACATGGGTGGCAGATACTCAGAAAACAATCTGAATATGACCAACAGGAAAGAGCTGGGGCCTCCAGTCCCCCTCGCCCCAACCTGCAGATTAAAGTGGTTTCTCAGTTGTCTTTCCTGGGGCTCATCTGAAGGGGACAGGAAAAGCGGTGGCTTGTGAGAGTCCTGGGGAGGTCGGTGACCCCCTCGAGTCAGGACGCTTCCTCCTCCTTGGATATCCTACCGCTTCCACCAAGCGTCAACTGTGACCAAAGAAGTCTGTGGACAAGCCTTAATTAAAGACCCTTGTCTTGTCTGGTAAACATATCTGTGAAACCCCATACACCAGTCAGGGTCACAAGCCCTTCTCTAGGTTTCCTTCTTGGGAAGCTGTAACTACCTGTTTTCCTATCTGCCTCCCCACTGCCTGCCAGCCCTGTGGGGCACCGATCAACATCGGGCCTTCAGCCTCCTCCCTAGGGCCTGGCACACATTAGAGACGCAATGCCCAATGAATGAGTGAGTGACCCTGTGAACCAAATAATGAAGAATAAACACTAGGACAAGGCAATATGAGATTTCCCCACACCGCATACTTTGTACTGTTGGAGCAGTGGCCTAGCAGAGAGCATTAGGAGAGCCCCACTGCTCTCCACCTCTCCCCTCTGCTCCTGTGCAAGCCTCCTAAGTGATGCCAGAAACTGATGAAGGCAGGTGTGGGCCTCCTGAAGCCCAGTGCCATCCTGGCCTGTACCGTCATCTGCAGCTCCGACCTTGCCCACTACGTGGGGCTGCTAATGCTTACTGGCACCCAGCTCCTGGATCACTAACCTACTCTCCTTTATTTAGCACAGCCTTGTCTGCTTGGGGCCACCCATGGGAACCCAAAGCCCTACTCTATCCAGAGCATGGTCCTATCTAGTCTGAGGCTCCTATGCTGTGATGGGTGCTGGATTCCTCAGTTTACCTTGCAACGGATTCAAGACAAGGGTGTGCTGTGCTCTTACCTGAAAGGAGGTGGTCCTGGCCTGGAGTATTCGAGGGAGCTACTGCAGGCGCATCGAGTGGATGAGGGGGTCTGCCTCTTCCTCCTTGCTGGGGGTTTTTACCCAGACAGGGCAGGGGGAGCATCACACAGAGGTCTAGAGCCCAGTGGGCTCAGGCAGCCACAGACCCCATGTCTCATCCCAGGAGCTGCAGGAGAAGGGGAAAGTGAGACAGTCCTCTGCCTCTCTCTCCTGCCTCCTTCACCTTCTGTAAGAGTGGTTGGTGGATAAGCATTCCCTTGGGGCCAGGCCACCAGGCAGAGCTTCCTAGGGGAGCTTCTGGAATGATCTGAGGCTTCCCAAGAGTCTGTTGGAGCCCTGGAGTCCAGGCCTGGATGAGGATGTGGTAGGGGGTACCAGGTCTCCCTGCCCCATGGCTGGTGCCCCTTGAAGTCTAGCAGCCTGCCCCATCTCAGTCCCTGCTCTGACCATGGCTGGAAGGAGGCAGTGGGGAAGAGACTGCCAACACCAATCTGCCTTAGTGGGGTGGATGAGAGACAGACAGGGAGCCAGAGACCACCTGAGTGGAAATAGGAAGGAGCCCTCCAGGGTGGAGGGTGGAAGGGTAGGAGGGAGGGGACACTGCCAACCAGGAGTGTGACTAGTGAGAGGCAGGAGACTACAGTTAGAGGGCCCAAAATGCCCTGCTCTGCAGAGGATGGCAGTTTCTTCCAAGGGAGGGCACTTTCTGTCTGCCTCTCAGTGGTGGCTTGGCCTCCTCTGAGAGGCTGGCTGCTCCTGGGCCTGGGATGCTCTGAGGCTGCAGTCTTCTTTGGAGCCAGCTTGGTGTCTTGTCAGGCTCTTCTTTAGGACTGGTGACCTCTCGAAGATCGATGCTTTCTCAGACACCAGTCTCCTTTCTGAGCCTGGTGTGTTTTCTGAGACACTTGTCTTTTCTAGAACCGACCTCTCTGAGATGGACCTTTGGTTTATCACCACTATCTTCTCCAACACTGATGCCTTTCCTGGGGCCAGTGTCTTCTCTGAGACACCTGTCTTTACTGGAACCAGCTTCTTCTCTGAGCTGTCTTTTCTCTGATACCACTGTCTTCTCAGATAGAGATGTTTTCTCCAAGGCTAGCACCTTCTTGGCGATGGAGGTTTTTTCTGAGACCAGTCTCTCATCCAGTGCTGTCTTCCCTAGCATGGAGGATTTCTCTGAGAAGACTGGGGACTTCTCTGTTTTTTTTCCTCCCTCATGGCTCCCTGCTCACCAAGCTCTCCTCCTCCAGGGCCCAGGGACCCCGCTGCTCCTGGCTTTGTCTCTGGTGAGGTGGGGTCTCCAGTTCCTTCTTGGGGACTAGGAGATGCTGCACGTCCTGCCAGGGTCCCAGCTGCCCCTTTGCTCCTCTGCCTTCTGCCTCTCCCAGATGGGTGCCCATGCAGCCTTCACCACCTGCTACCTCTGCCCCTTCTGACAGATTATGATAGCTTGGATGTCCTCATCCTCATCTTTGGAGGCTGGGGCAGCAGCTTGGAAACCTCTACTTCTTCCATGCTTGAGAGTCTGAGTAGGGAGGTGGAGTTGGAAATATAATCACAGGATATCAGAAATGGAAGGGACCTTGGGGGCACCTAACCAATGGAGATGCCTTCAGGACCACCATGGGGAATACGAGAATGTCAGACCCTGCCCTCCTCCCCACCACCACTTAAATAAGGATTATCTTTACCTACTCTACATATTAGGCTTCCAAGGGGTCATTGAACAAAGCAAGCCATGCTTTTTTAAAAAGTTAATAAACCCCTAGTAAGGTCGAACTATTCCATGTTTAGACATAGTCAAAAAAAATTAAGCAACTATATTATATGTGCCA
Organism: Pan troglodytes; assembly: GCF_028858775.2. Lineage (NCBI taxonomy): Eukaryota > Metazoa > Chordata > Mammalia > Primates > Hominidae > Pan > Pan troglodytes. The sequence goes on from NC_072418.2 coordinate 30,994,191, forward strand.
GACCCTGTGCTAGGCATTGAGGGTCAAAAGAAATAAGCACAGCTTCTGCTCCTTAGAACTTAGATCAAAACTAGAAGTATTCAGGGATTTGTGAAAGGTCTCACAGCTAATTGACAGGAGAGCTTGGAGTGAAACCGAGGGCTTCTGATGCACCATTCCACTTTCCTGTCAGTCACATGGGTACAGTTGAGACCAAGTGATAGCCACAGGTATTGCTGCGGCCTAGGGCACATGCCCTGTTCTCCATCCTCTGGGGCACCCAGGGAAACAACAGCATGAGAAGACTGTCAAAAACCCACAGCACTCGGCCTCCAGAGAAAGGAGATTCTTTTCCTTCCTCAACTACCTCTTCTCCATGTGATTTCAGGCAGGTTAACTCACTTTCAAAGCCTCGGTTTTCAAATCTGCAAACAAGGCTTGCAAGGAAGTAAAATGAGACTCATCTCATGAGAGTGCCCAGCACAGTCCTGGCATGTGAGTGGCATTCAGTAAATTCTGGGCCCTTCTCTTCCTTTCCTCATAATCTCAAAGTCTAGATAGCAAAACCAGTTCTAATGTTCCTCCCCTCAGAAGTGAATTATGGGGGTCAGGATTAGAGGGAGGCAGGCTGGCTAACAGGAAGAGGTGAGCCCCAGAGCTGGACAGATCTGGATACAAACTCTGGTCCTGCTGCTCTGTAGGCATATGATCCCCTCAGTATCCTTCAGCCCAGTTTCCCTTTCTGTAAAATGGGTTCACAATACCTCCCTCTCAGGAATATTGTGAGAACTAAGTGAGCTATGGCCATAAAATGTCCCACACAGTTTTGGCTCATGGATGATCTCAATACTGGCAATCATTGTTGTGAAGAGGGTGGAACCTAGCAGGTCTGAGGGGTCTGGAGAAGGTGAGGAATTTGAAATTTATCTTCACATCCTTCAGCTTCATTCTCTGGGCTTCAGTGCTTGGCCGGCTGAACACGCTGCACGAAATCTGGAGAAGCTAATTCATCCCCACCACCCAGGATACCACAATGGTACCCTGGCCCCTGCCTTGACCTGAGCACTTCTCAGAGGCCCGACGTTCTCCATCTGGCTGAGCCTGGGAGCCTCGTCCTCTGTGGTTTAGCTCTGGCTGCAGTGGCACCATCTGAGCTTCTGCTCCTCCTTATCTTCCAAAGACCACTACCAGGAAAGGCTCAGGGAGGGGAGGAGAGGGTCGGCACAGCACGGAGAAACATAAGACCCTCCCCATTGCATATTCCTGTGGGGCTGAAAGAAGAGACCACATACCCTCCTGCCTGCATTGAACACAAGAGGCTGTCAAGTGCTTGAAATGCAGCCGGTCTGAACAGAGATATACTGTGTGAAATACACACTGGATTTTAAAAACCAGTTAAAACTCTCATTAGGAATTGTGTATACTAATTACATGGTGAAATGGTAATATTTTGGATATATTGGGGTAAATGAGCTATCGTATTAACATAATTTTACTTTTTACTTTTTTAATGTGACCACTCAAAATTTTAACATTTTAAATGTAGTTCCCATTATATGTCTATTAAATTTCTACTAAAGCTGCAGGGATTTGATTTAAACCAGGGTTTCTCCACCTCGGCACCACTGACACTTTGACCAGATAATTCCGTGTGTGAGTCTGTCCTGGATTGTAGGATGTTTAGCAGCAAACTTAGCCAATACCTGCTGGGTGCCAGTAGTAGCATCCCCCAGCTGTGAAAATGAAAATGCTTTCTGACATTGCTGAATGTCACTGGGGGGCAAAATCACCTCAGATGAGAATCCCTGGGCTGGACATTACTCTGGACTTCAGGGTGGGAATGTGAGGCCTCCCTGCCTGGGGGTGACTAGGAATGTGGAAGGGTGGGCATGGTTATGCCTGAAGGAAGTAGATGAGCTTGCCAAGTGCCTCTCTCTTTTTAGTCCTGGGATTCTTAGATAATACTCCTTGACGGACAGTCAGGGTGAGATTTCCTCAGAGTTACTCAGTTCCCCGTGGAATTTCTTAGCTTTGGGGATGGGGAGACTTGCAAATAAAACCAATTACACCTGAAAACCCCGATATCATCTCCTCTTTGCTTCCCAGGGGCTCTTGGGGTCTCTGTCACCTTCTAGTTGAAAAGAGCTGAGTCAGAGAGCTTGACAGATGGTGATGAAAATCCAGAAAACTTTCACTTGTCTGGGGAGCAAAGGGAGCCCACACACCATACTTTTGGCTCCTGCCCCAATGACCCTTCATTCACGTGGCCATCCAGGTACTCTCGCAGCCAGCCAGTCAAGCCCCACCAATTTATCCATCTACCACTCACTCACACATCTGTGTACCCAGCCACCCACCCATTTCCATCATCCTTGTCCCACCTTCCCTACCACACACTCACCCACTGCCCCCCAGCCCATCCTCCCTTCCAACCACCACATCTCTTCCAATCCAACAAAGGAGCAAATGCATACTTGCTGAGCAACTGTGACAAGCCAGCACCATTTCAGCAACTGCGGTGGAGTGGGGAGGGGGGTCAGAGAACATAGCAGGGTATCTGCCCTGGAGACACTAACAACCTAGTAAGAAACAGAAGAATGTCCACCAAGAAACAGAAGAATGTTCACCAATAACCCCAACCAAAGTGCACAAGTCACTCTGCAGAGTGAGAACACAAATGCTACAAGCCAAGATTATCCGGAGAGGCTCAAGGAAGAGACTGAACCTAGGCTGGATCTCAGTGAGCAACCAGGCTTCGGATGTGGTGACTGGCAGTCCAGCCAAAGGAGAAGTACTGAGCACCCCAGGAGGCCAGAAGTTTCGGGGTTTGCTGGGGACAAAAGGCTGTACTTCCCAAGGGAGGCAGGAGAGGGCTTGAGCAGGGGAGTAGCAGACTGAGAGAGTCAGTCAGGTGAGCCCCTCCTGGCACCTCCCTCTGCCTCCCCCATGCTTAGACCTGGGTTGGAAAAAGCCTCCGTCTTCCCTTCCAGAGTTACAGCAATGACTATAAGGCCTGCCCTTGCCACTCCTGGGCACCAAACTCTCCCTTCTTTTTGCTCTCCAGCCTCCCTTGCTGCCCACCTCTAGTTCCTACTGAGCCTCTTCCCTCCTGGATGGTATAAAACAGTGCCACATGGAGTCTTAGGTAAGACAGAGTCAGGTGATCTGGTTTCTAGTCCTCCTGCACTTGGGTAAGTCATTTCCTTTTCTCTTTTTACATTTTCCCTCCTAAAATGAGAAGGTTCAACCACAAGACAGCTCTCATTTTTTTCTAGGTCCAGCATCACATGTATTGAGCCAATATTCACTAAACAAATACTTCTGAGCATCTACTATGTGCCAGGCATGCTTCCAGGGACTAAAACCAACAAGATCCTCCCCTTCATGGAGCACAAATCCAAAGTGGAGGAGAGTCAGACCATGAGTGAGGAAAACAAGCTCATGAACAAAATGAGCTAAGTGTCACTGGGACAACAGAACAAAGTAAGCAATGTGGGAGAGGGTGGCTGGGTGATGAAACCCTCTGAGAGATCAGGTTCATGAGGAGGAGGCAGAGCTGGATCTGGCAGCCAGAGTCCCAGGAGGAGGGCACAGAGAGTGCAGAGCCTGGACGTGAGGAGGTAGGTATCTAAGGGAAGAGGGTACGTGTGGGCCAAGGAGTAGCCTTAAGGGAAGTTGGACAGGGTGCCAGGGTTAGAGCATGGGGTCTTGGAGACCAAGGAAGGAACTTGGGTTTTAATCAAAGTGTGCTGGACAGCCCTGGAGAGTTGTACACAGAGAATTGACAGGGTGGGATTTCTGTAGTTTAAATCTCTCTGGCTGATGTGTGGAAAAAGAATGGAAAGGGCAGGGGAAAGGGCAAACAGGAGACCTGTTAGGAGGCACCTGCAATTGCACAGGTAAGAACTATCATGACTTGAACTGACAGAGAGATATGGGAAAGGGATGGATTCGGGGCACATTCTGAAGATAGAGCCACCAGGTTTACTATTATATTGGATGTTGGACTGGGGGGAGGCGCGTGGTTGGTGAGGAAAGAATAATTAAGAGCAAGATTTTTGGTCTGAGCTATTCCTGGAGCTACCATGAGCAGGACAGGAAGACCAGGGGAGCAAGGAGTGTGGGGGATGTTGGGTGGTAGAGGGGAGGGACAGGAGGGAAATGAAGACCTGTGTTTCTGGTAGTGAAAAGCAAAGGAGATCAAGATGCTGCAGTCAGGAAGCTGGAAAAATACCAAGCAAGGGCGTTGTCATGGGCAAAGGAGCGAGGGCCTCAGTCAAATGCTGCTGTGAGGGAGAATGAGACCAGGTGGAGTAATGAGTACAGGGGTACCAGGCTTCCTGGAAGTGGCAGCTTCAGTGATTGTGCCAGAGCCTGACCCAGCTGGTGAGGATGAATGGGAACAAAGAAAGAAATTAGTGATTAGCAGCACTCTTGAGAAATATTACTGAGAAGAAAAGCAAATAGAAGGGGACAGTAAGTACCCAGAAGAGGATGTGAGGTCACAGGATGCTTTTTTTAAGTTGAGGTATAATTTATATAAATGTACAGATCTTAAGTTTTGCTTTTCTTAAAAAAATGAGCAAATGCAGGAGAGTAGAGAGGGCCTGAAAAGAAAGGGTGATTAAGTTGCCCTGCAGTGAGGGAAACAACTGCAGGATAGGGCCTCTTTCTTCTCCAGTACCCAGCATGGCACCTGGCACCCAACAAGTGCAGACCAATGTAGAAGAGCAAGGCAATGTCAATTTCAGGAGTGCAGGGCTCTCCTCCTCCCTAGGAACTACTCAACCTCTGCCTTGATACTGAAGAGCACAAAGCAGGAAAAAACTCTATGTCTTTCCCAAAGGCAATCTGTCTGTCTCTCTTCCCGGGAAGGTAAGTGCCTGCCAATCACTCTATAGGAAAGGATGTACCTTTGAAGAGGAACTTTCTGGACCCTCTTAATTCTGCCATCAGTGCAGCTATTCCAGGTTAGAACCTCAGTCCCTCTGTCCGTCTTACCTCCACTTCCTCATGCAGGAGGGCCCCAGTCAAATGTTTCTCCCCATGGCCTTCATCATGGAATTTAAGCGAGGTTCCCCTGGGCCTCCACATGACTCCTGTGAGCTCTGTAGAATGATCATTCATCGTTCATTCACTGCATACCAACTGATGGTCTCTCATGAGGTGGGATTCAATGTCGCAGCTCTCCTTGGTTTTCTTGTTCAAAGTTAGAAATGCCAACTTCTGCTGTCTTTCATCTGATACCACATCTCCAGCCCCCACACCCCTGCTTCTCTGGATGCACCCCTGCCCCTTGCCCAAAGTCTAGGAACATCTCTTGCCCTCCAAAGCTGAGGGATTCACATACTGGGGAAAGTGACCCACATAGCTCAAAGCACCTCTTCCCTGAGCTGGCTGGGCTGGAGCCTCCAGGACCCCTGACTCCTGAGCAATCCAGTTTCCACATGCTGCCCTCAGCCCTTGGGGAAGTGGTCTATTTGTTTACCCTCCAGTGAAGCCTTTTATGGTGTCTGATCAGAGCCTGGTCTCCTTGGAATTGACTCATTCCCCAGGATGGTTCTGGTCCTGAGAGGTCTCCAGGGGGCTGGGCTATAGAAGGTGGGGCCCAGGCATCTTTGAATGTCCCTGAGCTTTACACCAAGACCCCACAGCTCACTCAAGGTGATGTGGCTACCACTCCTGCTGCTTGGGAATCATGTGGCCACCTTCAACCCCTGACATTGGCAAAACCTGAGTCCCTTGAGAATCACCATCCAACCCTGGGAAGAAAAGCTATCTCCAATAAGCAAAAGTTATGAGAAAATTGATAGAAATGGAAGGCAAAGGTCAGTCCCCAGGAGGGACCACAGCAGGTGCAGGTGTTGAGACCCCTATGAGAATAAATTAATAATTAGGGGCTTAGAACAGTGCCTGGCATTTGTTGAATGTGGAAAATAATAATCAGTAACTAAAGGAATAAAGGAGGAAGAAAGGACACTCACATGTGTGCTTACTCCAATGAGAGACACTGCTGTAATGTCACTGACATTCCTCTTTACAACAGCCCTGGGAGGTAAGTATGTGTTATCCCCATTTTGATTACAACTTTCCCAAGATTACGCAGCTAGTAAAAATAGGAAACCAGGCCAGATGCAGTGGCTTACGTCTGTAATCCCAGTACTTCGGAAGGCCAGGGCAGGCGGATCACCTGAGGTCATGGGTGTGAGACCAGCCTGGCCAACATGGTGAAACTCCATCTCTACTAAAAATACAAAAATTAGCCAGGCATAGTGGTAAGTGCCTGTAATGCCAGCTACTCTGGAGGCTGAAGCAGGAGAATTACTGGAACCTGGGAGGCAAAGGTTGCAGTGAGCCAAGATGGCGCCACTGCACTCCAGCCTGGGTGACAGAACGAGAGTCTGTCTCAAAAAAAAAAAAAAAAAAGGAAACCAAGATTTTAATCTAGATTAGCCTCTCAAGTGCCCATACCCTTAACCACTTTACTACTGCCAGAAAAGGCTGCTGAGGAAGCCTGGCCCTAAACCAGAGTGAGGTTCCACCTCCTTGGGAGCTCAACAGCTGAGCATTCAGGAGAAGGAACAGAGGGGCCTCTGAGGTGTGGACTTTCCCACGCCGGGGCAGGCTGCAGCTCAGGGCACAGCCTGGGAGGGCAGAGTTTTGGGGAACCCAGTGGCCAGTACAACATTGACCGTCAAGGCCAGAGCCAGGCCTGGGGTGAAACCTAAAGGCCCCAACAACTGGGGGTCCCAGCCACTCTCCCTAGCTGAGGGCACAGCCCCAGGTGGCTGCCCACCACTGCTTCCCTCCGAACAATGCTTTCCCCCTGTGCTGGCCTTCACCAGGGGGCACATTTCCCTCCTTGTGCCTGCATGCCATACTGCTATCCTCCCTATTCCAGACTTCACCAACTCCAAAATGGAGCTCCACTTTTTCTCTTAAATATTTCTAAAAGACATCTGTCCCATTACTCATTGGAGAGCTTGTTTTGACCTCTCCTTTTGGAATTTTCTTCCTGAAGTTTAACTTCCATCTATTATGTAGCAACTGACAGCAAGGGTTTAAGTGCAGTGGTTAGTAAAGGTCATGTTTACAAGTAAAACCCATTTTCCCAAACTGAATTATAGGTAGATGCTTCTTATACAACAGATCAAGGCTCAGATGCTCTGGTTAAAGTAGGGAGAGGGTGTGAAGGCTGCCCCAGAAGCATTTTCTAGAACCCTGGGGCTCAAGGAGCATAATTTGCAATTCTTAGGGGCTAGGAGAGAAAGGGAGAACAGAGGAGAAAGCTGCAGTGGGGGCTGGCCACGATCTTGGACCCACCTTCATTCCCTAAGCGGGGCAGGACTTAGGTTCCCCTTCAACATAAAGGGTCACTGTGGGTGGTCACTGAGATCACTTCCAGCCCTGATGGTCTTGGGCAAAGTGTTGGGAGTCCCCAGGGCAGTGCATGGAGGTGGGAAGGCAGCTCAAGCCCCTGGGAAATGATTAACCACTGGCTACTCAGTCCCAGGTGCTCTCAGATCCACCCCTCACCTCCTGCAGACAGGCCAGTCCAGGGAGAAAAGATCAAGGCCTCTGACCAGGGCACCCAGCCAGCCCACTCACCACTGCCCCTATCCCAGGACTGGAACACTCAATTTAGTACTTAATGCCAAGAATACGCTGCAGGCTGGCCCTCAGCTGCCCACCAACCTCCCCATCTGCACCCTGACTAAGGCCATGCTTGTCACACTCTCAGCACATTCCTCCCAACCCTGGCAGGCTCGGTTGACAGTGACCTTCTTTCCTGCCTCCCCACTGAGGCTTGTTGTTCACTTAGGGAGTGAAGCAGAAGTGGTCCTCTGTTCCAGGTGCCTCATCAGGGTGACTGTTGGCAGCAGCTGCTCCTGCCCATGGGGCTACATGAGAGCTAAGGCTGGGCAGAGGTGACAGGCCAGGGGCCCCTGTGGCTGAATTGGTTCCCCAGGGCTTCCCTGGCAGTTACCCTGGACATCCTGTGGGAACTTGGCCCCACCCATGCACCCACATGAGTCCGTGTTCATCAGAGCAATGGACAAGCTAAGGCCAGACTTTGCTCCCATTTCCAGTGCTAGCTGCCTCCCCACACCACACACCCCTGTACATATCCAGGTGTGCTTACAGACATAAAATGATATATATCCCACCAGACTGTGAACTTCTGAGAAAGTAGTGTCTGGTTTCCTTCTCACCAGAGACTGTTTCTGAGAAAGAAGGGTCCTTGGCCTACTGCAGGCCCAGAAACCTCCTTCCCACTGGACTGCATGAGGGCCCATTCTCCATTTCTGATCAAGGGCTTGGATTCTCATGTAGAAGTTTATTCTCATTCAAATTCTAATTCTATCTTGCAGATAGAATTAGAAGCCAGGGGATGACCTTGGAAAATACAGTCTATTTCGTCCAATTGTTCTTGCCTGTCTACTCCATGTAATAATGAAGAATTTGCTCCTTTAGGCTCTAGCGCTGACAAGGGACTATTGTCCATGGGAGTGAGATTAGTCTGCTAGAACACAAAAGCCACACACATAAAGGGCTGCTTTCAGCCCCAAGAAGAGGCACCCAGGCCAGTGCCAAAGCGAGAGAGGGAGGGGCAGGGAGGCTCCTGACCAGATTCTGCTCATGGGGTAATTTTGGCCAGAGCTGAGCAATACATCTCTACCAGGTCATACCACAAAACACGGCCTGTGTCAAGACAATACCCCTATCTGTGCTTCAGTTTTCTTATATAAAATTGGGTGGTGATGATACCTACTCTTGCTCATCTGGTGGAATTATAATCAGTAACAAACAAGTAATATAATGTACGTGAAACCTCATTCATTCATTGATTTTTTTTCTTTGAAACATGGTCTTGCTCTGTGGCCCAGGCTGGAGTTCAGCAGTATGGTCACCACTCACTGCAGCCTCAACTTCCTGAGCTCAATCAATTCTCCCACTTCAGCCTCCCAAGTAGTTGAGACCACAGGTTAGCCATGCCTGGCTAACTTTTACTTTGTTTTTTTGTAGAGATGGGGTTTTGCCATATTGCCCAGGCTGGTCTCAAACTCCTGGGCTCAAGCAATCTGCCTGCCTTGGCCTCCCAAATTCTGGGATTACAGGCCTGAGCCATTGCACTTAGCCTATGCATTGATTTTCTTTTTTAAAATTTTTCATTTGTTTTTATTATATTTTACCATTAATTTTTAATAAACATTTACAATATCTGATATTCATTAGGCATCAGACATGTGACAAACATCATTCTAGGTGAGGCAGCTGATGTACTGAACAAGATCCAGTCTGAATGTCCAAGGAACAAAGCAAAATTTAAACTAACCATAAAAAACAGCAATGACGGCGGTGAGGATGGTGGTGGTGATGATGGTAATGATACATGTTCACCCCAGAAGGCTCTGATGCCTGGTGACTGATTTTTGTGTGTGGTGATTGTTCCTCCTCTTGTTCATCTTGGCTATGAACTAAGAGAGATTAAAATGCTTTTGTACAAAGGAAAAAGTATGCATATTCTATGAAATACATTTCTCTGCCTGTTTAAATGTAGGATTTTCAAGAGAGGCAAGGATATTCAGTGTTCACCACTTGGGTGAATGGATAGGTTTTCAGCATCAGGCCTGGGAGGCCCTGAGCAGTCATGTCGTTGATCTCAGGCCTGTGGGGGTACGTGTGTGCAGGAGGGTGAGGATGTGGCATGTGGCCAGGGAGCTTTCTTTCCTCCCTGGGCCTCAGTGTGTCCAATTGCAAAGTTAAAATGTCTACTTTCCCATTGCTTAAGCTTTCTCAAGCTAATTTATCACAAATCAATCTGCTGAGATTCACCAAGATGATAATGGTTTACCAGAGAACAAAGAGAAATTATATATATATATATATCTTAGATATAGATTATATATGTTATATATCTGTATACATATATGGGTTTTTATTTTTGTATTGTTTTTTTCTGTAGCAGCAGTCTTACTATGCTGACTGGGCTGGTCTCAAACTTCTGGCCTCAAGCAATCCTCCTGCCCGAGTTCCCCCAAATTCTGGGGTTACAGGAATGAGCCACTGTGCCTGGCTACGCTTCATGCTTTTGAATACTTTTTGATTGAAATAAGACATTAGAAATACCCATGAGCTAGTATTACACAGCAGGCTTCTAATGGATAAAGACAACAAACACCCCCTACTACTGAGAGTTCTGCTGTGGCTTTTAATAGTATTTACAGGATAACTAAGTGAAACATGAAGAGAAACAGAAAAAGAAGTGGTGCTTGTATAAAGTTCTTGTATAGAAAGAGAATAAGGAGAAAAAACTATCAAAAATACGGAATATATAGCAGACCTGTTTTCTAAAGATAGTACCTGTATTTCTATAGTGGTGGGAGGATGGAGTGCAGAAGAGAGGTGGTGGGAGAATGAGATTTGCTACAGTACACATCCATGTTGAGGGCATCATGGCAAGTTCCTGTTCCCTATGCCACAGTGGTACAGTTGACAAATTCTTCAATAGAATGCACTCTCAAACATCAACTTTATAAATTATCTGAAAATATAAAATTATAAAAGAAAAAAAATCCCAAAGCATTTATTTCAAAGACAGGCTAAATAAAATTTGCTAATGACTTACTTCAAATCTTGCATAGCAATGAGTAACTTTCTTTCCTTAGATATTCATCCTCTTTAAGCTAGGATTTAGATTACCATAACTATATTTTATGATTAACTGAATAGCTTCATTAGCAATTTCTTCATCAGGTAATTTCATGGTTATTTTCCAAATGAAATCTATTCCCATCAACTTCAGCTTTTCTACATTCTGTTCAAAAGAAAAAAACAAATTATATAGCACACCAGGATCACAAAATTACAGATCATTATTTCCTGTTACATCTTGAGTCCACAACACTTCAGTTCAACATGAATCAAGGCTTCAGGACCTCAGCTATATGAAAACACTGTCATACTGATATGGAACTTGAAAACAAAAACCCACCAACCACAGAAGCACCGGCAACCTCCGTGGGAGCTAGAGTAAGTATGGAGAGTTTTCTTCATATGTCCCTAAACCCAAAGCAGACATACACATGGACAGGCTATTGAAGCAGAAACACAGGAGGAATAAGCTGGGCCCAATCTTCATAACTTTTCTTCAAATGGAAATGGAGTCAGGCTAGAAGTGGCTACTAATTCTTGGGGTTCAAGCTAGTTTCTCCAGAGCTCTGTTAGAAATACCAGGGTGGGCCAGGCGTGTTGGGGCTCATGCCTTTGATCCCAGTACTTTGGGAGGCTCAGGCTAGGAGTTCAAGACAAGCCTAAGCAACAGAGCGACACCCATCTCTACAAAAATAAATAAATAAAAACAAATAACAGGATACAGGCTTTACAAGAGCTTGTAAAAATTTTTACCACCCAAAGAAGCCAGATACTTAATAAAAGGGACTTGAAAGCCAGCTCTCACTTTGGTCCAAGGTGGTCAGAAACTGGGGGGCCCCCGGGGAAAGGGCCGCAGACACCTGTGGGCCGGCTCCGTGGGTGGCCCTGAACTTGGATGGTGGTCCCGCGGCTCTGGGCGCCACGCAGACTGCTGTGCCCACTGGGGCTGGGCTCACCAGGAAGGATCAGCAGAAACGCGGGCGCTCACAACTGGTGCCAGGTTCGGTTTCCTTAGGCCTCTACCCGCAGGGCCCCGTCCCTCCCGTGCCTGGTGGGTGCTTCCTCACCTGCTGCTCTCCCCACAACGGGGCTGCTCTTTTGCCCAGGGGCTCTGGGGCGGTCCCGGCCACAGAGAGCGCGAGGTCGCAGGTCCCAGTACTCATGCCTGAGGCCCTGACGTGCTGGGGGTGCCCACGCGGGCCTGTGGTCCCCACGCCGGCTTGTGGTCCCCACGCCTGGCTCGGGCACCTGCAGAGGGAGGGCGCCCTCTGGAGTGGGCGCCCTCTGCCGCGCTGTTGCCGCCCCCGCGGCTGGAGGTCAGCTCCTCTCCCCGGCCATCCAGGCCTCAGCTCTGCCCTGCCCCGTGGCCGCTCCACTGTCCTACCCCCTGGCCACCACCAGAGGAAGGCCCCTTCTTTCCCTAGCTTTGCCTGCACAGTGCGGCCCTACCCGCGGGCAGCCTCCACCCGCTGCTGCCCCAGCGCTGTCCTACCCCCGGTCGCGTCGCCGAGGCAGCCGCCACAGGGCGGTGCTACCTTCTGGGCACCGAAGGAGGGAACTCTCCTTTCCCCAGCCATTCCGCCCCACTGTCCTGCCCTACCCAATGGCCGCCTACCTCTGACTCCCCTACCCCTGGTCTGCCTGCCTCCACTACCGCCCGCCGGCTGCCTGCTGCCCCAGCCCCCTCCACCGTGGCAGCCGCTGCTACCGCCCAGATAGTGCAACATCCCGCAGCGGTCTCCTTAGCGCCCGCAAGTTCCGGCCTCCAAGGAGGACGCTGGCGGGTGGCCTCGGCGCCGGCTCCTCCTCTGGCAGAGCACAAAACAGCCCTGGGCAAAAACCACAGGCAACTCAAACGCTGGACCAGGCCCTCAGCAGGCTTTTATACCAGCTTTATGCAAATAAAGTCTCCTGGAACACGTGTTCTGATTGAATGAGAGCAAGTCTATAGGACAACTCTGATTGGATAATTTAGTCCAATCAGATTAGGTCAAAAGCTTCCTTCTCATCAATCAGAACATGTGTCCTAGGAGCCTGCACTTGCAGAAGGTGGGTATATAGCTGTTGAGGTGGGTCAGTCTTCTCGTTTGACTCTCTTCTGGTTCTGTGTGCTGTGCTGTCTTGTTCTGGCAAAAGGAGGACGAGCTGGCCTACCTGCTGGGCGGCTTTATTGGAGACTGGAGTCTGCGGATGGCTGCAGTGAGATGGCAGCCGCTAGGAGGGGGACCTATGGCAACAGGAGGTTGGTTGGTGGGCGGATGGCGCGGGAGGTAGTATCGCTCTGCTGGTGGTGGCCTAGCTTCAGCGTCAGCTGTACCGGTGCGACCAGGCTACCAGGGGATGAGGGATGTGACTTTGGAGTTGGAGGCTGGGGGGATAGAACACTGCTGGGGAATAAAACACTGCTGGGGGGATACAACACTGCTGGGGCCAGGGGAGGAGGGTGGCACAGTGTTGCAGCAGGTAGCGGGGCCAGGGAAAATAGGGTTCATATTTCCGGTTGTGACCCAGCCAGGCGTGGGAGACAGCATGCCCATGCAGATAGCCTGGGAACGTCAGGATTCCTGCCGTGGGTTCCCAGGTTTGCATCCTTGCAGTTTGTGTGGCCAGGACTGCCTAGGAGCCACTGGGCAGGGAGCAGCCCCATTATGGGAGAGCAGCAAGCAAGGAAGAACCTAGGGGGCACAGGAGGGTCGGGCCCTGTAGGTAGCTGCATCAGGAACCAGGAACTCGCACCTGGATGAAAAGGGGTCACCAGGTGTGAATGGCACTGAGGGACTGGTTCCCAGTTTCTGCTGCTCCTAATTCCACCACATCGTAGCTCCAGTGGTTGTAGTTTGCGTGGTGCCCCGAGGCTCAGGACCTCCACCCAAGTGCGGAACCACCGCCGGAGCCAGTGACTGTGCTGTCCGCAGCCCTCACTCCCGGGACCCCAGTTTCTGCAAAGAGAGGCTGCACTTTGGAGGGTGGGTGGGTGTGAGTGCGTCCGCTGAAACCTGGCCCCTTATCCCAAGTGACCAGCATAACACGGTGACACAACTTAGTGTCACCACTCTCCTCACCCTACTCTTGAGTCAGATGGTCTGAGGGGCCTGGTGGAGTGTGTTCAACCGCAGGAAGGGGCAGATGTGAGATGGTGGTGGGGCCACAGACCCAAGTCGGTAGTCAAGGTCTGGGGGGATGTGGAGCGTCTTCTAGCAGAAGTGGAAGGGCCATGGGGCTATGGGGTCAGGAGAGGGGTGGGTAAGCCAGGCCCACTCTACACAAGCACCATAGTCCTCCAGCCAAGCTGGCCCCAACACGCCGGGTGCCATCCTACCCCTATGTGTGTTGTTAGGCACCAGGCGGCCTGGCACAGAGCAGGAGCCTGCCTCCTGGGGAAATCCAGCTCCCATCCGCAGCCTGGCAGCTGCACGCACAGAGGCCATTGCCCAGGGAGCAAGTGGGTTTGGGGGAGGGTGGTTGGCCCAGCCAGAAAGAGAAAGAGCTGGGAGTAGAGCCACCTCTGGCTGGGCTTTAAGTTGGGGTCTTTCCAGACCTCCAGGGCTCCAGGCTGCCAGCTGCCTGCTGAGGTTCTGGGTTTCCTCCTTAGCCTTCAGTTTCCTCACCTGACCAGGAGAACCTATATGGCAGTGTTTAGATTATTAGACTTGTTACTTTGGGAAACCCTCAGCCTACTGGCTCTCTGAATTTTTTTTTCCTGGCTTTAAGGATCTTTTCAATGGATTATTCTAGAGATGGGGAGGCAGGAAGGCTGGGATACTTTCTCTTGGCTTAACAGTCCCTTCAGGGCATTCCACTCCTTTTAGGATCTTTTAAAGCACGTGCCTGGCAACTCATCCTGTACCTGAGAGAGCTGGGAAGAATTTCATGCATGTCCAGAACTAGAATGATGTGTTCCCTGACCCTGGGCCCTCATCTCACCCCAAAACCTAAATCCCTCGGAGCAACCAGCTTCAGACACAAGTCTGAATTTGTTGCCTGTTGTCTGAGATTGACCCAAGGTCTTCTCCTCATATGAGCTGGGGATCCCAGGCCCCCTGTATTTAGGATCCAACCACCAGCCACCCTTGTGGGCCCACCTGGGCCTCTTCACTCCACTTGTGTAGGAAAGCCAAATGTCCAGACCTGGTGTCCTATTTGTATGTCTCTTTTTCTCAGTGTATGTTTGCTATAATGGCAATGATACGGTATTTCCATATAAGTTTCGGGATATGGAATGTTCCCCACCCCAGAAAGTCCCTACCTCAGCAAGCCCTGATTCCACCCCCTTTGGGCTGGCTGTGCATGTGCTCAGCTTGATGAAAACAAAAATGGCCTATGCAGTCTACACTGCTGAGTGTGATCTGTGGACATAACTTCCTGATCCTGCATCTCCTTCCCCCTCATTACTGAGGTCTATTCTGTCTCTCACTTTTCACCTGAACTGCTCCTGAAGCCAAGATGAGGAATGGGGAGGGTCTTCTCCTGGGGTAAATATTTGCTCTGAAAAGCCTGGGCTTGCCCCACTCTGTTATCCCCTCCTTTGAGCTCCATTTCTGCCAGAGGTTGGCAAGATGCAGCCTATCCCTGTTTGGTCTTGTGCCTCCTATAAGCCAAGAAATAGCTTTTTATTTTCAAATGGTAGAATTCATCAAAAGAATAATAATACTTAAGGACATTTTGAAATTTTCCATGTCCAGAAGAAAACTTTTGTGGAGGTGCAGTCATGCCTGTTCTTTTACAGGGTGTCTGCAGAAGGCTGCTGTCCTGCTACAGTGGCAGAGTTGAGTCTTTGGGACAGACACCAGTGGGAAAACCTGAAAATACTGACCCCAGGCCCTTTAGGGACTGTTTTTAGTTCTTGATTTGAGAGTTACATAGTGGGACTGGAGGCTTTGCACCAAATCTTTTATCACTCCCACTGCTGTAGTCTCTGCTGGTGTGTCTGTAAAGTTAGGGTACCATGGCGCCTCCCTTGAGGGTATTGAGCTCCAGTGTGCTAGTTTTGGGGGTGCCTGCTTCATGGTTGCTTATCCCACCTACAGAGGTCCTGGGCCTAAACCGGGCCAGCAGAATGGGTTGGTCATTGGAGGCTGGAGCCTGCAGGTGGCAGAGGCACTATGGAAGCTGGTGTTGCTGCAGTCTGTGGCTCTGGGGGTGGTGGCTCCTGCTCCCTGGACACCCAGGATGTATCTTTCTGAATTTGGAAACCTTCCTTAAACTGCCAGCCTCAGGACCCAGCCTGATAATCCCCAACAATCACATGTAAGTGTGCATTTGATACATGTAGTGTATTTGCAGAGTTATGGAACTATAGGCACAGTATAATTGAAGTGCATTTCCATGCATCCCCAAAAGGTGATGCTGTTTGTGGCCAGTCCCTATTACCTTCTAGCACTAGACCACTATACATCTCCCCTCTGTCTCCAGAGATTTGCCTTTTCTGGACATGCCTTGCCAGTGGAATCACAGAATGTGGTCATTTGCTGCTGCTTTCTTTCTGTCAGCTTAATGTGTTTGAGTTCCATTCCTTTTGTAATGTGTATTATTACTTTATTTTGATTGACAAAAAGTATAATAAAGATATACCACCCGTGTTTTTCCTTTCATTCCTTGAGATGTATTCAGGTAGTTTTCATCATGACTAGTGCTGCAGTGAATCTTGGTGTGCACATAGACTTTCATAGCTTATAGGCGCATAACTGGGAGTGGAATTGCTGGGTCAAAACAGTAGTTCCTTCTTAAACATTTTGAGAAATTGCCTCATTGTGTTTTAACTGGCTGCACTATTTTACACTCCCACCAGCAGTGTGAGGTTTTCCTATTTTTCTCATTCATGACAACACTTTTTGTTGTTGTTGGATTACGAGGTGTAAAGTGGTATCTCTCTGAGGTTTTGATTATAATTTCCCTAATGGACTAATATTGAATACATTTATACATACTATTTACAATTTGTATATATTTTGGCAACGGTAAAAATTTCTATTAAAATCTCATTTTTAAAATTGTATTTTTGTCTCTTTATAGTTTGTATTTTTAAGTTACAGTTTTAAAAAAATTACAGTTTAAAAAAGTCTTAAAAAACATTTTAGTTTAAAGTTACAGTTTTAAAAAAAGTTACAGTTTAAAAAAATGTCCTTCCCTATGTGTTTTTTGGGGGGTTGTATTTTGAATAATATTGTTTCTTTAATTATATTTTGAGAATATTGGTAGTGCACAGAAATGCAATTGATATTTCTATCTTGATCTCAATCGTCTGCAATATTGCTAAACTTATTACTTTGAGTGAGTTTTTACTAAAATCCTCAGGATTATTGTTGTTATTATTATTATTATTATTATTGAGACAGTATATCAGTCTGTTGCCCAGGCTGGAGTACAGTAGCACGAACACGGTTGACTGCTCCCACCTCAGCCTCCAGAGTAGCGGGTTCTACAGGCATATTGCCACCCTGCCCAACTAATTTTTGTTTATTTTTTGTAGGAATGAGAGCTCACTATGTTGCCCAGGCTGGTCTCAAACTCTTGGATTCAAGTGATTCCCCCCCCCCACTTTAGCCTCCCAAAGTTCAGAGGTTACAGGCATGAACCACTGCGCCTGGCTAGGACTTCTTATATATGAGATTATGTTTTGGATATGAAAAGGCAATTTTACACTTTCCTTTGGATTCTGGAGTCCTTTTCTTCATTTGTTCTTGCATGTTTTTTTTTTTTTATTATACTTTAAGTTCCGGGATACATGTGCAGAACATGCAGGTTTGTTACATAGGTATACACGTGCCATGGTGGTTTGCTGCACCCATCAACCCGTCATCTACATTAGGTATTTCTCCTAATGCTATCCCTCCCCTATCCCCCCAACTCCCCAACAGGCCCTGGTGTGTGATGTTCCCCTCTTTGTGATTTTTTTAACAATGTCATCAAGGACAATGTTGAATAGAAGTGGCAAAAGCGAATATTTGTGCATCTTGTTCCCGGTCTTATGTGGAAAACATTCTTTCCACTAAGTATGACGTTTTCTGTAGGTTTTCTATAGATTACCTTTATCAGATTGTGGAAATTCTCTTCAATTATTGGTTTGGTTAAAATTTTTGTTATATGCTAGGTATAGTGAATTTTTTTTCTGTGTCAATCTGATAACCATATCTTGGTCTTCCATCACTTTTACAATATGGTATATTACATTAATTGTTTTAGCCGCTTTATTGAGATACAATTGATGTACAGAAAACTGAATGTTTATTATATTCAATATGTTAGGTGTGGACAAACACTTGTGATATAGAGCCACAATCAAGATAATAAATATATCTATGTTAATTGTAATGACCACAGGGCCCACACATCCAGGGACTTGAGAAATCATTTAGAAGAATGGATATGAATGGAAACATCAAGTTTTTTTAGTTGCCACATAAACTGCATATCTGTGCCACAATTCCTCTTGGTGTAAGGGTCCTTAATTCTTTTTAAATGTTGTTGGGTTTGTTTTGCTAGTATTGAGAACTTATTTTGTCAAATTCAACAGGGATAGTGTTCTGCAGTTTTTTTCTTTTCTTCTGTGGTTTTTGTATTATAGTAATTCTGGCCTAGCATAATTAATTGGGAAGTTTTTCCTTCTCCTTTTTTCATATTTGTAAAGGATTGGTTGTAATTGTTCATCAAAAATTGGCAAAATACACATCACTGATGCCATTGAGATTGGGCATATTCTTGGCATGAAGATTTTTATTATTTTTATTTTAGATTCAGGGAAAACATATGCTTGTTTGTTATAAGGGTATGTGGCACGATGCTGAGGTTTGGGCTTTGACTGAATGCATCACATATGCAGTGAACATCATACCCAATAGGTACTTTTTCAACCCTTGTCTCCTTCCTCTCCTCACCTTTTGGAGTCTCCATTGTCTTTTGATCCCCATCATTAATTCCATGAGGACCCAATGTTTAGCTCCCATGTATAAGTGAGCACATGTGGTATTTGTTTTTCTTTTTCTCTGTTAATTTGCTTGGGGGAAAAGGCCTCTGGCTGCATCCATGTTGTGGCAATTTGCATGCATCTAGCTCTGCTATACATAATTAACACCAGAGGCCTCAATATTTTTTCTTTTGCAAAGATGGGGATTGGATCAAATGTATCCAATGGATGTTTTTAAGCAGTTTAAATACAGAGCCTGTTAGATCACTTGCTCATTTTGCTAAAATATATTTGGGGAGAGAGAAGGAGCATTTGAGGATTTTAGGCTATGGATGGCCCCACATTCTCATCTAAATTGTCATGGGATCATTGGCTAAAATTAAAGCATTTTACCCAAGAAAATTCTTACTCTCCTCCCAAGAGAATATTTGATTTGCATCTGCTACAGAATTTTCTTTTATCCTTGATTATCATTTCTGGTTTTCTGGGTCCTTTCGGGCTGTTTTAAGCTTTGTGTGGACTGGTAGACAAGATGTAATTTAACTCTTAGAGAATCAACCTATAGCAAATTTCAGAGGACAACTCATATGATCCCTTGATTCCATTCCTACCCAGTGACTTCCCCTGTGTGGGAAAGATTTCCAAAGATTCATCAAGGAATAATATATAACTTTCTTTTGAATTATTTTGCCTGGGTTTTTTGAGCTTGAATCTTCAAAAAGAAATTATTTATATAATGTATATTATTTAGATACTTTGTAGCTGCAATTTGGCATGCAAAACTATTTTTAAGAGGTATAATTTTCTAAGTATATTAAATAGAAAATATTCATTTCTAGATACAGCATTTGTGCATATTAAAAGCTGTTTACTGAAGAAAATAAAATGCATAATTCTGTTTATATGGGGTACCTAGAATGGGCAAATTCATAGAGGTAAAAACAGAATAGAATTTACTGGAGGTAGAAGCAAGAGTTGTTTAGTGAGTACAGAATTTCTGTTGGGGAAGACAAAAAAGTTTGGGGTTTAGGTAGTGGTGATAGGTACATAGCATTGTAATTGCATTTAATACCACTGGATTGTACACTTACAAATGGTTAAGATGATAAATATGGCATGTATATATACAATGAAAACCTGTAACTTCTAAGAAGATATATATATATACACACATATATTATACATACATACATGTATACATATACATGTGTACGTGCATCCATAGGCTTCAGATTAAATTTGCCTCTTCTCCCTAATTTATTATAGAATGCCACGTTAGGTAGGGAAGGAAAAGTAGATTAATTTGGTCCTGGGAATTTTTTTGTTTTTGAATTTTACTTGGCTTAACACTGAGAGTAGAAACTCAATTTGAGTGTGTGTGCCACTCTTCTTTATGATTCAGAAAATATTTCACTATTTTGTTTATTTGCTATAAGGGCAAGGACTCTATGATTTTTTTCATTATGGTACAAGGATATTTTTGGGACTGAATAGTTATCGGATGCAGAGGAAGTTAATCTTGAAGCTCAATTCCCAAATTAAAGTGTTTTGTATACAATTTCTTACATTTTTGCAGTGTTGACCTTAGGGAATTTTCTAAGCTCACCTATTTGATTTCACTGAACTATAATATAATGTGCAGTTTCTTTTCTTGTAGGCCAAGAAGTAGCCACGTGAACAGTTGGGATTTGCTTCCATAAAATTCCTCTCTAGTCAAATAAACAGGTCAGAGAATAAACTAAAAATAAATTTGTGGAAGTCAGCATTCATTTATGACTAACAAAGAAGAGAAAAATTCCATGAGAAATAGCAAGCGCAGAGCTGCTTCCTTAATAAAAATCTACCAATCTATTTCAAATTTAAACCCAGCCGTTAATTAAAAGGGACACATAAAATACATTGGCATTAAAATAACCTCAGAAAAAGGAAACCTGTTATCACCCCTCTCTTTGAACATCATTCTTGAAATGCTAGCCCATGCAGACAGGGGAGAACCGAATAAGTGTGTATATAAGAAAGAAAATGAAAAACTTGTCATTTTTGGATGATATAATTGTCCACCATGGAAGCCCAGAAAAGTCAACAGCAACTTAGAACTAGTAAGAGGTTGGTTACAATTGGAAATTCATTTATAAAAGTCAGGTAGATGGGCATGTCTTCTACCTGCAGGTCTGGGAATATATCAGTGAGGGAGGTGGAACACAGGTTCTAGCTGGGTCTTGGGAAAGTGAGGAGGAATCACGTGGACAAGGCAGGGCTCCAGAGGCACCAGAGGGCTCATGGCTTCTCTTTGATCTCGCCACCACTTTCACTGGGGCCCAGGAGCTGAGTTCCAAGACTTGGGGAATAGTGGACTTCTGGGGCAAAGTGGCTGATGCACCAAAACATCTTTTAAAGAGCAGATAAAGAACAGAAGCGTACCTGGGAGAGCTGGCTGAAACCAGGACACGGTGGGACCATTGGAAAGGACTCTAAACCACAGCAGCAGAAGGAGAGCTAGACTTGCAGGGACCCAGGCTCCACACTAGGGACCTCGACCTTGTCCTGCAGGGAGTGGAGACCCATGAATGGATGTTAGGTGGGTTTGGTTTGCACATAGCCTTGGTGTATGTTGATAGTGTTGTAACTGATGACTAACCAGGCCTCACATTTGCAGCCCACAGTCCCTTGCATACAGGAGATCATCATTCTTCTGGTCCTATGCCATGTGATTGTCACTGAGGAGAATGGAGATGACATCATCTACCATGCCTCCTCCCCAGCTGAGGGCTGTGGTGAGATGCACCCTGCCAGACCCTCCTCAGGAGACAAGGGTATTGGCAGTTATTCGTGAATGATGCAATGGTGCCACCTCTGCCACAGACTCAGCTGTCTGCTCCTGCCCTCATACCATGACCAGCCTGTGACTACAGGTGTTAGAGCTGTAGAGAACTGGGACTGTGCTCTCCCGACTCTCCTAACGCTGACAGCAGAGGGAGGACCCAGGCTGTCTTGCATTTCCCAGCAGAGGCTATTGGGCTAAGTAAGTCTCTGAAGAGAGAGCAGGGCCAGCTTCTGTCATCCCCTAGCCCCCAGGAGTTTTCCAACTGCTGTGGAAGCTGTGTATGAAGCACTCTCCCCACTTTGTGTGGCTCTGACAGTCCCACAGCACACAACTAAACATGGCCTTGCTCAGAGGTGACATTTGGTCAGAAAGTTGTGGGAATACTACTTAGGTTAATTAGAGAGAACTGGCCCATGAAAGTAGCAGGAATGTAAATCACTTTCCTGGTGAATTAGCTCTAGGTCCATGTGCTCCCATTTAACACAAGCGCTTATTTCAGGACCATGGTGGTAGGAAGAGTGAGTGCTGCTATACCCTGAGTCCTTACTACTGTGCAGATAATGCCAGGCCTCTTTAACTAGAGTGAGTTTTGCTAATTTGAAAAATGACACTAAACAGAATTTTACCATTATGAGTGATTGTCAATGTTTCACCAACTCTTTATTGACAGATGAAGCTGCTTTGGTGGAAGGTGCTAAAAAGCTGGGCTTTGTACAGTGAGAACACCATATTCAGTCATCATAGAAGCAGTAAGTGGCAAACTTGTGCACATTTTAGAACAGCTACTTTCTTGACGATTGTGTATTGGACATAGCATGTCTATTGCAAGAATGATAGCTAAATGTTTGTTTTTCTATCTGTGAAAAAACAGAACTGTTGAAAAGTTGTTAATGTAATTATATTATTAGTGTTATTTGCATTACAATACTTGTTTGCTCTTTAAGATGCTTCCCCACACATCTTTTTACATTGGTGTGAAAATATTAGTAGCAAAAAACTTCAAAAGTCTAGTTTTCATTCTACAGTAGTTGGAAAATTAATTTTTTGTTGCACATAAGGGCATATTCTATGCCTCTTGTAGCCTCAGCACCTAAGATTTCTTACACAGTGAAGCCTCACAGTCCTCTGGGCTTCTGTCTGGCTGGCTGAGAGAGAAGGGGTCAAAGCTTAATATCCCTAATCTATATAGGAGGGTTCTTCTTCACTAAAGTAAAGGGAGGTCATGTATTTTCTGATTTTTTTTTTTTTTAGTTTTGCTCCCTATGGTCCAGAGGAAGAAATTTAGTGATAGAAAAAAGGTTATATCAAGAATAAGATCAAATAGGGACCCTTGAGATGGGCAACAGGGTAAAATGATGATGAGGACAAGCAGGGCAGGGGAGTTTGTCATGATGACCAGTTAGAAGGGCTATAGTGCATTTGAAGTTCACTTCCAAGGGGTATATTAGCGTGATATTGTTTCTGACTGTTTCGTACTGTAGTCAGTTTTTGCCTTTGCTTCTATGCAAAACCTGTGAAATATCAGACCTTGTACAAATTGCTTATTTCTTAGCATCTGCAGTTTCCTTTCTTATGGAGTACAAAGATCAGATTATGTTTATTTTTATTTTAACCAACAGAGGGAATTTAGCTTAGGGAAGTGTGCAAAAATAGAACAAAGTACTGATTGAGTATAGTATTTCCTTTACAGAAGCTTTTTAAAAATGAGGCCTTTCCCTCTTGCGTTTGAGGAGGCTTCTAACCTTAACTGGAGAACTTTCAACCGCATGGGTGCTTGGGTGCTGCAACATTTATCTGCATTGCAAAAATGGAGGTTGGGGGTAGTGGGCATGGACTAGTCAATCAGAAGTGGGAGAGACAGACAAGAACAGCTACTTCTGCCTCACTCACATGCCAAAGAAAGACGAGCATCTAGAGAGCCTGTTGATACCGTCCTCTTGGTGTTAGA